>NC_138137.1:39816697-40531305 GCF_964188305.1 Podarcis bocagei | reverse complement strand
AAAATTCCAGGGTATCCTTTGCCGAATAATCTGAAATAATTTTCAATGGCTTTTTAAATATATATATAAAGGGAAGCATTGAAGGGCTATTTTCCTGAAGTGTAAAGGTTGTGTGCTAAAACCGTGGCTTCACTGTAATTGTATCTCCTCTTTTTTAGTTCCTAAAAGTTGAGACATCATTAAGAAAAGTTCTAGGACTCAGTATGTCAAGGTATGGTGCAGCTCTGCATTTCCCATTTGGTTAATGCTGGTGTGTCAGTCTGGATGCTGCCTCGTGACTCTATAACCGCTGCAAGTGGTTTTAGCCATGTGCATGATTACATCAACAAATCAAACTGGGATCAAGACTATTGTGAAAGAAAAAGAAAGTATCTCATTTTGGTGGCTGGAGACTTTCCACAGAAAAATTCACAGGTACTTTTCAACTAGTGGCATACTAATATAATATTTGCATACAGCATATTAAAAAGAAAAACTGGGCAGAATTACTTGTAAAGGTCACCTTATCTGGATGAACATTTGCCTGATTACATAATAGCTGAACACCAGAGAGAATTAGCTGTGCTTAAGTTTCACCAGAACAAGAAAAAAATTATTTTCGGGACCTGTTGATTCAAATGTGATTTATATACGGCTCCCAAAAGCTCAGGTGGGCATAGTCTGTCATTTATTGTGGTCTCAGCTAACCTCCCGAATCTTCCAGCAACTGGAGAGAGGATCTTCTTTAATTTGCTGAGTACAGAGGAGATAAGAAACACTTTCTTTTCTTACTTTTTCCAAACAGCGGGGCAAATGCAAGCTTTGGGGAAGGGTGCTGCCAGGTGTTCTACTTAGCAGATGACTGGGGCACTTGTTAGTGGCAAATGAGTTTGCAGCCACTGCTGCATTTAAGTGTGCGTCACTTTCCCTGGGTTTGAATCAACAGCACTACTTTTTAATATATATTTCGAGTAGCAGTAATTCAGGAGCTAAAACTCTGTTGGTTTTCATTGTCAAAAACTCCACATCATTAGATGCAGTTCACAAACAGGAATCTGTTGTTTTTAGTCAAATGACTAATACAGCTAGTCCTCAGAATGGTATGTGAAAATATTTTGCTTGTTCCTTTTAGCCACACTTCCCATTGATCATATTCAAGAGAATTATATTCGTGAAGTGCGAGACGTCATTTTTTCATTTGTCTACCCTACACCATTTAAATCCAGAGTTCTGCTTGTAGCTGTCTCAAAGGTTAGGCTTCATTTTATTTATTTGGAATTCCTCTAACTGTGTGATGCAAGGTTGCTGATTTGCAACTTTTAGAAAATATTAGGATTCTGTTGAGTACACAAAATTTAAGCTGCATAGCATATTGAATAGAATTATATTGCGGCCCAGTTTGCATTGGCGTATTGAACTTCTACATTCGTCATTCAGCTCCTTGCCAGAAAACTTTCTAGAACATTTGCGAAGATCCCTTAAAATTCCCCCACCTCTGCGCTGGTGGAACTCAGTGCATAGCACACTGGTAGAACTCAGTGCATAGGACGTAGGTGTGGAAGTAATTATTCTTTATCTTACAGAAGAGATCAAACACCACCCTTTTTGTTCTTTCTCACCTCCCTTTTCACTTCAGATCAATGCCCCAAGGCTTCAAACTGAGTAATTTATTGAGTTTACTCAAGTCCAAAGCTCCAATGACACACGAAAGATTTGTACTGCATGTATTCCAGCTCAGAAACACCTCCGGGGTTCATGTGTTATTCCTGCCTCCTTCCCTTCTCATGCAACAGGCATGTCCAACTCCCAAGAGACTGCAATCTACTCCCACTATAAAAAAAACCTGGCAGTGATCTACCTATTGGATTGACCAAAGTTGTTGAGCTTTTTGGGGGGAGGAAGACCCAAAGTCATGGCTACTAGATGTCCCCGTTTTCCGGGGACAATCCCCGGATTTACAAATCAGTCCCTGGACAAAATCCGTCCCCGGAATGTCCCCTGATTTCATTTAATGTCCCCAGATTTATATTTTAAGTGTTGTAGATTTATTAGTAGGGAATGAATATTGCGTGATTGGTTCAGCGGCACAAGACACAATATATAGGGACTTCTGGCGAGGCAAAATGGCAGGCGCCACAGCAGCGAGTAGCTCCTGAAGCCAGCCAGAGCCAACTGCGCTACCAGGCTGGCTCCGGGCTGCTGAGACTGCCACTGCCGCCGCCACTGCCAAGGGGGAACTGGGGACGCCCGGCGCGTCAGCTGGGGGAACCGCTGACCACCCCACCCCCCGTGACCCAAAACGAGCTGGGAGCGAGAGCACCTGGCCACCTGCCCAGCGGCACTCTGGGGCCAGGAAAACCCCGGAGCTGATGCAGGGAGAAGGAGGAGAGGAGAGGAGAAGGAAGAGAAAGAGGAAGGAGAAAAAAGAGGGGAGCCCCGACCTTGCCGCGCTGCTGCTGCCGCCGCCACTGAGGAAGAGAGGTAGGAGAGCACCAGGAGGACAAGGACACATGGCCGAGCCCAGGTTTCTCTCTTTAAAAAAAAAAAAAAGTGTGCCCGGATTCTTTGGCAAAAATCTGGTAACCTTACCCAAAGTGGTTGAGGTTTTTTTTGAGGGAGGAAAAATTATTTTTATGTATTTTTATTTTCTTTATTTTCCAGTAGATTGCAATCAACCTGTTAGACATGCTTGTCATACAAGCACTGCATCTCTCTTCTTTGCTGTTTAGCACTACACCTGCATTGGAGTTTTCACCACAGTTAGCACCAAACCAGTTTGCAACCACAGGTGAAAAAAAGATGTGTAAACTCTGATTTTTGAAAAGGTGTGATTCTAATCAACATTGTTTTCAAAATAAAAGGGAAGGAGGAAAGGTGTGTATTAGAGGGGAAGAGGGTTGTGTGTGAGCCCAGTGAGTGCGCTCCCAATCTCCTTAATTTTTATGGGGCCTGATTTACATATGCCACAAGCTGTTGACAGAAAGGATGCTTTTCTTTTTTTTACTATAATTACAACTAAGAGGAAAAGAAAAAGACTACACTGCTGGTGGAGTACAGAGAGGAGATGCCACATGGCTCTTTGGCAACTGTTGTGCTGAAAATGTGACATGAATTTCCATTTGAGTCTGGGTGCATCACTTTTTGTGTATTATAAGGTAAAGGGACCCCTGACCATTAGGTCCAGTCATGACCGACTCGGGGGTTGCGGCGCTCATCTCGCTTTATTGGCCGAGGGAGCCGGCGTACAGCTTCCGGGTCAAGTGGCCAGCATGACTAAGCTGCTTCTGGCGAACCAGAGCAGCGCACGGAAACACCGCGCTTTACAATTCTCATCCCATTAAGCCCACACAGTAATCCTATGAGTGAAGCTGAGGACACTGAACTTTAGCACTGGAGGTGCTCCAGTTTCTCACATAATTGCAAACCTATTGCAGTGACTAAATACAGTGCCCAACTGTTGCTAGCCTTGCCCTAAGCAATAGATGGATTCAGCTCACTGTGTTCTTGATAAATAGAATGTGCGTTATAAGAGGAGGGAGGAGTAGCAGCCGGGGAGATAGATATAGATATAAAAAATCACTAATTAAGTGGCATTTCCAACTATAAGGAATGTCTTTTGTATTCTAAGTGATTTCTGTGTTGTCATTCTCCATCCAGGAAGTCTTGGAAGATATTTTGGACCTGGATATGTCCATCTCAGACTCAGAGGACTTTATACAGCTTGTCACTGGTGCAAAAATTGCCTTGGGATCTCTGCCTCTGGCCCACAGATATGGTGGCCATCAGGTCAATAATAATACTTGCTCTATCTTACCTGAGCTTTAGCTCCTCTGCCTTGACTTACAGTCTGCAAATATTTCAGGAATTCCATCTCTGATTCCTATTATTGCCATACTTCTCTGTCAAGATAGAACTGAACAAAATATAACTTGGCTAACACCGCTCCAATCTGTTGCTATGTCTCTGAAGCATGCTTGTAGGAAATTTGCAGGACTTGTTTTTCTAACATGTTGAATCTCACCATCACCAGAAGATTTAGGAATGATTTTCCAGTTATAAATCTGCTGTAAATAATACCGAATAGTGACTGGGATTTTTTAATTTCTTCTTTCCTTGTTAGTTTGGTAGCTGGGCAGGTCAGCTGGGTGACGGAAGAGCCCATTTGATTGGTGTTTATACAAACAGGTACTGCATTCTTCTTTTTGAATAGTTGGTCTCTAAATGATATATGGCTGGCACTGATCTTTCAGAAAGTACATTAAATATTACTGCTGATAATTAAAATACTTGGGCTGGAATAACTTACTGACCAGACACAAATGCTGTGGTTTGCTGTTTGTTCTGATTTAAAGCTAAGGAGCAGGCTTTGTGGCTGTCAAATCCCTGGCTCCAAATGAATTGGGTACTGATTTCTCACAGACACGCACTTTACACCCACCCTCATCAGCTGACATCACCATCCATCCAAGTGATGGCAGGTGATAGGCAGGTGATAGGCAGGTGATTTTTTTTTTTTTTTAGGGTAACCAAATTCGTTGAGCTTTGTTGAGGCGAATTCCAAGACATGTCCTGGAAAATCAGGGTGTATGGCAGCCCTACCCAGCCCCTGTTTTATAGTGTTCATGGCTAAGGGAAGATTTAAATCTGGGACTTCCGGGCTCACATCCTTACCTACTGCACTGTATCAGTTCTCAATATTACTAATGCCAATGGTTTTTTGCAGGTTTGGTGACAGTTGGGAGCTGCAGCTGAAAGGTTCAGGAAGGACTCCGTACTCTAGGTTTGTCATGTGTTTTGTGTCTTATTCTGTATTCACCCCTGATAGCTCTTGGTCTTGTTTCTGTTTGAAACCTTTCATTTCAATGGCCAGCTTAAAAAACCACCCCAACCTCAAAGCACAAGATTATCTGTCTGCATGAAACTGTAGCATGTAGCACCCCTTTGTTCAAGTCATCAGGAGCAAAAGAATTTTTTCTTATGTTTTGACGATCACTGCCATAACCTGTTTATTTATTTAAGAAGGACCAGATAAATTAATGGGGCCTAGGTCAATTAGTCAGCATTACCCATGATAGCTAGAAGGCAGCATACCTTTTAATGTTAACTACCGGGAGGTAACATCATACCAGTTTTGGGGAGCTCTTACTGTCTTGCATTGCCCGGGAATTAGGGGAAATCACATTAATGCTGAGCAGAGAACTATAGGAGTCCTGAGGATTTTGGAGGATGCAGGTTCTTTATAGTCTAGATATGTAAGTGGGGTAGGGCCAGGGGAGGGTGATTTCATTTGAACATGTTTCTTAGGGTGATGTTAGTTGCACACTTGCTATCTTTTTAAGAGCTGAAACTGCTATTCTCTGGTAGAAATAAGGACTCACATGCCGCTTTTAAATTCCTGCTTTATATGATGCCTATACCTGGGAAGAGGTTTCCAAATGTTTTTTGCTGAAACAAGTTTAGCCTAGCATGGCAAAATTAAAACATTAGGAGCTGGAAGATAGTTCAAATGATAAAGACCGCTTAGCAGTAAGTGGCGGTTGCAGCCCAGCGTGGGCCACAGTGGTGCCAAAGCGTTCGCTGATTTCGGGTGCACACCCAATGCCTATGCCAAGACCTACTTACATCCGTAATCAATAAAGTTGTGGCCTATTTAATCCCAAAGCGATTGTCCTGTGATTCTTTCCTCTTCTCACGTTAGCTTATGAAACCTAGCTTATGAAACCTAGCTTATGAAAATAACTACCATGCTTCCTTCTCTGCAAGCTCCCTGTTCTGTTTTGTGCCACATGCTGTCTTCTAAATTGTGCAAAGCAGGGTAATTTTGGGGTGAATTGGACTTTCAGCTGTTTGATTTTACCGGCCTGCATTTCCTGAGCATCGCTCAGATTCGCTCAGGGCCTACGGTGCCAAACATTACATGTAACTAAGGATAGGTAAATTGATGCCATCTTTGCAAGTTTTCCCTTTTCCAGAATTTCACATTAATCTACAAACTTTTTTTAAAAGGTTCTCTCAAAATCCATTTATAAACATGTATTTCCTATTTTTCCTACTTAAGAGGAGATCTTTAGCCCAGTTTTTAACTGGCTTTCTATATAGAATTACATAGAATCATGGAGTAGGAAGGAACAACGAGGGTTATCTAGTCCAACCCCCTGCAATGCAGGAATCTCCTGCCCAACACAGGACTCGTACCCACAACCTTGTTTTAAACTGCTTAATAGATAGCATGTGCTTTCGTTTTCTTAATACACATTTCTTGTTTGGTGGTTGTAATAGTTTTATTTGTTTTATAATTGTATACTTTATTGTTGTGATTCACCCTGGGACCTTGCAGTGAAGGACAGGTAATAAATCTAATAAATAAATATTATTTTTAAATATGTGTTTTGATGTGTTTAAACTTTCATGAAATGCATTGCAGCATTAGGAGAAATGTGTAGTCTGTAGATAGCTGATAGTTGCCAAGATGAAGTTCCTCAATCATCCCTATATCAGAATTCCTTGCCCACTCAAGCATTTACTTTTTTTCTTTTCCTAATTCAAAAGGAAAGGGTAGTGTTTATATTCCTAGTTTTCCTCTCCACAGGAATGGGGACGGCAGAGCTATGCTCCACTCTTCTGTTCGAGAATTCTTAGGAAGTGAGGCCATGCATTATCTTGGAATTCCTACAAGCAGAGCAGCTAGGTACTGTATCCATGTTTGTACTTCCTTTAGAATCTGATCTGATGCTTACTTGATTCCACTTACACCAGGAGGAGACCACTCATGTACTGTGTCTTGTGGGCTTTTTGGCTTGCGCCCGAGAAATCCAATCTGCCTTCTGCTCAATCTTTGTAAATATGAAGTAGATTTTGTTTGTATGAGTGTTGTGCTAACCTGCCAGGTACAGTGTGTGATGTAATTTCTGATGGGGCGCAACGTATTCATTTACTGCCATTTTGTGACCATCGTTTTGTTTAGCTTTTACACTTTTCACAAAGTTAAGAAGAGTTTGCAAACAGCAACTCTACGCTACTTCACTGCAACTCCATCTAATATTGCACTTACACCATGTGAGATGCCTTGCTATTGTTGCCGAATTGTTAAGTATGTGATATTGCTGACAATTGGGGGGCATTCAGTATGTGGTTATGAAGGCCCTTTCTGATTGCCTGTGCAGGTTTTTGGCTTGCTGAGAACATGCAGAACTCTCTCTCCAGCATCAATCAGGAAACAACTTTTTGCTTGTAGAAGAGACCCTTTACAAATGACCTATTGGAAAACCTTCTTAATTGCTTCGGCAGAAGGTCTTGCAAACTCAGTGACTGATGCAAAACCCATGAGGCTGTCTGGATGAGCACGAAAGCTTGTAGCAGTGTTACAACCCTCGTTGGAAGATGCTGTGACAGGCTGTTTGTTTCAAAGACAATAGCCAGCGTGAACTTGGTGTACCAAGTTCGCTGAGTTCAGGAGATTGCTTGGCCTTCGTGCTTAGCCTGCTGTTTTTGAAACTCTCGGTGTCCTGGTAAGGCCGTGTGGGGGAGGAGGGCAGTACTCCAGAAAGCTTTCCAGACTTCTTTTCATAAATATTTAACTCAAATAACCCCAGCTGATCACTAGATTGCTGGCAATAGGAAGCCGTCATATCTCAGCTCTTACGGTTAATTGACAACGTTCTTGCTGAGTCTTGGCAGAAGTGTGGGAAAGAGCATGTAATTTATCCAAGAGCACCCTGGAGATGGGCCCACTCTATTAGCTCTGTGTTCCTGTGTTGCCAACAGGAAGCTCCATTCACAGAGTGATGCTAGAAGGGAAAACATTCTTATGCGGAACCTTCATGCTTTGAAGATTGGGGTTTCTGGAACAGAGTACAGGAAGTCAGTGGAGTGAAGCCGCGCACATGGTGTTGGGTGATGAATATTCATGGTGTGCTCCAGACCGATCATAGGATGCTTAAGCACTGCAAATGTTGGGAGCTGGGAGCAAGGAATATGTTTCCCCCCAAACTTTAGCATTTGTTTTTAGGCATCTGTGTGGCATCTGCCTCTATCTGCACCTGTTCTTACGGGACGTATGAACTGGAGCATCTACCAGTGTGCTTCTACTGCTAGAGAACTAGTTTTGAAAGGTCCAGAACTTGAAGTCCCATCTTCCTTATAGCTTCACTTGGAGGCCTTAGGCAAACAATCAAACTGGTAAAATGGGATTAATCACGAAGAAAGGCTTGCAAAGCAATTGAAGTACAAATATGGCAATAATAATCATAAATGCAGGTAGTAGCATCTCCCTTTGGTTTGCTCCTTCTCCTTCTGCCATATGTTGCCAAACAACTTTTATTTGAATGGCCTGGATTGAAGACATCCATAACAGCTTGATAAGCAAAAAATAACAACGTTGAAGTGCTTTCTGCATAGTCACAGAAGTACAGGGTTCTTTGTGCCGCCACATTTCCACCATCCTGTCTCTCCTGTGTGTAGGCTTGTATGAAGAAATGAAAACTGATAGGGCATCTGGCTTGCATGCACATGGTCACAGATTCAGCCACTGGCACCTCCAGGCAGGGCTAGGAATGTCCCCTGTTTGAAACCCCGAAGAGCTGCTCCCAGTCAGTGTAGGCAATGCTAGCTAGATTGACCAATGATCTGACTCAGTTTAAAACTGCTTCTTATGTCAAGCAACTTTAAGGTGTTTCATACTAACGGCTCATTTTCTCTTTTTGCACAGTTTAGTTGTGAGTGACGATGACGTGTGGAGGGATCGGTTCTACAACGGGAATGTTAAGAAAGAAAGAGGTAACTCCTGCATTTCAGATTACTATTTGGAATACTGTCATTGTATCAAACTCATTTATAAGAAAATACAAAACACAGTTATATAGGCAAAAGAAAAAGAATGAAGAAAGAAGAACCAAGAAGACCCTTTATCACATTTATGTTGTACAATTCATATCATTTATCTGCACATAGCAAGGCAGATCCCCCCAGCTCTCACCTGGGTCTCCCAGTCTCCCACACTGAGTGATCTTTCCCACCCTGCCTTTTTTTGCAGGCACTTCCCACCTTCAACTGTCTTGTTCCTGTGTGTACCCTCCTTAATTCACAATAAAGTAATCTTGTTATAAGCTAAAAAGAAAAAGGAACTCCTGCCTCCCTAACAGTTATCTATGAAAGCATTTATTCTAAATATTCAACATATGCACTCCAGAATAATCACAGCTGGATTTAAAATCCAGACTTTTTCCCCCCTTCAGCAAGATGGCACTTTACCTAGATTTCCCTCCCAAGCCAAGTGCTAAGATTTTAACCACTCAGACAGCACAAGAGGACTCTCACAGTAATTTTCTAATAATGCAGTATTCATCCAGCTTCTATGTCCAGTTTCTTATAAATCCTTTTTAAAACAGTTCCAACAGATCTCGGCCAAGTCACGATCCAAAATTCTTGTCTGTTTTAGACTGTTTTTGTTTGCTGGCTTCTTCTTCTTTTTTGTATGCTACTGTTCTCTTATATTTGTCATCTTTGAAAGTCATCACTTGGCAAAGCCATAGTTAAGATGAACCAAAGTATAGAGTTCAGATGTATTGCTAGCCTGTGATTAATCAAAAGTTAAAAGAGACAGCATGTACTGGCTTCATCCATTGACGTGAGTGGGCAAATCTACAAGCACAGAAGTTCTGAATGCAAATGGAAGCACATCTAGGGCTCTGGAACAGAGTGCATTTTTATTTATTGACATGCATATACTTGTATTTCAGGTGCTATAGTTCTGCGTGTTGCCAAATCATGGTTTCGAATAGGATCATTAGAAATTTTAGCTCATTCTGGAGAACTGGATTTGTTAAGGTTAGAATGAAAGTATTTATTTATTGGATCAGTTTTTACTTCTGGATAATTTAATAAAATAGTGGGGTTCTAAAAGGCTACATATGCACAGGGACCTTTCAGCCTTCCCCTTCTTAACACAGGCTTGTGCATCTCCTGAAAATCTGGCCGAGAAGATTAGGGGACTCTGTAGAGAGGCATTCTATGATGTATAGGGGGCTGCCACCATATGGGAATATTAGAATACATGCACACTTGCATGGGGCAGTGCATGGAAATGCTTAGCACTCACACACAGGCCTCTTTGGATCCTGACCAATATAAATGTTGAAAAGAACTTCAGAGTTTTAGATACCAGTTCTTTGGCACACACACAGGTGTACCTGCATTCTGTTTTTAGGCAAGCAGGCAATGGATAGATTTGCAGCCCTCCAAAGTACTAATTTATGGGCACTGGTAACATGCAATTCCATTTTAAATTGTGGAATGCCTTTCACAATACAGAGTTATTGTAAAAAATGTGTATGGCAAATATTTTTCCCTGTATAGAGGCCATTGCATATACTTGATACTATGTTTTCCACGAGTCAGTGTTGAAATAAGCATTTACAACTACTGCAAATTCTTGTATGGCCTGTGAAGTTACTGATATTATTGGCTTTTTTATGAGATACTAAAGGGCTCGCATTCATCCACTGGGTTTTTTGGGTTTTCTTTTAAATAGCACAGGCGTCCCCCCCCTCCTCCAACTCAGTGGCATTTCAGTTGTGTTTTACAGCTCCTCTCAGTTTCAAAAGTCTTTTGTCATGCTGCAGTTCAAAAACATCCAAGTCCAGAACACTCATAGCCAAGTGGAACAGACTGAGCACTTGGATCCTGACCCAAAACAATTTGTTCAACAGTATATGGATTGTTGCATGGATTCAAACATAGAAGGCTAGAAAATTTCCAAGAGCCAGCATCAGATTTTCAGGTGCCAGTCTTGTACAAGGAGTGGGGAAATGCAAAACATTTAGTTGATAGTTCAATACTGTAGTATAAAATGTAGTGCTAGCAGCCACCTGGGTGTTAACTCTCAAAAGTCTCCAAAACCACACTGCTTGTTCCATCCCAATAAGATATAAAATCTCACTTGAGGGAACCACATGTGGCTAAAAACTTAGTATGGACTTGCAATCTGGCTGTAGAAAAAATGCTTCTTATTAAAGAGTGTATACAGTGGTACCTTGGGTTAAGTACTTAATTCGTTCCGGAGGTCCGTTCTTAACCTGAAACTGTTCTTAACCTGAAGCACCACTTTAGCTAATGGGGCCTCTCGCTGCCGCCGGAGCACGATTTCTGTTCTCATCCTGAAGCAAAGTTCTTAACCCGAGGTAATATTTCTGGGTTAGCGGAGTCTGTAACCTGAAGCGTATGTAACCTGAAGCGTATGTAACCCGCGGTACCACTGTATTTCATACAACCCAATTTAACTTTTATAGGTAGGCGTAGGCACCTAAAGGAATATTTCCAAGTATCAGATATAATCTTAAACAGGGTAATTCCTTCAGTGTTGTTTCGAAATTGTCTTTGATGGAAGAAACTTTTCATTTGTAATTTAGGATGCTGTTAGACCATGTCATAGATGAGCACTTTCCATCAATAGACATGAATGATTCAAACAGATATCTGGTAAGTCTTTGTGCTTCTGTGAACACAGCAACGGCAACAACAAAAGAAGAATATGTAATCTATGATTTATTGACAAATCCAAACTTGCCTTCAAATTAAAAGGCATTAGAACTTAGTGTATGCTGTCTATTATCTCTGTTTAATATGTATTTAAGCAATAACATATAAAGAATGCAAAAGTGACATCATCTCTATCCAGGAGGTTTACAGTTTATGGGCCACACCAGACATGATGTGGGAAAAGCATGATCAGTTTCATCTTGTTTATTTATTTTTATTACAAACCCCAGTTAGCCCTTTGAAGAATGTGGAAGTAGCACTGGGGGTGGGGGGGAGATTGTTTAACTTCATCTTGGACACTGTTTTCTCAGGGCTCATCCACATTCTCTTTGTCCTGTTCCCGCTACCCTACCCCAATTTGTCCTGTGATTTCTAGACACAGGAAACCTGGCTGACAATTGTTCCAATTCTGTGGTAAACAGCAGGTCTTTTCAAGGAAAGCTGCAGGACAAAAGGAAAACCTATTGGACCTGAGCCTAGAAATCATGGGACACGTGGAAGTATAAATGACCCCCCCCCCCGTCTCAGCTCATTCTTCCCCCATGAAAAGCAAAAACCCTGCTCTTAGTTTTCCTGGGACTGCAGAACTGAAGGGCAACACAGCTCCACGTTGTGTCTAAACCACTCTTGAAAAATATATTTGTACGTTTCCCCATCTTGGGCCCTGCACAATTTTCTTAAAGCAACTTTCATGGTAAAATTGTGTTTGATTTCAGGCCTTCTTCTCTAGAGTAGTGTCTGAGACTGCAGGTCTGATTGCCTTGTGGATGTCGGTAGGCTTTGCTCATGGTGAGATCATGTTTTTGGTACTGTGTTGTTGCTTTGTGAGTGAAGGGTATGAAATATTTAGATTCTGTTAAAAAATACAAACTGGGTGTAGTCTTTCCCAACCCCCCCCAACCTACATAGTGAGCCTCTTTATAATGAGTCGGATCATTGGTCCAGTACGGTCTACACTGACTAGCAGTTGCTCTCCAAGACTTCAACAAAGGTCTCTCCTAGCCTTATCTGGAGAAGCCAGGGATTGAACCTGAGATCTTTTACATGCACAGTCATAGCCCTTTCTTACAACCTGGCGCCTGGCTGGCTCCTCATTCCTGAAGTGTGTGTGTGTGTGTGTGTGTGTGTGTGTGTGTGTACTCATTAGTTGTTTTCAGCCATTTTGGGACACACATCGGGAGGGTGTCAAAATGGTTGACTAACTATGTGAATAAACCAGATTTGCATGGAATAAAACTAAATTAAGAAAAACATTGGACTGGATCCAACGTAAGCTAGTTGTAGGTAGGGGTCTATTGAAATTAGTGGGATTTAAGTTCATATTGACTTATCTTTTCACATTTATTTTTATGTTACTTTAAGCTGTTTACAGTTAAGGAAAATACAACATTGTCCTTTTCTAGCAAGGTTGGAAAAAAATATCTATTGGAAAATGGGATTGTACCTCAAGTAAGGTGCATTGCAAAAAAACATACTGCTCATTCCATGTAGAACTACATAATAAGAATAAGAATAATTTATTTTTAATCTGCCCCCACATCTTGACTGGGTTGCCCCAGCCACTCTGGGCAGTTTAATTGTAATAGTAAACTACCTCTTAACTATGGAATGGAGGAATGAACCTGGTTTCTAGACTGTAACTCCTGGAGAAATCTGTCAGATAGTAACACACATTTCATTTATATGAAATCAGCATTTTCTGGGATATGACACCATGCTGTTTAGATGGCAATGTTGGTCAGTTTTGAGACTGTTTTTATTATGGATGCAGGCTTTTCTTTTGTGTGCGTGTAGTGATAGAGAGATAGTCTTTTTTATTTTGTATTCTTTTTATATTGCATATTGTGTTGTAAGCTGCCTTATGTTCCAATATGGAGGGAAAGCATACCTGAAATAAATAAATGTTGTTTAATTTTTAGGTGTGTGCAATACAGATAATTTCAGCCTGTTAGCCATAACTATAGATTATGGTCCATTTGGTTTTATGGACTCTTATGACCCAGGTATGTATAGCCTAAGTGAATGCAGTATTATTTTGGGGATATAAAGTAGTAAATAATTTAAAAATTACAGAATTTGGCTAGAGCTGTATGCATTCGCTTATAATGCATAGTTTCTTTAATTTCTGGGCTTTATACGGATTTGTGCAGTAAAAGGATTTAATAGGATTGGAAGAAATGGAGGAGAAAGGTCAAGGAGATGGGAGTAAGAACTGCTGTTGTGAAGGATCTCTGTTTTGTTTTTCTGCATTTGAAATAAGAAAATAACTCATTGCCATCTTTAAGCTTTTATGCTGACAATGTATCCTTTCCTTTGGCAAATATCAGACCTTGGCTAATCCAGTGTAAACTAATATCCTGGTGTTTAGAGACTTCTATGCAAAATATTTTAGTGCCTACAGGACTTTTTGTTAGTTGGCATCAACACGAAATACGATTTTACTCAAATATGTTAAGGTTGGTTGTTTATTTTGAATATTACTTTGTTTCAGATTTCGTCCCAAACACATCTGATGATGAAAGACGGTATAAAATAGGAAACCAGGCAAAGGTCGGACTGTTTAATCTGAACAAGCTGTTACAGGCTCTAAACCCTTTATTGGCTCCCAGACAAAAGCAGCTGTAAGTAATCCTTAAAAAGTGTCTTCATGCTTAAAAGAGCTCGTGAGATGAGACATTCTTTAATGACCATATGTGCTAAACAAAAAAGGAGGGCTTTGGGGAAGTGGGGAGTTTGTTTTTTAAACCAAGCTATTATTATTATTTAGACCATGCTAGTCTTGCAAAAAAAAAAAAGGGGGGGGGAAATAAAAGATGGCCTTTATGATGGGTGGTAAACGGTTTCTACATAATTACAGAGGTTTTTTTTCCATAAACTGGGCCCCAGAATTGCTGCTGTCAAAACAGAAACATCAGAAAGCCAGGCAAATCCAGGAGGCAGTTTTCATGCTAAAGGTTGTTGGCTGAAATGCTGCATTGGTTTTTCTAAGAAGACAAGCCTAAGCGGCCTCATTATAATGAGATGTCACTACCTGGTGTGATAAGCAGTCAATATGTTAATACTCCCCTACCCCTTTTTTAAAAATTGACTTTTAATTTCAAGTAACAAAACATACTCATGCAGTCCCATAAGTGATATGATTCAAACTAACGTAGAAAAGCAGCACCAGGTCTTACATTTACTGACTTACATGTGCTCGATCTTGCAGTGTAACAGCTTCACTCATTATATAATAGTGGCAACAACAAATTAAATGTGAAATGTATCTCGTGTATTGTTTGGAAAATATGCAAAGACAAAAAAGCGCAATTCAGTTGCAAAGTAATGTGTTTCCCTTCAGAATAACAATATAAAATTTCTGATTTCTTTAAAAGAATGACAAAACAGAATTAGAATCTGTGAGTTTTATACAAATCTAATTATTTTGCTGCAACATTTCACATTTTCTCTTAACAGGGCTTCTCAGATACTTGAGCAATACCCAGAACAGTATTATAAACGGTATGTAATTGTTGGAACCCATCTTTTAAAAAGATGTCAGCATCTTAATTTTCAAAGAGTCTCTAGTTTTGTAATATTAATGCATTTATTTCCTTAACTTGCAGCTTCACAGAACTATTCAAAGCAAAATTAGGTCTCCTAGGCGACAATCAGGACGATAACTATTTGATTGCATTCCTTCTAAAAGTGAGTTTCTTTCCTTGGTTAAATATTTGAGTTGCCCTTTGGCAGAAGAACTAAAGCTGAAACTGACAGAAGTCTTTTAATGTTTATTAGCTCATGGAAGATACAAAAGCGGATTTTACAATGACTTTTCGGGAGCTCAGTGAGATTTCAGAAGACCAGCTGAAGAGCATCAGCATTCCTAAGGTATTTGAGGATACATGTGAAACGGTCCTTAAACTTGAATACATCATAATGACATTAAGAGAAAATGCTCATTATACTTTTAAGATTCAATTGTGAAAGTAGGATTGGTTGGAGACTGAAACTGAAATTACGTGCAGGACTGGGTGAAAATGACTGGTTGGATACTGGGGCGTGCTTGTTTGTTTTGGGAAGAAAAGGGATAGCTGAGCTTAGTAAAACAGCTGCATGTTCCACTGTGGACATTTTTCAGTCGCTGTTTCCATGGCAGCGCATCATGCAGGAATCTGATAGGTAAGCCAATGGTGGGGGATGGACGGACCATCATTTGCAATGCCAGCTATTACGAAGATTTTGAAAGGTTTGAGAACTTACCGTATTTTTCGCTCGATAACATGCACCTGACCATAACACGTACATAGTTTTTAGAGGAGGAAAACAAATTTTTTTTTGAATGAAACAGTGGATGTATCATTTTTGTGCTTCATGCTGTGGCCACAGACATGTGATTTGACGGTGAGTTTGGGGTAGCCCAATGCAAAGATCCTGAGAATCCATGTGGATCTGTGCTTTGTAACCACGTTTTTGCACCATTGCAGCCCCAGGCAACAGTGGGTGCGTGATTTTTTTGGTGCAGGCTGTAGCCATGGACATGCTATGTGATCTGATGGTGAATTTGGGGTGACCCAATGCAAAGATCCTGAGGATCCATGTGGATCTGTGCTTTGTAACCACGTTTTTGCACCATTGCAGCCCCAGGCAACAGTGGGTGCATGATTTTTTTGGTGCAGGCTGTAGCCATGGACATGCTATGTGATCTGATGGTGAATTTGGGGTGACCCTATGCAAAGATCCTGAGGATCCATGTGGATCTGTGCTTTGCAGCCCTGTTTTTGCATCAGATCATTGCTATGTGATCTGATGGTGAATTTGGGGTGACCCTATGCAAAGATCCTGAGGATCCATGTGGATCCGTGCTTTGTAACCACGTTTTAAGTGGGGAGGGAAGGAAAAACATAGAAGGGACAAGGAGCACCGAGAGGGGTGTGCGGAGAAGCAGCTGGCTAAGAATGCAGGAGAGGGGTTTTACCGGAGGGAGGAAAGGAAGGCAAAAGTTCCCCCCACGCACCCACCCAAGCCAGCCAGCTCTCTCTCTCTCCCCCACCTGCATGTTGCAGCACCGGAGCACGAGAGGAATTAGAAGGAAGGACGCTCTGCTTTCCCCTCTGCTTGCCTGGAGGGGAGGGGTTTTCTCTGCTCTTTGTTCCGTTTGAGCAAACACAGTAACAAACAGAAGCGGGTGGGCAGTAAGACCCTGAGGCAGAATGCAGGAAAGCAGCAGCTTCCTCTTTTCAAGGCTTCCCTTCTCTGGACGATTGATATTTGCCTGATTTTTGCCTTCACTCACCCCTGTCGGTTCCAGGAACCACACATTCGCTCAGTAACACGCACAGACATTTCCCCTTACATTTTAGGAGAAAAAATCTGCGTGTTATAGAGGGGAAAATATGGTATTTTTGTTATCTCACCTTGATCCTGTATTTTGGTAGTCTGTTTCTATTAATAGGTTTAGAATAGATTGGTCCCACAAGGTATTGAGCCTTCACCTTGTCTTGATTCTACTTGCCCAGTGCAAAGCTATTTGTACATTCCCCTCCATGCTAGATGGACTCTGCAAAGGAATGCACAGTCTCACCATTAGCAAGAACAGAGTAATCCCTCAGTGTTGAGGAGCTTGAACTGTGGGCTGCTGGGGCACATATTGTCCCAGCACGAGTTTCTGCAGCTCAACAGAATGTAGAGGTTCATATAAGTCTCTGCAACCTGGGAATGTGCCCAAACTCACTTCAGCACATGGCCTGACATGTTCACCAGAAGCATAAATAATATTTTTTCTACATGTTCTGTTTGAGCAATTGAGGGAAGTCACTATCATTGGTGGTGTGAAAGATGGAGCACTGGATACAATAAAAATACTAGCCCTAAGGATTACTCCCAGATGATAAGCTTTGTGATGCCAGATATAATATCCTGCATGGTTAAAAGATGACCTGTTCCCAAACAAGAATTTTTTATATATTGAGAGAAAAATAAACATAGCTTATTCTGTTTTTTTGTGGAAAGAATTTGCCAGTGGCAAGTTATGTTCCCTTACAGATAGTTCTTATTTCCAGAGAGGATCAATGGCCAAAATCCAGCACAGATATTGCAAGAATCATAAATCAATCCATCTTCCTTGCAAGAAGTTTTGCTTCCTCCCAAACCAGCATGTTTGACATTCATATACAGTACCCCAAAACAATTGGGATGCCTTCTTGTATGTCTTGTATTCCTTCATTTGATTTATAGGCAGTGTCAGGGGCTGCCTCAGGTCTCAGCTCACAAAAGACCAACGCCAAGCTCTTCTTATATACAAGGATGTTTATTGCAGTTCATTATTGGTTCCACTACCGAGGCGTGCAGCCCCGCGTCTCTTAGCCTAGACGTTTGAAGTCCCCTCTGAATCGGTCCCGCCCCTACACCAGCTTAAGAGGCTTGTGCTAGTCCACCTCTTCCTGTCCTTTCTTTTCCGCAGGGTCTTTCTGCCCCCCTGGGTTCCTTCCCTCCTGCTTTCCCCTGACGCGGATCCCTCAGATGCCTGCTCCCCCCTCCTTCGTGCTTTGGGGCCAGGCTCCTCCTCCGGGCTCTCTGCATTTCCGCGCGCCTCCACATTTGAACTTGGCGCGCGTTCGCTACCCCTGACCTTCCTTTTGACAGTTACACTACTCCCTGTACTACTCTCCTCCCCTTCCGGCAGGACGTCCTGCCCCGATCTCCTTCCCCTGTCTCCTTCCTGCTCCGCTCCGTGTGTCACACTGGGAACTCCACCCTCTTCACTCCGTTCCTCCTGGGAAGCCGACCCCGATCTCCCACTCCCACTCGGGGTTTCCCTGCTGCTTCCCTGCTCCTGGCAAGTCCCCCCTGTGACCCCCCTTGGCTTGACCAGGGGCGCCCCCTTCTGGGAATCCTCCGATTCACTTGAGAGACTCATGGAAGACCTCAAGTCATTGTCATCCTCTTCCTCACTGTCCTGGGATTCTTCCCCATCGCTCTCCGTCTCCCCCCTCACCTGTGCCTCTGTCCCTGAACCCCTGACAGGCAGGTTTCCAACATATTTAAATTACTTATTCTGGGGAACTATTTTTTGCTAGTGTGTGATTTTTGCCTAGTGTAATGGTTCCCTTAGCTTATAATACACAGAGAAACCACAGTTCCTGGCTTAAGGGACAGATTTTACCTTAGCTTGGTGCAGTGCTGTTGTAGATCACCAGAAATATTTGTGGAGAGTATATCACTGCTATATGCTACCCAAACTGCTGCATGTTATCCATATTGGGAAGTGATGTGTGTATTATTATTGATGTTAAGTAATAGTGTGTGATCACTTATTTCCATGTAGGAATTTTGGGCTCTGCAAGATGTGGCTAAACACAAGCTTTTTTCCAGCTGGGTTGTGTTGTACCTCTTGAGGTTAAAAAGGTAAATAAATGCAATTCTGGACACTTACAGGTGGAGGGAATTTCAAATTTCACTGGATCCCCCCTTCCCCCTTCCAGATACCTTATCAGGATCAGAACAGTTGTGCCGCTAACTCAGCACTCATCTTTCTATAATGGCTAGATATTAGCATTGAAGAAAAAATAATCCTAAAATGTGTTTCTCCTCTGTGAAAATAATGCAGTTTTGATTTATTTTAAGTGAATGTGTAAAACTGAAAAATATATGCATCAGATATCTTTATATCAGATGATCATACTCATTATTGACAGGTTGGTCCTTTGATTTCTCCCAACCCTGGTAAAAACACACACAAATTCTAACCCAATTAATGCAAGCAGAAGAAATTCAATTAAGCAAACTTAGTAGTAATATGAGAATGTTGAAGAGCTAGGATGGGAGGTGGGGAAGTGCAAAGAAATAATACCAGTGGGGCCAATCTTCCCCTTGTCCCACTGCGTTCTTGAAGTTCTTGGTTGGGCTTGCAATAACTCCTGTCTGAAATCATGGTAGTTTTGTAGCATTGTCAGTGCTAGACTGACCAATGGCCTAACTGTCTATAAGGCAACTTAGGGTTTTGCTGATAATACCCTTTGGTCTATCCATGCCAGTCATCAAATCCATATAAAAGGATCTGTAAGAAAAGCATCCCTCATGATTCTCCCCTCCCCAACCGCCCAGATTTACAAATTTGAGCATTTTCCTTCCCAACAATTGATACATATTTTTGGAGTTGCCTTTCAGTGGGCAGTGCATGTTCAAGTCTGTGCATTGTGTATTAAGTGTTTTATGTATTACTTTGAGACTTCTGTATGAAATTGACTGAATATTTAAACCAGTAGATTCCATAGGCATATTCAGTGCTTTTTTTCTGGGGGTACACAGGGGTACCCATACCCCTAAACATTTTGTGAATCTTTGTACTTTTGTCCATTTACTGTATTTATTTTTTCCGATTTGAACTATAAAATGGTGGGTTTCTTGAGCCAAAATGAGAGTACCCCTAAATATTTTTTAAGAAAAAAAGCATTGGGCATATTCCGTGATCATCAGTTTCTGGTCATGAAGAATATAAACTGTTGTGAAACCTGCATAGTTCATTTTTCCCATACTTTATTAATGATGCATTTTTGTGATTAATTTTATTAATGTTGTCTTGGAAAAATAGCAAGTAGTGTATGAGTTAAATGCAGAATTGTAGACATGGGACGGAGGCTGTGGTTCAGATGTAACAATCTTAATAAACCATGATTTATTAAGATCAGAGCCTTATCAAGTATCCTAGTTAATATGTCAAGCTTTAGCCATGGTTTTCCAGTTCAGGTGTAATGCCGAATGTGATTGAAACAAACAATAATGGAAGCACTAAGGCTGCTGAACAAGGGGAAAGACAAAGGAGAAGTGCATGGGCCTGAAGCTTATTCTCAGTTTAATAAACCATGGTTTATCCACCTGAGATCAATATGTTTGAACCAGCCCAGAGCAAGAGGCACAAACTAATCTTCATGACCCTGTTTTGTGTGTACAATATAGGAATCCAGGTGATTCTGATTCCAAGCGAAGCAAAAGAATGACGAGTGAGTGAGTCAATAATTTATTTTCTTCTCAACAATTAAGTCACATGCCCTTCCTGTAGCCCAAATATTTCTTTCAATAGTTGTTTAACTGATGTGACATTACATTGGGTTTCTAAGCACCTTAGACTCTTGTGATTTCCATTCCCTGAGGGCAAACATGCCCCCCACCATTCCTGAGTTCCCACCCACTTTACACCCATGTAGAATATGCCATGTTTGCAGTAGGTATCAGGCTGGGACCTAGTGTGCTAACATGTCACATATACCATATACTTGTTTCCCTAGAGCTAACTCTGCTGGGGTGGGACTTGAAAACCAGTAGCCCCTTCCTCTAGGCTCTCTTGAGACAGAAATAATTGCCAGTTTGGGGAAAGTGAGCGGTTTTACAAGAAACCTGCCTCTGTGGCACACCAGTGTAGATCAGGCGTGAGGCACCGTTTGCCTTCCAGATTTTGTTGGACTACAACTCCCATGAGCCCCAGCAAGCACAGCTAATGGTCAGGATGATGACCAGCAACACATGGCAGTCCAAAGACTCCCCACACAATCTTCATCCTGCTGTGTTCACAACCATACTACCACCAGTTTGGTTTTCTGGTCTTAGTGATTTAGTTATAAAACCTAATCTATCAAGACTAGACTACAGTGGTGCCCCACAAGACGAATGCCTCGCAAGACGGAAAACTCGCTAGACGAAAGAGTTTTCCGTTTTGGAGGTGCTTCGCAAAACGAATCTCCTATGGGCTTACTTCGCAAGACGAAAATGTCTTGCGAGTTCCTGCGGTTTCCCCCCCTTCCCCCCCTTTTTCTAAGCCGCTAAACCGCTTATCAGCTGATCCGATAAGCCGCTAAAAGCCGCTAATACCGCTAATCCGTCAATGGGCTTGCTTCGCAAGACAAAAAAACCGCTAGACAAAGAGAATCACAGAACGGATTCTTTTCGTCTTGCGAGGCACCACTGTACAGAGCTTTGCCTGACATCTTAGAGAGCACTGCTGGATCAGGTACACTGGACTGGATGGATCAGTGATCTCACTCGGTACATGACTCCGTATAACTTTATCCTTATAACTTTGTCACTCGAGCTCCTAAGCCTGAATAACTCCAGATTTTCTGCACTAATTATTTCCCATGGGCTAAGGTGGTAAACATAAGGGTTGGTTGATTTATTTATTTATTTGAGCAGCACTCTGAAGCATTTGGGAAAATAGCTTTGAAAAGGAAAGCCTCATATAGCTATCATTATGCTACAGCTATATGTGCCTCTTAATGCTGCTTACCATATCGGATATAAAAAGAAACAGATTTGCCTTTCATCTCCAAAATTCATTCATCTGCCCTGCTGGCCCTGAAGAATAACAGGACTTAAAACACAGATAGTTGAACAAGCACCATCAGGTATATAATAATGTTGTATATTAATGACATTAATCTGCCCGGATTGCAGGCTTGTATTGGTTTTTAATTCCATATCAGCTTCAGGATACCTCTAGGATCCTGGAATACCTCCAAGATCAGAGGCATTCATCATATCACAGGGAACAATTGCAACAGAGGGCGGTTGCTCCCATGACTGGCTTCTGGGCTTTGCATAGGCATCTGTCCCAATATTACCAGACACGCACTTGATAACTGAAGTCTCGGTCTGTTTACAAGAATCTCCACTGATCCCACAATTCAGTGTAAACCTCTTCGTAGATGAGCATTTATTGCTCTGGTGGATAGATTTGGTGGTTTCATTTTCAAATGCTGTCTGACTTCTAAACCTAACCAGTTTGAGACAAGTTGGAGAAAAAAAATAAGGCTGTTTCAGAGCCCCTCACCCCATCCAGGAGCTGTAACAAATCTTTGGTTGTGATTATGTTCCTCCCAAACATTTGTTACATACACCGTGAACATTCCCGAGTGCCTTACTTGTTAAGTTTTAATTTAAAGGGAATTGAAAGTGGCCACCTTTGAACTTCTCTTTCTTTGACAAGTTTCTAGTGGTGGGAAAACAAAAGGTGCATTCTTTTGCTTAAGTTAAGAATGGGAAATCAGTGCTACTTTTGAAAAGTAAAGTTATATAAAAATTGTATAACCTAGAAATAAGGATTGAGGATGAAAGAAGCCTATCATAAATTGTCCCCTTTTAAATATTTCAGATTCAGGAAAACTTGGGAACACTCTTTTTTTGAACTAGTGCAGCTGTAAGTTGTTGTGTTGTGATAATACAGGCAATTTCACACTTAATTCTAGGCACTCTGAGAGTAGCAGGGTGGTGAAGGATTTGTAAGCATGAATTTTTCTTCCTGTTTTAATGTCCATTTCTTTCAGATCCTTAATTACTTCCTCATATCGGTCTTAAGAAAAGATGTGGATGTCAGTATAATAAATCTCAAGAGAAAAGCCCCTGCTGATTTTTTATATGTGCAAATAGATTCTTATTTTTGGCTACAGGTATAAATCCTAGGTACGTGCTCAGAAACTGGATGGCCGAGTCAGCTGCGCAAAAGGCAGAAAGGAATGACTTTTCTGAGGTATCTTGCTAACTTGCTTTGACTTTTTATGCTCAAGAGACTAAAGATACAGTCATCAAGGAATAGAAGCATAAACTCTACAAACCGTTGAGTGAAAAAAACCGCTTAATTGTAACCTGTGTAGAAGAGTGTATATAATCATAGAATTGCACAGTTGGGATACCAGGGTTTGTTCTGTAGTTTTGTCTGTGTATAATGCTTTTTTAAAATAATAATAATATTGTTTTACTTTCAGGTCCGCCTCTTGCAGCAGGTTTTGCAACACCCCTTTCAGAGGCAGGCAATGGCTGAGAGAGCTGGTTATGCACAACGCCCCCCCCGCTTGGGCTAAAGACATTAAAGTCAGTTGTTCATCTTGATGAAAAGAAACTGAGATCAAGATTAAATGAAGGGGTATAGCCTTCAAGTAACACCAAACGACAATAAAAGGACACATTTAGAATTTTAATCAATCATGCACTCTGCTCCTATTCCTGTTGTGTCATTCAGTGGCTCAATTCTCCTCTTCCTCTTGCAAGATCATCCTGTTTTGGCTATACCCCTGGTATGGCCGATTACTGAACAATGTTGCCCAACCACTTCTATGTAAAATTAGCTGCCTTCTGCATTTCCTGGTCAGAAGATCAGTGGCTCCTGCAATTCCTGCAGTCTCCATTTCTCACACTTGAACTCAAGGATTTAATTTGGTCTGCATTTTAAATGAATTGATCTGATACACCCTTCCCAGGCTAATAAATGGATTAGAACAGTCCCCCCCCCATGTGCTGCCAAATCTGTACTACAGTTCTCAGCTCAAAAAAATAGTACGAAACGGTGTAAAAAATGTGTATTACTGGGTAAAAAGCATACAAACATGCCAATTTTCATGCAGTTTAAATCAATAGATTGATACAGAAACAAGGTGGAACATAATTCTGAATCATTTCATGCAGAACTGACAGACAGGAAGCAGGCAAATCCATCCATTCTTATCTGGAATTATTGGAAGCAGAGTTAAGCACTTGCTCCTCTTCCCTCCTGCTTGCCATTTTAATTTCCTCGTAACCAACTCTCTTTGCTCTTGCTGTGCCACAATCATAGGAATTGTTTGTGACTGTCCGCGATTCAGCTTTGTACAAGAGGCACCCCAAATTCTGTAGTCTCCAAGGCAGCAGAGTCTGCCTCTTGAGGGTCCCATAAATAACCTTGGCACATGATAAATGGATCTAGAAACCAGGATTCTAATTTTGTTAGTACAACAAAATCTCAACCCATCTGAGAAACACACAGAGTTAAGTTGACAAAGCATAGGGCAGTATGGGCAAATAGTTGAACTGCAGCAAGCACCACTTTTCTCATTTCAAGAACAGCTTTTGATCTAAGTACCATTTATAGCCAAGGTTCTTCCTAGTGTCTCTGCAACTGCATTGAAATATTTGGTTTGCAAGCTAGTTCTGCTGGTAAGCCATTTGAGGATTGGCCGCTGACAACTCTCCAAGGGTAGGATTTAGTCTCCATGCTGTCCGTCTCTGTTTCCCAATTTTAGGCGTAACTGTTGTGCTCCTGAACTGAATGTTTAGAGAAGGAAAGCACTTGCCATTCCAAAGAATGTTTTGCGTATGCGTGCGCTACATGCGTCGAAACAAACTGTGTTGCTTGTTCATTAACTTTGACACTTTTATGAGGCATTGAAGAGGATTTTATTCAGGAGCTGGCAGTCAAAACAAGCTCTGTCAAAATGAACACTTGGAAGATTAAGGTGAATCATAAATGATGAAAGAGGCGTAAGAACTCATAAATGCCTTAACGTATTCCGATCATCATAAAGTCTTTAGGAGACAAATATTTTTAGGCATCACTTAAAAGACAATTGCTAACTTGGTTGCTGTGGGAAGAAGAACTGAAACTTGTGTATCTTTGGCCTTGTGTTATATTGGATAAATAACCAGAGACATAGCCTGCAGATACAACAGCTGAAAGCAGCATTTTGGTTGGGATTTCTCACTTCAAAACAATTGAGGAAACAGGTGTGGCACATTATAGTCAGGACAACCTGTGAATAATAAAGCCTCAAGTGGAAGTGTTCACTGTTATCCAAATGGTTGGTTCTCGCTGTATCTAATAGTACTAGCTCTTTAAAAAGTATGGGGTTGGTGGGTGGAATTGTTGAGACAGCTGTCACTGCAACTGTTGTACTGTTTTCAGTCTCCTTATTTTTGCAAATCAGGTCATGCCTGCCCATACATTTGCCATACATTTACAGGGTAAGAACAGATTGTGCAATCTGCATGAACACATGCCCAGGGAAAATCCAATTAAATAGCCTATTAAACCTTCAATTGATTAATATTAGTCAGCCTTTAATTTGCTATAAGGTTCTTTCATCTTTTTTGCTAGATCCAAATCTCCTTGGGAATCTGCCTCTACCTTGAGACACTTCCCATGCTTCTAGTTGTGTTCTTCAGCCTCAAACCAGGAACATGGGAAGCCACCATTTCAGAACAAGTTGCAGGGGTGGGTAGGGGGGAAATGTATTGCTTCGGGATATGTTGGGATGCCTTTCTCTAGCACATATTCCTTTGGACCACCAGGAAGAGCTGTAGACAATTTACCTGGGCCACCCTCTCCCTGATCCAACTAAAACCGCACACTAATCTTCATTTAAACTGCTTGTTTCATGATGTCTCACCCCTCTTCTTTTGCAGTGCTTTCATTAAATCGGACATTAAGTCTCCTCCTTGTTCACCTGCATCTCCCCTTGGAGGAAGCCCACTTTGCCTGGGCCCTCCTGCCTGCCCAGTACTTTGTTCCTGTCTTTTAGGAGGAGGTGGAGGTTTCTTTCTGATAGGCGGAGGCATCGTGGGGGCAGAGACTGCAGGAGGTGGCGGCGGCAGTTCTGAAGTGCCAGCGCCCACAGCAAAGGCAGGTGGTGGGGCTGGAATGAAATCAGGAGGATCTTCATAGTATTCAGGCGGTGGTGGCGGCAAGTCCTCCAACGCAGTGGGAAGCAGTATTGATTCAGGGGGTGGTGGAAATTCGTCTGGATCTGATGTGGCAATTGTGTTTCTTCTCTCCATATTGTGGGGCAGGTTCAACGAACCAGTAAAAGCAGAAGATCGTCTTTGAGGAGGGGGTGGTGGGTGTAGCCCACCAGGTTTACGGAGGTGTTTCGGTTGTGGCATGGGAGATGGTGGCGCTCGCCTGGTGTCAGTGGTGCTGTCTGGTTTCGTAACCTTTTAAAACAAAGGAAGCAATTTTCAAAATGAGAGGTGAATAGTAAAAGAAAGACTGCAGGTCCAGCATGAATTATGTCTTCCTTGGTTTCAAGGCAGCAGGGAGAATATATAACACTGGGATTTCCATTTGTGTCCATTTAGCAGTAAGAATAGATGTGTTCCAAAACTACAAGGATTGGTTTTTGCAAAACCAGACAATCTGAAAGACTCCCTCCTGTCTATGGACATTTAAGTTTACTTACAATCTCAGTGCCTCAAATTATATTACCATTTCCTGATACCCATTTGATGTAGGGAGAGTCAGCGTAGGTACTATCTGTTGTGAATGTGAAGCTACAAGGAGTCTAAACAGAAGGACAACCTCCTGGCAGCCTGATAGAAAATCCAGCCTTTCCTCAAGTGTTCCAGGACTAGGAATCAGTTGCCAATTTTCATTTCAATGGTATAAACATTTGAAGCGGAACAGAAGCTAAGTAGATTGGCAGCTGAGTCTTACCTGAACATTTACAGTGTCCACAACAGGGGAGCAGCGACTGTGTGACACAGACAAGCCTGCCTTTCAACATTTTGCCACGAATCACCACCACCACCTACAGCCTCTGCTGCCTGAGGCAGCTGGGCCACTCTGCCAAATGGTAGGGCTGGCCCTGCATTGACCTGGCATTGCACACAGCTATATTTCCTTGGCTTGCAGACACAGTGCAGTGCTCACATAGTGTGAATGCAGCTACTTTAGCCCTTACAACTGATATATTGCTTTGCTGAATTAAGCTCAGTGCTTACTGCATTCTCTTTAGCCTTTGGGAAATAGGTGCACTAAAAAGGCCTGTACACAGAGTAGTTAATACCTACTGTATCTCCTCCAGTCTGCACTTATATAGTCTGCTGGAGGCTGGTGACTGGAGCTTAACCTTGAATGCATTTTGCTAAGAACTGGAAGCAAGCTGGCTACTATACATTTTCCTGCCCTTTTGTACCAATCACAGCCACTTTCCCTCCACATTCTCTTATAATGAAAGATGACTGGAATGTCTTAACCTCTAGCCGCACAATGTACACAAACTGAACAGAAAGATAAAATGTTTGATCTTTTCCAAAGCATTTGTCACACAAGCTAAATGAAAGTGTCGTCTAGGCTAGCAGTTCGTTAGGTAAATGTTTGCCCTGGCAGAATATTAGGTGAGCTTGCCTTCACCATGTGGCTGCTAGACTATGTTCTTAAGATGAATAGAATCCCATTGGCAGTGTAAGGAATGTGCTCTCCTTTCATTTGCAGCTGGTAGCTGTTAAGAGTTATGTCTGCATGGTAACCTTTAACTGAGTTCTAAGCACTTCCTGCTTCTAGTCATCTATAGAACCGTTTCTAGGTAGATCAAAAAAACCCTCAAGTCTCTCTTACATTGAGCATATGCGCACAAAATGGATAAGTGGAATGAATTGTTTCGGTTCAGTAAGTAACCAAGGCAGGCTATTTAAGGAACAAACCTATTTAAAGGGTAAAGGGACTCCTGACCGTTAAATCCAGTCGCGAATGACTCTGGGATTGCGGCGCTCATCTCGCTTTTCTGGCCTAGGGAGCCGGCGTACAGCTTCCGGGTCATGTGGCCAGCATGATGAAGCCGCTTCTGGTGAACCAGAGCAGCGCACGGAAACAGGAGCTCACACCGTTGCGGGGATTTGAACCGCCGACCTTCTGATCAGCAAGCCCTTGGCTCTGTGGTTTAGACCACAGCGCCACCAAAGGTGCCCCAAAGTTTATATTCTGCACATCTCCAGTTCCTAATTCATTTACAGATACTTTGGCACAAGTGCTACAAGCCAAATGGAGAGCAAGGGTTCCTAAAGTGGGCTCTCTGGACCGCCAGTCCTCCATGAGCTTCATTTAGGTGGTCTAAAGTAGATGTGGTTGAAGATGGGAAATTACATTTCCATAGCACTAAATATTCATATTGATTTTTAATAGTATTCCTATTGCTTTTTATTTCCTACAAGCCATTTTATTTATTTATTTATTTATTTATTCAAGATTGACAAAAGAAGTACAGTACCTTTCGTGCATTACAAGGGCTGTGGGTGGCTGCAGCCAATGTGTGTAGACTTCTAGTCAAGCTGCAAGAATGCATGGACCTTGCATGGACCTCTAGGCTTCCTGCCTACAGATATATTTATGTTAATGCTGAATTTATGATGATACGTTCAATTTAATTTGTACCTTTGGCATCTCAGCAGGTTTCTCAGGTTCTGAAGAATTTGCAGCAGCGAGGGTCGTGCTTTGGGGGACCTGTCCATTAGCATGAGTACTACCTAGGATACACAGTTAAAAAGAAAGAAACAACAGGCTTGCAAAACCAAATTCGAGTGATTAAAGGCAAAAATCATTCTTATTTTGAATCACGATTGAAATAATACACTAAGCTCCATAGGATACCATAGCACCCTGTTCTGTATGTTCTGAATAGTTCTGTATGTTGTTGATGCTTCTCTAAGGAGCTGCAGACGTGCCCTACTCCTGACAAACTAATTAAGGGAACAAAGCCAAGAAGAAATCTCTGTGGCTTGAACTGTACTGTTCTGCAGAGGATTATGTGAACTTTTTCAGTTGGCCAGGAGTGTCATATCTTACTCTCCAGTTTAGGATATGCAGCAGCTTCTCTCTCTCTTTCCCGCCCCCCAAATAGTTCTTGAACTTCTAGTTTCCCTTTTTAGAAAACGTTGAACTGGCAAAACAAGAATATGTTTCAATGAGAATTCTTCAACCTTGGGAGCCCAGCTGTTGTTGAACTCTTTAACACTTATCATCCCCAGCCAGCTTAGCCAATTGTCAGGGATCCTGGGAGTTTTAGTGCAACAACTTCTGAAGACCCAAAGTTGAAGAGGCCGAGTTAAGGTATAACTAAAGTACAATCCAGAAGAACTTTGGTACAGTTTGGGAACTATAGTACACCTGTGTCCAAATGTTAAGAACATGGGAAGCTGCCTTATACCGAGTCAGACCTACTGCTCCATCTAGCTCAGAATGGTCTACACTAAAGGCTCATCTACTTTTTCGCTTCTCCAGTGATTTCAAGGCATGAGCCCAAGAAGTTTTTCTCTTGTTCTACCCTTTCCCCCAGGAAAACTCGCTGCTTACCTCTGAATCAGACCAAATGCCAATCTGCAGAAAACCCAACATGCAGGATGCTCTTCCATAACTTATATACGCGCACACACAATTTAACATTTACCATATATCATATACCTTTTGAAGATGATATTGCAGCAGTGGAAGATTGAACATTCCCTAACTTGGTCAGTCGAGAAGCTAAGCCAGCCTTCTGCACTGCGCGAGTGTAGTTATCATACAACGTCTTTCCATACTGAGAAAATAAGCATATATATACTGAAAATTACCACCCATGCCCCTTCAAAGGAATAAAAGCACACTTTCCTGCTTCCTGATGTTTTGACTAATACAACCAACCCTCCACAGAGATACTCTCCAGTGACTGGTACTAGGTCTGCCTATAGCATCTAGTATAAATGTCAGTACTATAAAACTACAGGCGCAAGGATTTGTTTAAACACATCAGAGCAGATGGATGTCTAGAATCCAATACATTCGTAAAGTCATTTCCATTTGTTGGGTTCAGAGATCACCCATTCCATTAAGTACTGTATTTGGCAAGAGGCAATTTAAACCTTGAATCCCTAGGTTTACAATGGCTTAAATTCACACGCTGGATGAACTCACTTGTGGACCTAGCCCATCCTATTTTATCTGCTTATGTAAGAATTCTAACCACACGCTTCTGATGCTTCATTCAGGGTGGTTTGCAACACTGATCGGAGGAGGCTGGTGCATTAGGCCAACCAGGACTTACCCCACCACATGAAATGTCTTGCTATTACACTTCTGCACCTTACCAGAAATGTGGTGAAACAGGGGTGGTAACATCTGGCATGATCATACAGAAGACTGGCTTGCTGGGTGGTTGCACATCATGGTGCGTTAGCAAACTATTACCTGAATTCACCCATTGGCAGTGCAGTCCATGCATGAGCTGATGCATGCTGCAAATGGGAAGAGCAACCTTCACCAGATAGGTATCCTGATCCACAGGTATAAACTATGTGTGAGCACATTACAATCTTTGTCTTGTTTTCCTTACTGCAGTTAGAACAGCTTATTCATAATTTTTCAGATGACTGATGAGACTTCTCTGGCTCCCACAACCTAATTACATTTGCATCTGTATTATCTCACATTTACACAAATATCTATCCATTGTGTGCCTGTCTTTTACTTAGAAAGGAACAAGAGTTATTTTTGTCCGTTGTGAAAAGCAACAAATTATACAACTATTTTTTTTTGCGTGTGTGTGTTTTAAAAAAACGACTGCACATCTTGCACTACATACCTTTGCAATTCTTATGCCAGTTACCCACTGATGTAGAGACTGCCGGTCATCACAGCACAAATATCTGATATACTGAGACTCCTTCTGTATCTGGGGATGCTAATAATAATAATAAATTTTATCATTAAAATAGATTGAAATTAAAATAAGTGGAAAGAAAGGGTGGTCTTACATTAGCGGGAAACAAATTAGACATACATCTGTGAACAAGTCACAAAATGCTTAATAACAAAATGCTGCTTATTATAAACTCATTTGTAAGGAGATATTTGTTGGGTGGAAGCTTAGCTTGAAACGGCCTACTTTCAACATGACTTCCAGCCAAGTAAATGTGAGGCATGTCACAGTTCTAAGCTTAGCATTCAGTGTGTAAATTGAGGTCTCCATTGAGGGTTGTCATCTGGCAGTTGTATAAGCTAGAAGATTAACATATCTGCAGTTTCCAAGAAGCAAGTAATTTTTTGAGAAGCATATGAAGTAGTCTCTGCTCCACATCCCCTAATTTAGGATTTCTGCGTCTCTGTTTAGGATCTGGTGTCAGCTTGCATACATATTTTCCCTGGTCCCAGTATTTTTTCTGCATACGTTAAAAAACAACAACAAATCCATCCCTGCCCCTCACCGCCTCCTTGCTATGTGTGTTAATTTTTGAGGTTGTCATGCATTAACTTCAAAGTACAGTATTTTTTGCCCTATAGGACGCACTTTTTCCCCTCCAAAAATGAAGGGGAAATGTGTGTGCGTCCTATGGGGTGAATGCAGGCTTTCGCTGAAGCCTGGAGAGCGAGAGGGGTTGGTGCGCACCGACCCCTCTCGCTCTCCAGGCTTCAGGAGAGCCCCAGCGCCAGCCCCACAAGGTCGGGGGACAGTGGGGAGGCGGAACGCCGCCATCCCGCTGTCTCCCGATGTGGTTTGGAGGCTGACGGCGGGGAGACGCGTGCTTCTCCCCGCCGCCAGCCCCGTTAGCTCCGGGGACAGCGGGGAGGCGCAGCGCGTCTTCCCGCTGTCCCCGGACCTGGTCTGAAGGCGGGCGGCGGGGAAAAGAGCACTTCGCCCCGCTGCCGGCCCCACAAGCTCCGGGGACAGCAGGGAGGCGCAGCGCGTCTTCCCACTGTCCCTAGACCTGGTCTGAAGGCGGGCAGCGGGGAGAAGAGCGCTTCTCCCCGCTGCCGCCCCGCAAACTCCGGGGACAGCGGGGAGGCGCAGCGCGTCTTCCCGCTGTCCCCGGACCTGGTCTGAAGGCGGGCGGCGGGGAGAAGAGCGCTTCTCCCCGCTGCCGGCCCCGCAAGCGCCTGGGGGGGAAATAATTCCCCCCCTTTATTTCCCCCCAAAAAAACTTGGTGCATCCTATGGGGCAAAAAATACGGTATAACCTTGTTAGTGCTTAATGGAAAATCTGCTTAGTGCTTAATGGAAAAGCTGCATAAAATGTAGACTATAAAAAGACATCTGATCATGAAGTCCAATGTGTTCTGAGTTCCGTATTTCATTCATTTACTGTTTAGCTAATTTATGTGCCACCCTTAACAAAAAATATCCTGGGGTGAGTTTCATGACAAACTTGTTCCACCTAATCACTAGTACATGGCAGCAAAGGTAAACACACAAAACCTTGACCCAATTTGGCCCATGACACCTACTCCTTTAATAGCATATGGCAAATGTTTACTGAATCATAGAATCATAGAGTTGGAAGAGACCACAAGGGCCATTGAGTCCAACCCCCTGCCAAGCAGGAAACACCATCAGAGCACTCCTGACATATGGTTGTCAAGCCTCTGCTTAAAGACCTCCAAAGAAGGAGACTCCACCACACTCCTTGGCAGCAAATTCCACAATGCATAAATTGTTCAGACTGTGGCAGGAATCCACCCAATACTCAGGTGAAAATGTGGTGTGATCTTTTAGAATAATCAAGTGAAACTTTATTACATAGCATGACAAAAGTCTGTAATTTTATCAGGACACTGTTGCAACAATTGTTTTTTCAAATCTTCTGCACCATGAAAAATGTAGGGCAACTAAAATGTTCGCATGCTAAGTAGAATGTTCAGCTCAATGCTGATGAGTACTTCCATTCTAGAAATGATTCTTCAGTCTTCTGTTGGGTCAGAGAACTTGGAATTTTGATGCGTTGTAAGTATCAGTTAAATCCAGCAGATGGCATCAGATACTTTTCAATTTTTAAAGATCTCTTTTAAACAAAACAAACATTACCGTGACCCTAACCTTTGCCGGTCTTCCTTAATATTCCAGATAATATACTTCATTATTTTTAAGAGGCTCCATAAGGAAGCAATGCAGATTTTCTGAAGTATTTTTAAATTCAAATATCTTCACTTGAAACTCCCCTCATGAAGCAGCTTTTCTTTTTAAAGAAATAAAAAGGCTGGCAGGGTTTTTGACACCCTTGCTGACGTGTATTATTTAGTTATACCCTCCAGTTCCTTTCTCTTGTCTTCTCTCTGAAGCATTCTTATTAGTTATTAGTTGCCAATTACGACCTGAGGCAGGGCTCCCCTGTCTTAAGGTCTGCAACTCAGTGGCTACATGGCTTAGCGTGAAAGCTTGAGTGTGTGAGAATTCCTGCCCCCTTACATTCTCCAGTTGCTTTGACCTAAGCCATAGTTTGGGCTTAGCATGTCCTCCAAACCTGGGCTTGCGGTTTGTCTCCTTCAGACAAACCACGAGCAGTAAACCTAAGAACAGGCTTCCTCAACCTCGGCCTTCCAGATGTTTTGAGACTACAATTCCACTGGTCCTGCTAGCTAGGGATCATGGGAGTTGTAGGCCAAAAACATCTGGAGGGCCGAGGTTGAGGAAGCCTGTCCCAAAACAAAACCTTGGTTATATATCATGGTTTGTTTGAAGCAAGACAAACCATGAGACCCAAGTTTAGGTGACATGCTCAGCTAAATCACGGCATCTCTCTCAGAAGCTCTGCAGCAGTACCACCAAGATGTGGCTGGGATCTCCTCTTTGAGAAACTGCATATGTGTCTCAAGTGTATTCACTCTTAGCCATATGTACGAACTGGATGTATGGAAGGGAGCGCTTTAGGAGAAGTAACTATTTCCATTATAGCCTTTAAACTTTTACATTTCAAAGCAGAAGGCTACAAACTCTTTGGTGCCTGATAGAAACATTCTTATTTAGACAAACTTGCCCAGATGCTTAGAATGTTGGGGTAATTGTAATCTGTTTCGTTATTTTAGCTTTTGCATGTTTAAAGTCTGGTTGTGGGGGGGGGGCATTGATTTTGCTGTTTTATCTTTTGTAAATTGCTTTGAGGTGGTGGTGGTGTTTTTCACAATCAAGTTGTGTATGCTTTTTGTGAAACGATAAATACAAACTACTGTCCTGGTCATAAGCACATGGTGGGCATGGCCTCCCATTAACTTGGAACAGTTCTCATTGAATGTTGGAACAGCTCTCATTGTTTGAATGTGTGATTATATTATCACCAGTCAAATACCTCAGTTTGTTTCTTTGCATCACATCAACCAGTTTGCAAGGGGAAGCAGGCTGGGATGCAACAAGACAAACTCCGGATTTCAGCTTTATGCAGTTTTTGAGTTTATTACACTACGAAATATATGTACCAGATACATGGACTAGCCCTAGAAGGCCAACATTAAAGAACATGGCAACACAATTCTCAAAAGCACCATCTGAAAGATGTCTCTAAAGGTTATTACCAAAGCCCAGCTGGATAGGCTGCAATGGCAGGTACTAAGGCGTGGAAATAGGGTATGATGATGCTATTGTGCCAGCTTGTTCCCAGGGCACCAATTCTTTCACCCTAGATTAATTCCACATTATGCACCATTACTCTCAGGTTACTCATGCAAAACCTGCGCCAATAAAGCATAATTAAATTCTCCTGGTATCAGACACAACAGACTGACTAAACGAGCCAATTTACATTTAGATTACCTTGCTACTGTCAACTGTGAATATATATTTTTATTAAAAAAAACCTTGGGGTTAAGATTTTATGCTAGTGACTCTTTGAATTTTCAAAAATAATGCCATAGTGCTCATAACTTGAACTCAAAAGCAAATGCTCCTGACAAGGCGCTACCATACCCTAAGTTTTAGCAGGCTTTTCTGTGAAACATGGGGATGCAAACACCTAGTTGTTTGTTGGCAAAAAAGACAGACTACAAACGTACTTGGAAGTTCCATTAAAATAAATAGGACTTAGTTCATTGCAACCAGGCCAAGGCCTGTACATAGCCAATCCTCAAAGCTCTGTGTCTACTATGCATAACTGTTAATTTAAAATCAGTGCAAATTGGGATTTATCATTCAAATATTTCAACAGTTCTGGAGTCTGCCAGGCTTTACAGCCAGACTAGATATGATGCAGGATATTCAGTTCAAAAGATCCTCTGCATTTTAAAAAAGTGTTAATAGCAGCTGGGAGCCTGGGAAACTGAAGAAACTTGGTGTGTAATGTGAAGTGTATCATAAGGAAAACTTTTATACTTCAATAATTTAAATCAGGATCATGGAGCTTGGGGAGGGACTTAGCATTCCCACCATGCCATTTTTCCAATCGACATTCATCTAAAACTCCATTTCACACCGTCATTCCTAATTTGTGCTGCAATCCTGGAAGCCAAGACCCAAGTCTGGGGCAAGTACTGTTGGATTACTAAACCCCAGCAGAGATTTAAAATCACAAAACATGAAGCAAAGAAAAGAAAAGCATGGAAATATAAGTTGTAAAAACTTAAAAATGTGCTCTTCTGTTCGAGTCCCCAAATGTCCCCTTTTAAAAGCTTTTCCCAAGCTAACCCACACCCCACAGCACAGAGATAGACCACACCTTTGGTAAGTCATAAAATGGTTTACCTACAAAAATCTTCAAAGGTCAGATTCATGTGCTTTCCCATGCAGCAGTCAGAAAAGATGCACAGGCAGCCATAATATGATTTAATTACAAAAGGTAAAAGTTTCTAAACTATTGGTTAAAAACAACAACACTAGTTTCAGACTCCGATCTGGTCGTAAACAAAAGAGGCTGGTTAAAGCCATGCAGAGCTCCTTACATATTGAGTCACATGGAAAAGAGGAATATTATAAAGGCTTGGTGACCTTTTCCTCTCAAGGTAGGAAGTGGCATAGGCTTAGGCTTAGTCCTGACAGGACAGCTTACTCTATGGTTTAAGGCCTTCATTGATTAGATTCAAACAGGCTAGAGTTATATGAGGTTGAAACCCTGCTATTTCCCTCTCTTAACTTTGCCCTCTAAAGATTGTTTATATCCAGAAACTCTAGAAATCTCACTTCCATTTCTAGGCTCTAACTAGAAGAGTTTTACAGAACAACAGGATTGCACTACAAATGTGACACATGCTTACAACAGCCACTCCAGAATGCATGATCTTTAGTACCTACCTTTAAGACAAAACAGTGGTCTGTAGGTGCCTTATACTTTGCTTTGTACTGAACACCGTAATAAACATTTACATTCTCAAACTGTATGAAGCAAGCCAAATCCCGAGATGTCTACAAAATTAAAGCCAAACACACCATAAATTATTATAAGTAAAGGTAAAAGGTAAAAATTATATGAAATTACATTATCACACTAAACACGGTCGTCAGGTTAGTCTGATCCTGTTTCTTAATGCAAAGACTTTTAAGCATAACAACAACAGAGAGAATATCAGACTTGAGGCTTTTCCTGAGCTTTCAAGTTAAAAATGAGTAGCTGCACTAAGATTTACATCAGAAGCTGGTTTGTGTACTGATTTTTTTGTGTAGCCTTTTTATTTCCTAATTCGGTACCATGAACTTTCCTAAATAGATTTCTTATCCACGTATTCTAACACAATCTGACTTTAGTTTCCTTTTTAGAAGTGTACGCAAGTTACTGTGATCCCCTGGAACCAATGTATCCTTAGATGTTTCTATAATGGCTGTGTAAACACAACACCTTTAAAACACATTCAAAGCACATTCTTCTGCTCAAATACTTAAGGGCGCAGTCTGCATTGAGGCAACACCGGTTGTTGAAATTTTGCGCCCCTAATAATTTTGCACCAAGGGTAACCGCCCCTGTGGCCTCCACAATGCTAAAACACTGGGTGGATCATCACTTTTAGGGGTAAAATACAATGCCCACATGTGCAAGAAAACCACATATATAATTCATGTTCACTGGAAAATGCCAGCATGGGTTCAAGCATCTTTATAAAATAATGAATTTTTCTCCAGTCACGTTCAAGGTTTATTTGTATACAAGTGCAAAGTTGATCTGTGATTCTGCTCCAGGCTGCATCAAAAGGGCAAATCTCCCTCTCGCCTCTAGTAGCCTTTGTCTAGTGCTGTGAAATAGCCCTTGCTTGTTCTCAGCGGGTTGCCATGGCAACGAAGTTTTTCTTACTAGTGCAGTAGCGCACCCAATTTCCGAGCTAAGGAACTGTGAGTAAACGACATAACACAGGCATTCATGTGATGCTTCTTTAATGGAAATGGAACACAGTCTCAGAATTCTTCCTGACTTCCTGGCTATGCTTTAAGCCAACTGATGACAAACTAGATGCGGCGTTAAATAGGTATTTGCATTTAACATGCACATTTATAAAGACTGCAAATGCTGGGGGGCGGGTCTCAATAGCCATGGCGACTGCAGCAAGAGTCCCTCCTCTGAAGTTCTTTTCTCAGCTCCGCAGCAAGGAAGCAAGGGTTAAACGCACCCTGCACACCTGATGCTATGCTGGCAACTATCACAACCACACCTGTGCCTTCTGTTTGTGTTTTAATACTGTTAACCCCCCCATCATCCACTGCAAACGGCTTCCTCCCAAACCAGCTTTTCCTGGACTGAGGATGGAGGAAAGGTGTGTTAGGAGTTCAGTTATCCTAGCTGCAGGTAACCCGTCATTAGGACTCAAGAGAAAAGCATGCTTGTAGACCTTAAGGACACAAAGCTAGGAAGGGCAGGGCAAGTTGTCAGTGGGGGTGGGATTTCAGTGCCATGCACTGTTCATGACCTCTTCCATAACTGAATTAAGCGGAGCCCTGTAAAAGGTGCAAATAGTGAATTCGCATCTTTACAGGTCCCAGACTGTAACATGCTCTGTGATGTTTTAAGTGAAGAATATATGCACACATGTTACTGGCAGAACAGAGATCTGTCCCTCCAGCAGTGGATTGCTGTTCACTTTCCTTATGTATTTCTGGATGGCAATTCAAGGTAAATTTTCTGACGTGATACTGCCAGGCTGTGCCCATTCACCTCAACAAAATGTGCATGAAAAGAACAGAAATGCCATAGTACAATACTGGATTGCACCCTCAGACTTGGATCCACGCAGCAGTGGATCCACCACAGGCCTTCTGCTCAAGTGAGGACCTCTCCCCACCCCCTCACCAATTTAAGCTGATTTCCACCCTCCCTCCAGCTATAGTCCCCTTTACTATCCCTTATGCATTTGTGGGAGGGGGCACATGGGTGGCAACCATAGGAAGCTCAAGCTTGTTAGTAATATATCAAAACCATAGATTCAGAGAATCCCTTTGCCTCGGGGGGGGGGGGGACGGGACACCAAAACCAAAGGAGAGAGAAAAGGGATTCCTTGTCTCCCCTCAAAAGCTACATCCTAGGGACACGGGTGGCGCTGTGGGTTAAACCACAGAGCCTAGGACTTGCCGATCAGAAGGTCGGCAGTTCGAATCCCCGTGACGGGATGAGCTCCCGTTGCTCGGTCCCTGTTCCTGCCAACCTAGCAGTTCGAAAGCATGTCAGAGTGCAAGTAGATAAATAGGTACCGCTCTGGCAGGAAGGTAAACGGCGTTTATGTGCGCTGATCTGGTTTGCCAGAAGTGGCTTAGTCATGCTGGCCACATGACCCGGAAGCTGTACGCCGGCTCCCTCGGCCAATAAAGCGAGATGAGCGCCGCAACCCAGGGTTGGTCACGATTGGACTGAACCCTTTATTATCCAGACAAAGAACAATATTTGGTAGAAAAAAAATGCATGGCAGATATGCTAAAGGACGGAAGGAAGGGAAAGAAAGAAAGAAAGAAAGAAAGAAAGAAAGAAAGAAAGAAAGAAAGAAAGAAAGAAAGAGGCTATCAAAGCCAAATTTGATACTTTCTCTAACTTTCTCTTTAGCCTGCCTTGAACAATGGCAAGACTCTTCTGCTTGCCTTGTGCCAAAAGAAAACCCTGAATGTTTGCAAACTGTTGAGATACGTTTCCATAGGGAACTAGACGAAAAGTAATGGCACCTTTTTACTTTGAATGGGCAACTACAGATTTGGCCTTTTTGGTTTCCTTTCATGTCTGGGTTTTAAAGAAACGAAATGTTTTTTTAATCTAAGTGGAAAAACAAACCTGGGGGGAGTGGGGATGGGGGTAGCCCCAAAGGAGCCCAGCAACTCTATTCTAATATTTGCACAAGTGCTGCAGCCCAAAGAAGGACCCCTCTCAGGTGCACCAGATGCTGCCCTTAGAATGTCACCTCGGGATTTCTTTACTTTCACCTTCATGAATTGCTTTATTGCCTGAAAGGATTTCTTTGACTTGCCTGACCTTGGTCTTTCCTTTGGGTACGTAATAAATTCCAGAAGCTCGCAGGAGAAAATAACGTCTCTTCCAGGACTTCTTCCCGTCTTCTTTTAAATAAAGGGCCCCTTCAACTTCTGGTACAATGACAGATGTGCCACAGAAGCTTTCCTGTGGAGTGAAAATGGGGTTAGACAAAACAGAAGCGGAACGCAGGAAACGTCAGAGCCAGCTAGCTCAGTTATGCCTGCACAGGCTGGTAGCCACTTTCCGGGGCTTCCAGACTGGAGTCCTTCGTAGCCTTACTTAAGAGGCCAGGGGCTGAACCTAGTTATACATGCAAAATATGTGCCCTATCACCGAACTATGGCCCTTTGTAGGTCGTAAAGGCTATTGAGATTATGTACACCAATGATTTGCGCACTCAAAAAAGCACTACACATAGGGGAACAGCACAACAGATGGGGATCTTTCAGAGCCTTTCCAGGGACTGAACTTCAGATGTCTCTGTAGGCAAAGCAAGTGTTCTGCACTAAGCTACTCCCTGCCCACAAGCAGTCGTGTTAGCAAGAGCAGCACACTGGCCACAGGTTAGCAGGTTAACTATACAAAAATGATATCTCCTAAGGCAGCCTTTCTCAAACTCCCATCATCCCTAACTACCAGGACCAGTGGTCAGGGATGATGGGAGTTGTAGTCCAACAACATTTGGGGGCCCAAGTTTTAGAAAGGATTTCCTAATCCGTGTTGTTGTTGTTGTTGTTGTTGTTGTTGTTGTTGTTGTTGTTGTTGTTGTTGTTGTTGTTCTTACCACCTTAAACAATCTGGTGTCCATCAGCAAACTTGGCTTACCTCACTGCTTCCCTTTAACTCTAAATCATTTGTGATTTAGAGTTACAAAGTCAATATTGATTCTTTGGGGACCTCACATCTCACACCCCTCCACTGTGAGAATTGTGCATTTAATCCTATTGTGCTAGAGCTTCCTGTTTTTGCAAAAATGAAGAACTTGAAACACGTCTATTGCGTTTGGGGTCTTAGGAAGACAGCCATCCATTTCATAGCCAAATGCAGTGTAGCTTATCCCAAAATTTTGCTTACCTCCAGTAAAGCCTCTTTGCTTTTTTCATTCATTTCCTTGCTTTCATTTTTCCCTTTATTGGTCAAGTAGAAATTCTAATTAAAAATGCAAAGAAGGGTGAGGATGATAAGGCAATGTCCATAAACTGGGAAGGTCACTAGACCTAAAACAACAGGTGTAAATAGCAGGTGCTATACCTGTGTCTACCCAATTGCTTTTCACGTCAAAGTCCCAGTAGCTGCCATAGTCCATATAAAGTTTCCAATCAGACAGCCAATCAGAGCTCTCAGGAGCAGTAGGTACCGCTGTGTGCCTGTCCATTTGCCTAGCAAGCAAGCAGGTGGTAGCAGGGAGGAGCTGGAGGAGCAGCTGGTGACAACTATGATGAAAAAGTGAGGGCCTTGGACAAGTCAGATAGCCAATCAGAGCTCTCAGGAAGGTGCAAAAAACAGATATTTTATTGCTAAGTTTTTTTTTAAAAAAACAACAACAACACCTGCATTCTATCGCACATTTTCTATGCAAAATAATTTTCGGTGTGTGTCTCCTCATTCATTAGAGTGGACCACTTGTATCCTATGATCACTACTTTCATTATACAATGATCAGTGAAGGCTGGTGAGGAATTTGGCAAAGAAGCGCAAGAGGTGAGAAGTCTGAGTTAAACATGGAAACAAATTTATGTGACTTCACATGACCATTTTGAATATGAGTCTCCCCAATGGAAAGAGAGGGGAAGGTATTTCTGTACATAAACAGTATATTTATGATACATACAAAAGGCATTTACATTTCAATCCTATGCTGACTTTCCCAGGAGTAAATCCCATACAACTATGCTGCTAAAGCCCAACCCTAATCACATTTACTTGGGAAATTCCTTGAAATTTTAATGGGACTTAACTTCCAGGAAAGTACCATATACACAGAACAATCATGCTCTTCTTGGACACTGAGACTTGCACAGGAAACCAAAGTTTCAGCGAGGCTTGCACAGAAAACACATGCATTGCACCTAATGTCCCCTTCAAAGACAACCAAAGCTGTTTGCATTTGTTTATGTTTGCATATGCACGAACAAACCCAATTCTCATCTTGCTATTGTCACCATGGAACAAACTCAAAACAGCTGCTCACAACCTTTTTTTTCTTTTTTTTAAGAACTTCCTCTGGCTACAAGCAATTTATATTTGAGCATCTGGTATTTATTTAAAGGGGAAACAGACCACCCTGTATCTTTAACTCAGTGCTATAGACTACATTTTGGTACTGGTAAACAAGAAAGATAATTGACAGGAGTTTTTGACAACAGCATATGACCTTGCTTGTCAAACCCATATTAATACAGATGTGGTTTTTTTCCTGTGTCTCATTTTTCAGCATTGCTATGCATTGTTGCTTATTTGATACTCTTCCATTGCTAAAAAGGGGAAATGCTCGCCATTCACCATCCTTCAATAAGCAGGCTGGGCCAAAGGACGAGGCTGCATGTTATACAGGTGGATAAATTGTCATATGATCTCCTATAGACTACAGCACCACTGAAGATGACCACACGTGTCTGAAAGAAGTCTGTGGTTCCTTTCTGAAAATACTACGAGGAGAAATAGTCTCTGACAAGGCAGACACTATATGCTGCTTAGTTCTGCTGCAAATTATACAACATAAAAATGCTGGTGAGCATTATATTGCATATACACGCACGCATGCAAAGGAGAGGCTATAGATTCTTGTAAGCCACCTTGTTATGAGATATACTAATGGAGAGGGTATAAATATATTAAATAAATAAATCGGTGTGAAAAGGCAGGGTGCTTAACAATTTTGTTGAATCTCCTGGGATTGTAACACAAACCTAAGTATTAGAAATATAGCTTAAAAACTAACATTTAGTTTCTCTTTTCTACCAGCTTTCCCATTTAACTATTGGTAGTTGTTGCTTGGGAGCAAAAGGGTCTCTGTTTCTGTGATTCCCATGGACAACTGTTTTTCGTTATATGAAAATGTGATTGTCAAAACATTGTGCATGGTATTATTACTTTAACTAGAGAATTGCTAGTGGCCTCAGAGTTTATGCCAAGATGTAACGTTTTGGCACCAACAGAAAATCTACTTATTCACCCAGGATTTTGGTTGAATCTTTGCCACGGCACTTTGTAAAAAGCTATTTAACTGTGCATGTGCTCTTGCGTGTTTTACTGATGGGAATATTTTGTTGCATTTTATCAGTATTGTACCCCACTTCATTTGACTAAACTACGGGAGGCAGTGGAAGACAGGAGTGCTTGGTGTGCTCTGGTCCATGGGGTCACGGAGAGTCGGACACGACTAAATGGCTAAACAACAACAACACCCCACTTCAAAATGTTATTGTAAAAAGCAGCAACAAAATTTATAAATAAATAAAACAATACATTTGTAAACCGATGCTTTATAGTGTTACTGATTATTGGTTAATTATCGGTTGTAGTCAACGAGCCTTTGCTCAGAGTAGATAGACCCACTGAAATTAATGGGCCTAAGTTGGTCACAGACATTCAGTGGGCTTACTCTGAGTAAAAGTTAATTGAATACAAGTTTATATGATTTCCCCCCCCCCCATTTTTATTGGCGTTGTACCCAGGTTTGGGATTATATTAGAATGAAAAGCAGGCAATGAATTTTATTTTTTTTAAAGCGGAATTTGATGTCCTTCTGCTGTTATTTTCCATTACGTGTCATGGCAAACATAAATAAGCTAGCCCATTTACTTATTCCAGGTCATCCTTCACCCACCAGTACACAGGAAGGTTGGGGCATAGTGATTGAGGCAGCTGTGTAGTAATTATCTGTATTTTCATTGTTGAGTGACTGCACCTGGCTCTTCCTTATTAACCACACAACGTCCAGCTAATTAACTGAAAGAGGGGCGGATTCCTTGGTCCATTGCTCTGCATGCAGGCTGTACACCAAATGAAACTTTATCAAACACACACAATTAAGACTATGTTATCATAAGCAGCACGGGCTTCCAAGGTCACTACGCATCCCCCCAAAATGGGGGTTGGATGGTTTGGTTTTCTTATGCTTACCAGGAATTTGAGTTTGCATCCTCATACAAAACCCCATGGTCACCCCAGTTCTAAAGTGAAGATGCATTAACTGGGATGCACTGATAGAAATAATTACAGCAGCAGCAGCAGCAGCAGCAGCAGCAGCTGGTGTGAGATAAGTTTATTCTGCAATGCTGCTAAGCCTGGTCTGGGAAACACTCCGATCTTCCCAAAGAGCAGTCCATTTGTCATAGCAGTCACTTTACAAAGTGAGTTAAATTTCACGTTATAAAGATATTTTGAGGATGTGGAGTTGTACGTACTAACGATGCTGTAGCTTCTGACACAAGCTTGTGACCATCCATTTTAATGAGTCACTGGAGTAAAATGGAGCTAAGCCTTTAACACGATTTCCCTGGGAAAATAAAACTCATTATCCCATGAACAGAGTGACTCCCAGAGCCCATGGCAAGCTGAATGAGTGAAGTGGGGCTCACCAAATGGATAAATCAAGAAATCCACCGAAATCTCCCTTTCCTTGTTGGATGCTAAAATGCACTTTGGTGTTACTTCAGTTTTGACCTTCAGTGACTATTCCCAAGAATGACTATTTAGTGTTTAGTAACCAATATTGTGCTCTGATACATAAGAAGCACAACTCAAGATCCCTTTGATATACCAAGACTGGACGCACCTTCAATCTTTGTTACTTGGGCTGCAGAGCAAATAAAATATCTAGTCATTACTGTATGAACTAAAATCTTACTATACACCAGCTTGCCTAAGTTATGTTACTTTACCTGTGGGTTTTTAAACACAGCGTATTTTTCCTTTCTTTCCAAAAACAGAATCTTATTCTCAGTGTCACGGGTCCAATGTGATAAGACTTCAATCACATTTTCATGGTCTTCAAAAAATCTTTCTAGGGAAACCCAAACCAGAAATGTTAAGACAGACAAATATATTACACACATGCTCCGTCATCAGTGCACATTCCTATATTTAAATGTAGTAAAATGGTTCAAAGGGATGTGGGTGGTGCTGTGGTCTAAACCACTGAGCCTCTTGGGCTTGCCAATCAGAAGGTCAGCCGTTCAAATCCCTGTGATGGGGTCAGCTCCTGTTGCTCGGTCCCTGCTCCTGCCAACCTAGCAGTTCAAAAGCACACCTAGTCCAAGTAGATAAATAGGTACTGCTCTGGCGGGAAGGTAAACAGGGTTTCCATGCCCTCCTCTGGTTTCGGTGTTCTGTTCCGCCAGAAGCGGCTTAGTCATGCTGGCCACATGACCTGGAAAAACTGTCTGCGGACAAACACTGGCTCCCTCGGCCTGTAAAGCGAGAAAGCGCTGCAACCCCAGAGTCGTCTGCGACTGGACTTAACTTTCAGGGGTCCTTTACCTTTACTTTTTAAAAATGGTTCAAAGCAATTGCTTATCCATAATATTCAGACCCCAAGAGCCATGATAGACTAGACCAGTGTTTCCCAACCTTTTTTGGGCAAAGGCACACTTGTTTGATGAAAAAAATCTCGAGGCACACCACCATTACAGCCCCGTGACGTCAGCGCGCAGCGTCACGCCGGGAGGGACGCACGAAAGTGTAAGTTTCAATTTTTTTCCCTCCCCCTTGCCGGGGAACCTCCAAGCTTTGGGGGTGGGGGGGAGGAGGCAGCAAAGCGAGGCAGGAAGGAGAGCGCGGCTTGGCTGGGTGAGCTTTGGCAGGGGCAGGGAATGAGAGCCGCGAGGCGGGCGCTGCGGACGGAGACGCTGCCCGCCGAGCTCGCAGGCAGCCAGGCAGGCAGACGGCGAGAGCCCCGCGCTGGGCGGCCTCTCCTCGCCGCCGCCGCCCCGCCTCTCGCCGCCCGACTCGCCCGCCTCCCTCCAGGCAACATCTCGCGGCACACCAGGCAACATCTCGCGGCACACTAGTGTGCCGCGGAACAGTGGTTGGGAAACACTGGACTAGACCATATGAAAGCATCTTTGCCAAAACAGAAAAACTTCCCAGATTTTCTTTTTTTTTCAGTTTGTAAAAATTTGCAAAGGAATTCCCTAGATTTCACTAGGTACTTTGATGTTTCAGACTTTTTCTTTTAACACGCCCCTGCATGTATATATTTATACATCCTTACATATAATAAACATGTAAGGCTGTCGTGATGCAGCAGTTTGCTACCTACGGGTAGGTGGTGCTGTGAACTACAGCGTTATGACAAACTGGGCTGTTAGAACTGCTTGGGCATGACACCAGCATTGGAGGATGATAAGCAGGCAACCAGAGATTGAGGTGGGCAGACCCAGATGGGCGAGCAGGCAGACGGGTGGCCCAGGTGAAGTGTAAGGAAAGTGGGGAAGTGGGATGGCCTTGGCAGGGAGTAAAGGGAGGGGGCAAAGGGAGGCACTGCCCCTAGTATGTGACACACACCATTAGTAGAGAGAAGACACACCAAAACTAGGAGCTCAGATCTATCAGACACAAACAAGAACCCACCAAAACGAAGAGATGGGCGCTGGATGGCAACGGCAAAATGTTGCCTGATGTGGCATCACCAAAACGCTTTCTAGTAAAGCTCAAAAAATATAGCGTAAGAAGATCCAAAATCTTTGCAACGTACCTATTTGTAGCTCTGGGTATATTTCATAAAGGCACCAGTCCACATTACAGTCGCAGTGGGTTTTCTCAAAGAGATTGTCCAATACATCACGTGCCTCTTGCCGTTCATCCACCATCAGGGATTTTGTACTGTTATCATTCATGTGCACCTTGACAACAAGCTGCAGAGAGAATAATAGATGAAGCAGTTAATTTCGATGTGGACCAAAAGGCTACTGTGGTCAAGAATCTGCCTGGGCTGATCAGAGAGATCATTGCCAATTCAAATCCATCATGTATAATAAAATTGGACCTGGGGGTGGGATGGGGGGACATAATATGTCTTGGGAACACTACCAAGTCAACAGCTCTACTTCCCTGCCTCTTTCCAAGACAGAATTCGTGTTTTGAGTAAAGAGTAACTGAAATGTCATGTAAATATACAGATTGTTTCTCTAAAACATTATTAAACATACAGTTTGCATGATAGCAGAGTTGCCAACATTTTTACTAGCGCTTGCTCCTACATCTTTAACAGCATCAGCTTCAGCAAAAATTAGGAGGTTTTAATGCTCCTCTCGTTAAAAGCTCCTCTTCCTGGTGGTAGAAAATCAGGCTACTATTAAAGATACAGAAGCCGGCTGCACTAGTTTTTCCACATCAGCTGGCAACATTATATAGTATCCCTGAAATTATTATTATTTTCTCTCATTCTCTGTGTGGTTTATTTTTAGAACCTTCTCAGAGGAGGCCATAATATTGGGTGGGTTAATATAAAATGAAGGAACAACAAACCCATCAGATCAGACCTAATCTAGAATCCAGTTATAACTGACTGGAAATTCAACACCTAATCTCATTTTATATTGACTTCGGGGATAAAAACATCCTACCAGATCTTCTGGTCTCTGCTTGAGAGATTCGTTAATTGGTGACTGTTTCTGAAGACCCGCATGGCTGACTACACAGGTCTAGGATTGGCAGAGACTGTGCAGAAGAAAGGGCTATGTCTAAGAGAATATAGTACCTGCCTTTCACCAGGACAGAATCTCACTTGTATATTAAAGCATTCTGTCGGAAGAAATAGGAAGCCATTGTTTAGGTATGCACCAATTTAGGGGTAACTGACCTTTCTGCATTAGAGACACTGAACTTTTAATGGTTTTGCAGACATAGGAATTTGGGCACCTCCAGCTTTTCAAAGCCCTCCAATACTCTGCCACAAAAAGCTGCATTTGCTGAAATACCTCCAGCTGCACAACAATGAAAGGAGCAGGTGCTCTAATGTGGTCTAGTGGTTAGAGTGTTAGCAATAAAGGTCTAAATCCTCATTCCGCTATGAAGCAAACTGGGCTATCCTGGACTAGTTATTCTCTCGCTCTCAGACAGACCTACCTTTTAACTTTATAATAGCTACAAAGGCTGTGCATTCCCCCCCCCCATGTTAAACAATTTTTTTCACATGTTAAGCAACTGGCACATGTTGTTCATGTTTGCGTTTACTACGATCAGCTACAATGGTTCTCAATTATTACTGGGTCTTGGTAAAACAGAGGTTCCTATCTACTACTTCATGATCGAAACGCTTGTTTCCACAAAGTGAAAAGAGAAGTGTTCACTGGAAGGAGACTTGAGACTTCCTAAATAATCACAGTCCTACTATCTGTCTGCATCTAAGAAAATAAAAAAGTCAGTTCCTTGCCAGGAAATGTTACTTTAGTTCTGCTAATTCTAATTATAAGATCTCTGCACGAACAGCTCTGGCAGTGCAGTGTTGAATTTTGCTCAAACTATGAAAAGCAAGGAGCGTTGAGAAACTAAGCTGTATTCTTTCCAAATACCTCCACTTTAGTAACTTGTACTTTGGTACTTGTGCAGGATATTTGTTTGTTTTGAATACACTATCATAATTCTTTGAGAAGAAAAGGTAAAGGGTAGTGGAAATAATGCCAGAGCAATATTTGGGATTGCCCAGAAATATGGTGATAGCATTTTTACATTCTACTCCAGAGGGTTGGGGGAACCCCTATAACAATTTGGGGAGAATTGCGTAAGTGGAAATCTATTTAGTGTAGCACCTTGGTGCTACTCTAAATAAAACCCAAAGGCTTAAGACTCTCAATTACTCTTCTATTTAGCAAAAGCGTGTGTCTGTGCGGTACTGCTAACCTTCCCATCCACCTGCAGCCCTCACAGCATAGAAACCATTCACAAGGCTCCTCCAACCTTAGGAGCAGATTTTTTGGGATGGGTGGGTGGGTGCACAGGGAGTTTTTGGAGAAATCGTGGGGCAAGTAGTGGGCCAGAGCTCTGGAGCCTGATATTGTTGCTGCTTTCCTGGACCAGAGTGGAGCAGGGCAGCGCAGCAAGAAGGTGTGCAGGCATGCTGGCTGAGTCAATTTGCTGTCCTGTCCGTGACCCATGCAGCCCCAACCTCACTGCCACCAAGTCCCATACCTGCCTCATCCACTTAAACAGCAGCAACGCGGATGTCAGGCTCCATGGCTCTACTCGGCTACAAATGCCATTACAGCTGCAGAAGGAGGTTGACCATTCAGATTTCATAAACAGACTTCTCTGTTGTGTTCACTAAAGAGGCTAGGATCTAAACCAAGGTGACATATTTTTACACGTCATGGAAAGCGCAGCTATTTTTGTTTCTTTAAAAAGTCAGTAGCAGTCCTTAGGGCTACAGTTCCCATTTGACATGATAACACTCCTGTTCTAATGGATTGTTATCAGACACATCTATTTGTTTTTTTAATTGTTTTGTGTATATTTTATTGCTACTGTCCTTTAACTGTTCTGGAATAAATATTTATGAAGGGTGGCATAAAAAAACCGCCTTCAGTAAATAGAAGTGGAATATCCACAGCTTGGTGGAAAACAGGTATGACCTGTCTGGTTTGTGATCTGGACATCTTGGCAAATCATCCAATCAACTGGCAAACAAAATGGAGGGGAAAGTACATGAAACAAGCCAATACTTGACTGTATAAAATGGTTGTTTAAAATCATAAGGTTTGATTGTCAATACTTTTGCAAAAATAAAATAAAATAGAGAATGCTACCTTTTTAACTTTGGCTTCCTTCAGTTTTTCTAATGCAAGCTTAATCTTGTCAGCTTTTGCTTGCGCTTCTTGTTCTTCCTGAAAGAAGAAAGATTGTAAAGCCCCTTTTAAAGACACCACACCCCAGTAAGAAGCATTCTATCCCCTTTCCATTTCATGAACATTTTCATTTCTTCTCCCTTTTAAATTTTAATTTTGGGTGCTTTCTGCTCCAGGATGGGTTTGCACAGCATCCCATTATGTCGAATACCACTGTTCTAGTTGGTTGGTTTCTTCTTGTTTTGCGGACCGCCATAATTTCCAACATTAAGGCCATCACACAGGAACATAAGAAGAGACCAGCATTCTGTTCTCACAGTGCCCAACCAGATGCCTGTGGGAAACCAGCAAACAGCATTTGACCTCAAGAGCACTCTGCCCTTCTGTGAATTCCAACAACTGGTGTTCAGAAGCAGGGCATGACCTTTGATAGCTTTCTCCTCCATCAATCTGTGTAATCCTCTTTCCAGGTTGGTGACCACCACAATCTAGCCTGGATAGCTCAGTTGGTTAGAGCAGGGTGCCAATGACACCAAGGCTGCAGGTGCAATCCTTGTAAGGGACAGCTGCAGATTCCTCCATTGCAAGGGGTTGGACTAAATGGTCTGTGGGTTCCTTCCAACTCTACAATTGTATGAGTTCCTTAGTTAAACGATGTGTTGCGTAAATAAGTACTGTAGTTTTCCGTGTATAAGACGATGTTTTTTATTCTAAAAGAATGTTAAAATTTGGGGGTCATCTTATACATGATAGTGCAAAGGGTGGACAGGCGATTGGTTGTAGCCGCGAGCCGGAGATTGTCAGCAGCGATTTGGCGTGTGATTGGTGGCTGCGACAAGGACTGCTGTTGATTGGCTTCTGCTGCGGCAATTTTGTGGGTGACTGGTGGCTGGTGAGCGATTTTAGGCAATCCCCCCCAGCCCCACAACTCTGGGCAAACTCCCCCCATTTCCTTAATTTGGAGTCCCCAAAAATAGGGGCCGTCTTATACATGGGGGCATGTTATAAACGGGAAAATACAGTTGTTGCTTTTTTAATCTGTCCTGAGTCTTCCAACATTTGTTATGGCTATATGTTGCCTCCAATATCAGAGATGGTAGCTCTCTGAATAGGAGCAGGAAAGTCTTATCCCACTCATGTCCTGCTGGACTCAATAGGTCTTTGGTCTGATTCAAGGATGATATGTTTTTACACCCATTCGTTGAAGTTTCTCGCCCTGCTGAAGGTACAAACTCAGTTTTAGCTTAACATTTCAATTTATACAGAAAAGTAGTCTGCCTCTTCAGCAGGAAAACTTCCATATTATTCACCTCTCTGCTTCGTGATCTCAGGCAAAACCAGAAAGACAAAGAGGACGTAGTAGCTCTCTGGCCTAAAGAACCACTATACTTCTCCACATGGGGCTGTCTCAACATGAAATACCTGATATTGTGCTTTCTGGCCAAGAGAAACTTCCGGGGTAGTTGGATTGTACTTGAAAAGGTCAGGAGAAAGTGATTTTGCTTCTAAAACAGAAGGGCTTTTCATTTTGCTATTCTAGGTTCTCTCTTTTGGTGCTACGGAAAACATCTACAGAATCGTTAAAACAGCCTTTGCTAACCTGGTGCCCTCCACCAGGTGACAACTCTCATTATAGGCTGGCTATGGCTGATGGAGGGTGGCGCTGTGGGTTAAACCACAGAGCCTAGGACTTGCTGATCAGAAGGTTGGCGGTTTGAATCCCCATGACGGGGTGAGCTCCCGTTGTTCAGTCCCTGCTCCTGCCAACCTAGCAGTTCGAAAGCACGTCAAAGTGCAAGTAGATAAATAGGTACCGCTCCGGCGGGAAGGTAAATGGCGTTTCCATGTGCTGCTCTGGTTCACCAGAAGCGGCTTAGTCATGCTGGCCACATGACCCGGAAGCTGTACGCCAGCTCCCTCGGCCAGTAAAGCGAGATGAGCGCCGCAACCCCAGAGTTGGCCACGACTGGACCTAATGGTCAGGGGTCCCTTTACTTTATGGCTGATGGAACTTGCTGTCCAAAGTATATGGAGGACACAAGGCTGGTGAAGGGCTACATTAAAACAAGGGCCTAGCAGAGTTTTGAAATGAGATTCTGTCAGTGCTTGAAAAAGAAAAGGTTCTGACCTCCTTTGCCTGGTCCTTGGACCCTAGTTGGCACAAAGAGTCCTTGAGAAAGAGTACTTTGCAGAATGCTGCTTTTACAGTGGTGCCCCGCAAGACGAATGCCTCGCAAGACGGAAAACTCGCTAGACGAAAGAGTTTTCCGTTTTGGAGGTGCTTCACAAAACGAATCTCCTATGGGCTTGCTTCGCAAGACAAAAATGTCTTGCGAGTTCCTGCTGGTTTTTTCCCCTCCCCCCCTTTTCTAAGCCGCTAAGCTGCTTATCAGCTGATCCGATCAGCAGATAAGCCGCTAAAAGGCGCTAAAAGGCGCTAATGGTGCTAATCCGCTAATCCTTCAATGGGCTTGCTTCGCAAGACAAAAAAACCGCTAGACGAAGAGAATCACAGAACGGATTCTTTTCGTCTTGCGAGGCACCACTGTATTCTAAAAAAAGTCTTCTCCAACCATGACCAACAGCTTTATACATATCAAACGCAATCAGCTTCCAACCAACCAACCCACACCGCACACAATCAATGACCACTCTATATATACAGGCATATGTAGGTGAAAGGTTGCGTGAGTCATGCTGGCTTTGCCAATTCATTGTAGGCAGCTGACTCATGCTGACTCAGTTCCTTTCGTATTAAAGAAACAGCGGCTAATTTTAAGCCGTGACAGCTTCTGCTCACCTGAGTGCGTGGTTCAGGAGGTTGGGTTGGAGCAGGTGGTGGAGGAGGAGGAAAACCAAAGGCTAGTTCTGGAGGAGGTGGCGGCAAATCATCCTCAACCTGGGTAACGGCAATATTTGGGAAACTTGACTGGGCATAAGTTGCGACAGGAGCATTTGCTGGAGCCTGAGTCTTGGCAGCACGTTGGAAATGAGAGGCGTCTTTCTGTTCTTGGACTGTGGCTTTCTCCACTTCACTTATGTCTGCTACAAGATCAGACATTAAAGCATCCAAATCGGTATCTTCCAATGCGTTTAAGGATTCTGTTAAGGGGCGGGAAATACAAGATATCTCAGGCATCATTTCAGTACTGATCTTGTGCAACTTGCTCCGCTAGTGTGAGTAGATGCTGTTCCACAGATTATAATAAGGATGGCTTCTAGCCAAGGAGGTGACAGAGGCAAGTTTTTAAAAGAGCACCTGGGAATACTGTACTAGAGGAATTTACATCTGAGTATTAAAAGCCAGGCTAAGATTTGCATAGAGAAATGAAATATAATAACCTGAGTACCATAGTCAAAAGCAAATTATAGCTCTGGTAAAATTTACAGGGTCGCTTTTTTGAAAGAAAGAGAAAATTTAACCTTTCATTGTTTCAAGAGTTAGACCGAAGTCATTTTACACATTCAAAATGAATGAATTGTTTCAGAAGAGAAAAGTGTCCATTTAGCTTTTTGCTAAATAGTGCTTGCCCCCCTCCCCCCACAAACAGATCACAGTAATACAAACTACAAATACTCACCATTTAAATCTTTAAAACCAACTGCAAAACTAAATTCCTCATTGGCTTCTTTGCTGGGTGGAGGTGGGAGTGTTTCTACTCCCAAACTCTGATGAAGAAAGGGGGGAAATATCACTGTCACTGGCAAAAGTCATGGTAGAAAAGTTATTCAAGGTATCCTAAGACCAGAAACTTATCTACTGGGCTGGTTATTCTCTATAGAAAGACGTTTGCTTTGTGATTGGAAGTGTAGTCTTAACATCCCTTTCTCCAGAATAACTTGCCCCACCTTTGACGTCAAACACATTTGAATGCTGCTTCATATGTCATGGGGAAATGAGTTTTGAGTTGTTTATTTATCATGTATTCAGTGTGAACACCATAAGGGGGGCAGGAAACTTTTGACTACAAGCCATTCTCCCCCTCCCCGCTTCCACAGCTCTGTTCAACCATCCCCCCCAAATCCCCAAGTCACTAACAAAACACAAACAAGTGAAATGTCATGCATTTCACATACTATCTAGTTTGTCTTAAGGTAAAAAAATAAAAAAATAGAAATGTAAGATCCATGATTGGACCTCCTGATGTTGATATATCTTTTTAAAAGCAACAGCTTAAGTTGCCAGGGCACTTGCAGGGTTTAAAAAATCCTTTCCCCTGTGCTTTTTCCCTGATTTAAACCATCTTCCACAAAAGAGCTATTTGTTTCCCCAGCAAGATAAATAGCAGCTTAGAGGGCAGGTGGGGAGACAAAACTGGGGAAACAGTGATGGTGGCCACTATCACAAAGCAGACTCAGTGTCAATATCTACATAGAAAAGGTTATTTATTAGTTTTCAAGCTATTCTATTTTCTCATTTACACCTAATCCATTATTAAGAAGCCAGAAACTTAATACAGTGGTACCTCTGGTTACGTACTTAATTCATTCCGGAGGTCCGTTCTTAACCTGAAACTGTTCTTAACCTGAGCTAATGGGGCCTCCTGCTGCTGCCGCGCCACACGATTTCTGTTCTCACCCTGAAGTAAAGTTCTTAACCCGAGGTACTATTTCTGGGTAGTGGAGTCTGTAACCTGAAGCGTATGTAACCCGAGGTACCACTGTAGTGAATTGGGGTTACTGTTCTGATAGCCAACACTCTGCCATTAAATCATAATGTTACAAGTGCCTGGACTCCCCTTCTAATTCTGGGGTGCTAGATATTTATTGTTGCATGTTAAAATACAAGTCAGGATGAGTCATTAGTTGGGAAAATGGAAGTGGCTCAGTGCCGCCCCCCCAAAGGTCAGTTAGTTCGAAAGACGAAAGGAAAGTTTAGGATGGAGTTTTTGCAGTGATGTTGTAGTCCGGAAAAGATCAGCAAGCTGGGGAGGGCGGATCAGAGCTACATTTTGGAGCATGTTTGATTTTCTCTCTTGAATCCAGGAGTGTGCCCTTTTGGAGTGGAAATGCTCTGAACCCCTCCATGGCAGGCTCAGGTTATATACCGTATATCTGTGTCCATAAACCCTATGCCATAAAGACACCACAGTCTCCCCTGTGCCTCATTTCCAAAGGAAACATGAACCTTGGGTAGGAGCCTGGAGCCCTGGAATTTTGGACTGCTGTGGAGGTCGGGGTGATACGAACAATATTTTATTTTATTTTATTGGTTTGCAAGCTCCTTCCAGCAAAATTCCTAATCTACAGAGTAAAATACAACTGACGGAACCTATCTGAACACCATTTTTTAAAAAAAGAAATAAAGCTTTATGCCGAGGGACTCATATATAAAAACCGAAGTGGCAGGTTAAGTGCTTCAAGTTACACTTTCAAAATTTATGTAATTTGTGCCAGAGAGTCTTATTTTGCTACGTTGCCAGCATTCCGCTGAAGTCTAAAGGCCAACTTGACATTACAAAGGATATATGCGACCCATTTCCCAGAGGTTTCTTTTTCTAAAGGAAAAGCAGCTGCAGGACTCAGCAATCAGAAGCAGAAGAGGTGGGCCAGGGAGGGAATTAAACTCCCCTACAGGAAGGAAAGTAGCTTGGCGGAGGGGCAGGAGAAGGGTTTAACAGACAAATGGCTGAAAATGAAAGACACAAGGTCCCCTGTATACAGGGTCTCCCCACCCCCCACAAGAGGGAAAGCAGAATTTAGTGAGCAAATATGTGCTCCAACGACATAGTAACCTGTTTCTGCTATACAATCCCCCATTCCCACATAATGCATGCAGGGATAGTTATACAGTCGTACCTTGGAAGTCAAACAGAATCCGTTCCAGAAGTCCAATTGACTTTCAAAATGTTCAAAAACCAAAGCATGGCTTCTGCTTGGCTTCAGGAAGCTCCTGCAGCCAATTATAAGCCGTGGAAGCCCTGTCGGACGTTCGGCTTCCAAAAATAGTTCACAAACTGGAACAGTCACTTCCGGGTTTGCGAAGTTCAGGAGCCAAAACGTTCGGGAACTAAGCTGTTTGACTTACAAGGTATGACTGTGGTGTCCTTTCTTTTAAAAAAATGTGGATAGGTGTGCTGGTCTAGCACAACAGGCATTGTGATGTTTTGCTTCAGCTGCAAAAAGCCTCTCGCGACTGGTACTGGTTATTTCATGGTTACATGGGGGCAGCAGATGAGGAATCAATCTCGGTATGTTGAAATAATTATATTTAGTAAGAAAGAACAACAATGAATGGAGACAGGAAGAAGGATTCTTTATTCCTTCTTTTTTACTTTCTTTTACCAGTTCTCCAAATCAGCTAAGAAAGCATAGCTTACCTGTGTCAGCAAATCCATTTCCCCCAATAAATCGCTGAACATCTGATCTATATCTTCACATGTTTCCTCCATCTGAAAAACAAAAATCAGGCAAGGGTGAGAGCAGTGAGCCTCAGTGCCTACCAAAAACGTCACAAACTTTTCTGCAACATAAAAGGGATGCCCTCAAGTTTCATTCTTTTACTACTAATTGTAGCTTTTCTCCTATTATTATTACTGAAATAAACCATTTCATTTTCAAAGCATTTTGATAAGACTAGTTGTTCTCAGATATAGCCCCCCTCTAAGGCTGGTCACTGATCACCTATACTGCTCTTGCATTTTCCTACTCCAAAGAAATAATATCCCACTTACTCAGCAGTCATCCTGATTTGTTCACACAAAGCTTACATCAAACCTAGATTTTATTTAGTCTTTATTGAACATTTGTTCTGATTTGTTTATAGAAAGGTTATAAATCAATGAGCGCTCATCCTAATTAGCATGTGGGGTGTTTATATGTCTTCCTTTAAATCATTCATTCATTCCACGCCTTTCAGTGTATTTCTTAGTCACTTTCCTAACAGCAAAAAACCCATTTATTTTTTAAAGTGGATTTGTTGCACGAAGGCAACAGATCACTTAAGTCCATTCTAATTGCACAAACCTAAATTTCCCAGTACGCTTGAATCCCTCCCACAAAATGGTGACAATCTGAAGGCACCCCATCGTCAGAGTTCAGTAAATCATGTAGCCCTCTCCTTTAGATCCAACATGACTTCACTGGCCATTGAAGAAGTTTGATTCATTGGAGACCACCACCCAAACAGTGTATGGAGAAATTTCCACAGAATATTCGATCTTTTCAATTCACCTCTGATGCTTACACTATTCTGTCAAAGAAATAAAAGTCAGCTTGCTGCCTGCTTTGTGGAGCGTACCCTTTCCAGCCAACATGCCTTGCTCAAAACAGTAACAAATGAGCAAAATTATCTCCTAGCAGGCAAGGAATACAGCAAAGGCTGCAGAATACTAAAGTACCGAAGAAAGCACACACCAGACACATGATTGTGACGGGGAAGATTGCATAAGTCATAACCTTGTTACTGTTACATGTGAGAATGACTCAATATACAGCTGGGTGGAAACTCGGTAGCAGGCAAAATCCCGCTGGAGCACGATTTCTGTTCTCATCCTGAAGCAAAGTTCTTAACCTGAAGCGCGATTTCTGGGTTAGTGGAGTCTGTAACCTGAAGCGTATGTAACTTGAAGAGTATGTAACCTGAAGCGTATGTAACCCGAGGTACCAGTGTGTGTGTGTGTGTGTGTGTGTGTGTCTATATATATATATATATATATATATATATATATATATATATATATATATATGTTGTTGTTGTTGTTTAGTCGTTTAGTCGTGTCCGACTCTTCGTGACCCCATGGACCAGAGCACGCCAGGCACTTCTGTCCTCCACTGCCTCCTGCAGTTTGATCAAACTCCTGCTAGTAGCTTCAAGAACACCATCCAACCATCTCATTCTCTGTCGTCCCCTTCTCCTTGTGCCCTCCATCTTTCCCAACATCAGGGTCTTTTCCAGGGAGTCTTCTCTTCTCATGAGGTGGCCAAAGTATTGGAGCCTCAGCTTCACGATCTGTCCTTCCAGTGAGCACTCAGGGCTGATTTCCTTCAGAATGGAGAGGTTTGATCTTCTTGCAGTCCATGGGACTCTCAAGAGTCTCCTCATTTCACATGCTAGCAAGGTTATGCTTAAAATTCTACAAGGAAGGCTCAATATAATCTCAATTATTCTGTAGCAAAAAAGCACTCTCACTTTCTTTGTAAATAAGGTGCAAAAGTGGCCTGGTTCACACTTTACACAAGGTCAGACTGTGAACAAGCAAATGCACATTTCTGGGGACAGAATTGCAGGTGCTTTGCTCCTGACTCATTCCAGCACCTACCATGCTGCTTTGTAATCTAGCAGCAGTTACAGACTTGGCTTCCTGGTGTATCTGGCCATGCATGATACATGTGATCAAATGACAGTCAACTCTCAATATTTCACCCCCCTCCCCCATTGAAGACTTTGTAAAATGAAAAGAAAAAGAGGAAGTTAATGTCGGCATGCAAAATTCATAGCAAATACCGTCAAACCTCGGCTCTATTTTCAGCTCTGTTTTCAAACAATTTGGCTCCCGAACGCTGAAAACCCGGAAGTAAATGCTCCAGTTTAACATTTTTCGGAAGCTGAACATCTGATGCGACTTCCGCTGAGTGCAGGAAGCTCTTGCAACCAATCAGAAGCCGTGATTTGGTTGTCCAACGTTTTGGAAGCTGAACGGGCTTCCAGAACGGATTACGTTTGACACCCGAGGTTTGACCCGAGTTTTACTTATTTATCATTTATCACACACACATTTCAGAAGTGTGGCTGAGTTGGTTTATTTAAAAAGAATTCAAAAAGTATCCAGGAAAACAAGTTCAGGCTTGAATCCCAAATGGACTTCAAAATAAACATGGATCAGGACAGGACTCAGAATAATTCCATGCTGCAAGGAAAAAACACCCCGACTTGATGAATGGTAGCTATTTATTCAACACTCTGCAATTGAGGATTCTAATTAGCTTCTCCTAGCCAACAGCTTTTTAACGCATTGCCAATTGTGAAGAAAAATTAACCAGTCTCTGATTAATAGGCAGCAGAATCACCCCGTTCTCTACTGGATAGAAACAACCTCAGCCATGAGTTTATGACTATTGCCCCTGTAACAAGAATGTTTTTGCAGCACAGCCCCCACAATGCCTCCGATTACCATAAATGAGCAGTAGGCGAAGGAACAGGCCAATGATCTGCGCTGATACGGTAATTGCTAGGGAGAGAAAGAGCCACCAAGGCCCCGCTAGGCATAGCTGACTAATGTGCAGTTCAAGCTGTTTAATATTTATGAGATAAATATGAGGTTATCAGTTGGGCAGCTCCGTTCTAAGAGGCCGCTTAAATTTAGAAGCATAACTGAAGTTTTGCACCACTGCGGCTAAAACGGCATCCTCCTCTTGCCAGCTAGGCTGCCCGTTGCCTGTCAGAATCAGTCATGTTTCACCGAAATCCCCCAAATTACCAGGAATATGATGCACTGCACGGTGTCTCAAAAATTGGCACGGAAACATTCAGCAAGCCTTTGGGACCGCCCCCCGTCTCTGTTTCTGTCTCTGCTGGGTAGGTGTTCACAGGCTAATAAATTCCTGTTAGTACTAGAAATTGGGTCAAGTACTATAGCCATGCAAGAGAATGCACTGCTGCTTGATTCCTATAAGCCAATAAAATGGCCCAATGCAGTAACTTGTGGAAACATGCTATAATAATCATATTCTTTAATGCACATATTAGGCTTGGCCTTGGTTTCTTTAATAGAATTTTCCCATTCTCCAAATCCACACTAGAGGAGACAGTCCTACCTCTGAACTACTACATCCCACACTTTTGCCTCTGCCTGGAAAGGTGTTTACAAAAAGAAGAAGAAGAAAAAAAAAAGACATACAGTGGTACCTTGGTTCTCAAACTTAATCCGTTCTGGAAGTCTGTTCCAAAACCAAAGCGTTCCAAAACCAAGGCGTGCTTTCCCATAGAAAGTGATGCAAAATGGATTAATCTGTTCCATACTTTTTAAATCCCCTAAAACAACAATTCAACATGACTTATATTATCTAACAAGACCACTGATCCATAAAATGAAATCAATAAATAATGTGCAGTCACACAATCAATCAATCAGTAGCTGAACTGGGTTCCACACAGTCACAAAAAACAAAAACAGATCTCAAAATCAATAGCAAAAACAGACAGACCTCAGCACAGAAGTGTGGTACTCAAAATGGAAGGGTGGCACTCAAATCAGAAGCATAACACTCAAAACGGAGCACGTTTGACTTCCAAGAAGAGTTTGCAAAACAGAACACTTACTTCTGGGTTTGCAGTGTTTGGGTTTCATGTTGTTTGAGTACCAAGGTGTTTGAGAACCAAGGTATACCACTGCAGATGCAGTCATACATGCTAAGGTACTAATGGTAGCAAAGTGCTGAGGAACTGATAGAACTGATAGAACTAACATTCTTCTTCTTCTCCAAATGCCCACAGCACTCCACAGCATGGCACACATACGGAATTTGCTTCTTGTACATATAGATCACCAATATTTTTTAAAATTCCTCCAGAATTTGGAGCATGGTGCTTGGCTCAATCTCATGCGATAGGACAGGAACCAACCATGTTCCAAACCAGCCTTTGCCAACTTGGAAGGCTGGAATCCAGGTTGATGAAGGCTGTTTTAAACTGAAATGAGTTTTAAACAATGCGGGAGCATTTCCAGATAATCACACCATAGCATACTTAACCTAAAGGTTTGTTAAATCACTATGAATAATTAGTAGGATTACTGAAGTACAGAAAGTGCAGTACTATACATCTGAAAGCTAGCGTGAAAAATGCGTCTCCACTTTCTAACACCACTTCAAGGTATTCATTGTTAAATTTATGCCAGGATATACTTTATGGCACTCGTGGGTGTGATTTAGTGAGACAAAAAACAATTGATTTTATGATTTAGTGAGACAAAAAAAATGGTTTCATTTCATAAACATTCATCGCATTGATTCTTATCAAATAAACACCACTTATCACATAAGATAAATACAAAACAGATGGACCATCAGCAGCTGTAATTTCTGGCACACCAAAACTGATTAGCATGACATCAAATAAAAGCATGCCCTTCAGGCAGGTTGGTTTTATAGATATTTGGGGATTGTTATTTATATTAAATGGCAACATGAGCTTCGAAGTATATTTGTAATAGGGGAATTTGATAACGTGGCATGTTGCCCGCTTTCCTAGATCTTGTTTATTAATAACATGTAACAATGCCTTGAATTTGATATTGTTTTTACAAGACTAATGTTGTTGATTATGCCCCTGTTCCACTGAAGGAATTAGATAAATCTGCCGAACTGGAGCTGTGAAGCAGCAGCAGGTCGGGGCAGGGAACAAACATGGTACAGTACAGTTTCCTTTTTAATCTGCTTGATGGGAGACAAGATGCAAGAAAGCAAAGGTTCATCTAGGCAACAGCTCCCAGTCCTTCTGATCTGGCACCATGGCACACAACAAAGAGTGTGGGAACAGAAAAGTACCTTGTCCCCAGAGAATCCATGCTATTAGTATGGAGAGAGCCAAACAGCTAGTCCTGCTGCAGTCTTTATTAACAATGGTGATCATCAGCAACCATTATGGACTGAAGCATCCTGAATATTTACCCTGTGGGAGATCAGTAAGTGCTGAAGCTGCTCTTGATCCTCAACATGAGGTCTCCCTGGATGAGCCCTTAGCAGTATTACTGAAGTACTCTTGTCTGCCATTACAATGGCTACATTAGCATGAATGCAAGTCTGTTTCTCAACAGCGAGCCACCCAATTTGTGCGATGCCATGGTCTATTACACACCCAATCTGCATTGTAGATGGGTGCAGTGGTGGTGGGGGGCTGTTTTTGTCTCATGTTGAGGTGCTGTTGACAATGAATAGGCATATGCCACATTTTCCTTCATTCGAGCTGGTTGCATTCTATTTCGAAATCTTTCACCCTCCAACAGTGTTGATTCTACCACAGTACAGATGGGGAAATGTGTGCCCATCCAGGCATTGTTGAATAGCTCCCACCATCCCTCATCGTTGGCCATGCTCACTGGGGCTGATGGATGGAAGTTGCTGTTAGCTGGGAGGCTAGTCACTGCTGAATAGTAAGAACAGACTTGCTCTGTCCAGGTTCCAAATTCTTTTCAAAGAACTGGAAGTGGGAGTCATTTCAAGAAAAGGGGTGCAGAATTTCACACATACAGGAAGGAGGGTTTTTCTTCTTTCTGAACATTACTGCCAGGAAGAATTCTGGATTGTTGACAGAGCTAGAAAAATATTTCAAAATCTGAGGTGAGGTAATACCCAATGAGAAGCACTGGGAGTGGCAATTTCCAAGAGTGATAGTTGAAACCTGACCACAGAACCACATTGTGTTCTATTAAAAACAAAAACCCATCTATTTATTTAACAGAATTTGTAGACTGTTTAATTCTAAAATGGAACGTCTTTAAAGCAGTTTACATAAAATAGTGTGAATAGTTACGAAATTACAGATAAAATCAACAAATCAACACACACACACACACACACACACACACACATATAGACACACACACACACACACACACTTATAAAAAAACATCAGTAATGCCACTAATATTAAAGTAATTTGAAAACAAGTATGCATAAAATTGCATGTCTGGGTAGACTTGACAAAAGTGGTCAAGCAGGCACATCAGAGTCAAAGGTGATCCTTCAGGTAAACTGGTCTCAAACTGTTGAGGTTTTTATATACCAATAACAACACTTTGAACCTGGACCCGTAACAGGTCAGCACCCAGTTCAGATCTCTGAGCAGAGGTGGAATATGTTGACCAAATCTGACTCTTGTCAGCAATTGTGCTGCAGCATTCTGCACTAGCTACAGTTTTCCGGCTCAACCGCAAGGGAAGCCCCACATAGTATGCAATGCAGTACTGTAATCCATTCTTGAAGTTACCAATGCCTGATATAATGCAATCAAGCTATATCAGACCAGTAACAGTCGCAACTGCTGCTACAGCTGAAGCCAACACATTATTTCACTAATGCGCCACAGTAAAGAAGTGTCTTTAAAAAAAGGAAGTGGTTCTCTACTAAGTATCTCGGTGACTCAAGTTTCTGACTGTTAATGAGTAAACAGGCTTAAATCTTTGAACAATTCGTAACAGGAAAAACTAAAGGTCATTTTAAATTTTGACAGAAAACCTGAAAAAACAGAGGAGGGAATACTTTTTCAAAATGAATAGAGGTGGTGTAGGAACAGTGCATATCAGACTGCTTTTATTTAAACAAAAGGGTATGAAAAAAGTAGTATTAATAATACAGCCTCATCAAGGAAGATGCTTCTAATGGATGCAGAAAAGACGACTCTTTTCCACATTAACTTTTATCCCATAAGGGTGGGGAATACCTGGCCTGCTAGCCTAAATAGGTCCAGCATGGGTCCTATTTAGCCCGTGAGGCCATTTCCCCGCCTGCCCCACACCCTGATGTCATATGTGATATTAGGATTGGGGCAGCTAGGGACATGGCCTGTCAGTACAGAGGTGTCAACCTTGAAGTGTGCTCCAAATTGTGCAGTGGCAAGGGAAGCTTCCTGTCCTGCTAATCAGCTGACACAGAGCTGGGATTGGCTGAACAAATGGGGAACAGGAAGGGCAATACAGCTGGCCCCTGCCCAAAGTGGGGATATGGCAAACTCCAATGGGCTAAACCTCCTATCACTTCAAGCCTTGTGGGGAACTTGGTCACACAGTGGATCCCTGCAGGAAGCAGGCTTGGAGTCACTTGCTATCAGCTGATAGGTGGCAACGTCAAGCCTTACTTGGCTAGGCTGTCCCTATGCACCACAGCTTGCAATGGTTCAAAAGAAAAACTGGTCCTCTGGTGCCATAGTAATATCAGGTGATTGACAGGCGATGGGGCACCACACACCTGCAATGTGGCACACTGGGATTGGGGGAAACCAGGAGTCTAGCAATTCTTAAGAATAGGCAGATTCCTTCTTTTTCTTCTTCTTTGGCGATCACTCGTAGCTGAGTAAGACTGTCTTCCATAAACATGGTTTTAACAATGAGTCCATAAGTGACTGTGGAGGCCAATTCTGGAGCCACAGGTCCTTCCACAGTGGGGACATTGGTTTCTGGGTAGGAGTTGATCACGGTGTGGATTTGCCAAGTGTGCCTTCCTCTTAGCACGTTTCTCCCTTGTGTCCTGAGTTCGAGTGTCTTCAAAGCCCACGACACCTTTAGTAAAGGCTGTTCTCCAACTGGAGCACTCGCAGGCCACTGTTTCCCAGTTGTCAGTGTTTATACTACATTTTTAAAGATTTGCCTTGAGACAGTCTTTAAACCTCTTTTGTTGACCACCAGCATTACGCTTTCCATTTTTAAGTTCGGAATAGAGTAGGTGCTTTGGAAGACGATCATCAGACATCCGCACAACATGACCAGTCCAGCAAAGTTGATGTTGAAGAATCATTGCTTCAACAATGGTGATCTTTGCTTCTTCCAGTACACTGATATTAGTTCGCCTGTCTTCCCAAGTGATGTGTAAAATTTTTCAGACACCCCGTTGATGGAATCTTTCAAGGAGTTGGAGATGGCGGTTATAAGTGGTCCATGTTTCACAAGCATATAGTAAGGTTGGTACTACCATAGCTTTGTAAACAAGCATTTTGGTTTCCCTGCGAATGTCCCAGTCCTCAAACACTGCACTTCAATCAGGAGAAAGCCGCACTCACAGAGCTCTTCACCTTTAATAGGCAGATTCACAGCGCAGGTGAATGTTTATTGATACACAGTTTTATACTACAAATACAATTAATTGACACGGCCAAAGTTATGACCTATAGTTGTGAAGTGTTAAGGAGCAGGAAAAAAAGGGCTGCTCCCCTCACCTTCCACCCTACATGGACTTTGTCTCCATGTAAAAGCGGGGGGGGGGGGGATCCAAAAGGAAACTTTGTACAACATTGCATTTGAAATGTGTTGCAAGAATTTATTTGAACACCAAAGGACATGGATGAAGCTGCTGCTCATGCAGTAACTGCCTGAACCTCAAATTTCCCCCTACACACATTTAATTTATTATAGCAAGCAACATAAAATAAAACCTTAGCCGACTTAAGATGAACAGACCAACATAAAGTGTAAGATATCCAGTTATCCAGCTTAGTAATGCTGCAAACTTATAAGCACAGTGGTGCCTCACAAGACGAAAAGAATCCGTTCTGTGATTCTCTTCGTCTAGCGGTTTTTTTGTCTTGCGAAGCAAGCCCATTGACGGATTAGTGGATTAGTGCTATTAGCGCTATTAGCGGTTTATCAGATTATCGGATCAGCTGATAAGTGGCTTACCGGCTTAGAAAAAGGGGGGGGGGAGGAAAAAAACCCCGCAGGAACTCGCAAGACATTTTCGTCTTGCGAAGCAAGCCCATAGGAAATTCATTTTGCAAAGCACCTCCAAAACGGAAAACTCTTTCGTTTAGCGAGTTTTCCGTCTTGCGAGGCATTCGTCTTGCGGGGCACCACTGCACTTACAAAGGACTAAGTCCCACTGAACACAATGGGACTTACTTCTAAGTAAACATGCATTGTGCTGTAAAGCAACTAATTTTAAAAGGGAGGCAGGGGGCTTAATTTAACTCCATGATTTAACTGCCAAGATTTACCAAACAGATTCATCCAATTTATTTTTTAAAAATCATAAAATTTTTTGCATAGAATGAAATGGAAAGTGATGTCACTGGCTTAACAAAAAACAAATTATTAAAATGCCTACTGTTCAATAAGCAAAGCAAAGACTATCTGAATGGCCTTGCAGTAAATAACCCTTGGCTATATTCCCCACACATAAATAAGAATACAAACTATGAAACTTTTTAATGGGTACACAATTATTGATAATGCTCCATAACAGATATACAGGAAGCCTCATTATCGAATATTGATTTTTCTTCCTTAACTGTTATTTAAGCACCAATAAATTAGCAAAACTATTCAATTCATTTGCAAATATCACCTGTGCTGAGGGGGTAACTACATGTCATGTGTTTTGCAGCTCCAAAGCCTTTTTTTTTTAAAGGAAAGCAGCTGGCAAACTGAAAAGGAGAAAAAGGGAACAGGAAAAGGGTTAACAACCACTCCCCCTTAGTGCTTATCCACTCAAAATTACTGGCACCAAAGCTGTTTTCTTTTCAGATTACTCTATTATACCAGTTTACACATAACATGTAGTTAGCTCCTGATATTGCAGCTGCAGCTGCTTTGCCCCAGCAGGAACAGCACAGCAAAATTATTAATTAGCTTTACATGGGATTAACTGAGCAAAAAAACCCCTAAATCTTGTGATTCAGGAGGCCTGCACGTGACTGATAAGAGAGGCATGGGAGAGAATATTCAGCAGTTTCTGCAGTGAAATTTTGCCATATTCAACTATCTTAAAGGAACAGTTGTCTATAGTCTGGAGGGTATTCTAATTCAGAGCTGCGCAGCATACAATTGCAGCACAAAGCACCTCTGCAGTCAGTGCTGTAAAACAACAGGTTTGCCCCAACATCTGTTTTAACATTTCTGTGTGCTTCCTGTTCGATAGGGGTGGGGGAAGGACTGAAGGAACACCTTCAGTTAAGTTTAATTAGCAATAATTATATTTAAAATGAACCATACCTGTATAAATAAAGTAATTAAAAGAACAGTTCAGGCAGGAAACAATCACTCAGGAAGACAATGAATAGCTGTTTTTTCATAATCAGAAATCATGTAAGGCAGAAATAGCCTCCCAAACATTGTGGACTACAATTCCCATCATCCCTGACCATTGCCAGGTTGACTGGGGCTGATGGTAGTTGGAGTCCTAGTTGGAGTCCACAACATTTGGAAGGCAACTTATTTGCTGTTCCTTTATCCCTGCTCTCGCCCTCCATGTGTTCATAGGCTGCTGTAGTAACTTTCTTGCCATCTAAATGGTGTGCAAGTAAATGCCTACCCACTGTTTCCCTTATAGCTAATAACCTAGTAGTAGTAGTATTAGTAGTAGTAGTATTTAAATCTATATACTGCCCTTCATCCTAAGCTCACAGGGTAGTTTACAGTATAATTGTTTTAAAATACACTGCTTACACACTCCCCCCACAATTTTAACCTATGGCAAATTTCGGTTTACCTCTTATCTGTGTAATCTAATCAAAGTGGAAGCAGATTAAGGGGTTGCCCCTTTAGGATTGCAGAGCAATGTGTTCAAAGCAATGTCCTTCCATCTGCCACTTCCCAGAGTTTGCTTCTAGCCCAAGGACTAAAGAAGGCAAAACAAAAACAACAAAAAAAAGTTTCTCCTTCTAAGATGTTTATCCTCTCCCTTTGAAGTAAAAGTTCACATTGTTGTTGTTTAACCATTAAAAAGTTATGTCTCTCTCTTTGATTGGTAGACAGGATCCTCCCACACCCCTCCTGTGGCTCACTGGATCAACGGTTAGTTAACTGCTCTCATCAGTTCTCCCTGCAGGGAGCCTCAAATCCTCACCGGTGCACTAAACAGTGCACAGTCTTATCTTGAAATGCAGCCTTTATTCCCTGAGATCTGACAGAAGGAAGGGGAGGGAGGGCAAAGGCAGCTTGGGGGAGGGGGGGGTCCTTTTATGTAACTGTCCTTGCGTGAAAGTATAAAGCACACGTCCTCAGCATGACGAACTGCGTAGGGTTTTGCAGTCAGGAGGACTCACAATGACCGGTGATTACCGTCATTAAAGCCACTTGTATCCATTCTACAGGAACACAAAATACAGTGGTGCCCCGCAAGAATGCCTCGCAAGACGGAAAACTCGCTAGACGAAAGAGTTTTCCGTTTTGGAGGTGCTTCGCAAAACGAATCTCCTATGGGCTTGCTTCACAAGACGAAAATGTCTTGCGAGTTCCTGCGGTTTCCCCCCCTTTCCCCCCTTTTTCTAAGCCGCTAAGCCGCTTATCAGCTGATACGATAAGCCGCTAAAAGCCGCTAAAAGCCGCTAATAGCGCTAATCCGTCAATGGGCTTGCTTCGCAAGACGAAAAAACCGCTAGACGAAGAGAATCACAGAACGGATTCTTTTCGTCTTGTGAGGCACCACTGTAAGTCAACTTTAGGCCTGTTTTACACAGTTGTTTTCTTTTTGGTTGTGCATGTGCCTAAAATTGCATCATACTGTGCAAACCAGAAGAACTTTGGTACTCCTTGTGCAGCACATCATTATTAATGGGTTTTAATTTATTTGTGTATGTCTGTCATTTTATTTTGTTGCTAAGTTGCTTTGAGACTTTTTTGTAATGAAGTGAATGACAAATGCAAATCACCATCACCATCACCAGTTGACCCACAACATCTCCCTTTGTGACTTATATTTAGGCAACACTCCCCAGCCTCAAAGTGTCCAAGGCACTTTTTAGAGCTGCGACAATCATGGAAATCTTGCTGGGGCATCTGCTTTACAGGTCCCAAGTTCATCCCAAAGCATTTCCCATTTAAAAAGACTGGGTAGAAGGGGATAGCAAAGGCCGTTGTCTAGTATCCTAGAAAGCTACACAATGCCAGGCGAGACAGACCAATAGAGTGACCCGGTATGAGGCAACTTCCTATGTGAAAGTTCACATCACATGTTTTTACTTGTGATGAGACACCCATGGACTGGTGAAAAAATAAAACAAAATTGCTGAATATAACCAAATGCACCACCCCTTATAAAACATGTCACAGAGAGATCTCTAGGACAGAAGATTCTCTCCACCTTAGTATACATGTTAACATATACTATATTATTGTTGGACATTCTACTTGAGAGATTCTTCAGAGGTAAGTCTGCTTTCAAGTGTAACCAACTTGTTCTCTTGCTTGGTCATGGGGCTACAGAAATAATGTCAAGCAATGTACAGTCCTTAGCAACCATTTTGGAACAGCTATTGCTAATGTATTCAGAACACGGAAAGATCTGGTTGCTTGGCTGATCATATGATGACTCTAAAAATTGCAATGTTTTTCCATAGCATGACCTGTCAGTAGACCTTAGTGGTGATTTGTCTAAACTAGCATGACAGATTGAACTGGGGAGATTCTTATATTTCTGAGAAATTTCCTTGAAGAGAAAACTGAAGTTAGAAAAAAAAAGTTTAATTGATTAAGCAATATGAGGCTCCTCAAAAATGTCCATCGGTTGCCATTGGGAGAACAGGAATAAGGTTCTATGTTTAGTTCACAGAAATTAGAAAATATTTTACCTGACACTAGGGAGGCAAGAACCGATTCAACCTCAGTCAAAATCCTATCACTGGGTTGCGGGGAGGGGGGGGGGAGCAAGGCGGTGGCAGGAAAAGTATGCTAACTAGAAATGGTAAGAAATTTTTTGAAAATCCAATCTGTTAAAGTCACTCTCAAATGACTATTCCCCATCCTATGCTGTGATCCACATGAACCTGCCATTTCACATTGTTGTACAAAAGATCAAAAATCCAAATATCTGAAAATGTTGGTACATATTCTGTAGGAAGTCATCCAGTACAGATTATAAGAACTGCACTGTTTTCCAATATGCATACATGTAGTTCCGGTTAACTTGCAAGGACATATGTTTCATGAGTGGAATTTAGTTCTTTAACTTCCCTGCCTCATCAAAACATTCGGGGAATGCAGTCACCTGCCTTTAAACCCTAGACTCGCATGTTACATAAGAAAAGCCTGCCTGGATCAGAACAAATGCCTATTTAGTCTAGCATAAGATTTCTCGCCATTTCTAAACAGATGCCTAGGGGAAGCCCGCAAGCAGGACATGAAGGCAATAACAGCCATCTCTAGCTATTGTTTCCCATCAGTTAGGAAGCCGCCTCTGACCTTGGACAGCTACAGAGGCAGATTTAGGGCAGTGCAACCAGTTTCCCCCCATACAGGGCGCCAAGCCAAGGTGGGACCTTGCTGCCTCATTCCCAAAGCCTAGTAACCACTTGCAATGGGAAGGAGTGAGGGTTCTGACAGAGTCCTATATAGCTCGCCCTCCTCCTACCCAAAGCCTAGTCAGCCCCTTCCCAGGAGGTGGGAGGGCTCTAGGACCTTGCCCGAGCCTTCACGCCTCCTTCCTTAAAGCCTGGCACCGCGCTTACCTGGCTTTGGGAAGGCAGTTGTTGGCTGGGAGGCGGCATCAAATTTGGGCCTTGCACAAGGTACCGTATTACTAAGGTCTGCCCCTGAGAGCTATTATGGTTAGTACTCGCTGATAGCCTTATCCTCCATGAATTTATTTAATCCTTCTTTAAAACCATCTTCTGAAAGAAAACACACACAGCAAAGATCCCCTTGAGCAACTTCTCTTTAGGGTGCACTAATGTAGTAAAAATCAGTAAGTGCAGCTATTGCTGCAATTAATTATGAATTTATTACCTGCCCTCCACCCTACATTCCCAGCGCAGGTTAAAACACAACGTTAAAAACAGTTCTTTAAAACCTAAAATTTATACAGTGGTGCCTCGCAAGACGAAATTAATTCGTTCCGCAAGTTTTTTCTTCTTGCGAGTTTTTCGTCTTGCGAAGCACGGTTTCCCATAGGAATGCATTGAAAATCAATTAATGCGTTCCTATGGAGACCGCCTTCAGACCAGGTCCAGGGACAGTCTGTCCCCAGACCTCTTCTGAAGGCTGGCGGGGGAAGAAGGACTTTTCTCCCCACCGCCAGCCTTCAGAACAGCCTTCTGAAGGCTGGCGGTGGGAAGAAAAGCCCTTGTCCCGCCGCCAGCCTTCAGAAGAGTTCCCGGAGGGCTGCCTAGGCTGCGGATAGCAGCCTGCTGCCCGGTGCGAGGCAGACATCTGCAGCTTGGGGTGCCCTGCAGGACTTCCCCGCAGGGCTCTCCAAGCTGCGGATAGCAGCCTGCTGCCCCGCACGAGGGGCGCTCTTAAGCAGAGCGCCCCTCACGCGGGGCAGACATTCGCAGCTTGGGGAGCCCTGCAGGAGTTCCCCGCAGGGCTCTCCAAGCTGCGGATAGCAGCCTGCTGCCCCGCACGAGGGGCGCTCTTTAGCAGAGCGCCCCTCGCGCGGGGCAGACATCTGCAGCTTGGGGAGCTCTGCAGGACTTCCCCGCAGGGCTCTCCAAGCTGCGGATAGCAGCCTGCTGCCCCGCACGAGGGGCGCTCTTTAGCAGAGCGCCCCTCGTGCGGGGCAGACATTCACAGCTTGGGGAGCCCTGCAGGACTTCCCCGCAGGGCTCTGCAAGCTGCGGATAGCAGCCTGCTGCCCCTCGCGTGGGGCAGACATTCGCAGCTTGGGGAGCCCTGCAGGAGTTCCCCGCAGGGCTCTCCAAGCGGCGGATAGCAGCCTGCTGCCCCGCACGAGGGGCGCTCTTAAGCAGAGCGCCCCTCGCGCGGGGCAGACATTCACAGCTTGGGGAGCCCTGCAGGACTTCCCCGCAGGGCTCTCCAAGCTGCGGATAGCAGCCTGCTGCCCCGCACGAGGGGCGCTCTTTAGCAGAGCGCTCCTCGCGCGGGGCAGACATCTGCAGCTTGGGGAGCCCTGCAGGACTTCCCCGCAGGGCTCTCCAAGCTGCGGATAGCAGCCTGCTGCCCCGCACGAGGGGTGCTCTTTAGCAGAGCGCCCCTTGTGCGGGGCAGACATTCACAGCTTGGGGAGCCCTGCAGGACTTCCCCGCAGGGCTCTCCAAGCTGCGGATAGCAGCCTGCTGCCCCGCACGAGGGGCGCTCTTTAGCAGAGCGCTCCTCGCGCGGGGCAGACATCTGCAGCTTGGGGAGCCCTGCAGGACTTCCCCGCAGGGCTCTCCAAGCTGCGGATAGCAGCCTGCTGCCCTGCACGAGGGGCGCTCTTTAGCAGAGCGCCCCTCGCACGGGGCAGACATTCACAGCTTGGGGAGCCCTGCAGGACTGAAGGCTGGCGGTGGGAAGAAAAGCCCTTGTCCCGCCGCCAGCCTTCAGAAGAGTTCCCGGAGGGCTGCCTAGGCTGCGGATAGCAGCCTGCTGCCCGGTGCGAGGCAGACATCTGCAGCTTGGGGTGCCCTGCAGGACTTCCCCGCAGGGCTCTCCAAGCTGCGGATAGCAGCCTGCTGCCCCGCACGAGGGGCGCTCTTAAGCAGAGCGCCCCTCGCGCGGGGCAGACATTCGCAGCTTGGGGAGCCCTGCAGGAGTTCCCCGCAGGGCTCTCCAAGCTGCGGATAGCAGCCTGCTGCCCCGCACGAGGGGCGCTCTTTAGCAGAGCGCCCCTCGCGTGGGGCAGACATCTGCAGCTTGGGGAGCCCTGCAGGACTTCCCCGCAGGGCTCTCCAAGCTGCGGATAGGCGCAGCAGGCTGCTATCTGCAGCTTGGAGAGCCCTGCGGGGAAGTCCTGCAGGGCTCCCCAAGCTGCGAATGTCTGCCCCGCGCGAAGGGCGCTCTGCTTAACAGCGCCCCTTGTGCGGGGCAGCAGGCTGCTATCCGCAGCTTGGAGAGCCCTGCGGGGAACTCCTGCAGGGCTCCCCAAGCTGTGAATGTCTGCCCCGCGCGAGGGGCGCTCTGTGCGGGGCAGCAGGCTGCTATCCGCAGCTTGGAGAGCCCTGCGGGGAAGTCCTGCAGGGCTCCCCAAGCTGCAGGTGTCTGCCCCACGCGAGGGGCAGCAGGCTGCTATCCGCAGCTTGCAGAGCCCTGCGGGGAAGTCCTGCAGGGCTCCCCAAGCTGTGAATGTCTGCCCCGCGCGAGGGGCGCTCTGCTAAAGAGCGCCCCTCGTGCGGGGCAGCAGGCTGCTATCCGCAGCTTGGAGAGCCCTGCGGGGAAGTCCTGCAGGGCTCCCCAAGCTGCAGGTGTCCGCCCCACGCGAGGGGCAGCAGGCTGCTATCCGCAGCTTGCAGAGCCCTGTGGGGAAGTCCTGCAGGGCTCCCCAAGCTGTGAATGTCTGCCCCGCGCGAGGGGCGCTCTGCTAAAGAGCGCCCCTCGTGCGGGGCAGCAGGCTGCTATCCGCAGCTTGGAGAGCCCTGCGGGGAAGTCCTGCAGGGCTCCCCAAGCTGCAGGTGTCTGCCCCACGCGAGGGGCAGCAGGCTGCTATCCGCCGCTTGGAGAGCCCTGCGGGGAACTCCTGCAGGGCTCCCCAAGCTGTGAATGTCTGCCCCACGCGAGGGGCAGCAGGCTGCTATCCGCAGCTTGGAGAGCCCTGTGGGGAAGTCCTGCAGGGCTCCCCAAGCTGCAGGTGTCTGCCCCGCGCGAAGGGCGCTCTCCTAAAGAGCGCCCCTCATGCGGGGCAGCAGGCTGCTATCCGCAGCTTGGAGAGCCCTGCGGGGAAGTCCTGCAGGGCTCCCCAAGCTGTGAATGTCTGCCCCGCGCGAGGGGCGCTCTGCTAAAGAGCGCCCCTCGTGCGGGGCAGCAGGCTGCTATCCGCAGCTTGGAGAGCCCTGCAGGGAAGTCCTGCAGGGCTCCCCAAGCTGCAGGTGTCTGCCCCGCGCGAGGGGCGCTCTGCTTAAGAGCGCCCCTTGCGCGGGGCAGCATGCTGCTATCCGCAGCCTAGGCAGCCCTCCGGGAACTCTTCTGAAGGCTGGCGGGGGAGAAGGGCTTTTCTTCCCACCGCCAGCCTTCAGAACAGCCTTCTGAATGTTGGCGGTGGGGAGGAAAGCCTTCCTCCCACCGCAAATCTTCAAAACAGGTCCGGGAACAGAGGAGAAGCGCTGCGCACCTTCCCCTCTGTTCCCGGACCTGTCCTGAAGGCTTGCGGTGGGAGGAGGGCTTTCCTCCCCACCGCCAACATTCAGAATGCTGTTCTGAATGTTGGCGGTGGGGAGGAAAAACCCTCCTCCCACCGCAAGCCCCGGGAACAGAGGAGAAGCGCTGCGCGCCTTCTCCTCTGTTCCCGGACCTCCCACCACAAGCCTTCAGGACAGGTCTGGGAGATTTCCCTATGGGCTTTCGTCTTGCGAAGCAAGCCCATAGGGAAATTCCTCTTGCGAAGCCTCTAAAAATCGGAAAACCCTTTCGTCTTGCGGGTTTTTCGTTTAGCGAGGCATTCGTCTTGCGGGGTACCACTGTACTCACAAAAATGGGGTGGGTCCTAGAAATATAAATGAGGGCCAGTTTAAAGATTGCACTTCCATGCCAAGGAAAAGTCATCTGTTAATTTCTGCACTTATTAAAGGTACAGAGGCTATGTCTATAGAATCTTCTTTTCCTCTTCTTTGGCGATCACTCATAGCCGAGTAAGATTGTCTTCCATAAACACGGTTTTAACAAGGAGTCCGTAAGTGACTGTGGAGGCCAATTCTGGATCCACACGTCCTTCCACAGTGGGGACATTGGTTTCCGGGCAGGAATTGATCACGGTGTGGATTTGCCAAGCGTGCCTTCCTCCTAGCACGTTTCTCCCTTGTGTCCTGAGTTTGAGTGTCTTCAAAGCCCATAACACATTTGGCAAAGGCTGTTCTCCAACTGGAGCGCTCAACAGGCCAGAGGACCAGTTTAAAGATACACTTCCATGCCAAGGAAAAGTCATCTGTTGATTTCTGCACTTATTAAAGGTACAGAGGCTATGTCTATAGAATATGGGCAAGCCAAGGTGGCGCAATTCGTTTTTAGTTGTATTTTCATATTGTGGTTGTATTTTCAGATTTGTGGTCATGTGCACTGGGAAATGGGATTTTACACTGAAGGAGACACATCAATGGTGCATATGACACACATACACAGGCTCTTCCATTGAACTATGGCCTTCTCCTAAGGATTGTAAGGTTATATTGTGTATTGTATATACAAATAATGTATATTGAAGCACCACACAATGCTATGATTTTTTATCTGAAGAGCCTTTCACTGACCTACGAAAACAATTGTGATAAAAATTTGTTGAAAGTGTCTGTTTGCTAAACAAATCATTGGACAATGGCCAGGATCAGGTGTTCTTGTGATTTAAGGAATGTAAGGGGTCAAATAGCTAAGCCAGCATACCAACCCCAAACCCAGTCTTTACTAGGCAATAAATACAAATTAAAAGCACATACCCCCCCAAAGGTAACAGGAACAGGACAGTATTAAATTTTACTGCTCTGCCAAGAGAAAATGAAAGCAAGTGGATTTGTCAATTACACTGCAAATGCTGATTACAGAATATGAAAGGCCTGCTTGAATCGAATAATGAATGTAATAGAATAAAAACCTAAAAAGAAGCAATTCACACTAGAATATGGACATTACTGATATTATTCATAAGTAATGAAATTATTTCCCCCTAAATAATCATTCCTTATGATAAGAAGCTCCTTCTGCAAATTGATGCAACAAAGTATTTTTGCTTAATGCTGTCATAGGTTGAGAGTGAAGTCAATGCTAAAGTCATAACATTTTGAAATGTGGCCCATTTTATCTTTATTAATGGAAATTAACCTGACACAGTATATGCTTAGCAGCAGAGGAAAGACAATCCAATTTACAACATACCATAGTTACATGCTTTTTTTTAACTCAATAACTGTTCTGTATATTAATGATTACATTTCTTAGCTGCACTAGAATATGGCCTTGTCTGTATCCGATGCAATATTCAGAAAATCAAGGTCAAACAAGTTGTCTCCTTTTGTTTTCTACATGTTTATATTTTTCTATATAGTTATTGCACCATTTCCATATCTTTTCAAGTCTGCTGTTCTGTCAGAAACACACACACAAACCGGAAATACATTCTGCCAAGCAAGACTCTTCCTTCCCCTAACGATAACCCACCTTTTAAATGTTTGTTGAGTTTTGCATGCAACTGAAATATCAAAAACCACTGGTGCATATCAAGATTTACATGTGAAAACGGAGCTTTTCACCTTACGGGAAAGGGTGTTGTTTTTAATTTTATTTTTGCCTGGAAGCACAGGAAAACATAAAAAAGCACAAAGGCTAAATTAGAAATTATATTGTTGTTGTTGTTAAAATATGTTTACCGCCCTTCACCTGTAGATCTCAGGGCAGTTCCCAACAGAAAACTACATGATAAAAAGCACAAAATATAAACAAGAACAAAACAAACCGCTAACCACCCCCTGGATCACCACTATCATCCTGTGGGTTTGTTTGAGGCATCAATAAGCCTCCCTAGAATCAGGTTCTCGGGGTAACTTGCAGCAAAAAATGAATTTTAAATGCATACAATAAAACACACGATAATGCAAAAGCAACATCAAACCAGTTTGCAGTTCTGAAGCCTGATGAGGCTTTGTGCAAGACAGAGACAGAGAGTCTTCCCCTAATACCAGATTTTCTTGTTCAAAATGCATCAAGACATTAGAAGCCCCATGGTTTATTATTCTAGTTATTAGTGTGTTGACCTAAAAGGGATGGCTCAAGCTCACATGCCCACTGAGCTATGAAGTTCACTGGGTGGCCTCGGGCTAATCTCTATCTGTCAGCCCAGCAGACCTCACAATATTGTTGTGAAATAAAATGTTGGGGGTGGGGAGGCTCTTTACATGACCCTGAGCTCTTTGGGGAGGAAGAGTGGACTAAAAACACAATGAACAAATAAATAAACAAATACAGCTTGACACAAGAGTGCAGTTCTCAACATACTTTCCTGCACGCAGACATGCACAGGACTGCAGTGTAAGAAAGATAGCATTTAACACTGTAAACCTTGTCAAGTTTAATAAGAAAGGAGTGCACTAAATATACTTCAGTTCTACTTTCAACAAAATAGTGAGTCTGAATTACCCCAAAGGCGCACTCTTCCATTGTTTTTCGAGACAGATGAATGCCAACACACAAAAATTAAGTTAGGTTCACGTATCTTAAGTCCTAAAAAATCCCCCACCTCATTCCTTTTTCTAAAGGTGAAAAGGGTGTGGGGTTATTTAAACTGGTTCCTCTGTCCCAATTCTAATAAGGAAGGAGGAACTGAAAAACACACAATTCTCCAGAAAAGTAAAATAAGGAAGGCATCCTCATACAAGCACCAGGTAGGCAATTACTTACCGTATTTTTTGCTCTATAAGACTCACTTTTTCCCTCCTAAAAAGTAAGGGGAAATGTGTGTGCGTCTTATGGAGCGAATGCAGGCTGCGCAGCTATCCCAGAGGCCAGAACAGCAAGAGGGATTGCTGCTTTCGCTGCGCAGCGATCCCTCTTGCTGTTCTGGCTTCTGGGATTCAGAATATTTTTTTTCTTGTTTTCCTCCTCCAAAAACTTGGTGTGTCTTATAGAGCGAAAAATACGGTAATTCTATTTTGAACATCAATTTTCATCTCAGTACGCAAAGCAGCAACAACATTTATCTGGAATGCATAGAATACTGATCCTGGGCAATAATATTAACTGACTCAAGCTTCCTGCATTTCTGGTCCAAGGCTATGGTACACCGTCAGGACTAGAACTAGAGGGGAAATTTGCAGGAAGAGAGAAGCAGGCATCTCTAGTCTGAGACAGTTCTTAGGAGCCATAAAGGTAAGCATAGACTGAAGAATGTGCACATTACATCTAGCCTGCAAAATGGAAGCTAGCTTGGACAAACTTCAGTATATATTCCCAGCAAGTGTGATGAAACTTCTGCCTATTTGTCCTTAGTGTACTTTGTCTGTAACACGTTCTCAGTGCCTGATGGCTGCTCAGCTCTGAAAGCCTCCGGATGCAAGTGCAGTTTTTGAGAAAAATACAGAATCCAGCTTCTTTCTTTTCTGCTCCAGGATAATGTTCAACGCCGACAAAGCAGGAAATAAGCAATCAAGGTTTTGTAATCTCTTTACTCAATTGTACTGAGGCCACAAGTGTGCTTAGGCTTTTCCATTCTAAATCCAATACAATCCATGCCTCATGGAAAAGGAGTATGAACATATTTTTCTTTGGAGTCAGCAATCTTATAGAAAAATACCAAGGTGCTAAAAGCCAGGTTCTGCAAATTTCATAGAATCATAGAATCATAGAGTTGGAAGAGGCCACAAGGGCCATCGAGTCCAACCCCCTGCCAAGCAGGAAACACCATCAGAGCACTCCTGACATATGGTTGTCAAGCCTCTGCTTAAAGACCTCCAAAGTAGGAGACTCCACCACACTCCTTGGCAGCAAATTCCACTGTCGAACAGCTCTTACTGTCAGGAAGGTCTTCCTAATGTTTAGGTGGAATCTTCTTTCTTGTAGTTTGGATCCATTGCTCCGTGTCCGCTTCTCTGGAGCAGCAGAAAACAACCTTTCTCCCTCCTCTATGTGACATCCTTTTATATATTTGAACATGGCTATCATATCACCCCTTAACCTCCTCTTCTCCAGGCTAAACATGCCCAGCTCCCTTAGCCGTTCCTCATAAGGCATCGTTTCCAGGCCTTGGACCATTTTGGTTGCCCTCCTCTGGACACGTTCCAGTTTGTCAGTGTCCTTCTTGAATTGTGGTGCCCAGAACTGGACACAGTACTCCAGGTGAGGTCTGACCAGAGCAGAATACAGTGGCACTATTACTTCCCTTGATCTCGATGCTATACTCCTTTTGATGCAGCCCAGAATTGCATTGGCTTTTTTAGCTGCCGCGTCACACTGTTGGCTCATGTCAAGTTTGTGGTCAACCAAGACTCCTAGATCCTTTTCACATGTACTGCTCTCAAGCCAGGTGTCACCCATCTTGTATTTGTGCCTCTCATTTTTTTTGCCCAAGTGCAATACTTTACATTTCTCCCTGTTAAAGTTCATCTTGTTTGTTTTGGCCCAGTTCTCTAATCTGTCAAGGTCGTTTTGAAGTGTGATCCTGTCCTCTGGGGTGTTAGCCACCCCTCCAGTTTTGTGTCTCTCTCACACACAGTACATGACTGGTGAACTGAACTGAGTCCAGCTTCGTGGGTCAGCGACAGGCCACATGCTTTGCTTGCAGAAGGTCTTAAATTCAATCCCTGGCACCTCCACTTTTTTAACAGAAGGAGGTGGACAATGTATGCTAGATGGACAGTCTTTCTATATGCCTATGACTTTTAGATACCAGTCCAGGAAACCTCTATGCAGATGTGCCCCATAGCTGAATGGTTTTTCCAGGTCTTCAATACAGGTAGTTCCAATTGTGTACTTTCGCAAAAGGGGGGGGGGAACATTGTTTGTTTCCTAGATGCTCTGCTTGAACTTCAATTGGCTTAACTGGTTGTTATTACAATATACATATGATCTGTGAACAGTCATACACATGAGGTAGTTGTGTGTGTGTTTGTGTGTGTGTGGTGTTTATATGTGTGTAGCATGTGTTTTGTAAACCATCAAGAGGTATTATTACAATCAAGCAGCATATACATTTTCTTAGATAGACAGATAGCTACATAAATAATGGGAACAGGGTAGGGAAGAAGTAGTTGTTCTCTTGAATACAGTGTTTCTGTGGTGATCTGAAATAAGAGAATAACTCTTATGCTCTCATAGGAAAAGGGGCAGTCCCTTTTTTATTTTTATGTCCAAATACATACATAAGTATATAAACCACATGTCTGAAATAGTACAGGAGAGCAATCCTGTAGCCATTTTGACTCTTCCAGTGACCTCAAATATTCTCTGCTGTGAAGAAGGAAATGGGAAAAGCCTCCCCACTGTCTCTTTGCTCACAAATCCTGTCTTAAGGGTGTATTTGTGCATGAATAGGGTGAGTCTGTGACCTGGATTTAGGAACTATTTAGTATCTCAAAAGGAATGGCCAGGCTGCCCAGGTAAAGCAATCAAGTGACCACTACACTGGTACCTCAGGTTACAGACGCTTCAGGTTATGCTGTTTCGGGTTGCGCACCGCGCTGAAACTGGAAATACCGAAACGGGTTACTTCCAGGTTTCAGTGCTCACGCATGCGCAGAAGCACTAAATTGCACTTTGCGCACAAACGCCAAATTGCGACCCGCACGTGCGCAAAAGCAACAGGTTGCGAACGCTGCAGGTTGTGAACGTGCCTCCCGCACGGATCACATTCGCAACCTGAGGTTCCACTGTATCAGTATCTTGCCAGGCAGCATTTCTGTTGTAGACACCCCCCCCCCCCGTTATGTATTTCTGCTTTAGCCGGCCTCCTGTGATGTAGGTATGAAGTTTTTTTGGGGGGGGTGGTCTTGAGCTAGAGGGTGGGCAATTTCAAAAGTCGATATAAGGACTTGCACACCATTGTTCTGGGTCCCTCCTGCCTCCTGTGTGTGGTTGTGAGCACCCTGTTGCAACAGTTAATAAAGATCAGGGTTACTAATTGCCTTGCTTCTCAAGATTCTCCGGATGGCCTCCTTCCGATAGGCACTCTATATGGGCACATCGATACCCCATAAGGTAAAATGAGCAGTATTTTTCTTATAACACTTTATAAGAAGAAAACTCTGCTTGTTCTTTTTTACACAGCTTTTTTTTAAAGAAACTTTAGGTGTGGTAAGTCAACACTGTGGTTCTTCCCCCTGTGTTGCAAGAAGGTATGCTATTCCGGCCTCTACCAGCGATTGCAAGTTTCTGTGGCAGGAAGTTTTGCAGAGCTGGCAAAACCACTGTAGAGAACTGAGAATGCTGAGAGGGGGTAGAGAAACAAGCATACAAAATCTTTACAAACCAGCCACAGAAGAGAGGTTGTTATGAGGAAACTGAGCCGCCGTTTCAACCCTTCTCCACCTATATACCCAAACAACTTTCAAATTAGATTCTTAAGCAGAACTCAATTTTTAAAATCAGAGACGCTTAGCGATGCTGATTGAAAGCCAATTATCAGAGTTTGCAGGAGGCGGGGGGGGGGGTAGGAAAAAGGAGGGGTAAAGAAAAACTGTTTCATGTACACTTGAGGAAAAACACTCAAGACATGTCCTGAAATCTATTTGTTTAAAATATGTTATGCAGCCTGTGCCAAGCCTCAGAAGGTGACCTGCGACGCCCAGTAAGGCCCTTCCAAATCAATGAAAATCCACCCGACCACACAATGCCATAAAAGAAAATAGCAGCTGCATGCTGTTACTGATATTATTTATATTCTCTGGACACAGTACCTATAAGACAGAGATAAAAAGTAATTTCTACCCTACAATAAATTTTCTTTAGTGGACCTAGGGAAAGGAGCGGACTTTTTAAAGACTGTCCTTGCTTTTGGTGTGTATTTTTCATATATACGGTATTCAATTTTTTTAAAAAAATAGCATGATGGTTGTTGAGTGAATGGTCTAGAATGATCCTGGAAAATGCTCGTTTTCATCTCTAGCCAAGGATGAGGGAGAGAAAATCACCCTCGGAGCATTACGTTGTATATGAACCCCTGTTCCCCAAAAAGAAAGGTGGAAACCCACAGGGTGCTGGAGACAGCCATGAACTCTTTCTGACTTTTAATTTCCTGCTCCTCCTCATTCAAATCCTTTTTTTTTCTGGCGAAGGAAAGAGCTTCTCTGCCTATTAGGTCCAGCTGCCTTTAGGGCCATGGTTTCCAACGGGGTGTGTGTATGTGTGTTTGATTTTTAAGGGGGGAAATTTGAGAATGAGTTATTAACAGTTAATGGCCTTTTAGGCTTTCTCCACGTGAATTGGAGTTCACCTTTTGAATAATAAGAATTACATGTCACAGTAAAGGTAAAGGGACCCCTGACCAATAGGTCCAGTCGCGGACAACTCTGGAGTTGCAGTGCTCATCTCGCTTAATTGGCAGAGGGAGCCAACATACAGCTTCCAGGTCATATGGCCAGCATGACTAAGCTGCTTCTGGCGAACCAGAGAAACGCCGTTTACCTTCCCACCGGAGCGGTACCAATTTATCTACTTGCACTTTGACATGCATTTGAACTGCTAGGTTGGCAGGAGCAGGGACCAAGCAACGGGAGCTCACCCCATCCCAGGGATTCGAACCACCAACCTTCTGATCGGCAAGTCCTAGGTTCTGTGGTTTAACCCACAGCACCACCCGTGTCCCCATGTCACAGTAGTAGTAATAATAATAATAATAATAATAATAATAATAATAATAATTTGTTTGTTTGTTTGTTTGTACATACATACATACATACATACATACATACATACCCTGCCCATCTGGCTGGGTTTCCCCAGCCACTCTGGGCGGCTTCCAACAAAATATTTAAAATACAATACAGTGGTACCTCGGGTTAAGTACTTAATTCGTTCTGGAGGTCCATTCTTAATCTGAAACTGTTCTTAACCTGAAGCACCACTTTAACTACTGGTGCCTCCAGCTGCCGTGTGCAATTTCTGTTCTCATCCTGAAGCAAATTCTTAACCCGAGGTACTATTTCTGGGTTAGTGGAGTCTGTAACCTGAAGCGTTTGTAACCCACGGTACCACTGTACAATAAAACGGGGGTGGGGGGAGAATCAAGATTTTAGAGGTGCTTAGGTGGGGCATGGCCAAAAAAGGGTTGGGAACCATTGCTTTAGGGACAAGTCTTCTCATCTTCGCCCTTGACCCCACGACTAATAAAATTTAGGTCCCCCTCCTAATAAGGGGCTTACCCCCCCCAAACCCAATCCACCCCGCTCTGCTGCGATAGGAGGAAGGGGAAATGCAGTTCCAGTCTATGCGCCCCACAGAAGCCCAGCAAGACCCCCAAGGCTTACCTTGGCTGCTGGCTTGGCCTGCCCGGCGTCCAGGCGAGGCGAGAGGGGTCAAGGAAGTGCGCACAGGGACTGCACGGGTGGCTCACGCAGGCGAGGCAAGCAGGCAACCCGTGGGGCGAGCCCGCCTCTGCCCAGCTCCCGCGAGCTCCTCTCCGGCGAAGGAAGTGGCTCCGGGGCGGCCAAGTGGGCGCTGCTGGGCCTCTCACAAGCACGAGGCTGAGAGGAAGGGCTGGGCTTCGAGGTGAAGGGAAATTTCCCCGGGCGTAACTCGTCGAACGAAAGGAGGGGAAGGGAGCCCTCTCTAAATTTAAAGAAGAAGGGAGGGAAGGAGGAACCTTCTCAGGAAGCAAGCAGCAGTCACCCTTAAAAACAAAAACCACTACTGTTAAGACTCAACGGTGTTTTATTCTTGCTCGCTTCCTGGATGTCAGACGTTCCAAAGGGCTCACGGGTGCATGTGGATTGTGAGGGCGAAGCGCTCTTCTCAACCACCATACATTCCTCCTGGGTGAAAAGTAACCTTCGCCCAAATAACTCCATGCCTGGCTGCTTGTAACTTGTGGCCCGATTTTGTTTTCTCTCTCCCTGTTTTGTTTGAATTCTACCTGCCCTCCTCATGAATGGATTGCTGAAAGAGGCAAGCATAGTGGGTGGGGGTCTGGAAGATGTCTTAAGCATCATTTTAGCTGTTTTGAGATGTTTGCACAGGATCTAGTCACACAACCCATTTTTAGCATAAACCCAGTATTTAGGTTTAACTTCTATCCTGGACCCCCCCCCCCAAATTAAACATCTGAGTGGGAATATAGATATATATCCCATGCACATTGATATAAGTTCATTCAAGTGAACTTACTAACACTACAGCCAGCTCCACTGCAAGGCTAAACATTCCATTAATTTTTATAAGGCAACCAGTCAATTTACAATCTATAGTTGAGGGAGAAGAACCAGCAACCATATATTGGGGTGGGGTAATGTGCAGGCAGGGGAGTTAGTTATTCTTACATCACCTGCTCTGTTAGAATAAGTGATGCAAATACCCAGTTTCCATCTGCAAAATGCTGGAGGGAATGTTACTTTCCACTTGCATTGCATCATACGTCTCTAGTCTTCCATCTCCATATTTCTCCCTCTATCACAGGCTTTCTCAACCTCGGCCCTCCAGATGTTTTGGGACTACAATTCCCATCATTCTGAACCACTGGTCCTGCTAGCTAGGGATCATGGGAGTTGTATCATATACAGTCATGAACACACCTCTGCCTGTCCGAAGGATAAGCAGCATTTGACCTATGGGGAGAACTACACCGATTTCTTTTTCTTTTTTAGCATTTTTAATATCTCAGATGTGTTCCAGTAACATAAACATAAATCTGGAGGGATTTTTTGTTCTCTAAAGGGGATTCCCCATGCATGTGGATGTGGGAAACTTACAAACTCTTACATTTCAAAGTGGGTGTTGTTTCTTACACATGTAGTGTATTAGGTTGCAACTGTGAGGTGACCCCAGCCATGGATTATTTGTGAACACAAGCATGGGCTGATAGTGGTCCACTTTAAATGTCATGCCACCCTCTGCACAGATAAGTTTCCTTTTACATTCAGCTCTGCTTTTTAATCCAGTGAAGCAGGCAATAGCAGATTTATAAAAAGAGAAGTGCTGGGCTGAGCTTAAGCTTGCCTGGAAACTGCGTTTTCTAACATGGAAGTATTGAAAAAATTCCAGATGAAAACAATGAGTTGGAGTTACACAGTGGGAAGGGGAAATAGACCCTAAGCATATTCAAAGGAACTTCCTCTTAACATCACATGGCTCAAATTAAACTCTGCCAACTGGCTTTCATTCATCCAACCTTACCACAAAAACTTTCGGGGGGCTTGCCTCTGGAAATTAAGGTATGCAGAACACCTCCTACAGTGCTTCCAGACAGAGGTTTATTGTGGAATTGGTACTGCTCATGCACCCAAATATTTCACACTGTCCGCATGATGTTATACCTATACTTTTTGTTACTGTACACTTAAAGCAGATTTCTTCTTACCATGGAAAATCCATTAACTAAAAATAATTTGTTATACATTCATTTTTTTGGTGTGTGTGTGTTTGTGTGTAATCATATGTGTGATGATGTTTCGGTGAGTGGTCCCTATCATTGCACTCCTACTTTCGCTTGCTCCCCACTCCCCTAGCACAACCTAGCCATTTTGTTTCCAGCTGCTCAAACAATGCAAGTGTTTCTATTTGCACAGATTGCTACATACTGAAGGTCCATTTTTCAACAGCCCAGTTCAGAGGAATTATGCGGCAAGGGTAAGGATAGCGTAGCAGACACCAGAGTAGGCATGCCTAGACACACAATATCAACTCACCCTCAACTCACTGATAGTTAGAAAGACAAAGGCCAGAGTGGAGGGTTGAGTTATATGAGCTAGAAGCTGGAAGCAAGAAGTAGGCTGGGAAACCAGGAGTCAGAGCCATGCCTGATTTCTACTTGAATCCAAGGTTGTAGCTATGGGAGAAGCAAGATCATCTTGGGGTGTTAATGCTGTGAACTCCTCCATCATAGGCTCCGGTTGTATATCTGTGTAAATAAACCATTTATCATAAGGACACTACAGTCTGCTGTACCTCATTCCGGGTAAGCAACTGTAACCCCTGGAATTTTGCACCGCTCAGAGCTTGGAGTGGCGGGAAACAATATCATCATATGAGGTTAGGGGGGAGAGAATTGGGGAGAGAAAAAAGGGGGTAATGATATTTCATTCTTTTGCTTAGTGTATGTGCAGAGGTTTTGCTTCAACTTCATGAGGATAGGTTCTTTATTTGTCTGTTTGTTTTTGACATCAATGTCTCACACCAAATGTAACCAACCTGTAGAAAGGACTCTTGGAATTGAAATCAGAGACATTGTATGTACCCTTACTATTCATGAAAATATTTCAATAAAAACATTAAAAAAAACACCAGTAGCATCAGATGACTTATTTTTTTCAAATCAGATCAAAGTTGGTTTGAGGGAAGATGCATCACAAGGCAGTATTTCACAGGAGAGATGTGATTTGTGCCTAGCATCACATGTGCAGTGGTAGGAGCACAATGGATGCAGGGGAAATGGGAGTTTTGTATACAGTCTGCTTTCAAACTGTGATGCAAATGGAAAGCACCAATAAAGGAACACCACCTGCAAAAGTGGAACAAAGTCACAATGGCTGTTAGCAAATTACTTAACTCGGATTAATTGGATTGAACAAACAAATAAATGTTAATACATCTTCTGGGGGTGTTATAAAAAAGGCACATGGGGAAGTAAAGCTGAGAGATATACCACTGGGACAAACTTATTCAAAATGCTTTATTGCCCTCTTTTAGAAAAATAGTCCCCTTGCCAGTTTACTATTATTTCTCTTTCCAGAGGCCAAACCAAACAATCTCCCAGCTGAACTATCTGATTAGAAAAATATATCTAGAAGAGAAGGAGAATAACTGTTTTGGCTTATTCCCAAAATCATCTGGAGCATTTGCAGTGAATGATATGCAATTATTGCCAGGACTTTCTAGCCTGCATATAAATTATATAAAGAAAAAGCTTTTGATTGCTTAAAGTCAATCACTGAAATTCTAATCTGTTTTTAGCGTGACCAAAATAATGTCCTGGAGTCTCATGCTAGGATGGAAACCACACTAAAACAATAAACCCTGAACCATAAATACCACACAGCTTGGAGCAAAGATAAATGTAAACTGTTTACAGAGGGTCTTTGAGAGCCCATCAGATTATGGAGCATGTCTCCTTGCAGTGGAAGCCTTTAAATTCTTGCAGATTTTTTCATTAGCAACCAAAGAAGCGGAATCTCTCACAGAGCACAGAATGACAAACGGGGGAAAAGGTATTTTTCTTTATGATGTTTTGGTCCAATAAAGGATATCACTTTACCTGGTGCATGTTTTTTTTTTTTTTTTAAATGTCTGACAGTCATTTGAAAGAAGTTAATATGAAACATCTTGGATGCAATCACATTTACATGAATTTACATAGGTCATCTAAGTATTATCCAGTGAATGCAATTTGAATGAGACTTGGAAGCCCCAGATCAAGCCAGTTCAGCACTGGGATCTGAACCACTGAATAAGTTCAAAGCTAGATTTAACCTGGCTGCAATCTGCCAAGCAAACTCATTTCAGCACCATGGAACTTGCATCTGGGTACATAGGCACAGCATTGTGTTGTAACATTTGGACACACCCGGGGCTGCTAACTGCTACCCCTTTTCATTTTTCTTTTGTCCTTACTGCCTTACCGTCCCCCACTCCCTGCCCTAGTCTGTCACCACGGCCTTCTAAAATACATGTTGCATGTGTCAAAGATACAGGGTTTGAGATAAAAAAAAATGTCACCCCTTGACGGGATTAGCACAGAAACAGGGAATCTTGATCTCAAAGCTTTATAGACAAGATTCCAAAAGGTTCAGTGCAATAAAACCACTCAACAAAATATTTATCTAACAATTAAAATCCTGTTGTATAACATTTATTAATTCACATTGTGTGTTGCAGAAACCTGGCTGCTGTCTCCATCTTTTTAAAAAATATTTTTTATTTGATTTTACATATAAAAAGTTATCACATTACCAAATATATAACCATATGTAGAGTTTTCTCTGAATCCCCTGACTTCCCACCATCCCCTCCATGGGTCCCATTGTCAGCATTTTCAGCTGCATATTATTACCTAATCCATATTTTATATCTTTCCACGCTATCCATTGTATTTGTTACATTACAAGTGATGTTAAAATCCTGATAATGTTTTCATCTGCTTACAGTGGTCTCCTAAATAAATCATAAATTTTCCCCATTCTTTCTTAAAGTTATTGTCTTCTTGGTTCCTGAGCTTTCTGGTCAGTTTTGCCATTTCGGCATAGTCCAACAGCTTAGTTTGCCATTCCTCTCTCGTGGGGACTTTGCCTTCTTTCCATCTTTGGGCTAGTAGCATCCGTGAGGCTATTGTCGCGTACATAAAAAGTCTTTCCTGCTCCTTTAGGATGTCGGTACCTGCAATTCCTAATAGAAAAGCTTCTGTTGTTTTTTTTTAAATGAAAATTATTTTAAACATCCCCCCCCAATTCATTATATATCATTTCCCAGAAAGCTTTCATAACCTTACATGACCACCACATATAATAAAAGGTACCTTCTTTCTCTTTACATTTCCAGCCGGTATTTGTACTTGTCTTATAAATTTTTGGAAGGAACGTGGGTGGCGCTGTAGGTTAAACCACAGAGCCTAGGACTTGCTGATCAGAAGGTTGGCAGTTCGAATCCCAACGACGGGGTGAGCTCCCATTGCTCGGTCCCTGCTCCTGCCAACCTAGCAGTTCGAAAGCATGTCAAAGTGCAAGTAGATAAATAGGTACCACTCCAGCGGGAAGCAGTGGCGTAGCGTGGGGGGTGCCAGGGGTGCCGACCGCACCGGGCGCAACATCTGGGGGGGCGCGAGTCCAGAGGGAAGGGACAAGTTCCTTCCTCCGCCGGGCTCCCCGCCGCCACCGCCAGCCTTGCGCCCTAGCGCGCGCGCCCCCCGCCGTCACTGTGGCTGTGCTCCGCTCACTGCTCGCAGGAGGAGCAGCCGCTGCAGCAGCGCCGACGCCGCCACCGACGCCTGGCCGGGCACGGGCAGCCTCTGCACCCTGCCGCCGCCGCCATCCCCTCGGCCCAGTCACAGGCGGCGGCTGCTTCTGCCTCCATCCTCCTCCGGGCAAGCAGCGTTGTTTGCGCGGCAGCGCCAGCAGCAACTCGCAGGTTAGGGGTTGGGGGGGCGCAAATTACTTGCCTTGCCCCGGGTTAGGGGGCGCAAATTACTTGCGTTGCCCCGGGTGCTGACAACTCACGCTACGCCGCTGGCGGGAAGGTAAACAGCGTTTCCGTGCGCTGCTCTGGTTCGGCAGAAGTGTCTTAGTCATGCTGGTCACATGACCCGGAAGCTGTAGGCCGGCTCCCTTGGCCAATAAAGTGAGATGAGCACCACAACCCCAGAGTCGGCCACAACTGGACCTAATGGTCAGGGGGTCCCTTTACCTTTACCTTTTATAAATTTTTGCTAACTTACCGGGAGTCAAATACCACTGACATCTTTACAGTGGTACCTCGGGTTACAGATGCTTCAGGTTACAGACTCTATTAACCCAGAAATAGTACCTCAAGTTAAGAACTTTGCTTCAGGATGAGAACAGAAATCGGACTCCAGCGGTGCGGCGGCAGTGGGAGGCTCCATTAGCTAAAGTGGTGCTTCAGGTTAAGAACAGTTTCAGGTTAAGAACGGACCTCCGGAATGAATTAAGTTCTTAACCCGAGGTACCACTGTATCTCCATCCTGGGCAGACATTAGGAAGGCTGACTTACATTCATCCGACGGCTAGTGATAGGAAAACCTCTGACCTGGGGGCAGATTGTGGTCCCCTGTCTGACCCCTAGGGCTCTCCCACCAAGCTATGCTCCCTCTCCAGACCACACCAGCATCAGCCCTGTTCTGCTAACCTCAAGTGCTTTCACTTGGTGTGAATGTGTGCCCTAGACCAGGGATAACGCCTGTGGCTTACCTTGATAGTAAGATGGGAGAGGGAGTAGACTATGCCAAAATCTCGGGCTTCTAGCATAGCTGAAATGTAGCCTACAGTACACAGCTGAGAATCACATTGTGTCCCACCCACTTTTGCCTCTCGCTCCCTTCACCTGTGGGATGTGCTCCCCAGAAGGTTACTTCCTAGGGAATTTGGTCCTCAGGTTGAAAAACATTCCCTACCCCTTGGATTAGGAGCTGGAGCTAGTTCTGAACTGCAGTTTAGGAGAAATCTGGCAAACAATGGGTGGGATTTGTTGGGGCCACAAGCTGAATGTGAAACCGACCCTTAATTAACTAACTAATTAATTAATTAAACCCCACCCATCTGGCTGAGTTTCCCCAGCTACTCTGGGCGGCTCCCAATCAAGTGTTAAAAACAATACAGCATTAAATATTAAAAACTTCCCTAAACAAGGCTGCCTTCAGATGTCTTTTAAAGATAAGATAGCTGCTTATTTCCTTCACATCTGAAGGGAGGGCGTTCCACAGGGCTGGCGCCACTACCGAGAAGGCCCTCTGTCTGGTTCCCTGTAACCTCACTTCTCGCAATGAGGGAACCGCCAGAAGGCCCTCGGCGCTGGATCTCAGTGTCCGGGCTGAACAATGGGGGTGGAGACGCTCCTTCAGTTATACAGGACCGAGGCCGTTTAGGGCTTTAAAGGTCAGCACCAACACTTTGAATTGTGCTCGGAAATGTACTGGGAGCCAATGCAGATCTCTCAGGACCAGTGTTATGTGGTCCCGGCGGCCACTCCCAGTCACCAGTATAGGCCCTGATGACTTTCTTGATCTTTACTGGTCAAATGGTAGTTCTATTAATTGGTCTTCAAAGATTTTGGTGACAGTAATGCAGAAAGTCAAAATAAATTTAAGGAAAGAACTCCTGGGCAGCAAGTTCTTTTCATGTAATTGACATCACTTAACTTTCCCATGCTGCCACCACCTCAAAGGCTCTGCTCCTCCCTGCCCGGAATATATGTGTGTTTGTATGTACCTTGCAGATAAGAGGGAGGGGATAAATTAAGAGCATGAGACTCTTAATCTCAGAGTCCTGGGTTCGAGCCCCACCTTAGGCAAAAGATTCCTGCTTTGCAAGGGCTGGACTAAATGACTCTTGTGGCCCCTTCCATCTCTACTATTCTATGACATTACCTCTCCACATGCTTGTATATCGGTGTCATAGTATCAGTTGTGCAGTAGATCTGAAGGGGTCCTCATTCAGAAGGAATGGGGGCTACTTGCTCATGATAAATAGTCTAATGCACTGTGCAACATGCATGCATATTTCAAATTGGCATGTACTAAAGGCTGTGTGAATTTGCTCTCAAGTGGTTTGTGATTAGGTGCCTTTTTTATTATTATTTTGCAAAGCAGGTATACCACCACATGGAGTCACTGCATCACTGATTTTTCTTAGTTCCCCATCCCAGCACAAACAGCTGCCGAAAAAGGTGACAGGCAGCCTCAAGAGATATTGTGACATATCATTTTGCAAGTCGTAAAACCATTAGTATACTGTAATGAATAAAGTGGGGGGTGGGGGAGAGAAGTAGGAAATATATATCCTAGACATTTTGAAACTGTGGAGAACAATGGTTCTGTTGAAAAAACCTCATTCATCAAGAAGCAATAAATTTGCTGACTAGAAAGTACCATTCTGTTGTCTCACTCTAATGAGGTCTTAGTTACATTACATTGTAAAATGGCTCTGTAGAAATAAATATTAAAGAATAAGATGAAAGGGGAGGATTAAAGAGGAGGAATGTTGACTTCTGTAATAGGAATAAAGCATGGAAATATAGGCTGTTAGACCTTTAATACACACCCTTCCAAGTCCCTTCCAAAGTTTCCCCCTTCCCCCAGCCTAGGAAAAGGCCACATATTTGGTACGTTAAAAATGGCTTTAGTTAAAAACTCTTCAAAGGTCTGGGTCATGTGCTTTCCCCTACATAAGTCAGAAAAGTTGCACAGGCAGTGAAACTTAGCTTAGTTAAAAGGCAAAGGTAAAGGGACCCCTGACCATTAGGTCCAGTCGTGACCGACTCTGGGGTTGCCGCGCTCATCTCACTTTACTGGCCGAGAGAGCTAGTGTACAGCTTCCGGGTCATGTGGCCAGCATGACTAAGCTGCTTCTGGCAAACCAGAGCAGCGCACGGAAACGCCGGAGCGTTTATCTACTTGCACTTTGACGTGCTTTCGAACTGCTAGGTTGGCAGGAGCAGGGACTGAGCAACGGGAGCTCACCCCGTCGCGGGGATTCGAACTGCCAACCTTCTGATCGGCAAGTCCTAGGCTCTGTGGTTTAACCCACAGCGCCACTCGTGTCCTAAACCATAAAAGTTCCTAGATTATTGGTATAGGAACTCAAAAGTGGCTGGTAAGAGCCATGAAGCTGAGCTGGAGAAAACAGCTTAAATCTCTTCATACACTGAGCTTCTCAGATAGACTAGTGGGGTGAACAGTAGGCTTGCTCACCTATTTCTTCCAACAGTTTCTGGTATCAACCCCTTAATTTGTTGATTAGATTTAAGCATGTTGGTTATATGAGGCTGGTTATCCCAAAGCTTCAGGGAAAGAAACATGAGTCTCATGGGTAGGTAGTAAAAAGTGTGACAAATGCTGACCTTTGGCAACCCTTAGTGCTCTGTCCCACAGCACAGCATGGCTAATATTGGGATAACTGGGTCAATTACCTATTGAAACCCTTTTTTATGCAGAGTAAGCAATATTTGGCTAGTGAATCTTGTTTAGAGAGTAGGCTTTACCTGTTGCATCCACAAACACAGAGATGGTTGTAGGTATGGGGATAATAAGGTTGTTTGTTGCATTATAGAAATAGTAGAAAAGTTTCTAGTTCTAGTTTAACTAGACTAGAGAAGCACAAGGCAGCCATGCTTGTGCCTTTGTTCTCTCACAGGATACTCATCTTGAGGTCCAAGAGAGAGAGAAGAGTAAGGAGGAGGAGTAAGTTGTAAACAAGACGCAAAATCAAAGATGCAAAGCCCAAATCAGTATTAGCAGGCTCTGAGTTGGGGGTGAAAGGGGTCTGATGGAAAGCGGCTGCTGCACCATTTGCCATCAGTTTTCTTCTAAAAATCATCCTCTCACTGTTGACTTTTCACCTTGTGTTATACAGTGGTACCTCACGTTACATACGCTTCAGGTTACAGACTCCGCTAACCCAGAAATATTGCTTCAGGTTAAGAACTTAAGAACTTTGCTTCAGGATGAGAACAGAAATCATGCTCTGGCGGTGCAGCGGCAGCAGGAGGCCCCATTAGCTAAAGTGGTGCTTCAGGTTAAGAACAGTTTCAGGTTAAGAACAGGCCTCCAGAACGAATTAAGTACGTAACCAGAGGTACCACTGTATAAGTGTACATGGCTGTGTACACCCTCTCCTTCACTCTGCATCTAGTGTGCACCCACCACTGGTGTGGGAAGTGATGTATGCCCGACACCAGCCACAATCCATATCTATCTTGTGTCTTTCCTGTTGTTGCTGTTATGACATCCCATGCTTTTATTGCATTCCCACCACTAACCAGCTTCTATCTAAACTGAGAAAAATAACAAGCTAGTTGATTTTTAAGGCAGCAATGGGTTACATAGCATGTGTCCATTATTAATTAATTTATATACAATTTACTTGCCAAAATGGCTTCCAAGCAGTTTACAAGTGTCAAACCGATTATAAATACATATCCACACATTGTTAAAATAAAACAGCTTCACTGAAACATTTTAATATCCATAATTACTGAAGTGTAGGTGGGTCCCACGAGGAAAGACACAGTGATAACAGCAAGAACCTTTATTGAACTAACAGAGCTGGACAACAGGGGCAAAGCCACTACTTATTTACATTTCTGAAAGCCTGGGCCACTCCCACTCCAAACGTGATTGGCTGCCAAAACTTCCAAGCTGTGAATCATGACTCAGAGTCAGTGGCGTAGCGTGGGGGGTGCAAGGGGGGCAGGCTGCACTGGGCGCAACATCTGGGGGGGGGCGCTCGCTGCCTCCGGAGTCGCCGAAGAGCCTCGGGCGCAGGCTGTAGCAGAGCCGCATGTCTCGCGGAACCGACGAGCTGTGCGCGCGTCCGGGCTGAAGGCGCCCAGCAGGCAGCGGCTCTCAGCCCTCGCCGCGGAGGACGCGCCAGGCAGCCCCTCCTCACAGCCCTGCCTCCGCCGCTGCTGCTGCAGCTGCTGGGCTGTTGCATTTTCCTCGCCTCTCTGCCCCCCTCCTCCTCCGGGCAAGCGGCGTCGTTTGGGTGGCAGCGCCAGCGGCAACTCGCAGGTTAGGGGTTAGGGGGGGCGCAAATTACGTGCCTTGCCCCAGGTTAGGGGGCGCAAATTACTTGCGTTGCCCCGGGTGCTGACAACTCACGCTACGGCACTGCTCAGAGTTTAAGGGCCAATGGCAGAGGCCCAAATCCCGAAATGTTCTGTGACTGGATATCATGTATTCAATCAGAAAAACAGGGGTTCAGAATCCTTAGTCCAGACTCAAGCTCAGGCAAACACAGACCACTGAATACATAACAATTACCATGTACAATAAAGTGAAGGCCATTAAGACAGCATAACAATTATGTACCAGGAACATAAGACACTGCTTCGTAAGGAACTAGACATTGATCTACCTCGCTCAGCCACACCTCTGCTTGCCCCGCTGCTTTCTGCTGTGGACACCTGTGATTTAGCACTGAACTGGAACAAACAGCAAGCGAGTTTCCCATGGATTGCTGTTTCTTCTGATTTGACACTAAAGAGCAGGTTTCCCCAAGGGAAAGCAGTGGGGTAGAGGCAAAACCTCTCAGACCCATGGCTAGAAAGCATGGGAGAAGCAGGAAACCACTCAGGCCCCCCATGTGTTCTAGACACAGGGCAAGCCCTCAGCATTGCCTACAGTGTAGACCATTTGGTAGACCAGACTTGGGTCTCCAGCTGTTTTTGGACTACAGTTCCCATCTTCCCTGACCACTGGTCCTGCTAGCTAGGGGTGATGGGAGTTGTAGTCCAAAAACAGCTGGAGACCCATGTTTGGGAAACCCTGGTGTAGACTCTACACTGACTGCCAACAGGATTTCAGACAGGGGTCTATCTCAGACCTGCTTGCAGTTATTGGGGATTGAACCTGGAACAAAACATGTGTTCTGCCACTGAGATCCATATTTCCCCCAGTGTGTGTGTATGATGGCTTCTGAAGCCTCCTTGAGTGATCGTTTCTCATCCCTTGAGGAAAGAGAGAAGAAAGATATAGGGTCCCTGTATCTTTTCCACCATCAATGAAAGATCAGCTTGCAGTGGATGATTTATTTTTCAGCTATAAATCATCCTCCCCATGCTGCTCTATGCTGTTTACATGCGAAGACCAACCCCATCAGGCTGTGATTTGGGGTGGAGGAAGGATGTTTGGACAGAAGCTGATTAATGCCTACCACTTTGATTATTCAGCCTCTCTCCAACCAGCCTTCCTCCATGGAGACAAAAAACAATCCAACTCTACCATTCAAACTCCTGTACACTAGTATACATCCCAGTTTGTGCAGATATGATCTATGATTAATCATGCATACATATTTGCACAATGAGAACTGTCCTAATACTAATAATAATTGTTGGTTCTGAGTTGGTGCTCTTCTTTTCCTTTTCTTTTTTGCCTAGGTTATCTTGAGCCTATATTCAGTTCTTAAATGCGACATTCCTCTAGGGAAACTGGGATCTCAGCCCAGACTTTGCTATTCATATGGAGTCAATACACGCCCAAATGATTGGAACCAAGTTCAAAAATAATTACGTTGCGTATATGAAAGTCATTTTGCACAAGCATATGGAAGCAAGATGAGAAGGAAAATCTAGACTGGAGGAAAAATATAAAGAGAATAGTGCATTTCATCCAGGAGTAGGATATCTGGGTTTTAGTGGCAAGTCAACTAAGAAATAGTTGATCATGGGTGGGAACTTCTACGATTCTGGCTTTGCACGTGAGTCTGCTGGTATCAACCAGCTTATTCCAAACAAAACGCCAATATTGGAATGGCTCCAACGCATATCTAAAGCAAGAGACTTCTTTTGTTCCCTTTGAAGTTGAAACTGTAATGCAAGTGAGGTGTTCCAACCCCCTAAATGCGTGAGCAAGTAGCTTCAGATGATCAAGGCTGCAATCCTAAACTCACTCGCTAGAGAGCAAGTGCAATTGATTGAACTTTGTGGTACTTATTTCTGTGCAGAGGACAGCACTTTCTAGCTAACAAAAGTGTTGCCTTTCCTCCTTATCTGATTTCAAAGTTGAGGAAAATCAGCGGCTGGTGGCAATTTGTGTGTAATCAGTGCTATTTTTCTAGAAAAAGAAGTGTTGGAACTCACCGTGAACACCACCCTCATGCTCTTAGAATGGCAATGGAGCCCAGCTAAGAGGTGCCCAAACTGAGTTCGGCTGAGTTCCCACTGTGTGTAATGCTCACCTCACTGGTAGTAGTAAGATGTTCCAAGGACACAGCATTGATATTGGTAATTGGTTTCTTTCAGAAGCCTGAATGAAAACTTATCACTTTGGGGGTGGTGGTGGAATATTTTTTAGTTTTTGGTATCACAAATGGAATGCAGAATGTATAGGAAAATATCTGACATTAGGTATAGAGTCAGACTAAAATGACTTAAGTGCATTGATTTCAGTGGCTCTGAGTATGACTAACGTTTAATATCACCCCTATGAGTACAAAAATATATATAACTTATACAAATGTGAGCTGCAAAATGTGAGAGAAATCATTGAAACATAAACCTTTTGTTGAAATTGAGGCTGACGATGTCCAGAGCAGCTTTTGTGCCACTTTAGGGGAACGGCTGAGAACTAAAACATGTCTAGCTTTCGAATATAACACTTTGCTAGCAAAAATGAAACACCAACTTCACATTTAACAGACAGAGAATAAAACAATGCATTTGCAGAGCTAACTCTGCACGGCCAATAAAAGTATAGTGTTATGATTCAAACGCTGAATAAAATATAGACCAGATGGCTCCCTACAGTAGATCAACTACAAATCTCTCAGAGATTTAAATCGGAGTCGGGATTGCAAAACTGCCTATCTATCTCTAGGAATCTTTCAAGTTCGTTTTCAGTTAAATTATAAATGGTAGCAACACACTTCTTCTATTACGTACTCTTTTATGTACTTCAGTAGGGCAGAATGTTGGATGCTGTAGCATTCTACTGTTTTGTTTTATTCATGTACTGTCATGTACTGAACCATCTACTTTTTTGTACAATTGATTTGAACATAAAAAATAATCCAATATATACAAATACTAGAGAGAAACTGAAAAGATGGAATTAAGTTTCACACTGGCACATGGATTTAAATACGCAAATATCTGAGAACAGAGCAATCACAGTATAGCAAAGATTCGTGCATGCTTTTGCAAATACCATAACCTAGTTCAGTCTTACCTACTCTAACTTGTAGCATCTCATCAGGGTCTCAGGTCTTTCCAAGCCACCTGATCTTTCAGTGCAGGATGTGAAACCTGTGGCCCTCCAGATATTGCTGGGACTCAAAACTCCCATCAGCCCCAGCCCACACAGCCAATTGTGAGGGCGGATAGGAGGAAGCCCACCTTCAAACAACACCAATCTCAATGCTTTCCCACTATAAATTTGGGGTTACCTTATATAGGGATAATTCTACAAACTGGGGAAAATCAGGCTCCAAACTGCTTCACTTGGGGTTGTAGATTATTTGTTTTGGTGTGGGTGGGTCAATTGTTACTTTCTCCTCCTCCTCCTCCTCACCATTCCATTTACAGTTATACCTTGGGTTACAAACACTTTGGGTTACAGACTGCGTTAACGCAGAAGTAGTACCTCGGGTTAAGAACTTTACCTCAGGATGAGAACAGAAATCGAGCGCTAAAGTGGTACCTCAGGTTAAGAATGGTTTCAGGTTAAGAACAGACCTCCAGAACGAATTAAGTTCGTAACCAGAGGTACCACTGTATATCCTCAGTGCTTTCATTTCCTTAGTGCTTGTAACTATGTAAAGGTAAGGTAAAGGTACCCCTGCCCGAACGGGCCAGTCTTGACAGACTCTGGGGTTTGTGCGCCCATCTCACTCTATAGGCCATGGGCCAGCGCTGTCCGAAGACACTTCCAGGTCACGTGGCCAGCGTGACAAAGCTGCGTCTGGCGAGCCAGCGCAGCACACGGAACGCCGTTTACCTTCCCGCTGGTAAGCGGTCCCTATTTATCTACTTGCACCCAGGGGTGCTTTCGTACTGCTAGGTTGGCAGGCGCTGGGACCGAGCAGCGGGGGCGCACCCCGCCGCGGGGATTCGAACCGCCGACCTTTCGATCGGCAAGCCCTAGGCGCTGAGGCTTTTACCCACAGCGCCACCCGCGTCCCTGTAACTATGTAGTACTTGTAACTATTTATGGCACTCAAGCACATAAATGTTTTTGATCCCTCAGATTTGCACAAAATCAGAAAGCTGCACCAGCAAATCATATTAAAAAAAAAAAAAGATCACACTAGATATTGAGCAGCAACATGAATCTGAAGTGTATGCTAAGAATTTGCAATTCATGTCATTTCATTTCCAGAGGTGCTGGTAAGTATTTCTGATGCAGGAGCATAAATAGATTCCTGCATAGCTAGCTAGCTATTGATTCCTCAGATTTGCAGAACTGCACAGGTAACCCACACTGAAAAGTGTGCTGAGGATTTATAATTGGCTGACTGCGTCCTTTTGAACACTACCCGCACAGTGAGCTTAAAAATTAAAACAAACAAGATGCACACTCACCTGTCTCCACGCATGCCCTGTTGGTACTGAATCTGCATAATAGGGAACAAAATACAAAAGGGAACACCTACTGGTGGGAACAGAAAAATCCAAAGTGGTTCCTGATATATAGATTCCTATTATGTGTGTGTGTGGTCTTCACTTTTAAACAGAAGGAAGTGGCTTAACAGCCAAATAATGCGCAACTGTGGACAAGTCCCAATTGCCTCTGGAAGGCCGCAGGTTCTCAACCCTGTCTCAGAGGGAGAAACCAATGGCTAAATCTGGGTTCTTTAACTTGCAGAGCAACATTGCACGCAGGGCCAGATTTAGGTTTGATGAGGCCCTAAGCTACTGAACGTAATGGGGCCCTTTCTATGTCCAGCTGTCCTTTGTCAACAACAAATTGTCGCTGTTTTCTGTGTTGAATATATGCTATATGGTAATTTATGGAGCTAATAGGTATCTAAAGCCATTTGCACAGGTTGCCATGCAACCAGGCCATGCAGAATGTAGGTACCCTATATATGGAAATGAGCAAACCAGTGATATTTTAGGGAGCAGGCTAGCAGGTAGGGCCCATTACTGCAAACTTCCGGGAAGATTCTTTCCCACAGCTAGCCACACTGTTGCTGTATGTAGGTTTTATTTTATTTGCTTTTTATCATATATTTTGGAAATGCACATCCAGGTTTTTTTCCTCTTTAATTTTTTTGGGGGGTCCCCAAGAGAGTGGGGCCCTAAGTTATAACTTGTTCAGCCAATACGTAAATTCAGCACTGGTTGCACATATTGTTAGACAGGGGTCAGAGTGGCCGGCCGAGGCGGGCTGAATCCCTTCCTGATGCTGATTGGCTTTGACGCTAATACCGGCGTCACTTTTTGTTTTGACTCGGGGGTGACAGGAGGAGTCTTTCATCTTCGCCCAAACGCGGTTCTTCGCCCTCTCCCTGCGGTCAAGACCTGCGCGCTCAGTTAATTCCGTAACCAGATTCCCAGTGTTGCTCTGTCTTCCTCCTCCTCCTCCTGAAGCTGCAGCAACCAGGGAGACTAAATCAATCGCAACTCACCTCTGAACGGCGGAGCCTCCTCCTCCTTGAACCTTTTCCTGCCTCTGCGGCAGCGCGGGATTTAAAGAGTTAAAGGGAGGGTCCCGGGAAACCCGATGCTAATGATGCCTAAAAGAATTGTTGCACTTTAACATTCCCTTCCAGGGTTTCTGAGGAGGAGGTCAGTTTCCCGCCGTGGAGGCAAAACAAACTTTGCCTTCTTCACGCGAACATTGATTCATCTCAGTCCAGATCCAAAAGAGCAGAACATTGGATCTCCCCAAAGCTACTGGTTTCCGCTCCATCTGCTCCTCTTTTTTTTTTTAAGGTAAGCAGCTCGTTTGCTCCCGTAAGACTGGTTGGATCATGCTCTTTTTTAAAAAAGAGTGTTTTAACAGTCAGTTAAAAGTTCATAGGCGAATGTGCCCAGCCAGGGAGTGGGGTGTGTGTGTGTGTGTCTATATTGTAAGGAGAAAGACTTTTACTGCAGCTTTGCTTCTCCAAATGGGGATAGATCTGCCAGAATAAAGTTATTTTCCCTGAATTCAACGAAGGGAGCCCTTTTAGAGCTTTCTTGAAAGGTTGATGGGACAGGTAGTTAGGATAATAGAATGAAAAGAACAACAATTTAAAAAATTGCTTGGTATTAGAACCTAACTAGAATTCTTCTTGCAGATGGGCTATTCTCAGATCTGCTGCATCTGATCTTTTCTGTTTTTCTAAGGCAGATGAATAGAAAAGTGTGATATCCTACTAAGTATAGGAATGTGAGGCCTGTAGTAATCAGTGGGGCTTAACTTCCAAGGAACATGTTTGGGATGCGGTTGGTTGGCTGGGAGGAAGTTCCTTCGCTGCTGTGGTTGTTGATTTTGTTTCAACATTTGCGAGACTCCCTTTGGGTTTTATGTTTCACTCTGCCTGTAATGCAAATTTAAAACATTTACAGTCTAAAATGTATGTTTGATCCCCCCCGCCCCACCTTAACACCAGAAGAGAGGGTTGAGCCTCTCAGAAGGGATATCTTGGAATACTGTCAATTGATCAACAGTTTGCTTCTGGGCACAGAGGTGCTGCTTCTCATCTTTAAATTCCGTTCCAGGATCAAGATTTAAAAGGCTGTCTTCTTCCATCCAAACCTGATTGTTGTTAGTGAAATCCACTAAGGCAGGGATACAGAACCAGTTGAATTGCAGTTCCCATCATCCCTGACCACATTAGCCATGATGCCTGGGTACATGATGGGAGCTGAGTACTACTGAAGGGACATAAAGGTCACCCATCCCTGGAGTAAGGTCCTTTTCTGGATTTTCCTGTTAGGATCTTGAGGGGTGAGGGCCTTCTCTGTGGTGGCACTCTTGTGTGGAGCTCCCTCTCTAAGGAAATTTGTCAGTTGCAATTGCAGACGTAATCCTTGGGGGAAAGACCATAGCTCAGTGGTAGAGCATCATTGGTAGAGCATGCTGAAGGTTCTGGGTTCAATTCCCAGTGTTCTCCAGGCTGAAACAATGTGGAGATGCTGTCGGTTAGTGTTGACAGTGTAGACCAATGGTCTGACTCCATATAAGGCAACCTCCTATGTTCCTATCTGGACCCTTTCCCACTAACAACAATAGCTTTCCTAACATTTTATGCTTTGCTGTTTTGTTGTTGTTCTCCGTTTTTAATATCAGTATTGTTAATGGATATTTCTCTCCTCAGGATAAATATGGTATGTCAAATATCCCCTCCTCTATTCTAAGAATCTGGATTTTGTTTTAGGGCATCTGTAAACATTGACCAACCTCTGCTCATCAGCCTAGTTAATATTGTTTCAGGAATCACTGCTAAGACGGGAGAAATGGTTGTTTTGCCCCTAGCAAGCACAGCTATCGCATCTTGGGGTGGGGTAGGAACAGCAGTTGTTCTAGACAGACACTTCAATTGGACAGTGACCCTGTGACGTCACTGCTGGTGTGGCATAAAGCCCTCTAACCACTATGACACAGTGACTTCTACCATTTTTCCCATGGGCCTTTGCAATAATCCTGAGAGGTAGTAGAGATAACAGTGGTTGCCTGTCCCACTGGGATTTGCACTTGGTCCATCCAGACCGAGGATTCTGTCTTAACACACCACGGCTTTCTAGTTTCTAACAGACAGCGTCTTTTTTAAAAGCTGTTGTTTTTCTTTCTTTGATCCGATATGCATGTAATGCTAAACGAAAATATGCCTTAGCATGAACGAGCAAACATGCAGGTTCATAGCTGCTGTATTCCTCACCAGTTCCTGCTGCTTCCATGATTGAGGTTTGTATTGCTTTGGGGGAAAACCAAAAGTTATAACCAGGGTTTGCTTTTCATTTACCACCTGTGGTTTTTCTGGGGGAGACGAACGTAAGCCTGAATTTGAACATAAAGCTAAACCAAATCATGGCTTAGACCTGAGTAGACTTGCAGCAGTCAGACTGAGTAAGGGGCTTAGTACTGGAGATCTTTACTCCAAGAATCCGCACACTTGCTGGTTCATATTAAGGCAGAGTGCTACCTGCAAATTGGACCTGTATGCCAATACCCTAAAAGCACAGACTTGGTCTCTCTTTCCTTGCCCCAGTGCTTTCCTTGCCCCTCTGCTTTCCTTGCCCCTTGCCCAAGAGAGCCAGTGTAGTGGTTAAGAGCGGTGGACTCGTAATCTGGTGAACCGTCCCCGCTCCTCCACCTGCAGCTGCTGGGTGACCTTGGGCTAGTCACACTTCTCTGAAGTCTCTCAGCCTCACTCACCTCACAGAGTGTTTGTTGTGGGGGAAGAGAAAGGAGAATGTTAGCTGCTTTGAGACTCCTTTGGGTAGTGACAAAGCGGGATATCAAATCCAAACTCTTCCTATTCTTCTTGCCCCAGGGACTGCCAAGGTCATTCTTCCTCTTGCAGGTGACGCTGGAGATGCTGGCGAGACAGTTCCATTGGGCTTTCTGTTGCTGGCTAGGGGTTTGCCTGTGGCTTCTGGCTGGCGAAAGAGGATGCATCAGCGCTGCGCACTGCCGGAGCCCCCCGTGCAGCAGGAGCAGTGACAGCGAACATCAGCCCAGCAGACAACACTGCCAGGGCCCCCACTGCTCAGGAAGGGCAAGGCACCCTTCTCGTGCCTTTGTCCACTCCACCACACCTGTGCAAGGGCAGCTGCAGGAGCCTCTAGGGGGCAGCAACCTGGGACATGCTGCCTTGGCCGCCACGAGGGGTGCAGAAGAGAGTTGCTCTGGAGGAGGAGACTGCAGCGCTGGCGCTCCCAATGGCACCGTTCGGGACTGCAAGGGCATTGAGTGCAGGCTGCCTCTGCACATCCGCCAGAAGTCCAGGCCAGCTACCCAGACCGTCCCATGCCCTCCAAACCAGGGGGAAGGTTGTCGTGAGCCCACCTTGGTCAGAGCAACTGAGAGGGCAGCCCAGTTCATTGGGGAAGACCTTGCCTACACAGCTTCAGATCTAGGCGGTGCTGCCCTGGGCGTTCAGCTGACCTGTGATGTCAAACCAGGTAGGTGTGGTGTCTAAACTAGGCCACTTCTAAAATGGAAAACGAGCGAGGTCCCAACTAAAGAGGAATGTCAACTTAAGCTGATGGAATATGTGCAGCATGCGGACTTAACACATAGAATAAGAGAACAAGAAGAACATGCGTTTATACAAGATTGGAAAATGTTTATTGAATATATGGGGGGAACTTGTGTACACTTGAAAGTGTTGTCAGAATTAAGGTAAATTCAGCAGTGTAAATAAGTTTGGATGGATGTAATAATGCAGTGTTTCCCAACCGGTGTTCCGCGGCACACGAGTGTGCCGTGAGACACCGGCTGGTGTGCCGCGAGATGCCTGGAGGGAGGCGGGCGAGTCGGGCGGCGAGAGGCGGGGCGGGGGCGGCGAGGAGAGGCCGCGCCTCCTGCTGCTGCCTGGCGCTCCTCCTCGCAGCCGGCAGCGCTGCCTGGGCGCCTCCGCGCGACTCTGTCTCGCTGGGTTTGGTCTCCCAGCAGAGACGGGTCACACACGCCCCTCCCTCCCTCCCTCAGCCTGCGCGGAGGGAGAGCCAGAGAGAGGCATCGCTCCTGCGCTCCGAGGCGGATTGAGCGCAGCTGAGAGGAGCTGCCGAGGGAAAAAACGTTCACTTTTGTGCGTCCCTCCCGGCGTGACGCTGCGCGCTGACGTCACGGGGCGGGGCTTTAATGGTGGTGTGCCGCGAGATTTTTTTTTAGTACACAGGTGTGCCGTTGCCCAAAAACGTTTGGGAAACACTGTAATAATGGAATACTGAATGGTTTAGTTTATGTAAAATATGCAGAGACTTATGATATGCAAAATGAACCATGGAAAGAGACGAAGGGAAGTCATTGATAGTGCCTGATGAAGACTTCTGGGTATCAAAAATATGGTACATCATCTTGGTTTAATGGTAGGACATTTCCCCTTATGGATTACACACACACACACACACACACACACACACACACACACACGCACACACGGCTTTGCTTTATTTCTGCCCTTGAATGCTATTTGCTTGCACACAGCTGAATGCTTCAGCAAGGCTGTCACACATTCTGGTGACCTCGTTTGATGATGTTTTGAGAAATACCACCAAGGATTTATGTTTTAATGCCAGGTTGTTTGTATTTTAGGGGAAAATGAGGTTCCGTCTGAGGATGCGCTTGTGCTGCAACTTCAGCTTACGAAAGGACAAGAGAAATTTGTCGACTTGCTGAAAAGCCAGCAGGCGGTGATTGTGGATTTACAGCAAAAACTTGCAGAGCAGCAGAGCATGTTGGTGGCACAGCAGCGGGAAATCGTAGAGCAACACAGGAAGATGTATGAACAAATGGACCTGATCAAGGTCCAGTATGGCATGCTTTTTGACACAGTGAAGCAAATGTCGTTTCAGAGTTTGCAAGAGGATATTCAACATTATTTCGAAGCCAATCTCCAAGGCCTTCAGAACCAAGTCAAAAGCCATCTCCAGAAGTCCTACTCCATGCATAAAGTAGAAGTCGATGCCAAAGTGATTGATGTTGGGGAACCTTTAATGGACTGTGGCCTTTGTGAAAGTGACGAATTTTGTAATTTCCAAAAGACACCCTCGCAGTGTGAAAAATGCACCTTATGCCCTGCTGGCTTTTTCCAGCTGTCTGAGTGCTCGACAAATGCTGATCGGATATGCCAGGTGAAAGATCATTGTGCTCGGAATCTTAACAGTACTTGTTCCCCCAAACAGGGACAGCCTCACTGAAAGGTCACAGACAGACCAACTAAAGTTAAAGTACAAATACCTCTGGTTACAAACTTAATTCGTTCCGGAGGTCCGTTCTTAACCTGAAACCGTTCTTAACCTGAGGTACCACTTTACCTAATGGGGCCTCCCGCTGCCGCCACGCGATTTCTGTTCTCATCCTGAGGTAAAGTTCTTAACCTGAGGTACTACTTCCGGGTTAGCGGAGTCTGTAACCCAAAGTGTTTGTAACCCGAGGTGTTTGTAACCTGAGGTACCACTGTACCCATGTTTCAGTATTATATACTTTGGATTTCGTTGCATTATTCTTTGTGTAAACGACGTTTATTATGTCTGTAGTCTTATCACTTTTGCCTGTATGCTCCAGCACAAATTACACATTTAACATAGAAAGTTGCCTTACGCCAAGTCCATTTAGCTCCATATTGTCCACACCGATTAGCAGCAGCTCTCCTGGATTTCAGACAGGATTATTTCCAGTTCTACCTGGAGATGCCATTAGGGATTGACTCTGGGACCTTCTGCGTGCAAGGCAGATAGATGCTCTACCACTGAGCTACGGCCCTTCACACGATTTATATCTCACTACCATAAACCTCTGTAATCAGGTCCAGATCCAAGTTTGATGGGCCCCTGGGCAAAGTGTCCTGCGTTGGGTCTCCCTCCTCGGTCAATGGACCCTTACCTGGCCATACTGGCTGTGCTCCAAGCAGCACGATTCCCCAGAGCAATGCTAAGTGTTTGAACTTGACTCTGTTATCTGTTACTCATAGGATAGAGATGAGTGCATTGAATCACCAAACATCTGTGGAGAAAGGATAAAGTGCCTGAACACTCCAGGTAAGTTGCTGCATTTCTGTGAATGAAGCCATTCATGAAGGCAGGAATGTTCCCTCATGGTGCAGTTTCAAGTGGAAATTGTGGAGTTGGGCTGAAGAATAAGAGCTTTTAGGACTCTTTGTTAGGAAAAAAAAAACACTTTTATGTTGCAATGCATTATTTCAATTCAATATGATCTCTTTACAAGTGCTGCATTTATAGAATTATTGCAAATAATTTAGTGGCAGCCATACTTAGTCATGAAATATATACTGGGGAACCCCTCCCAATTTAGTTTGATGATACACAAGTTTTCAGTTTCATATATATCCCACTCCCTGAACATCCCCTTCAAGCCATTTCAGCAGGACTCACTACACTCTCTATTTTTTTTCTTTCATTTTTGGACTCCCACCAGCTCCAGCCAACGTGCTTCAGAATTATTGCATGCAAACTAAAAATTGGGTCTATCAGTTATATTTGTATGTAAGTAATGGCAATACTTCAATAGAAACTCATGCAATTTAATCAACACAGAAGCATAGAGTGGTAGAGTTGGGTCATCTAGTCCAACCCCCTGCAATGCGGTCCCCCATCTAATTTGAAACCACGCCAGCCCCTGCTTAGCTTTGCAAATGTGCTAGCAGTTTTAGAAGGTGAGAAATGTTTTTAAAATCAGACAGCCCTCTTGGGGTATATATTGCCTCTGCAACATTACATTTTTATTCTATGGTGCCTTAAGAGCATGGACAGACAGGATATAAATATTTTCAGCAACTGGTTGTATGTTGCTTTGGGTGTCAAAAAAGGTTATTTATGCATACCACTACTGCAGCCCGTGTTTCGTTAGCCCCAAAATGGAAAACGAGCGAGGTCCCAATTAAAGAAGAATGGCAACTTGACAGAATATGCACAACTCACAGTCTTAACATATAGAATGAGAGAACAAGAAAAACATACGCTTAAAGATGATTAGAAAACGTTTATGGATTACAGTATATGGGAAATAATTGTGTACAGCTGAAAATGCTAGCAGCATCAAGATAAATTCAACAGTGTAAATAAGTTCTGATGGATGCAATGATGGAATACTAAATGTTTCTGTAAAATATGCAGGGATTTATTATATGTAAAATGAACCACTGACAGAGAAGAAGGGAAGTCACTGATAACTTAAGGATGTAAAATGAGTATCTTAAATTGTAAAACAGAAAACTTAGTAAGTTGCTTTGGGTCACTTTGTGTAAAAGGGAAAAAACAGCATGACTAATAAGTGCAAATACTACTACTACTACTAATAACAACAACAACAACAACAATAATGGTAGAGTAATAATAATGCAGCATGGGCCTGCGACTGAAACTGTATTTCCCTGTGTGTGAACAGGAGGATTCCGATGCCTTGGAATTGCAGCAAAAGAAGCTGCCTTGGGATTGTGCGGAGAAGAGTATTTCTTTAACAAAGAGCTGCAAGAGTGCCAGGCTTGCTTAATGTGTGAAGACAGGGCGGTTGTTCTCCCCTGCTCCACTGTCAGCGACACCGTTTGCTCAACAGCCAGTGAGAACAAGCTGTCCGAGTCCTGGACTGCAAACGCCATTTTACCCATGGCAAATTCTGGCGCTTCTCAAATTTATCCTGGCGTTACCTTGAAGATAAAGGGGAAGCACGAGTGGGACATCGTCGCGGTGGAAGAGAACAGCCTGGTCTTCAAGCAGCACGGCCTAATGTGGGCCGACTTCAATTTTGCCGTGAAACACAACTGCAGGAATTTCCTCCAGCTTGCCTTGAAATTCAGCAGCCAGGAGGAGGAAGGCTGCGAGCTGAGCGCGGTCCGCATCGAGCAGCCGGAAGGCAAAATCTTCCAGAGCGTCAGTGTGAGCGGCGCGGCGGAAGTAGAGCCAGGCCAAGCTCTCTGGCTGTTTTTGAAGAGCCCCAATCAATTCTGCAACCAAAGTAAAGACTTCAACGTTTACGACCTCAACACGCCTCTCAGTTTGCTTTGGTTATCCCACGATACGGGGGCGGTAGCCATGACTGCGCAATTGTCCACCGCGATGCACTACCAAACGAACTACCGGCCAACTTTCAGATTGGTTTCCCTTTCCGACCCTTACATGCTAACCTTGTCCCACGATGGCAGAGCCGTCAAGTTTACGGAAAGGGGAGTGGTGAAGTTCGTTTTGCACCAAGCCCTGTACTCCATGGGCCCCACCTGCATCCACGAAGGCCTTTCCCTGGTGTCTTATCTCAACCGAAACGGCACTAACATAGAACTAATGACGGTGCACAAGTCTGGCGTCAATTATCGAGACACGTCAATATCTGCCTCCGGGGCCACCAAAGTTGAAGCCGGGGATCTGATTAGCTTTGAGGTCCTTTCGCCAGCACAATGCAACATTCGTTATTTTGGAGACAGCTCTGGAATTAGTACGCTGAGCCTCATCTGGATCCCATCTGCAGTTTCCACTGCTCTCTCAGCCTCGGTCTCCGTTAAGGGGCTGCCCACAGGAGCTGTCAGAAACAAATTACTGGATTTCACTCAGGTTTCCTCCATTGAGAAGCAGATCTGTTTGGTTTCTACTGGGCAACTTGCTCAGAAATACTTTCTCTTTACCGAAAGGGGAGTCGCCAGTGTTGTGTTTTCAATAAAGCTGATCCACTCATGTAATATGCTCCGGGTGACTCTAAATCAGCTCCACGGTGATCATGGGCAGCCTCATTCAATTGCGCAGCAGGTTGGAGGGCAAATGCCAGAAGGAAGTATCTGGACCAGCGTTGCGCTTCGCTCCTCCTTTGAAGTTCGTAATGGTACAATGATATCTGTTTCTCTGGACTGTGTGCGTGGCAGGGTCAACCACATTGCACATCAGCACGGAACCGGCTTGTCCATTTTATGGGTTTCATCTATCCCAGGAGGAAACTGACAGTTAATAAAAAGTACGGAAGGAATCGGGAAAGGTGATTGGTAAGCCCATGTTGGGCGTTTTCTCCTTTCTCCAGCTGCAGTTGAATGGCACAGAACTCGCTAAGAGAACAGGTTAGACAAAACGCAGAATACAGGGCTGGGGAACCATTGTTCCTTATCGTTGGCTGAGCTGATGGGAGCCGGAGTCTGAGAACACCCAGAGGGCAGTTTGTTGGCTGCCTCTGCTCTGTTGGTGAACTTTTCTAGGGAGTTCAATCAGCTGACTTTCAATAGGACTAATATCTAGCTGAGACATAGCAATGCCTTGGATGTGCAGTTGCCCATTCAAATATTAATAGAGTGATGCTGAAGCCACTTTGCCATGATTTTGAGTGTTACGAAAGCCAGCAAACTGTAAGAGCTTCCGTTTATTATTGTTGTATTTTGACGGCTGGGATGGATATTGGTACTCTGAGTTGGGGCAGGAAGAGAGGCACCATTTGCTGCTCTGCCTCAGGCATCAAATTTTCTTGGGCCAACCCTGCATGTAAGTCCATACAATCACCCTGGGAGCCATGCTTCATACAATCATAGAAATGTAAGAATTAGGAAGAGCTTTGTAGATCTCCAGTCCAAGGCTAGGGACTCCATCTCCCATCTGCTGTAGCCAGCATGGCCAGTGTTCAGGAAAGATGGGAATTGTAGTCCAATGACATAGGGAAGCTCCACAGGTTCCCTACTCCTGATGTAATCCAACCCCTTGCAGTGGTGGACCTCGCAGTCTCAAATATCAGTGGCACCCTGTGCAATGCCAAAGTTCCCCCACCCCTCACGCTCCATTCCAGACCATAGTTGTGGCACCCCCAAGGCTCGGCACCCAGTGTACCAAACTGGTCATGCTCCCTAAAACCCTCCTCTGCCCCTTGCTTGATGCAGGAAATAAGAAGAGACTTGCAGAATCAGGCCAAAGTAGATGCTTACTGGAAGACCACAAGCAGGACCTAGGTTCAACAGCACTCTCCCCACTTGCGATTCCCAGCTTCTTTGATTTCTTATGTTATTGCATTGTTTCAAAATCTGTATACTATGGAATTCGACGCAATAAAACACAACATGTAAGAAATAAAAGAAGCAATTAAAATGCATTTTAAAAATCACAATGGATCTAGCCTTGTAGCATTGCAATTGCTACAAAAGGCAGGGAAATCGCTAAGGTGTCTGCTAAGACCCTCAGCAATTCTCAAGTAGTTTGTGGGGGCAGTTTGGGAACCACTAGTCTAAGTAACTAGTCCTGTTATCAAATCCTCTTATGATCAAGACATTTCTTCTGGTGTTTATTGGGTCCTAGCCGCACCAAAGCAATCCCTCTGCAACCACACAGGCTGCAGTAGGGACAGTTGTGACCATTAAAAAAGGCAACCCACACACACAAATCTTCTCTGCTTGCTTAATTCTCCTCTCAGACTTTGGAGGGTCTGCCAGGAATTGTATGCAGAATAACAGAGAGGTTTGATTTATATCCAGTCGCCATTTTATAAAAGGTATAATATTAATCCTCTAATTACTTGTGTCACATTTTACAGATTTTATTGGGATACCTTTTCTATGCTTTAAGACAATTTTATATATTGGCTAAAGTGTGCCGACATGGGGGCTTTTTCTAGTATATGAATTTAAAGTATGCAAACTGTGACTGTTGTTTTCTTGGTTTTGTGCTTTGTGCTGGGCATTTATGCAGAATATGGAAGACAGTGGCGTAGCGTGGGTTGTCAGCACCCGGGGCAAGGCAAGTAATTTGCGCCCCCTAACCCGTGGATTTGCGCCCCCTAACCAGTGGATTTGCGCCCCTAACCCTAACCCCCAGATGTTGCGCCCGGTGCGGCCAGCCCCCCCTGCACCCCCCACGCTACACCACTTATGGAAGATTCTGAAAACTATATTTATGTTTGTTTTTATAGCCAAATATCACTTTAATTATTCTAAAAGCAAAAGCACAGCTCTTGATCTGTTTATATATATATATATATATTGAATTGAGGGAATTTAATTCAAATAAAAGATTTTTAACTTTACTTACTGTCTAATGGCCTGATATGAAGAAGTTGTCTGTAGAGTTGTCCTATCAAGATACACCAATCCTGTGTTCTCCTGCCTATTGTTGGACCAATAGGGATGGCCAGTAGGGATGATAGGAGCTGTGGATGAACAATTTCTGGAAGGCACTAGGTTGGGGAAGTATTGTACACACTTGCTTGGAAATAAGCTCCATGGAAAACAGGGAGACTTTCCTCTGAATGGAAGTGTGCAGAATTATGCTGTAACCTTATGCAACCTGGAACTGAGCCTCATTGGACTCAATGGGATCACAACCAAAGGATTCATCACTGCTGTTCTTGTATGTACTTATAGCAGCCCAACAAGACATAGGGGACCTTACATCCCTTGACCTGCATTCTGATTATCTGCTGATTATCCCACAAGCATGCTTTCTGGATAGGAATTGTGTAATACTTGGAAGCATCCTTGCTGGTATGGCCTTTGCTTAACACAGGTGCATTGCCTGTGCCACTATTTAAGGGTGACTTTCACCTGCTTGCTTCATTGCTGCAAACGAGTCTAGCTAAAGACACCCCTGTGATGTATGCAGAGGAGCTTTCATCTAATCACTTCAAAGCAAATAGGGCCCATCTAGTGATTTAAGCCAGTAATCGCATCTGAATTGCATGACTGCGGCCCTCGCCTAGAGCAGCATAAAAGCCTTCTGAGAACATTAATAGATGGAAAGCAGGTGGCATCAGAAGAGAGTTACAGATGCTTTGCATCAGACACAAATAAAACTCCTTTTGGGAGGCCAAAACTGGACAAGGATTTAGTGTATACTATAAAATACTTTGTTTGGTCAAGGAAATGTTTTGTTGGTTTTATTAAGAAAGAAAGGAGAACGGGGAGGAAGAGGAAACACATTTATCTTGTGCCAAGTGGTTACAAGTACCTGAAGCAAATGTGTTTTATTTTCATGCTTGGAAGAGCATTAAAATTCTTGGGAGGCAATTTCATTCAGACTTCTGAGTTAATTTATTTTATTCGCTGGATTCAGCTTATTATGCATTGCCAACGATTAAATATTTTGTGTGACAGGAATTATAATTTTTCCTCTTCGGTTGGAGGTGTTGGAGCTCACAAAATAATTTTAAGCTGAGAAAAAGGAAAAAAACAAACTAATTTACAAGGGCTGTCAACGAGTAGTTTCATAATTTCCATGCACTGTAAATCTATACAGGTCTACTCAGAAGCAAGCCCTATTGAGTTTTGTGTGTGTAGGAAAATGTGTACAGGAAAGCAACAGTAACTAAACCCACCTGGACTGCAAGTCTCTGCCCAGATTCTTACTTGTAAACTCACTGAACTTGATGGGACTTCCTTCTGAGTAAACGTGTACAGGACTGTACTATTATTGTGGTTCAAGCCCTACCAAATACTGTGGAACTTCCTTCTAAGTAAACGTGCATAGGATTGCATGGAAAGATTCACTAGAAATCTCCCTTCCTTCCTTTCCAGTCTTTCAACAGTTTCCCAGCTTAGCTACCCAGCTAAACAATTACTTGCCTGATTACTTTTTACCTAGGCTTCTATATAGTTAAAACTCTTCTAGTTATTTTGTAAAGGTAAAAGGGACATGGATGGCGCTGTGGTCTAAACCACTGAGCCTCTTGGGCTTGCTGATCAGAAGGTTGGTGGTTCGAACCCACGCGACGGGGTGAGCTCCCATTGCCCCAACTCCTGCCAACCTAGCAGTTCGAAAGCATGCCAGTGCAAGTAGATAAATAGGTACCGCTGTGGCGGGAAGGTAAACAGTGTTTCTGTGCGCTCTGGCTTCTGTCATGGTGTTCCGTTGTGCCAGAAGCAGTTTAGTTATGCTAGCCACATTACCCAGAAAGCTGTCTGTGGACAAACGCTGGCTCCCTCAGCCTGAAAAGCAAGATGAGCGCTGCAACCCCATAGTCGCCTTTGACTAGACTTAACCGTCCAGGGGTCCTTTACCTTTATACTTCTACCTAGTTATTTTGTATAGTCTCAATATGTACAGCTTGAGAACAAGAAACCCACCCTTTAAATTTATAAACCATTTCACTTAGAAATCTCTTAAGAGGTGTACATAAAGCAGTAATATACTTATGAGATTTAAGAATTAAGAAAGAAGTACATATAACTAAATTAAATGTGCGCTCTGGCTTGCTAAAGTAAGTTTTTAGTTATAACTCCATACTTAGTCCCCCGTTTTGCCTGGTGCTGATTTATAGAATATATTTTAATTAATTTTGTTGGTTTGTCAGAATTTATCTGAGAATGAATAAGTGTTGGAAGCACAGTCACTGACGTTTTAAATGGGATCTGTATTGCTTCCTTGACCATGTTTCAGCATATCTATTGCATGTGTCTGTATGCATGCAAACAGCTTAGACAAGAACGGCAAGGAGAGGCTGCAGGAAAGGCCTTGAATACATTTTAGGAGGAGGCCCTTAGAAAGCCTCATGTCTGGTTCACTAAGTATATACGATGGCTGCAAAAAAAGAGAAAACTTGATGAGGTTTTGTGCTTGGTGGAGGATTTCATGACTTCACTATATCTTGGGGAAATTATGTCATGGGGGGAGGAAAAATAAGGTAAAGGAAACTGAATGGGGCTGCAAAACTGGCTTTCGCTAATGTGGTTCCCTCCAGCTGTACTGGCTAGGGCTGATGGGAGTGGGGCTGTGCTAGAGACAGACCCTGTCCTTGTTTCTTCGGAATATTCATACCTGGCTGGTTTCATCTAGGAAGGTGTGTTTTTAGTGAGAAGGAAAGTTGGGGTTGGACAGCATGAGCCTCAGGTCCCCTAGGCCTGTGCCAGGATTTTCTTTCCCATGGTGGCTTGTCGGCACCAACTGGAAATAATCTGCAACCCTTTTCTGACTAGCGTTAAAACGTGGCTTTCGGAAAAGCCTCACGTCTGCTTCCCTAGTCTGCCCTTGACAAAATTAGAACAATATGAATTCCTTGAACAACAATTAGCATTGCCATCTGTTATTGCCAGCAGATGGATGTGATAGCCTTGTGATCTTTGCCTTAGGATTAGACTGTTGTGTTGCTTTCATCTATGCGATACGCACATAAAACCACCCCAACCCCATCTTTAAAATAATCATAGTGCTTGGGAGAAATGTACACAGCAACACATCGCAGGAATCCTTTTGCAGTTTCCATGTGAACTGTGATTCCATCACTTTTCCTGCCCTTTCTCAAGTTTTTCTACAATAGGTCCCACAGGAGACAATGGAACAACTCAGCTAAATAAAATGCTTGCATTTTTATGTATGCTGTGAGCTTAACATGTAAAGCATGTTCTCAAAAAGTGGATTATGAGTCCTTTGAATGACTGGGTGATAGTTGGGAGCATATTGAATGCTAATGTTAAGCAAAGTATTTTGGAATTGCTCAACCAGCTTCCATAAATGCATCTGTCCAGATCAGCCCTGTCCAACCTTGGTTGGACTACAACTCCCATGCTGGTTGGGGCTGATGGGAGTTGTAGTCCAACAATGCTTGGAGGATGCCTGGTTGGCAAAGGCTGGCCCAGAACCTTGAATAAGAACAAGAATATCAGCAGCAGTAATAATAATTATATTTTGACTTCACCCCCAAAGGTGTACTCCTCTGTGGTCTCCCGAGACAGGTCGATGCCAACAATAAATTGTATTGCAAAGACATAAGAAGAAAAAGGCATCTCTTTAATATGGGGCATTAATAAAATAAAATAAAAGAAGAATATAACCGTGTCTTATTTTCATTGGTTCTTTGTTGGTGGTAATTTACTGAATGATCCCTAATAACTTTAGAAAGTTACTAGATTGAGAATTAGCACCCAAATACTCAAAACTGGACCAGACAGCATCTTGGACTCCATTTCCCCCTGCTGCATACATCTCCCCAGGGAAAACTGTCTTTTGCTTAAAGGCCCCTGGACACAGGAGATGGAATTAGTCTCAGGTACAGTGACAAACTGTTTTCACATTGCATATGAAAAGTTCCAGATTCAGTCACTGGCATTTCCAAGGCTGGGAGAAACAGAAATTCCAAAAAACCAACCAATAACCTGTGTAGACAATATTGGACTAAGTGGGCTAATATTCTGACTCAGTATAATAAGGCAACTTCCTTCTTTCCTGGTGTAACTTTGGGTGAAATAAAAATTCTACTTCTTCATCAATAAACAGACCACTACATTCCATTCAGTTTTGCTGTAGGTTGTTCTCAGCTGCAAAATGCTGGGCTACAATGTTGTGCTAGATTGTGGAGTGGAGGGGGAATATCAGTGAGCAGAATGGGGGAGGGAGTATAGTTTAAGAAACTGGCTGTTATTTGAGGTTGAGATGAAAGATGAATCAAACGATATGTGAGTGGGCAAAACTGGATTCCTTTGAAGAGCATCGGTTCCTTCCAATGTCTACTCACAAACGTAACATTACCCTTCCTGCACTTTGGGTGCCAGCAATTTCGCCTTGCATGATACAGATGTTTAACATCTGTGAATACCTCCCAATGCTAGAAGAGCTTCAAATTCTTTGCCAAAAGCTGTAGTCTGGAAATGTGCTCCTGTCTCCCTGGAATTTTGCATCTGATAGTGAAAAACCTCTCCGTTTCCAAATTCAACACATCTTTTCCAGCCATGCCAAGAACATTGGCATTAAGAACTGCATTTGGTTTGATTTTTCTTCCATAGGGAAACAGCAAAACATTATTTTGAGAGGCTGGAATAGGTGCATGATACTAATTCTCTATGCTTGAGGCCTGCTAATTCTGTCCTGCATTTCATGACCCTTGGAGCTGAACGCAGCCCAGCTTCACAGCTCAATGCAAGATATGCTGGCATTCCAGTGGCAGCCAATAATTCTTTTAAAAATGTCAATATTTTGTCATTTAAGGCACAATAGCAACATCTCCTGAATGAGATGAATAAGATCACCTTGTCTAATGGATGAATAGCTGGTACAGGGCTGTTTTATATTAACTTCCTTCTTTTGTTGCCCTACAAAACAGCCAGGTGAGTGAAAGAAAACACACTTTCTCCAGCTTGCCCTGTAAGGTAGGACAGGCTAGGGCCACTGTCTCTTGTAAAAAACTTCCTCCAACAAGTTTTATCCCCTAAATTTGAACTGGGAGGAAGATTTGACATTGTTTGCATTTTCAAGGGAGGCTAAGTAAAGGTAAAGTCCAGTCGTGGCCGACTCTGGGGTTGCGGCGCTCATCTCGCTTTATTGGCCGAGGGAGCCAGCGTACAGCTTCCGGGTCATGTGGCCAGCATGACTAAGCCGCTTCTGGCGAACCAGAGCAGCGCACGGAAACACCGTTTACCTTCCCGCCAGAGTGGTACATATTTATCTACTTGCACTTTGACGTGCTTTCGAACTGCTAGGTTGGCAGGAGCAGGGATCGAGCAATGGGAGCTCACCCTGTCGCGGGGATTTGAACTGCCTACCTTGGACTAATATGCAAACCAAAGCATAGCTATCATTGGAAATATGCACGTCTCTGAATCTTCTGGCGCAGTCCTCCAGCCAATGAATGTTTACAAAAATGCATTATATTGGCAAAGTTGCTTGCAAAAAAAAAAAAAAAAAAAAAAAAGGGTCCATGACTAGTGCCGCTCCAGGGCACTGTGTGAAATTTCAAACGGCAGCTTGCCAGCCTAGCTTCTGCCACCAATCAAGTTTGCAGCTGGAACCAGTCATGGAATGCATGCTTTCATTAGTGCAGGGATGGGGAATTTGTGGCCTTCCAGATGTTGTTGGACTACCATTCCCCTCATCCCTGACCACCAGCTCATGGGAATTGTAGTCCCACAACATCTAGGAGGCCACCGTTTTCTCATCCCTGCTTTAGTGTATCCTCCAAGATGCTTTTATATTCAGTGGGTGACGTTTAGCTAGATTAAAACACCAATTTTCTCAATTTCACCTATGTGTCCTCCAGGTTTTTAAGCAGACTTGATGAAGCTCTGTTTTGCTGAATCAATAGTAACCAATTTATTTTCTCGGGTACAAGGCTACATTTACTACCTTTATCAATGCTGGAATCTCCTCCTCCGTCTCCCTGAGCTTTCTGTAGTAGCAATGTGCACGATACAGGTCATTACCCAGAGATTGGGGTCAGTTCCTCAAATATCATGTTACTTATCATTGGCTCCTTCTGGGATCTTTTGTCCCATGCCTGAAAAAGGTTTAGCTGTGTCTTTAACCAAGGTCATCCTGTTTATTAGGACTGAGAATTCCTGTGCCTCTTGACAGTGAAATCATTTGACTGGCAGCAGAATGACTAAGCATGATTTCAAGTGTAAGGGACTTGTCTTGGTGTGCACAGGCTCCAAGACATGCCTTTTATCTGTATCTGTGCTTTTTAGAAATTCTTATCTGTTTCTGAGTTCCTCTGTGCTCTCTCTGCTTTGATTAGTGCTCCCAATTCATGATAACGGATACTCTCAAAACGTTTATAGCGTTTCCTTCTGGCTAAAGTGGATGAAATGTACACACTGAGGAGTCCCTCCGTAGTGGATTAAGTCTGCCAAATATTTTCAGGGGATTTGGGGGGGTGGGGGCAAGTAAAAGGAATTCACTTTTACCAGAAGCCTTTTTATTGGGTATAGTGGGTGAAGAGATACCAAGGGAGGATAAAAGACTGTTTATGTATGCAGCAACTGTGGCAAAAAATTCTTTTAGCCCCAAAATGGAAACAACAAGAAGCACTAATGAAAGAAGACCGGCAGATGAAGATGATGGGCTTTGCAGAACTGGCGAAGCTGACAGGAAAAATCCGAAACCAGCAAGATCAAGCATTCCAAAAGGACTGGAGTAAATTTATACGATATCTGAAAGATTATTGTAAGTAATAAACATCACTAGCAGGGTTGTCTGAAGACTTGCAATGAGAAATTCTCTACCTTTCTATATTTTTAGTTAAATTTTGAGCTATTTCGTAATGTGTGTAATTAGAATTGGAAAACGTACAAAATGCAGTGACAAAAAAGGTTAATTTTGAAAGCCATGAGGCGGGAGGGACATAAAGTGGAGTGTTATGATGTGAACGTATATTATAAATTGGAATATATATATATATATATATATATATATATATATATATATATATGGGATTCTCTATAATTCCTTGAGGGGGCAGGGTAGTAGATAAGAGTATTGGACTAAGATTTAAACCCCCACTCAGTAATGAAGCTCATTGGGTGATCTCAATCTAACCTACCTCACAGGGTTGTTGGAAGTTTTGAATGTTTGACATTTTATTATTTTGCTGGAAGCCGCCCCGAATGGCTGGGGGAAACCAGCCAGGTGGGTGGGGGTATAAATAATAACATTATTGTTCTTCTTATTATTATAAAATGGGAAAGAGGAGAACTATGTTTGCCACATTGAGCTTCTTGGAGGCAGGGCTGGATTTAGGTTTGATGAGGCCCTAAGCTACTGGAGGTAATGGGGCCCTTTCTGTGTCCAGCTGTCCTTTGTCAACAACAAATTGCCACTGTTTCTTGTGTGGAATATATGCTATATGGTAATTTATGGACCTCATAGGTATCTAAAGCATAGCTGTCAACGTTTCCCTTTTTTAAAGGGAAATTCCCTTATTCCGAATAGGATTCCTCGCAAGAAAAGGGAAAAGTTCACAGCTATGATCTAAAGCCATTTGCACATGTTGCCATGCAACCAGTCCATGCAGAATGTAGGCACCCTATATATGGAAATGAGCAAACCAGTGATATTTTAGGGAGCAGGCTAGCAGGCAGGGCCCTTTACTTACATCATAGGAGCCTACACAACACAAAACACTGTTGCTGTATGTAGGTTTTATTTTATTTGTTTTTTATCTCATATTTTGAAAATGTACATCCAGGGGTTTTTTCTTTAATTTTTTGGGGGCCCCCCACAAGAGTGGGGCCCTAAGCTATAGCTTTTGTTTAGCTTATATGTAAATCCGGCACTGCTTGGAGGGAAGATGAGATATATAAATGCAATCAATCAATCAGAGGTGACTGTCAAATCTTGCTTGTCAATTTTTGAAAAAAAGTTTACAGTTTCAGAGCAGTCTCCTTTTCAGTTCTGTGCATGCCCTGCAGGCATATCTTTTTGCTCCCCTCCCTGTTGACAAATGATAGAAACCAAGCACACAATCTTTACCAATTACAATAAAGTTGTGTCAAGTTTAGTGCTGCAGTAGCATTTTTGGGATTGCCACTGACAGCTAGGCACTTACGCAGTATACAGGGCAAGCAACCCACTTACCTCTTATGATTGGGAGTGACAGCATTAAAAACCTATTAGTTCATTCTCATTAAACTTATTGGAATGGCAACTTTATTAGCATTGCTGCTGCAGGAGGCTTCCCACAGTAGTACAGGCAGCCGTTTGTGGATTATGTATCTCAGGGATGGGTGTTAAAATGGCCCTTACCACAGTCAACTCAGCTTTAGAGGTCAAGTTGCAGAATGAATGACAAAGCATAGCCCTGGGGCTTGCTGAGATCTGCAGAATATTTTCTTTGTCTCTTAAAGTGACATTGACAAAGAGGGAGAGAAATGCTCCTTGAAAGATGAGGAACCACAGGCTCTTTTCTCAGGCATTTAAGAATGGGAATATGTGCCCCTAATTTCAGGATTGTGCCCACTTCGGTGAATTTGATGAAAAACTGATGAGATGTTAATGTCTTTTTGGTCCAAATTTAACCACTACCACCACACTAATGTCTAGATGGCAATTTGTACGCACCTGAAAACATGCTTGAAATCACTGGTCAAATGGTTCTGTGCCTGGGCAGTTGTAAGGTGCCTTGAGAAGACCACCCCACTGCCAACCCTTTGGGGTAACAGGGGCCTTGCTGGGAGGATGCCATTCCCCCCCCCCCGCTTCATTCATTCCTAGGGTCCATGCTCTTTTTCTGGCATGATGAACTTCTGACCTTCCAAATTTGGCCTGCACCCATTTCCCAGATTCTAGCCCCTGCAATTTATCCCTCACAGAGTTACAGTTTCCCTGCAACTGATAGCTCAGTCAGTACAGCATTAGACTTTTAATCTCAGGGTTGCGGCTTCGAGTCCCACATTGGGCAAAAGATTTCTGCTCTGCGGGGGGGGGGGGGGTTGGACTAGATGACCCTCGGAGTCCCTTCTAGTTCTGTAATTCTATGATACAGTGCTCAGAATTCTCTTGAGGGCAAGAATGCGCTTCAAATGCACTTTAAAAGTTCAGCATAGATCAGCCAAAAGGCTCACCTACATTTTGTGTGTGCCAGGCTGTTGTCAAACGCATAGAAGGTACATATCCTTGAAACAGACAAACAAAAAGATGGTGACCTAGGAAGCCAAATCTAATGCAGTCCCAGAATACTGGACTCATTTGGGCTCTTGAGCTGCATGGGGAAGTAACCTGTCCTGTGTGGTGTATGCCTTGTTCCTTTATTTTAATGATATACAATGGTACCTTGGTTCTCAAACTTAATTTGTTCCAGAAGTCTATTCCAAAACCAAAGTGTTCCAAAACCAAGGCGTGCTTTCCCATAGAAAGTAATGCAAACTGGATTACGGTAATCTGTTCGACTTTTAAAAACAACCCCAAAAATAGCAGTTTAATATGAATTTTACTATCTAACGAGACCATTGATCCATAAGATGAAAGCAAAAATCAATGTACTGCACTATAAAATAAATGACAGTATTGTAGATGATGAAAATTAAAATTATTATTTTTTCTTACCTGCACTGATGATAGTCATTGTTTGGATGGGGGGCTTTTATCCATTTCCGCAGTCACACAATCAACCAGTAGCTGAAGTGGGTTCCACACAGTCACAAAAACAAATTAAACGAGAAAGCCTCAAAAACAAAAATGCAAAATAAATAGCAAAAACAAAAGCGCCAAACTTAATCAGTTCCGAAAGTCCGTTTGACTTCTGAAATGTTCAAAAACCAAGGCGCAGCTTTTGATTGATGCAGGCGCCCCGGAAACAATAGCCGACAGCCACATTGGATGTTCAGCTCAAAACTGGAACACTTACTTCTGTGTTTTCGGTGTTTGGGAACCAAGGCGTTTGAGAACCAAGATACCAGTGTACTTGTAAAACACTGGTTAATGCCAGAAATCCCAGGAGGGATTATTTCCCAGCTCTCCCCCTCTCCTGACCCTGTTTAATGTCTTTGTCACTCTGAAGTGTTAATAGCTCTGATGGAGGTGTAAATGGCTTCTAACTGGGCCTTTTTGGCACCTGACACAGTCATTGTTACATGTTTTAGACCATATGGGATTGTTCCTTTGGGGGGGAACACCTTGATCTCCCACAGTCTCTCTAGCTTTACACAAGGAGAGACTGTTGCTATAAACAATTAAACGGGCCTGTGATTTTATTAACATATTTTATTCTTCTTGCAATCACTTCAAGACTTTTGTTTTTGGAAGCAACTCAAGAAATGCAGTTGGTGATGCTCTTCCTGCCATGCATGTGGATATGCTGTGGTGGCATAGGCGCCGACTCCATGGAGCTTGAGGGGGCCCGAGCCCCCTCAAAAATTCATTTGGGGGGGCTCTGCCCCCCCAATAATCTGGGACACCCCTCCAGCAGAGCGCCACCGCCACCCCTCCCCCAGCCCAAAATGCACAGGGTCGGGCTGCATGCCTCCTGCCCTCCCTCCCGAGCAAAAGCTCCACCCAATTTCCTTCGGAGCTGATTAACAGGCGCAGCACGCTCTCCCCTATTCGCTCACGAGGCGGCGGCGCCACTTTATTTGCATATTCATGAGCTTATTTATTATTCATGAGCTTTCCCGGGCCCCCCCAATATTTTTTATAAGTCCGCGTCCCTGTGTGGTGGTGAAACTTTAACAGCTGCATGTCAGGTAAAAATTAAACTAGTAAAGTTACAGGAGCCTTGCCAAGGGAAAAGGTGACAAACACCCACTAAAGGATGAAGCCTTTAACCGTGACATATGAATATTTGCATTTCTGCCAGTTCAGCCATTAACAGAGTGAAGAAATCCTGATCGCAAATTACTTGCCTTGTATTATGGGGAATTCAGTATGGTCAAACAAGCCTCAAAAGAAAGTATGGATTATCTGAAGCACAAACCATGCGCAAGATAAAGGGTTTGCATCAACTTGCACTCCATTTTTTTTACAGGTTATTGCTTTTATTATTGATAATAATATTTATATAAATTTGTTGAGATTTTTTTGGGAGGATAAAGTTTATTTATTTTAGCTTATATACAAACAATTATAACAACAGACAAAATAAGGTGAATTTTTTAAATAATGGTATTTCCACAACAAGCTAAATGTGTTTTGAAATCTTATGTCCACAATATTAGTATATTAGCCAAAGTTTTTAAGGTGCTCACAAGCCACTCTGAAGTGGTGTGAGTCGCCGGCAGGGAAGCTGGAGAGAAGGAAGCAGGAGGAATACCTACCAGCTAGAGCATGGAAGGGTACCCATATTGTCAGCGGCTTCATAATTCATCTCTGCCTGAGGTTCTGTACAAGGACAGAATGAGACGTGGAGTCACTTGCCATTTTTTGTAAGTGCTATGATTTATCATCTACCTGTCAGGGAATAATTTGTGAGGCTGTTTAAGCTATCATGTGGCCTAGACTCTCAGAGAACACACACACACACACACACACACACACACACACACACACACACACAGCATTTCCAGTTCAGAATTATTGTAGAAAATACCAACGACATGTTGCTCTCTGTTAGTCTTTCTCCTGCCCGTGTCCTCCTATTGCCCAAAGGTGTGACGGTTCTTATTGGATTAGGAGCACAATAAACACACAGATGGGGTGAAGGCTAAATATTTTATTAAATAGCCCAAAGAAATAGCCCATTGTCCTGCAAACCTTCTGTCTTTGGCTTCTGGGAACCCTATTAGCAACAGTTTTGACCCCTGAAGATGGATCAGGAACTCTGGCCAGTGCACAACACTTTCTGTGGCCTAGAGATTCTTACTGGTAAATGTGTTTGGGAGGCTTATATACCCTTAGGGTACATTCTTCATTTAGGAGGTTGTTTATGCTTTCTCTGAAAGGGACACCCTCAGCCATGGTCAGGCCATGGTCTGCAGACACCTGATGCTGTAAGATTGCTGAATTGAAAAGTCTGGTCAATGCACAGGCCTGATCCAAGACATTTCTTTTCCTGAAGGGAAGGATACCCACCTCCCCAGTTCCACATACAGATGCCAACCAAAGTTGTTGAATATTTCTTCAACATTGGGAATGGAACAATGTCCTCCAGCGCACCTGAGGGTGTCAGACTTGCTTAGGGGGTCTAGGACTGGCCACATGGCACCATTTTCATAGACTGCGTTACTATTCCCCATTCCTCCCTATAGCTGCCCATGGAGGTGCTAAAAAGTATGGCAAGCTGGGGGTAGCCCCTGGTTCTGGTGCAGGTCAAATAAATGCACCTCTGCCTCCCTCGTTCTCTTGTTGTTGCTGCTGTTTAGTTGTTTAGTCGTGTCCAACTCTTCATGACCCATGGACCAGAGCACGCCAGGCACTCCTGTCTTCCACTGCCTCCCGCAGTTTGGTCAAACACATGCTGGTAGCTTCAAGAACACTGTCCAACCATCTTGTCCTCTGTCGTCCCCTTCACCTTGTGCCCTCCATCTTTCCCAACATCTGGTTCTTTTCCAGGGAGTCTTCTCTTCTCATGAGGTGGCCAAAGTATTGGAGTCTCAGCTTCAGGCAAACAGCTAGGGCAGCTTGGAAGGGCCCTCGTGCAAACACAGACGCATGCAACGGTTGAGGCCTAGCTGGAAAGATTAAAGCCTGCTTCACGGGAGATGGATGGAAGAAAAGGATATGTGAGTTGACCCTGCCCATAGCTTGACCGATCGTGGCTAGGAACAGCTAGGAGCTAGGTGGAGTTTTGACTTGAAATGTTCATTTTGGGCTTCTCAGAAGTACGTAAGGGCAAAAAGTGGGCAGGGGGAGGGCCTGCCTGCAATGGTGGCAACCTGAGAGGTGCCGGAACTGCACTCTGGCACTCTCCAGCTGAAAAAAGCACTGGTTAAGAGGCATACTGCATGCACACCTATCTAGATAGGGGCAAGGCTGAGATCTCCCAAGCTGAGATACCTGGTTACCCATTTTTAAACAGATGATCTGATGATGCAGATTGAGATAAAAGGAGATCCTACAGGTTGTCCCACATGCTGCAGTACCCCTGTGCTTGCTCTTGGTGGTCAACATTGCTTTGTTTTCCTTCCTCTTTATTGTACTTGGCAGCTGGAGAATTTGGGAGAAGGGAGAGCAAACAGATGGTGAGCTTTGAAGATTGAATGCTGTGAGTCAGTGCTCAGCTAATGTTTCCATTTATATACTTCTCAATCCCCCTCCCTCTTTCCTCCTAGCCATTTCAAACCAGCTGTAACGATTCCTACCCATTTATCCTGAAGGGTGCTAATTAAGGCTGTGCACACACTTTGGAGAATAGCATTGGAATTGGCTTAATTTGGGCACAGAATCCAAGCCTTTGCATCTGCTTTAAAACAAAAACCCGACTCAGATTTTTGAAAGCTAGCTGCCCCAGCTGCTTTACCAACCATTTTTAATATTTGGATATTTACAGCTAGGAGATGGGAGAGGCATTCATGCAGCTCACATTTCCATATGGTTTTAGAATCACAGATTTCCTGCACCCGACCACATAAACCTGACCACAAGGCTAAGCGGTAGGAGATATGCCACGTTCAGTCCCCAGCATCTCCAGATAGGACTGAGCAAGACCCCTGCCTGAAACCCTTGAGAGTCACTGCCAAGCAGTGTAGACAGTACTGAGATAGATGGGCCAACGGTCTTAATATAAGGCAGCTTCCTATGTTCCTAGCCCTCATGGTGAACACTGAACAGGGATGCTGGCAGTGTGTCAGGGCTGGAGTCAGATGCAGGTCAGCACGTAGAAGCAGAGTCAGTTGTCAGTGAAGTTAACTATTCAAGGAAACAGCATATAACTCAGCAACACGTCCCAGTCGGTCTTGCCCCTATAGAGCAGTTTCCAGGACTGAAGGTCCCTGCCTTCTACCCATTCTAAGGCTCCTCCTCTCCAGGATATCTCCCAAGCAGCCTCAAGCCTCTCTGACCTCTGTTCCACTCTCCTCACTATCCAGGGGGGAGGGGAGCTTGTTGCAGGAGGAGAGGGTGACTCCCTGGATTCTTCAGCAGCTTCAGCAGATTCCCCTCTGCTTCAGCCTCAGAGTCTGAACTGCTCCCTGTCACAGGTTCTACCTGCTCACTAAACCCTGTTGCCCCTTCAGCATCAGGTACCTCCTCCCAATCTTCTTCCTCTGACTTCTCCTCAGTGTCCCACCACCAATCCCCAGGCTCTGGGCCTTCCTCCTCTGGTGTTTTCCTCGGGTATTCCCCTGGCTGGTACCTCCCACCACTTCTCTTTGTCCAGCCAGTCCTTGACACAGTGGCAACCGTGCAGACAAGCATTAAAATGGGGAAAAGGTTTTCAGTGGGTCCATTACAATGAATGAGCTGAAGGCATATGGAACCTTGCTGGAGATTGCTGTGGACCAAATGGGAGACTGGCTAGAAGAAGAAGAGGAAGAAGAGGAGGAAGAGGAAGAAGAGTTTGGATTTGATATCCCGCTTTATGACTACCCCAAGGAGTCTCAAAGCGGCTAACAATATCCTTTTTCCCTTCCTCCCCCACAACAAACACTCTGTGAGGTGAGTGGGGCTGAGAGACTTCAGAAAAGTGTGACTGGCCCAAGGTCACCCAGCAGCTGCATGTGGAGGAGCGGGGAAGTGAACCCAGTTCACCAGATTATGAGTCCACCGATAGTGGAAGAAAGAAAGGCAATAAGAGGAAGGGAGGAAAGAAGGGAGGGAGGAAGGAAGGAAGGAAGGAAGGAAAAGAAAGAAAGAAAGAAAGAAAGAAAGAAAGAAAGAGAGAGAGAGAGAGAGAGAGAGAGATTGCTTGTTAAAAGAAACATAAGTTGCCAAATGAGCTACAGGTTTTCCTCTCCTTTACAAAAAACACATTTTCTTTTATTTGTGACCCCACACCCCTTATAAGATAATGAAACAGGTAAACCACTTTATGTATATAAAGATAAGAGGGGAATCAAGAGCCTGTGACAGTGTCCCATTATTTCTGTGCTTATCACATTTAATAGAAAATGTGCTGAAGCAACAACCTGACAACGGGTGACAGCTGGAATAAAGCTCCCTAGTCCTCCTGACCTTTGGTGAGAGATGGCACAAAAGATGTTCCTGCTTCTTGCGATCTCCCAGGTCGGTAATGAAAAGGGAGGGAGGGGCGTGTGGAAACCCCGCAGAGACATGTCAGCCACATTTTTACACTTTTTATTTGGGTTCTGAGTGACATCACAGATAAAATACTTTAATCAAATACAAGAAGAACAGGTTGCCATGTAGTTCTCCCCCCCGCCCCCCCTTCAGATGCAACAAACAGAGTTAACATGGAAAAGAAAATCCTGCTGGTGATTATCCACATGAAAACACCAGTTGAAGATCTCAGATCAGCACACACAAGTAATATCTACACGGACCGTAATTAGCTTTATTAAGCAAAGCAAACAAATGATTTTTTTTTAAAAAAGATCACATGCAAGATGTAACCCAGGCCTATAAATCCTCTTTGCCTTTGCTCCCTGTACCTTCCCTGCCCCTGGGGCAACAGGAACATTTGGCTCGTGTGTTGCAAACTAGCTGTTATCCCAAGTTTGACTGCCATGCAACTGTCCATTTCATTCAGTGGAAGTCGCAGTAGCACCAACTAAATGGAGATTACACAGCAGCAGAGTTTGCTGGGTGGTCCTCAAATGTCCTGATTCATGGAGATCCTCTGGCTGCCCCCACCAATCCTGCGGCTGTTCTCCTCCAATGAAGTGAATGGAAGGAAGAAGCCATTATTCACAGAGGCCTCTATAGTCTCTGCTGTTATCTGAGTAGGGATCTTATTGGCAGAGCTGTTCACTTTCCAACTCTTAAGCATTAATTGTCTAGAGTTAAACATCGTTTCACAGGAATCAGCTTAGGGTGGAAGAGATTGTGATCCGAAGCAGGTGAGCAATAGAGAAACTAGAACGGATGCAGTTCTTACAATATCAAGGTTCAATACCGCTACCACACAATTAAGGACGGCTCAGTTAATATATTGTACAAGCTTATACAGCGATACATGTTTGATTGGCAACACTGTACAGTTTTAAGTCTAAAGTGCACAGCCTCAGTCCGAGGTGACAAAAAATAAAATAAAACCTTGCTATCAATATAATTTAAAAGGCAACACAAATTACAGACACAGCTTCATCTCCTTGCTCTTCTATTTTGCAATGCTACAATGAGCCAGTACCAAAAAATTTAAGTATTTTCAATCAATTCTGACGACATCGCACTGGTTTACTTCAAGTATTTTGAGAGAGCGTAAAACAATATTGCTTTACAAACCCACGTGGCCATGTTGATCCTAGTTAAAGCTAAAACCCAAAACTTGGCCAGTGTTATAAGTAGAGACAACTCCAAGATGTGAAATTCAGGTAGATGGAATTTTCCTCCCTCCTCCCCACCCCCACCCTGCCTGCTTGCAACATGGCCTAACTTGCAAGTGTAAAGTCTTGGTGGGCCTTCAATATGCCATAAAAATGGTCCTCATAATCAGAAGAGGTGCCTGAAACTGCAAAGAGGTAAAGCTAAAGTGCTTTATGTGTATTTGAAGGTATTTCCTTCATATCTTGCAACCCTCCATCTCTGTATAAGTGCAGAGAGTGGCTTGAAGGAGGACCAACAGCCCAGTCCAAGATCTTTTGTTGCCCGAGGCAAAGCTGCTGATGCTTCTCCAACCCCATGTTAGTGTCAAGGTGCAGAGGACCCATGACTGGTCAAGTTATTTTGGTACCTGAGGCAGAAAAAAACCCAAATTCTCTCTTGCCTCCCTGGTTGGGGAAAAATGCAACCATAATAAATTAAACAACAAACCAAATTGCTGCCCTTTCATGGCACTGGAAACTGGCTGCCTCACTCTGCCTAATGGTAGGGCAAAAATTATAGGGGCTTCTGCAGCTATGTCACCTCACGTTGAATCTTTGTATAGAGGTTGGATTGCACAAAGGAATTCTGGTTGGCTGCTTTGGTGAATTTTGGCCACATGATTCCAAGATTTACTCCACCCCATAGCTCTCAACCCAGCAATTTGGCTCCCTCACTGGTAAGCCCTATGGTTTGGTCTACTTATGTTAAGAAGTTTTAGGCTTCCTTTACCTGCAGCTCATTAAAATGCTGATGGCACAAGCAACTGATCTGAACTTTGACCTTTTAATTATTATTATTGAGAAGACTCCCAATACAACGCCATGTTAAGTCGTGGGTAGCACTTTCTATGATGATTGTGCGTCTGCTTAGATAGGCCACTTGAGAAAGATCATAAAGATTTTATAATTTCACTGTCATTGATCTTGTGTTGTTGTTGAAGAGCTGCAGTAATCTCTTGAGGTTTTTGTAGTACTAAACTCTGGAGATGTAAAGTGACAAGCAGAACAGAGACATTTCTGTTGGATAATTTATGTGGGCTTCTGTCTCAAAATAAGCATTCAATGCAATTTCTCTGAAGGAAAATAAAGGATCTTAATATCTACTATTACTATTTTTTGCCCCTGCAGTCTTCATAACCCATAGAAAATAAAAATCTATATTTTACAAAATAGGATCTTTTTAATATATATAATATATATATATATTTCTTTTGTAAAATTATATGTAGTTAAATACATCTGAAATGTATGTAAATTAGAAATTCTGTTCTAATATACCAAGACAAAAAAGGCAACATTTCTTTATTTGAAAGCATTTTTTGTTTTATGCTTTACAATGCCCCTCACTGTGTTCTGTGACTGTCTGGGGGCAAATTTGGCTACGTTTAATGCAAACTATCACTTTTACTAACTGCACTAAAATTTGGAGGGTGGAATCATGAGCATTTCATTATTCTGGATTTGTTTGAATGCAGCCTTTTTATATTTTCTAATTGGGAAATATTCACAAACTCAATGGGGAGGGGGAAAAATACTTTTAAAGAGGAGCAATGTTCTTAAGTGTTAAATTGTACTCTACTTTGACGGCACAATATAGAAATAGATTCACTTTGGAACAAACTACAAATACATTCACCACAGTTTGTGACAACTTAATTGTCTACCTAGAGAGACATTTCAGAAGGGTCTGGAAGACCACACAATTATAAATCTTGCCCAAGGCGCTCTATTTCCTCAATCAGGAAATCAATGTCTTGGTGAGCTGCTGCTGGATTGGAGATCACCATGCGGAAAAAGTTGACCTTGTCTCCCAGGGGCTGATAGCTGACCATTGTGGTCCCATACTCCATCATTCGGGCTTTAATAACTGGAGCCACCTTCACAGACACAGTATGAAAAACAAAATTAATATTCTACTGCCTCTGTTCTGAGCATATTCTTAGGGGCAGGCTAGACATGCGGTCCTCTCCCTATAGCATCCAGCAGAACTCACCTGTATCGCAACATTCTGTTGCTCTCCCTTCCCCTGCCACATCATTGGCTGACCTGTGTTCTGATGTCACAACATTCCATGTATCTCCCCTCCCACTCAACATTATTGGGTGACCTGTGTTCTGATATATGACCACATTCTATGTCTCTCCCTTCATTGGCTACCACTTCTTGGGTTTACACCAGTGTAGCGTTTGTCCTACTTGGCTCAGCAACCAACCCAAGCTCCCATAAACTGTGCAGCCTTGTGCAATAACTGCATCAGGGACGCTCTTCAGTTGCAAGGGATCTGAGTTCATGCTGGACATCTGGCCACCAATGCCGTTTAGGGATTGTCCGCATTGGAGATTATTGTGTGTTTGCAGCTGTTTGTGTTCCCATTTAATTTGTGCAGTCCACATGATATTACCCCCAAACAACACCAGTCTCAGTGCTTTTTGCCTGTAAATTGAGTTTCCCTGATACAGAGATACTGAGCCAACAAATTAGAAAGCAGGGGCAAACACAGAAGGGAATGCTGACAGGTATGAATGGGAAAGACCGAAACTGCTGCTCATATGCAAATGCATATACCGTATTTTTTGCTCTATACCGTATTTTTTGCTCTATAAGACTCACTTTTTCCCTTCTAAAAAGTAAGGGGAGATGTGTGTGCGTCTTATGGAGCGAATGCAGGCTGCGCAGCTATCCCAGAAGCCAGAACAGCAAGAGGGATTGCTGCTTTCACTGCGCAGCGATCCCTCTTGCTGTTCTGGCTTCTGAGATTTAGAATTTTTTTTTCTTATTTTCCTCCTCCAAAAACTAGGTGCGTCTTGTGGCCTGGTGTGTCTTATAGAGTGAAAATGTGCAGGTGTGGTCTGGTCTCATTTGAAAAGGGGGAAAGTGCATTCTGTAATAGAAATGGGCACATTGTCTTCTTCTTTTTACCTTTGAAAGACGGTTCATTCTTTCTTCATTATCCTCCATATTTCGTAAACTGGGAGGCACATACCAGAAGCAAACGTTTGTGTGCTGAGGCTAATGGAAAGAAAATAACATCTTAGATTGCACGAGCAACTCAATTGCCACAAGGTCCATGCGTTCCCCTTTCCCACACACAGCTCTTCCTATGACACTAGATCAAAAGCAAAAAACCAACAACCCCAAGCTTGAGCAGGGTGCTGTTTCTCAACCTTTTTGAACCTCAGCTCCTCCACTAATAAATTTAGGCTGCAGTCTCCAGTATAAATTCCTAGGGAATAAGCCCCATTAAACCCAGTGAGAAGAGCTTCTCAGTAAACATGCATGGGGTTGTGCTGTTTACTTACCTTCTGCACTCAGCAGTAGCAACAGGTTGGATTCAGAATATGCTAGTTAAACTTGTTTCCCATTGAAATGAATGGGTATTCACATAGCCATGACTAACTTTGATTTTGAAATGTTCCAAGTTTCAGGTTTTGAAACTTGTAGATTTCAATGGGACCTAAGTGCAACTCAGATATGTTGGATCCAACCTAATGTGGCAGCGATAATAGATACTGGGAGAAGGTGATGGGTGCATATGCTTTGAACACACAATGTCTGAGCTTTAGTCCCTGGCGTCTTCACTTAAAAAGATCTGGCATCAAGGGTAGGAAAGATCTCTTCTTGGAGCCCTGGAGGGCCACTGCCAGTTAGAGGAGACTGAGATATAGTAGGGTTTCAAGAGCAGACTTGATTTTTCCTATGGATTCCTTTAATTCCCTTGGTGTCCATAGTTTGACATCAATTAGATCTACAGTCAAACCTCAGAACTTGAACGTAATCCATTCCAGCTGACCGTTTGACTTCCGAAACCTTCGAGTTCCAAGGCGCGGCTTCTGATTGGTTGACAGCTAGGTTTTTGCATAGCGGAAGCCACAATGGATGTTCAAGTTCCGAGGAACGTTCAAAAACCGTAACACTCACTTCTGGGTTTTCGGCATCCAGGAATTGAAACATTTGGCAACGGAGCTGTTCGAGTTCTGAGGTTTGACTGTATCACTTGTGGTGCCTGTACTCAGAAGGTCAGCAGTTCGAATCCATGCAACGGGGTGAGCTCACATTGCTCTGTCCCAGCTCCTGCCAACCTAGCAGTTCGAAAGCACACTAGTGCAAGTAGATAAAAAGGTACCGCTGCGGCGGGAAGGTAAATGGTGTTTCCGTGTGCTCTGGTTTCTGTCACGGTGTTCCATTGCACCAGAAGCAGTTTAGTCATGCTGGTCACATGACACGGAAAGCTGTCTGTGGACAAATGCCGGCTCCCTCGGCCTCAAAGCGAGATGAACGTCGCAACCCCAAAGTCACCTTTGACTGGACTAAACTGTCCAGGGGTCCTTTACATTTTTATGTAACAGGGAATACACATATGTATTCACTGGGTTAGATTTACAACCTAAGAGCATAATACGAGCTGGCTGGATTAGGCCAATGGCACAGTGCCAACCAGTTGCCTATGGGAAGCCTGCACTCTTGTCTTCCTGCTAGGCAGGAAGGCTGATTGATGTTCTAGTCAATTCAGGTGCTCTCTGGGCTCCTTACACTGATCTTGCAACTGATTCATAAATCAGCATGGTAATCATTCTGCTAGTGCTTACGTCGATTCCTTCTAGCACACTGGGTGGGAAGATTACTTGACAAACAGTCCCTTGGTCTGATCTCTATGATTAGCAAGTACAGGGCAGACTTTTTAATTAATAAAATCCCCAATCTATAAAATGGTGTAGTAATAGATGTTCTGGAGCCGTGCAGTCCCAATGTACTTTTACTTGGAAGTCTGCCTTTCTGTGATTGGTGATGCTTACTCTTAGGTAAGTGTGGAGGGATTTGCTTTTCAAAGCTATGTTAAAATAAACACACAGACCTTTCCCTCAATCACCAGCTCAAAGCCTTCTCTGTTCTTTATTTTGTTGTACAGGTATTCTGCAAGTTCCAAGCATTTGTCAATGTGTGCTTCAAATCCTACAGTGCCCTTTGGAACAAAGGAAGAAAGAGAGAGGAACGGAGGGTTAGGTTTGTTAAATGTATATATCACTTGGCTACAAGAACCCCTGAAGAAATTTACAATCAGAAGAGAACAAAATATTTTTATTTTTTCTGATTTTGGAGGATGCACTAAAAAAAAAAAAAAAAAGCATCACAGCAGGCACTGCCTTGTTCAAATCCTTATGCAACAGACCAGCATATGACCTGAAGGGTGCTGCTTCTCTAATATACAGCAATCTATTAGCAGGGGATGCTGGAGGTCTCTGAATTGTATGGGAATCAGAAACAGGCTACCTAACTGAAGATCACAAATGGGAGGGTATCTGCACCACTTCCCACCTTAAAACCCTCTCTGCTCACTTACAGGAGGCCTCGCTCAAGGTCCTCCTTAAAAAGTAGCAAAAGCAGCAGGCTGCATATTGTATTTATTATTGCTCAAGCTCCTGGAAAGTTCTGGGGAAAGTTTTCCAATTGAATCCAGTAGGGTTTCCTTCTGAGTAGGCATAGTTAGAATGCATCCTTTTGTACAGAGATCACAGAACATAAACCCTTAATTCCACAATTCGAGAAATACTGTATTTTTCGCTCTATAGGACGCACCCAACCATAGGACGCACCTTGTTTTAGAGGGGGAGAACAAGAAAAAAATATATCCCCCTCTCTGCACAGCGCCCCTTCAGCGAAGTGGCAGGAGAAACAGAGCCCCTTTCATTTCTCCTCCCACTTAGCTGAAGGGGCACTGCGCCTTAGCTGAAGGGGCACCTACCCTTCAGCGAAAGGAACCCGAAGCCTCCGGAGGCTTCAGGCAGCTATCTTTGAAGCCTGGAGAGTGAGAGGGGTCGTTGCACACCAACCCCCCTCGCTCTCCAGGCTTCAGCGAAGGCAACGTGAAGCCTCCGGAGCGCGACGGGAGCGCTCCCACTGCACTTCGGAGGCTACGCATTGCTATCGCTGAAGCCAAGGAGCCTGCATTCGCTCCATAAGACGCACAAACATTCCCCCTTAATTTTTGGAAGGGAAAATGTGCGCCTTATTGTGCTGGTCCCGAGGGTTACCCATGCAGCGAGGTCCGAGTCCAGTCTGAGGTCGAGGGTGTGGTATGGAGGCTGTCTGTCAAAGCTGAAGCGGGGACCAAGGCAGGGAGTCGGGTGAGGTCAGGAACTCTGGCAGGAGGGCAGGACAGGATGCAGGCAGGAACAGGCTACCAACAATGTTGCTCCCGCAACCTGGGATTGGGACTGGCTGGCTTTTATCTGCCCTGAGGCATAGGGCAGCCCCGATCCTCTGGTGATCTGGCTCTCCTGGCCTGGAGGTGAGCACTCCTCTTGCGGGAACTTAGTTCCCTCCGCCTCTCTGCCCTGAGCCTCTGCAGCTCAGGAGAGGCTGGAGGGTTACAGGACCCAGAGGCAACCTGAGCTTCCCCTGATGGGGCTGAGAGTGGAGCACCTGCAGGCAATGGGTCCTCCATCACCTCAGGAGCCAGGGCAGACTCAGCTGGTGCCTGCACCTGAGGATCCAGCACAGGTGAGGACCCTTCAGGCTCAGGCCCCAGCTGGTTCTGGAGGCGGGGAATCCTGTGCAGGCTGGGATCCCTCAGGTTCAGCATCCGAGTCCGAATCCCAGGCCATCACACTTATAGAGCAAAAAGTATGGTATATGAATGTAGTCAGGGTGAAACTTGATTTAAACCATCCTCTTCTTTTCCTGAGTGGATAAAATCAATGAGTTAAATCACCTTGATTTCATTCAGTCTGTCGGGCCTACATAACTCATGAACCACCAGCTCTGTGTTATGGTGCTGCTCGGTCCTGGATCATTCCCTTCATTTCCTCTTTTTGCATCCACATACAGAGAAACCAGGAGCTTTATGGAGCAGCTGCAAGGCCTCTATAACTGGGACATGGTGTGCATTTCCTTGTTGGATCAAAAATGATGCACACCTGACTTAAAGCAGTGGCAACCTGGTTAAGGTTAGCTATAAGATGATGCCAACAATGGGTGGCAAAAACATCTACAGCCGCATGAAATGTGTGTTTCCTGCAGGCCATTGTAGTAAATGAATTTGTTCATCTTAAAGGAAATCTTGGGGGAGGAATCTGAAACCACTCAGCAGGAAGCATTATATTTGGCAATATTTCCAAACTGCAAAATAAGCTGGTCCTCGGAGAGTCTTTACAAATATGCCCCTAGAAAACAACAGATTTATAATTGGTTTCCCCACATCAATATTACGCCCGCTCCTAATTGCTGCATAAAATGGAAGCAGGTGTTCTAGTCACAGTTTTGCCATGTCTAGTTTTAAGAATTCATACAACAAAATCCTCTTGTCGTTCTCGAAAGCTTTTAGCCCGATTACGCTAAAACAGAATTGTTGGGCTGCCAAATTGGCTGGAGTCGAGGTGCAGCAACTGCTCCATGATGTCACAGGCTCGAAGCTTGAAAGCGGCACTCAATTCCTCATGGCTGAAAGGTGAATTGCCAATTATTATTCATTTGTTCACTCCCAGGTTTGCGCTTTTTATTTATTTCACGCACAGAAGGATTGTGTTAGGGAGGGCAGTGGCTTACCCAGAGACAGCTCTTGTAGGAATGCTCAGCCGCAGTTGCCTAGCAACCTAGCAACCAGCATTTACGTATTTAGCAAAATTCTTAATTGCTTTGCATTCAAAAGAATCGCAAAGCGGTATACAAAACAGAACTCAAATGCAATACAATGCATTTATAATGAAATAAAAAAACCCCATTAAGATATTATGCTGTTCAACCAATAATGCTCACAATTACACACCCATCTATATATACCTCAGTACAAAATCCCAACCAGTCACTTTATATGGCAAAGGCCCCATTCATACCATGCATTTAAAGCAGCATTAGGCCTCTTTAAACAGTCATGGCTTCCCCCAAAGAATCCTGGGAACTGTAGTTTGCTAAGGATGCTGAGAGTTGTAAAGAAGCTAATAAGTTTAATAATATTGCTAATAATAATAAATAATAATAATAAATGATGATGAGTCACTCTTTCCAGGAAACTTTGGGAATTTGGGAATTGTACCTCTCTGAGGGAAATAAGACACCTACTTTCCCCTCTCTTTTTCTGACTCCCTCGCTCCCTCTTCCATTGTAAATACTCACCTTTGCTCTCCACATCAGCCATAGCTTGAAGACATCAACATGGCGCCCACATTGCAAGGCTTTGTCTCCAGTGTCGTATGACAGGTCGTAGTGCTTATCTTGTTGAAAGAGGTAGGAAGCGTGCATTTGGTTACAGCTTTGCATCAGGCCCTTTAAAGAAGCAAACACACTCTGAAGGGCAAGTGGAATAACAGGGAAGTTTTACTGATTCAAGAAAGCGCTTGCAAACAATTCCCCATCCTTGGCTGTGCTGCGAGGAACAGTTGATGTGTGTGTGTGAAGGCCTCGTAACTCTTTGACTTTGTAAGAAGAAGAAGAGTTTGGGTTTGATATGCCGCTTTGTCACTACCCGAAGGAGTCTCAAAGCGGCTAACATTCTCCTTTCCCTTCCTCCCCACAACAAACACTCTGTGAGGTGAGTGGGGCTGAGAGACTTCAGAGAAGTGTGACTGGCCCAAGGTCACCCAGCAGCTGCATGTAGAGGAGCAGAGACGCGAACCCAGTTCACCAGATTACGAGACTACCGCTCTTAACCACTACACCACACTGGCTCCCTAAGGTTTCCTAAGCAAAGGATACAGGCTCCAGTGCTGGCCGAAGGGGCCATCAGTTGTATCTTTAGACTATATTATGAAGTCAAGAGCATTATTTTTGTCCATGCTTGTGGGACACCTTTGGGAGAAGAAAAGGCTAAGAAGGAGCAAACTCTACACAGATCTGGAGTGGAGTCCCTAAGATGAAGTCTTGTACGCCTCCTTCTGGAAATTTCTGCAGCCAAGCTGGTGCCAAATGTATTGTTCTGCTTTCCTTGTGACCACATCAGTGAGGCCGAGAGGGCAGCCCAGGCTCCATACACATAGCCCAGACTTGCTTGCAACATCATCACATAAATATATTCTTGCCATTATAGCTATTACCCTCGTCCCCAACTCTATAAACAATTCAGCTGAATATGTGCTATTTTCACCTCCTACCAGGGGCTCCCACCTCCTACCGGGGGCTCCCAAGCCGGAGGTAGCCAATGGGGCACCCTCCAGAAACTGTTGTGTTCCAGCTCCTATCATCCCATGCCAGCACAGCCAGCGGTCAGGCATAATGGGAGTTGTAGTCCACAACATCTGGAAGACACCATGTTGGCTTTTCCTGTCCTGGCTGCTGTGAAGATGGGAGTACCTAGTAACCAACTGTGCGTCGCTGAGCTCTTAAATCCACAGTAAGGAAAGCTAGGAACCTTTTGGAAACCCCATTTGCTTCTCATATTCACTCGTCTGCTAAAGTAGCATAGTGCCCCCATCACGGAATCCCCCATAATATTCCATACTAGTTGGGAAAAGAAAGATAGGGTGAAGGAGCCTTACGCTGCTGTCGAAGGAACTGGAGGAGGAGCTTTGGAGAGCAGGAGAAGGTGGAGAACATTAGTCCTCACAGCAAGAACTATTGAGAAGGGTTCCTGTGACCAAGCTGTTCTGTTTCTCTGAATAAAGAGTTAACTTCACTGCCATTGGGTGCTTTTTGTTTTACTGTTGATCTATGCCTGACTCCACCTCCTGATATCCCCATTTCTAGGCAACAACCACTGCACCCATTTTTTAATTTTATTTTGTGATTTCAGATTGACTACAGATTTTTTATTATTCTTTTTTAGGTGAAAGGTGTCAATATGGATGTAAACATACCTCTTCTCGTACGAGCAGAGCGGAGCACTGCAGCGGGACCCCCATCATTTTGTGTGGGTTCCATGTCACAGAATTGGCCCTAGAACAGCAACCAAACTTTAACATGAGGTGCGGCAATGGCGGATTGCATTCACAGAGGCGTAAAATGCAAACAGCAAAACCAAAATAAAAAGGCGGCTCTTGTATGGCCAGAACATTAAGGCTGAAAATAAGCCAAGCAAGCTAAAAAATAAAGTAATGTAGAGTCATTATTTCATGCCATAATCAGGCTTTTTACGAACATCCAATAACAGTTAATATAAATGTATTGGCACAGATAATGTTCCTTAGAAATGACAGAGATTTTTCAGCTTGGAGCTTTTCCAGTGAATGTCTTTTTACAAGTCCATAGTTGTTTAGACTATGGTTAATGAGAGAGTGGTACCTTGGCATGTTTTCTCTAACCAAACAAACCACAGTTCCCTGTGTCTGGATGTCATGGGGCACTTTGACTGGTGGCCCAGCTGCACCCAGTGGCGTAGCGTGGGGGGTGCAGGGGGGGCCGGCTGCACCGGGCGCAACATCTGGGGGTTAGGGTTAGGGGGTGCAAATCCACGAGTTAGGGGGCGCAAATTACTTGCCTTGCCCCGGGTGCTGACAACCCACGCTACGCCACTGGCTGCACCCTTGTCTGGGCAGGAATAGCCTAACTTCTGTTGTCTATGATCTGGTAACCTTTAGGTTAAATTACTGCAACACATTATACGCAGGGCTGCCTCTGAAGATGGTTGGGAAACATCAGCAGAATTCAGCAGCCAGGTTGCTCACCGGAGCCACAGAATTTGAGCTTATTACACCAATCTTGGCCCAACTGCACTAGCGGCCAATTACCGTATTTTTTGCTCTATAAGACTCACTTTTTCCCTCCTAAAAAGTAAGGGGAAATGTGTGCGCGTCTTATGGAGTGAATGCAGGCTGCACAGCTATCCCAGAAGCCAGAACAGCAAGACGGATCGCTGCTTTCACTGCGCAGTGATCCCTCTTGCGGTTCTGGCTTCTGAGATTCATAATTTTTTTTTTCTTGTTTTCCTCCTCTAAAAACTAGGTGCCTCTTGTGGTCTGGTGCGTCTTATAGAGCGAAAAATACGGTAGTTTCCAGGCCCAATTTAAAGTGCTGGTTTTGACCTATAAAGCCTTAAATGGCTCAGGACCGCAATACCTTAAGGATCGCCTCTCCCCATATGAACAGACCTAGATCCTGCAGTCATCATCTGAGGCCCTTCTTTGTGTGTCTCCTCCTCAAAAGGTCTGGAGGGTGGCAACATGAGAAGGGGCCTTTTCGGTTGTGGCTCCCCATTTGTGAAATGTTCTCCTCAGGGTTGCTTATTAACTAGGCCTTTGGCTAAATATTTTAAACGTGTTTGTGGGAGGGGGGTTATTGATTTGTTATTGTGTATTTATTATGTATTTGTGTTCTCATTTTGTATTTTTTATGTTGTGAACTGCCCTGTGATCTCTGGATGAAGGGTGGTATACAAATTTAATAAACAACAACAACAACGTAAAAGGAACAGCAGCAGGCTCTTATGCTTTGCAAATATTTGGTCAAATATTTTAATAATGATTGGAACTTGAAAAATAGTTTCTGCTGCTACATTTGACAAGAGGATATTGACTGGTTTTAAATTTGCAGGAATTTTGGTGGCAGTCAAGACAGCATATGAGTAGTGTGTAATAATATTTCCATCAGTCACTGCAGCACATAAGTGATATTTAATGACATGTCCATAATCCCTACCTTTCGACACCATTTAATTTCCATTTATGTTTCCTTGACATCAGCAGCCCACCACCCCATGCTCCCTGGAAAAGAAAAGAAAGAGCAATAATTGTATTCAGTCGTATGGATTTCAAGGCTCTAATATCCAAGTCCACAAGTCACTTCTGAATGTTCTCCTTGTGTGATCAGGGAAGCAGCCAAAAAAATATTGTTGAGGAAATTTCAAAACAGGGGAAGTGTATGAAACATGTTCCCCAAGTGCACATTTGAAATTTACAACCACATGATGAAATGACGCCGTTGGTTTAAGTGGCTGTAGAAAAGAAAGAAATACCTTAAGCCCTTCAATTCAAGTGACTGTCCCCTTGCATTTTGTCAATTCTGTGCAGACAAAAGTTGTGCTGTAACAGGAGAGGGGAACCTGTGGCCTCCCAGATGCTGTTAGACTTTGCCAGCCCTAGTCAACAGGACCAATGGTCAGGGAGGAGTGTGGATGTTTGTGCAGAGTTGGGATTTGACACCCCGCTTTATCACTCCCCTTAAGGAGTCTCAAAGCGGCTAACATTCTCCTTTCTCTTCCTCCCCCACAACAAACACTCTGTGAGGTGAGTGGGGCTGAGAGACTTCAGAGAAGTGTGACTGGCCCAAGGTCACCCAGCATGTGGAGGAGCAGGGAAGCGAACCCGGTTCACCAGATCACGAGTCCACCGTTCTTAACCGCTACACCACACTGGCTCTCACACACCACACTGGATCTCAGTGGGCGGAAGAGGAGGAAGCCCTGATAAATCATAAGCTGTTTTCCCAGCTTTTTTTTTTTTTTAAAAAAAGCAAGAGAGCAATCCAACACCCAAGATCTTCTGGGATGAGTGGAGTTTGAAACAGGTGAATCTCTGTCTGAGTCTGGGCTTAGCTGGGGCTAACCCAGTTCAAGTCCCTCATTCCAGCTCAGTTAGCGGTACACTGGGGCAGCTGGCTTAGCTGAGGCCAAGATCAGAGCATGTTTCCACTGTGTCTGGGGCATGCATGCCTGTTGCAGCCTCTTCACACTGCCCTGCCAAGAAAAAATGGGACCATCGCCCCAGCAGACCCACCCATGTTACACCCCTGGCCAAGACCAGTCCCCCAACAAGGGAGTGATGGGGGCACAGTGGGGCAGGGGCGCACTCACACCTGTTCCAAACCCTTTCCAACTTGGTCACATGACCTAGCAACCTAGCAGAAGTTACACAGCTGCTTAGATTGAACCAGCTCTGACTGTTGACGGCAGTAGGCTTTCAAATACCAGTTTTTGGGCAGGGAAAGCGTTGTTGTACACAAATTCGGCTTACGGGTTTGGCAGGATACTGGCCTAGATGGGCCTTTGGCCAGATCTAGTAGCCTTTTCTAATGTTCTTAAATAAACAGTCACATTCCCTGACTTCCCTGGCTTTTTTCTGGCCCACGTAGGACCAGCCTAGATAGTTGGCCTTGGTGAAGATTTGACGTTTTCATCCCCCAAAAGTTTTTGATTTGAGTTTCTACTGGAATGAGGCTGCATTTTAATGTTGTACTTAATCTTGTTTTTAAGTTGTATTTTAATCAATTGGTTTTACCTGGTGTTAGCCGCCCTGAGCCCAGTCTTGGCTAGGGAGGGTGGGGTATAAATAAAAATTATTATTATTATTATTATTATTATTATTATTATTATTATTATTCGTATAGGATGGGCCTACTACTTGCTACTAACCACAAGAGCTCGAGGTAATATAGCTTTGAATATCAAAAACTTGGGACAAAGAAAATGAGATGGCCCACAACTTCCTGCTCTCCTTGACAGCTTCCAGAATCTGTGGTTCTCAACATCCTTCAGAGATTCTGCTAGGAAATGCATTTCCACAGTGAACAGCATGGTTTTTGGCTCTGCCACCTTACTGTTTTGTAGCTCAGTCCTTTTAGACTGTAATTCTGTACTCACATCAACATGCATCCAGATCTTGTACTTTTTACAGATATCTGCAATAGCTATAAGTGGATCAAATGCCCCATAGACCGTAGTTCCTGCTGTGGCGCTCACGAGGAAAGGAACAAATCCCTGCAGGGAGGAAACAACAACAAAAACAACAGGAAAATGTTCCAGCGGAGAAAATTTCCTTTAGACATAGAGACTATTTTCTGAAATTGAGCGTCTTTCAGTCACAACAGCCCTGTTGGGAAGTGGCGTGGAACAGAGGCTTAATACTGTTAAAAGTTTTGGGGGAAGGCAAGGATTCCCAAAACTCCTGGGTGCCAAATCCTCCTAGTTATTCCTAGATTTAGTGAAAGTTAGAATTAATCAAGGTTTGATTAAACTGTGCCATACACTGCTGGATGCATTTAATGCTAACAAGCCAAGCCAGCCTGAGAGTGTGGGTCAGTGGAGGAACAAAGCTGATAATGGCCGAGTCAGTAACTCACCAGGAAAGCCTTCAAGAGAGCGAAAACTATGCCAGACCAGGAGGGGTAGGGGCTCTCCTTCAGTGTGTGTTAGTGGACATAGACCAAAGGGATTAAAGGGTGTAGGGTTTTGGATTGGAGGAGATAAGCCAGGGAAATTGTTTGAGTCTGTTAGCTGTGAGAAGGAAGAAGAAGGTGGGGGGGGGGAGGAACATCATATTGGCTGGCTGTGATAGGCTGTAACAAAGAGACAGAGAGCATGACTGCTTTTCTGTCTTTGAGACCCAAGACTGCTGCACCTATGGGAGAAGCATAAGACCCTCTTGGGGTGTAATGCTATCCACACCTCCATCATAGGCTCAGGTGGTATATATGTGTGTAAATAAACCATATATCCTAAAGACACCACACTCTCCGCTGTGCCTCATTCCCAAAAGGAAACACGAACCCTAGATAAGCACCCGAGATCCTTGGAATCACATGCAGAGATTGGGGTGGTGTGAAACAATATCATTAGGGCGAGGCATACCAGTAATCACAGACTCAACATCTAAGAAACATGCCTGATTTATGCTGCCAAGCAAAGCTTAGATGTTAGAAGAGACTGCCGCTTGCACATCTTGGCTTCCTCTTCCTACAACGGACTGGCAATAGCTCTCTAGAGTTTCAGGCAGGACTATTTACCCAGTCCTATCTAGAGATGCTGGAAGGGACAGAAACTGACACCTTTTATTTATTTTATTTTATTTGCACACTGTCTTATAATACCCTTAGCAAATGGGCTTATCCACACTGACCTTTCCTCCGCTCTTTCAAGGAACCGTCCAAGCTTTAAAGCTATGTGCCTGAGTGTCACATTCTTCTTCTTCTTTTGGTTCAGAGCGTTCCCTGTGAAAACTTGCTCTTTAAATCTCAATCAGTGCAAAGGGCAATCTGCTTAAAACCCAATTGAGTGCTAAAGAGCAGGTTTTTGTAGGGGAAACTCTGGGACAAAAAGTTCTACCAACACCCCCCCCCCAAAAAAAAAAAAAAAAACACACAACAAAACGCTCAGACATGCAGCTTTTAAGCCCAGATCTATGCCTGGCGAGAGTGGAGCAAAAGTTAAGTGTGGATAAGCCCAATGTTGCGACCCATCGACATTCTCTCTTCCTCCTTTTACTGTAATTTGCTTATGTCATCAATGCTTCTGCCTGCAGGTGGCAGCAAACTGCTAAGGCGACAAAATGTGTCCAGATGTTTGGCTTTTGCATAAGGCTTTTCCTGGCAGGGAGTAAAAATGAGCATCTGGAAAGGCTAGGTTTACTTTGCAATTCTGAACTCTGTTGAACGAGTGACTTACACTCTTCTGGCCTCAGCTGGGCGGTGTAAGAAACAGTTTGTTGAAAACCAGACAGTTCAATTTTTTAAAAAATTGTTGAGAATGAATGTGGGACTTGCAAAATGCATGCTCTCCGTCAATGGGCCTGCGCCTCCTACGATCACAGGGTCTAGACTAGAGGATGGAGAGAGCTCAAAAGAGTTGGGGTGACCCAACATTCTTGCACATGCACACTCAGTGAATCACTTTGTGACGTTATTTCGGAATAGTCTATTTTTCGGACAGGTTTCTTTCAGTGCCTTGGCCCAACTCATCATTAGCTCTCATTTCAAGGGCGGGGTGGGGGTGGGGAATCTTTGTGTGCAGATTTATAAGGCGACTCAACTTTTAAAACAATGATTGAAATTCCATAGGCAATTCCCTTGCCTCACTCCCCAAAATGGTATGCTTTCCTATACACCTACAGATTACTGACTGTAGGTGGAAATCTACTTGCCTTTTGCTTTGCCTCAACAATTCTCCTTTCAAGATCAGATGGAATCATTTTGCCTCTGCAATAGAAAAGGGAAAAAAGAAATCAAAATACCAGCGTTTTGCTATTAGCTCTTTCCGTCCGCTACTCAGGTTAGTTAACTTAGATAAGATAGTGATTTATGAAAAGATCTACCCACCATTTATAAACCTAACTAGCCACTTGGGAAGCGATTCATTCCACCCTCCATGATTTGCCTCCTTAACTGAATTTGAGTCAGTTGAAGAGGTTTGCAACTGACTCAAATTAAGAGCCTGGGGGCCAGCGCTGTCCGGAGACACTTTCCAGGTCACGTGGCCAGCGTGACAAAGCTGCATCTGCCGAGCCAGCGCAGCACACGGAAATGCCGTTTACCTTCCCGCCAGTAAGCGGTCCCTATTTATCTACTTGCACCCGGGGGTGCTTTCGAACTGCTAGGTTGGCAGGCGCTGGGACCGAACAACGGGAGCGCACCCCGCCGCGGGGATTCGAAACGCCGACCTTTCGATCGGCAAGCCCTAGGTGCTGAGGCTTTTACCCACAGCGCCACCCGTGTCCAGGTGCGCCACCCGCGTCCCGGGACGTAGTACCGTTTAGTAGTACTGTTTCTTAGTACAGTACTACTAATAATAATGTATACTTTTGTTTTGTTTTTTGCAAATCTGAATGTTTATGTGAATCTCAAGTTATCCATAATGAAGTGGGTGGAAGACGTCAAATGACTGAATGCAGAGTTATGGTTTTTTAGTACATTTGATGTACTCAAGGGCCTTTGCTCCTGAACTCACAGTTCACTAACTAATGTCCACATGGTGCTTGACAGATCTTCGGCAATCCAAAAATGTATTGTGCAGGTCACAAAATATATAACTCTGCTGGTACAGCCCTGGGGCCATGAGTTTGGCTCAACAAACCTGCTATAAACCACTTTTTGAACTCTCTGAAAAATGCCCAGCATCTATGTGGCAGAGCTTCCTTAGCCCAACACGGGGCAAGGCTATATTACATGAACAGGCCATTTGATATATTTTTTTAAAAAAATTGTTCTTTCTGCTGCATTCAAAGAATGGCTATTCCTGCTGTCATTCATAAGGCTGTGCTTACCTGTCATCACACCTGATCAAAATCACACTGTCAGTACCAATTCCTAAGGCTGCTGCTCCTTTCTTCACAGAAAAATGACTCTGAAAAAGCACATGGGTTATTTTTGCAATGTTTAGAGCAGCTTTACTTCTTCAGCTGTAAAAGAATCATGAAGCAGCACCTAGGGGAACAATCCAGCAAGCCCTTATTCCTGTACAAATGAGGCTCTGTTTGCAAGCCCTGGTGAAATGAATGGGAAATTCTGCGTGGAGACCTTAAACATCTATAGCTTGACTGTTTGGTGATTAGGTGTTTAGTCAACCACCGAATGCAATTTAATAAGGGCTGGCAGAACATATGTGGAAGAGCTTTGAACTCTGAAGTGCTGATGTTGCTAAATGCTCTCAGATGGCTGTTTTTTTCTTGGACACCACAGGAGTTACATTAGTCTAGTCTTCCCCAACTTGGCGTCTTTCAGATGTTTGGGACTACAGCAACAGTCCCAGCCAGTGTGGTCAGCATGGACAGCGCCATGTTGGGGGAGGCTGGATGAGATGGACATAAATGGAAGCTAAAAAAGGTCAACATGAGATCCGACAGCTTCATAAAAACACACCTTCCTAACATAACTGACACAGCACATTTCAGAAGGAGCTCATAACTCATTTGTATGCAGAAAATAAACAGAGGACTCTCATGTTACAGTAGGAAAACGACTACGTCTTTCCCCAAGGGGCGTTTGAAGGAGCCTGGTTTTATCAGCAAAGAAGTGAGGCTAGCAAAAGGTTGAAAGAGAAAACACCTACATGCTCCGATGTGAAGGCAACCAGTCTTGGAATAGCTGCCATTCCTTTCTCTTTAACTTCCGGGAACATCTTGAAACGTGCAATCAACATAGCATACATGTTAGATATGGCACCACCTGGAGTCCACAGTAATACAGCGTTACTTCCTCTATTCATAACGGCACAAAAGCTTTAAGCACAAACTGTACTGGTCATGCAACTTTTTCAAAACAAGAGACATTTCTCATATAGAGGGCCTGGCTTGATCTTAGGTTGCTCCATTTCCCACCCGCTATGGAGAAAACCCACTGAGCATGTCCTTGAGTCCGCCTACAGTAGATTGGACCTTGGGCTGCATTTTAGAACATTTTAGAACAGGGCTGGGGAATCTCAGGCCCAGGAGTGAAAAGTAGCCCTCCAGACCACTCTGTCTGGCCCTTGGGACTCTCCCCAGGCCATGTGTTCCTGAACTGAGATTATAGATAAAAAGGTAAAGGTAAAGGACCCCTGGACAGTTAAGTCCAGTCAAAGGCAACTATGGGGTGCGACGCTCATCTCACTTTCAGGCCAAGGGAGCTGGTGTTTGTCCACAGACAGCTTTCCGGGTCATGTGGCCAGCATGACTAAACCGCTTCTGGTGCAACGGAACACCGTGACAGAAACCAGAGCGCATGGAAACGCCATTTACCTTCCAGCTGCAGCGGTATCTATTTATCTACTTGCACTGGCATGCTTTTGAACTGCTAGGTTGGCAGGAGCTAGGACAGAGCAACGGGAGCTCACCCTGTCGTGGGAATTCGAACCGCTGACCTTCTGACTGGCAAGCCCAATAGGCTCAGTGGTTTAGACCACAGCGCCACCCATGTTTATTATGCCTATTTCTTCCCTAGACAGAGAATGGAGAGATGCAGTGTGTGCATGGAAACCTTTCATTATTGCACGGCTGGAATGTAGCTTACCATACTAAGGTAAGAGTTGCATCTGTGGCTTCTTTTCCTTGCCCAACACTGCCATGCAACCCTCAGAAGGTTGCCCATAAGGAAACATGGCTCTTGGACTTAGAAAGATTCCCCACCCTTGTTTTAGATACTTCCAAGTGCCCGTGGCTGCATATTTATTTTGGAAATACCCTGCTTGCCCAATGGCTCTATATACACTGCGTTTGATTCCAGCCTAGTTAGCTGTACTTCTCCCATTGGAATGAATGGGGGGAAACTGTCCCATTGGGAAACTGACTTTCTCTGGTGAGGGACCAGATATTCCTTCCATGTCTGGACACCCCTTTCTTCTGGTCAAATGTCAAGTCCCGTATGGCAGATAACCAACATGATTCCTTCGAGATGTTGTTGGAGTACAAGTCCCATCATCCCTGACCATCAGCCTCGCTGGTTGGTGCTTATGGGAGTTGGAGTCCAACAATATCTATAGACACACTGGCTGTCCCAACCTGCAGTTTGGGGGGAAATCCTACATAGTGTAGGATTTCCCCCAGCAGACTAGTTGGAGAAGGCTGCCCCAAACTATTTTGAGAGGCTGCTTTTGCCTGAGAAGCAGTAAACATTTTAATAACCAAACACAAATTTACAGGGCAACTTGGATTTAAAGACAGGAGAGAGAGTACATTTTCCTTGATATTTGTGTTTCTATTCCTATTTACTAAAAGGCTCAAGAGAGCACCACTACCTCATTAGTAAATATTAAATAAAATAGCTGTAATTCCTTTCTTTCATTTCAGAACACTTCAAAAATATTTAATGTAACAGAAGAACCGGGCAAATGTCTCTTCTGATTAATTTCCCCCCAGACTGCCACTTTGGGTGTTTACGAAGCAGAAGGAAGTATTCAGCAGGGACAGATATTAATGTCTTTAATAATCATGTCTCTGGACTGCCATAAATATGCATTTTTTATGTACCCAGGAAAGGATACTCAGGATTGTGAGTGAATGAACGCCCTTCTGAATCTTGCAGACTGCAAAGTACATCATACATTACAGACATAAATAGGTTTTTTTAAAAAAGATCACTCACCAGGTGAAAATATCCCATCACCAGCACCTCCTGGCCAACCAATGATTTCTCTCATTTTCCTTAAGGTGACATATTCCAAAAGTACAAACACTGGAGCAATTTCATAGGTGAACCTGAAACACAGCAGTGCCCATATTTTATTGACCTGGTTAAGATATGGGCAGAATGCCCCCCCCCTATGATTTAACTACAGTCATACTTCGGCCTAAGAACAGTCCTGTTAACAAACGATTCGGGCAATGCACTCTGCAAAACCGAAAGTAGGTGTTTCGGCTAGCAAACTTTGCCCTGGAAGACAAATGGAAGTCGACCGGTGGAAGGGCACCAGCGGCAGGAAGCCTCATTGGGGAAAGCACGCCTTGGTTTAAGAACGTTTTTGGTGTAAGAACGGACTTCTGGAATTAATTAAGTTCGTAAACCGAGGTACTACTGTATAACATAGCCTCCTTTAGTGGAGTGGGATGTTTTAGTCCCGCCTTTTAAAAACATGAATGAGTTTTAGATTTTTCTCTGCTTTGCTTTGTGCTGGGTTTTAATGCATGTGCCATTTATGTATTTGTTGCAAGTCGCTCAAAAAGGAGTGATGAATAAGTTTAATTAACAGCAACAGGCATTCCAAGACTGATACAAGTGTGAGATGTAAATAGAGGGCAGATTAAGGAACTGAAACCTACAAGTTACCAATTCACACAATCCCAGAGTAAATAAAAAGATTTACCTATATCTAGTGAGGATTAGTGATGTAGGAAATAAAGGTTTTGACTTGGCTCAGGGAAAACCATGTTCTAATCCTCATTCGGCAATGAAGCTCATGCAGCGACCTTGAGACAGACACTATCTCTTAGTCTAGCCTACTTTACAAGGGTGTTGTAAGATTTAAAGGGGCAGGGAAGAGAAACAGGCTGTAAGCTCATTGGTGGAGAAGCAGAATAATAATACATGTATTCACGTAAAACACAAAATAATTCTCTGTTGCATTTCTTGAATGTTGCTAAGTTTTGAAACTGTAATTTTTTTCATTGGGAAACAACACGATTGCAGTGATTGTAATGGCCAGACTAAATTTTTCAAAAGATATCTGGACTCAATACTAAGCTTAGACAGACCCCATAATTAAAAGCACCAGCAAATTCACATACTTACATATTAGTGTTGGCCGTAGAAGTTAGCCAGTCTGCCGCCAATCCGACCATATCCAGTCCAGTTGAAAGCTGATTGAAATATCTGGGATGTCCTGCATAGCATTGAAAAAGTGGATGGCATTTTTTTGTTTCCAGTGAATCATGTTTTCTTAATCACTTTATTGAAACGTTAACTGTATATTTCACTGCACTGGAAAAGCGATCAAAGCATGAGACACGAATGCCACATGGCTGAACTTCTTGTCTACCTACATTTGCACTACATACCTGCCAGCGCATTGACCCATGTACCGTATTTTTCGCTCTATAACACGCACCTGACCATAACACGCACGTAGTTTTTAGAGGAGGAAAACAAGAAAAAAATATTCTAAACAAAACAGTGGATGTATGATTTTTGTGGTTCATGCTGTGGCCACAGACATGTGATCTGACGGTGAGTTTGGGGTAGCCCAATGCAAAAATCCTGAGGATCCATGTGGGTCCATGCTTTGTAACCACGTTTTTGCCCCATTGCGGCCCCATGAAACAGTGGGTGTGTGTGTGTTTTTTGTGCAGGCTGTAGCCATGGACATGCTATGTGATCTGATGGTGAATTTGGGGTGACCCAGTGCAAAAATCCTGAGGATCCATGTGGATCCGTGCTTTGTAACCACGTTTTAAGTGGGGAGGGAAGGAAAAGCACTCAAGGGACAAGGAGCACACGTGGGGGGGTGTGGAGAAGGGTGCTGCTAATAATGCAGGAGAGGCTCCTCTCCGGCTTTGCTCCTTTAGAACAAGCAGGCTCTGCATCTCTCCCTCCTCCCCAGCAAGGAAACCACGATAGTAACCACTCTGAGACAAATCAAGAAAAAGTGCGACCAACACTCTGCCCCAACAAGCACAGTGAGGTCAACACACACACACACACACACAGAGAGAGAGAGAGAGAGAGAGAGAGAGAGAGAGAACTGGCCCTAAAGTTGCAGGGCGCTGGAAGTCGCAGGGGCGCTGGGGGAGTGAATGGGAAGCAAGAGGAAAAGGAGCCCTCACACACAGAGAGACACACAGTGTGGATTCTAAAGTCGCAGGAAGAGTGAATGGGAAGCAAATCACACACAGAGAGACACACAGTGTGGATTCTAACGTCGGAGGGAGAGTGAAGGGGAAGCAAGAGGAGAAGCAGCCCTCACGCACACACAGACACACAGAGTGTGGATTCTAACGTGGGGAGAGTGAAGGGGAAGCAAGAGGAGAAGCAGCCCTCACGCACACACAGACACACAGAGTGTGGATTCTAACGTGGGGAGAGTGAAGGGGAAGCAGGAGGAGAAGCAGCCCTCACGCACACACAGACACACAGAGTGTGGATTCTAACGTCGGAGGGAGAGTGAAGGGGAAGCAAGAGGAGAAGCAGCCCTCACGCACACACAGACACACAGAGTGTGGATTCTAACGTCGGAGGGAGAGTGAAGGGGAAGCAAGAGGAGAAGCAGCCCTCACGCACACACAGACACACAGAGTGTGGATTCTAACGTCGGAGGGAGAGTGAAGGGGAAGCAAGAGGAGAAGCAGCCCTCACGCACACACAGACACACAGAGTGTGGATTCTAACGTCGGAGGGAGAGTGAAGGGGAAGCAAGAGGAGAAGCAGCCCTCACGCACACACAGACACACAGAGTGTGGATTCTAACGTGGGGAGAGTGAAGGGGAAGCAAGAGGAGAAGCAGCCCTCACGCACACACAGACACACAGAGTGTGGATTCTAACGTCGGGAGAGTGAAGGGGAAGCAGGAGGAGGAGAACGATAGCTCAAGCACACGCACACACACACACAGCCCCTACAGTGCCTAATCCAAAATCGGACAGCAAAAAACTGCAGGCAGGGACAGAGAGCACGGGGTTGTTTTAAAGCAGCCAACTCCCGCTCTGCTTCTCTCCCTCCTTCCCGGCTCCGCTAGCTGACAGGAGCCGCTTACACCCGCTTTGCTGTTTCAAAGCGAGCCACGGACTGCTCACGACTGCAGCAGATTCCCCCGCCATCTGTAGGCATTCGCTCCATAACACGCACAGACATTTCCCCTTACTTTCTAGGAGGAAAAATCTGCGTGTTATGGAGCGAAATTTACGGTAATCCATCCAGCCTTCAGTGTGCCACAAGCAGAAAGGAGACGTTTAAAGGGCGAACGGCCTGAGAGAACTGACTGGTTTTGCCTGATGTCAAATTCTTAGACTTAAGCAGTGACTCAACCCCTGTAGTCATATATATCTATCCAAAGAAAACCCGAGTACCAGACCTGATGTGAAGAGACCCTAACTGTTCCTGGACCAGGACCAAGCAGATGAGACTCCTGTTGGCTGTAAGCAACCCTGCAGGCCTCCAGCCAGCAGAGGGCAGGGTTGAGACTAAAAGATAGGGGAAAACACACTTTGTGGCTTTCTCTTAATCTCCCAAGCTCCACCCCTTCCTGTTCCTTGTGCGCTCTCTCTCTGCTGTAGAATGCAGCCCTGAGAAACTCAAGTCCGCCATGTAGGCTTAGGATCTGTAGACATCTTTGTAATAATAAAAAAGTGTTTGCCAATAAGACCTCTTTGTGTTTTATTTATTCTTTTAAGTAATGCTAGTTTGTGTGAATGAGACAGAATGGGTGGTGGTGGGACTGAACAGCTCCAGCTTCCAAGCTTTTAAAATCTGCTATATATGAACTGTTTAAAAAACCAAGAACTCAGTGACATGCTGATCATCTAAACTGCCAAGCACGAACCCTCTGAGAAGTGACACACCATCTGTCCCAAGTCTTCACCTCCCATCCCCAACAACCCTTGCTAAAGACACACCTAAGGAACCATCAGTATGACCTGTCTTACTCAATGTGGCACATCCCAGTCAGGATGCTTCCTGCCCTTTAAAATTCACAGTCCTTGGAGAGGAGGCAGAACTTGGCACAAACAGCAAGCAAGACACCGGGCGCTTCCAGACAACCTGTTCATTGAGTATTCCACTGGATTTGTTTTTAGGGAGATTAGATGATGTTGGCTACAGTGGTACCTTGGTTTGCATACGTCTTGGTTTGCACACGTTTTCGATTACAAACACGTCAAACCAAGAAGTGCGTGTCCCGGCTTGCAACCTTTTGTTGGATTACAACCCATTTTTTTTGGATTACGAACAAATTTTTTTGGGAGGCCCCATTGGCAAAAGCGCGCCTTGGGTTACAACCTGTTTTGGTTTACAAACGGACCTTAGGAACGGATTATGGTTGCAAACCAAGGTACCACTATACTTAATGAGCATTAATTCTGATTTTTTTTTTGCAGGGAAGTTAAAACAACATTATATCAAGACAAGTGGTATTCCACACTTTCCAGTGGGCCTGTTGTGTAAGACCTCCCAACCAACTATAACTGTGTGACCTGAATTTGTTGATATGTGATTGCCTATTGCCAAGGCAACTTGACTGCTACCTGGGAGCTGTCCTTTGTACCTTTATTGCCTCCTTGCTTGCCAGCATGTAGAAGAACGAGCTCCATCGGCCCTGACCCTGTGAGGCGTCGTGGCCAAGGGAGCTTGTTTCTGGGCTGGTGGGTTCCTTCACCCTCCATGCCCCCCCCAATGCACCCGTCCCCTGGCACTCGCACGTGCCCACCCCGGGCACTATGAGCTCATGTGACACCCCTAGGGGGCCCTCCTCTCCCTTCTGGTAAAAGATGCCTTCAAACAGAGGACTGACCTCTGTAAAACAGGATATGTAGTCAGCCTACTTTCCTTGTATTCCCCAGCATGCAAGTGTTCCTCCCAAAATGCAAGGGGTATGTTCATGCATGTGCAGGCATGCATACACACACACACACACACACAGAGAGAGAGAGAGAGAGAGAGAGAGAGAGAGAGAGCGCATTGGAAGGCCCTGCTCCATCCTATTTCCCTGTCACTATTTGAAAAATCATATGTAAGGAGACAGCCAGAAAATGGCTGACCAGGTAGTGCTGGAAGAACGATATGCTAGTACAGAACTTGGGCTTGACAAATATCCCCTGACCTTCTGTGGAGTACAACTGTATTATTTCCCACACCATGCTGTTCTGTTGCACAAAGTGGGTCTCCCTTGGGACTCAACATTAACGGGGAACATTAATTGGCCAATTAGGCTGGTCTTTTATCAAAGTCACCTTGGAATGTTCTTTAACACACATGCAAACACAGGAGGCTAAAACTGGTTTGCTCAGGTGCAGAGAGAGAGTGAAAAGAGAACTGAAAATGAGCAATCCAGGTCTTGGTAGGTAAGTGGCAGGTGGGGGAGAAGTAAACAGGCTGTGATGGCCTGGGATTCGAACTCGGAGGCTGAACCCGAGGAATCACAGCCTGCACAGGATTCCCCACCTCCAGAACCAGCTCAGCCGGGGCTGGGGCATGAGCCTGAAGGGTCCTCACCTGTGCTGGATCCTCAGCTGCAGGCACCAGCTGAGTCTGCTCTGGCTCCTGAGGTGATGGAGGACCCATTGCCTGCAGGTGCTCCACTCTCAGCCCCATCAGGGGAAGCTCAGGTTGCCTCTGGGTCCGGTAACCCTCCAGCCTCTCCTGAGCTGCAGAGGCTCAGGGCAGAGAGGCGGAGGGAACTAAGTTCCCGCAGGAGGAGTGCTCACCTCCAGGCCAGGAGAGGCGAGTCACCTGTGGATCGGGGCCACCCTATGCCTTAGAGGAGATAAAGGCCAGCCCGCCCAGTCCCAGGTTGCGGGAGCAACATCGTTGGTTTCCTGTTCCTGCCTGAACCCTGTCCTGCTTTCCTGCTGGAGCTCCTGACCTCACCCGACTCTCTGCCCTGCACCCAGCTGTACCTTCGACCTCGGACTGGACTCGGACCTCACCTCACAGTTAACCCACGGGACCAGCACACAGGCATTACAATGAAACTGTAATGCCTGTGCTGTTATGAATAGGCAGGTTGCCACAAAGACCTTATGCCCCAATCCAGAGGAAGCTAGTGACCTAGTGGCAACCCCATGCATGCCTACTGTATAGCTAATGACATCCAATTAATATCTATGAGACTTCAACTAGACTAATCTTCTCTGCCTACGAGAAGAAACGCCATGGTGCATCTGCAGCAGCACAACTGGACGCCTTCATCTGCCCCAGCTGCAACAAAACTTGTCTCTCCCATATCAGTCTCTACAGCCACAGCAGGCACTGCCTGCAACCTTCCAGCAGCTTGACCTCACCCGCAAAGGCGCACTCCTCCATTGTCTCCCAAGACAGACAGATGCCAAGCAAGTCCGTAGTGTTTTCTCTTCCACTACAAAGTGCCCCTTTCAAGGCTGACCTTCATGTCCTGTTGCTCAGGAAAGGGTGCAGATCTGCAAAGCTATTCTCAGGGGTGGTGATCCTTGGGACTGGTAGGAAGGGAACCTGCACGGTAGGTGGAGCCAGAGCCAGAGATGGGTGGAGCCAACTCTTTCCAGTTTTGTCCCCATCCACTTCTCTGCTAAGTTCTTCAAGGGGAAACACTGAGATGGAGGAGCAGGACGTTGACAGGCAGGGCCAGCCTCTGGACTGCATGTAAGTAGGACGATGGGCAGGTGGGAGCTGGCTGAGGTTGGAAGGACAGTGGCCCATTATCCCCAGTGCACCAGCCTCCATTGACTACTGCAGAGATCTGACATAAGCCAAGGTGAATGGTTTGGAGGTGTCTCTAGATACACTTGGCACACAGTGTAAAAAAGGATGCACACTGCCAGGAGCAAACCAGGGAGCGCAACTGGGCTATGACCCTGCTCTACAGAATACTTATCCTGCTCTACAAAATACTTATCAAAATATTTAATCTGGACCTGAGCAGAAAAATGGATTTCTGGAAGCAGTTTTCTATCTGATCACAGCTCAAGAAAAGCTTGAAATGATAAGCTGAGGTTTGCATTTCCTTCTCCTCTTTAAAGTCAACTTCACGGTGCCTTGTAGCAACAGCCCTTTGGAAGACCTCTGCTCACATGCCACATGTTGTCAATGAACGCTATATTTCAGAGGCGGAAGCAGGCCCATGAGCCAAGGAGCTTGCTGGGGCTTGTAATAACCTCTAATGATTACAAGAGACAGGGCAAAATGAGCAAATGGAACTCTCTGCTGACTGCTTTGCGCCGTGAGTGAAGGGGCTGAGGATGGCATGCAGATTGCCCAGACACCAGAAAATACAGATCATTTCTCCCTTGTCAGAACACACAGTTATGAAGCCCTGAATCTCCTGGTAATTGTGATTTTAAAAACAAAAACAAACAACAACAACAAATAAATGTAATTCAAGTCAACATCTTTGCTGTGTCAGAGTGATGCATGAGAAAATAGTCAGTGGCCTGATAAGTCCATTTACAGGGCTTCTCATTGTTTTGATTTGTAGATCTTTCGCAGCCCTTTCAGAGAGGTTTTGAAACATAAAGGAAATGTTCCCGAAGCTCATTAGGGCCACGGAACACCTTTGCCTGGCTACATCCGAAATAAAGCCCTATCTAGGTTTCGATACCAGCAAAGAGAGAGAAAGATTAAGAGGCGCTTCAATAGCATTGGATGATTACGAAAGCAGGCCAGGAACACCTGTTCCAACCCAGGCAAAAAGAACATCGCTGCCTGCCTGCCTGTAAGGTGGGAGATACAGAGGAGCTATTAAGGAAAGGCATACAAAAACCTAAGAGGGAAATTATCAGTCTCCAGCAGTCTTGTATCAGTCAGACACACACCCCACACAAAGAATTCAGCCCTGTCCGTCATCCATGGTACGGGCACACAAAGGCTCAGAAATCAGGTTGTGTGGGTGAAGCAAAAGGAGGGAAATTAGGGGTGTGGGAAGCAGCAGCAAAACTCATTATTCTCTTATAAATGGAGTCTCTGCCTCACCCTTCTAAGGCAGCTACTTTCGCTTAAATGATGTTGACTGGATAGAAGTGCCTAGCAGCCGCAAAACAGCACTGGTTCTGCTACTTGGCCTTTTTCTTTGTTATGTTTTTTAAAATATAATAAGAGCAATATGTCTCCTTCCACCAAGGCAGGGGTAGGCAATGTGAAACCCTCCCATCCTCCCTAGCCCTTGGCCATGCTATGCCAGGCGGAAGGCATGTGTCAGCTACCAAGGAATTTTGCTTTATATTATTACAGTTATGTCCCACCTCTTCTCCAAAGAGCTCGAGGTGATGTGTAGCAGCCCCGTGAGGCAGGTTAGGCTGAGAGGCGGTGACTGGCTCAAGGTCACCTGTGAGCATCATGATCGAGAGAGAGATTTGGACTCTCGTCTTCCAGGTCCTATTTGACACACTAACCACTACACCATACTGGCCCTTAAGTTCAAGGTGGACTAGATGGTTTGGCAACCACCCAATGACCCTGTGAGGAAGATTAGAGTGAGAGAGACCCTGTGGGTCTCCCTGGTCCCAGTCCGACAGGGTGTGCTTCTACATGACATGGAACCTAGGCCAGCTAGACATTTGCTTGATATGTAGCCTACACGTTTTTCTTTCATTAATAGCTGTGCACAGGGAAGGTTGCACACACAGGAAGGTCAGGCTGACTTCTTCCCTTCCCAGCGCGATCAAAGCCAAAATCCACTGCATCTGAATATCACTTGTTGGGAATCAAAGGTAGCTAGAGAGCTGTTGTGCTCATGCCCTGATGGAGGGATTCCCCCAGGATTCTGGTTGTCCACTGTGAGAACAGGATGCCAGCCTAGATGAGTCACTGGCCTGATCCCCCTGCAGATCCACCTGTGGAGAGCCAGTGTGGTGTAGTGGTTAAGAGCGGTAGTCTCATAATCTGGGGAACCGGGTTCGCTTCCCCGCTCCTCCACCTGCAGCTGCTGGGTGACCTTGGGCCAGTCACACTTCTCTGAAGTCTTTCAGCCCCACTCACCTCACAGAGTGTTTTTTGTGGGGGAGGAAGGGAAAGGAGAATGTTAGCCGCTTTGAGACTCCTTCAGGTAGTGATAAAGCGTGATATCAAACCCAAACTCTTCTTCTTCTTCTGTCAGTGAGAACAGCAGGCAGCCGTTTAACAGAAGACCACAAAAGAAACCATCAGCGTAAAAATGGATAGAACTGTGTTGCAAGTGTATTTTCCAGTATAATCTATTTCAGAGGCAGTAATGAGGGGGTGAGGAACACGTCATCTTCCAGATGCTGGACTACAGCTTCCATGATCTCTGAACACCGGGCATGCTGGGAGCTGGCTCCAACAATATCTGGAGGGCCACAGTTTCCCCACCCCTGCTGTGGGCCCTCACTTGCCCTTACTTCACCTAGCCAACAATGACCCTGCAACAACATTGGAACAGCAGGAGATGGGAAATTAGTATCACTTTCACATGCATTCTTTTTAGATTCCAGGTTAATATCCAGTACCAAGTTTGAGGACCATTACCTCTATCTATCTATCTATCTATCTATCTATCTATCTATCTATCTATCTATCATCTATCTATCTATCATCTATCTATCTATCTATCTATCTATCTATCTATCTATCTATCTCTATCTATCATCTATCTATCTATCTATCTATCTATCTATCTATCTATCTATCTATCTATCCATCTATCTATCTATCTATCTCTATCTATCATCTATCTATCTATCTATCTCTATCTATCATCTATCTATCTATCTATCTATCTATCTATCTATCTATCATCTATCTATCTATCTATCTATCTATCTATCTCTATCTATCATCTATCTATCATCTATCTATTTGTTGATTTTCATAGGAGGGAAATCTTTAGAAGAGTTCAAACATACAGGAAGAAGAAGACAACAGAATGGCAAAAGGTGGAAGTACAGTGGTACCTCGAGTTAAGTACTTAATTCGTTCTGGAGGTCTGTTCTTAACTTGAAACTGTTCTTAACCTGAAGCACCACTTTAGCTAATGGGGCCTCCCGCTGCTGCTGTGCCGCCGGAGCACGATTTCTGTTCTCATCCTGAAGCAAAGTTCTTAACCTAAAGCACTATTTCTGGGTCAGTGGAGTCCGTAACCTGAAGCGTATGTAACCCGAGGTACCACTGTACTGCAACAGAAGCCATAAAGCAGGAGAAAGAAAAAATAGGATTATATGGGAGCAGCTCAGCAGTTTCCAACTCAAATGAACTCCAGGAGGGGCTGTGATCTTACCATGGCTGAGAACCAGTGGGCCTCCATGCGCTGTTGGGACTCCAACTCCCATCAACCCCAGTCAGCATGGCCAATGGCCTGTGGTCATGGGAGCTGCAGTCCAGCATTGTCTGGAGGACCACAAGTTCCCCATCCTTGATGTGGGGGAGGGGGGGATAAAATTCACCAGAATTAGCTATTCCTCATCCACTAAAACTGCCTTCCTGGAAGAGGCCAAAGGACAACATAGTTCAGCCAACCCGCTCTGCAGAACCAGAAGAAAGACACCTCCATCGTGTAGTAGGGCTATCATTTTTGGCTATTACTTTTCAACATCAAACGCAGCCACCACCCTCACAGCTTTAGATGGGGAATTTCATTGCTTGGAAAGCGGGAACCAGGTAGACTGACAACACCAGGCCTTCTTGAGCAGAATGTTTGGTTCGAATCCGGCTTGGAATTTGCAGCCCGAAAGAACTATTTCAGAATCCAAGCTCACAGCAGCGCCCCCTGGCGGCCTGATGTTTTTCTCCTGCTTTTGACATAACACCGATTCCACGGAGCATTTCTACGCGTGCTTTACTCCGAAGAGAGTCCAATTTGCCAAGGACGTGCAGCGGGCCCGTTCACACGCGGTGCTAGGCCTTTGTTCTTGTTCTTGCTCGCCCCCCACTGCCTCTGCCGCCTATGTTGCCGCTTTTCTCCCCCACCCTCCTTCCCTTTAACAGCAAAACCCCGCAATGCATGGTTTAAATCGGATTGATTGCTCTTTAGAATGCATTTAGTACGAACTCTGCTCACAGCCGTCCCCCGCCAAACCAGAGACAGACCCGGATGAAGAAGCCACTCTACTTCACACAACCACTCAGGGCTTTTATAAATCGGGAGTAGCTGAATTTCCATGAACTACACTTTCCGCCCTCCCTGCCTATTGGTCACGCTGGCTAGGGCTGATGGAATTGAGTCATGTTGTAGCTTTCGTATTTCCTCCCCAAGTTTCGAATTCAGGGTTGCAAACAAAGCGCAATACAAAACTGGAATCATTTACCAGGGAGAAAACCCCATCGAAATCGGCTCACCTGACTTCCGATTAAACAAAGAAGAACGCAACCGATGGGCAAGAAGTAGGTTAAGTTTATGGGGCTTGTGAGACAACAACGTAAATCTCTGAAATACATCTTGATCGATTTAAATCCAGTTGAGACCAGCGGTGGGACGAGACCCATTGAAAACTCAGAGGGCCTTACTCCGGAGTAAATGAGCTGCCACAAGCCTGATTGCTGGAAAGCCAATCCCTCTGAAATTGAATTTTCAGGCTCTTCATGCATCCGATGGAGCGGACTGGAGCGCTTGGCAATGTAATCCTGCGCATAGAATCTCATTGAATTCTATGGAGTTTCCTCCCAAGCCTTTAGGCGCCAGGCAAAACTTTCCTCTCATAACCAGGCTTTTGGTTTTTAATGATCCTTCCAGAAGCGGGTGGGGTGGAATCATAGATTAAGAGTCTCCTGCGCTACCGACTGAACCATGTTAGTATCGCAGGGGATCATATTTTCGAGTGTTTCTCTCGTTCTCTGCTACAGAATCGCACAAACCTTCTACGTGGCACATCGGAGAGATAGACTTGGTGCAATCCCCTCCCTGCTGCGCTTATTTAGGGGCCTCTTCGCTCTCTCTGAGCCAGCCACGTCGGTGCATCCCGTTGTGTGTGTTGTTGTTTAGTCGTGTCCGACTCTTCGTGACCCCATGGACCAGAGCACACCAGGCACTCCTGTCTTCCACCGCCTCCCGCAGTTTGGTCAAACTCATGCTGGTAGCTTCAAGAACACTGTCCAACCACCTCGTCCTCTGTCGTCCCCTTCTCCATCTTTCCCAACATCAGGGTCTTTTCCAGGGAGTCTTCTCTTCTCATGAGGTGGCCAAAGTATTGGAGCCTCAGCTTCACGATCTGTCCTTCCAGTGAGCACTCAGGGCTGATTTCCTTCAGAATGGAGAGGTTTGATCTTCTTGCAGTCCATGGGACTCTGCTCTGGTCAGACCTCACCTGGAGTACTGTGTCCAGTTCTGGGCACCACAATTCAAGAAGGACACTGACAAACTGGAACGTGTCCAGAGGGCGGCAACCAAAATGGTCAAAGGCCTGGAAACGATGCCTTATGAGGAACGGCTAAGGGAGCTGGGCATGTTTAGCCTGGAGAAGAGGAGGTTAAGGGGTGATATGATAGCCATGTTCAAATATATAAAAGGATGTCACATAGAGGAGGGAGAAAGGTTGTTTTCTGCTGTTCCAGAGAAGCGGACACGGAGCAATGGAGCCAAACTACAAGAAAGAAGATTCCACCTAAACATTAGGAAGAACTTCCTGACAGTAAGAGCTGTTCGACAGTGGAATTTGCTGCCAAGGAGTGTGGTGGAGTCTCCTACTTTGGAGGTCTTTAAGCAGAGGCTTGACAACCATATGTCAGGAGTGCTCTGATGGTGTTTCCTGCTTGGCAGGGGGTTGGACTCGATGGCCCTTGTGGTCTCTTCCAACTATGATTCTATGATTCTATGATTCTAAGAGTCTCCTCCAGCACCATAATTCAAAAGCATCAATTCTTTGGCGATCAGTCTTCTTTAGGGTCCAGCTCTCACTTCCATACATCACTACTGGGAAAACCATGGCTTTAACAATACGGACCTTTGTTGGCAAGGTGATGTCTCTGCTTTGTAAGATGTTGTGTGTACACTTACACATATGATCACAGTCCTTCCTCGATATAACCGACTCTTTGTACCTCTGCTAACGCACCTGCCCATCCTCCTCCTAGGATGGAGTCCTTCATTCCCACGTGCAGTGTCGCCCGTTGACTCACCACAAGCTGCCTGGCTGGCAGCAAGAAATGCGAAGAGTCCTGCAAGAAAGTGTCTCGCTGCCTTTCCCAGCCCTGGTTGCGCGTGTCCTACTTGGCTCATTTCTCCTCCTTGCCAGCTCCCTCCTCCCCCAAAACACGCGCGAGCGGGTCCGCCTGCCATATCCGCGCACCGCGATCCTCAGTATAACAGGTTCCTTCTGAAAAGGCTCCCTGGAGGCGCAGAGCGAAGCAAGCAGGTAGTGGCTGCCCGCCCGCTCCATCTTGCTCCAGGCGCTCTAATGAATAAGATCCCCTCCGGGACAGGCGATCGTTAGGAAACGCGTTGAGAAAGGGAAACGCGCAAATGGGATGTGACGATCGCCGCTCGGGTAACTGCTCTCATTTCGGAGCGTTTGGAGAGGCGCCAATCGCGGATCGTGACCCTTCAGCAGCTACTCGCTTTATAACGCAGCCTTAAAGTACTGTACACGAGACACCCGACAGATCCAGTTGTGCGCATCAGATTCAATACCCAGTGGCAAAAGTCTCTCCCCCCCCCCCCGCCACTCCTAATTAATACATCTTTCTTTAGGCTCGGATGTTAATACGCGCAACCGTGATTGCGATCCACAAAACGCTTAAACCGGAGTAGCCAGGTTGGCAGCTGTGGGATTAGAGAGACCCAGATGGGGAGAGAACAAAAGACCACCAACCCCAGCCTCACCCTCTCAATCGAAGCAATCCTCAATCGCCCGTACGATCCCAGAGCGACTGACTACAAACGAGAGCTGCGCTTTCGTAGACACACTTGACCTCTTCCTGCTTGCGCAAAACACAGAATATTTCGGAGTCACTGGGAAGACGTTTCAAACAGATTTCAACCGCGCTTCCTTCCAAGAAATTCGGCTCTATAGCCTCACAGCCGTCGAATCCTTTACTTATTCCGAAGTGACTCTCCTTTCTTTCAAAGAAGACGCTTACAAAAGAATGTCCAGGGTTGTTTACTGGTGGTTTGGCCGATTTGTGGACAGAAATGTCATACGCAAAACAGAATTTGCTATTTGATTGCCGCAAATCTTGTTGACGTTTCCCCCTGTATTTTTAATAGCTGGATCTTATCCATGTTTACGCAGAACTAAGTGCTCCTGAGTTCAATGGAAAGGACTCCTTAGGGACCGTGTTTAGGATTTCAGCCGAAGTCAATAAACGAATCGGGTCGAAACAAACGTGGCTCAGCCTCAGGGCCGTAAAGTTGAGGGCTTTGGGCACTGAATGAACCGATAGATGGTTCCTTCCTAATAAACACAAACTCACAGGTGCACTTTCTTTTCAACAAAACAATTAGGAAGGGGACACCAATTTTACAAGCAAGAAGGACTACTAAAATCAAATTTAAAATATTTAAATCATTTCCCCCAAAACTGCTCCTAAGGAAAATCATCTATATCTATATCTATCTATGTCTCTAATCTCTATCTCTAATCTCTATCTCTATCTCTATCTATATATCTAATCTATATCTATATCTATGAGAGGGAGATGGAATAGAAACTGTATTACAGTGATTGTAAAATTGGAGTCAGGTAATAATGCCTATATATGTAGTGTGCACGTCATACATTTAATTTATACGCGGCTCGGTTTTTCAGTCACTTGACAACATAACACTCCTAATTGCTGGTTTTTGATCGGCCACGCTTCTCTCTAGGTATCCCGGGAAAGGGCGGACGCTCTGGTAGGAACCTCGTTTGGAAGAATTTACACCCGTTGAAGGAATCGAAATAATATAATAAGGAGCGCGCGATGGAAATGATCGATAATGGCTAACAAATCATTTTGATTGGGAGGTTGTCATCCCCAAGACGTTGTGAGGCGCTTCTCCCGTTACATCCCCCACACCCGGCGGGCGGGGGGAGAGCTCAGCTCCCGGTACATCCACCTGGCAGTTAAAGATGTTCTGGACGTGCTCCGATTATCTGCTCGTGTTTCTTTGGGAACATCGGTCAGAATGGGCAGGCGAGACTCAGCCGGCTTCGCTGCTTTCACTGCTTTCGCCAACGTCCCATCGCCTTTAATGTCACTTTCCTTTGGGGGGGGGGGTCGCGAAAGCCCGACTCCGTAAAAGCCGCGCCCTGTCGCATCGTGCCTCTTGGATTGCGCGGCATTTTGACTACACGCGCGCACTATTTACGCTTTCTCCCTCTCTATACCCACGCCTTATACGTAAATCTGTGTATGTGTGCACGTGTGTGGCCGACACTAGAAATCCCATCCCCCACGTCTGTATCGCCTAACCCTTTAATTTCCAATGTGTTTACAGCGATGCCTACAAATACACGCATGCAGACATAACGCTCAACGCGTGTCTTCTCAGAAATAAGCCCCACTGGTTTCAAAGAGGCTTACTCCCAAGGTTCTAGATTTGTCTATTCGGACAAATTGAGTTCAGTAGGGTTTATTCCCAGGTATAAGATTGTGGTCTTAGCCGTCCCTTCCTCCGTCACGTTTCTTGATTTGTTATTACCGGTAAGTTAAGGCTTCGGTCAGATACATGCTTGAGGATGAATCCCACTGAAACAAACGGGCCTTACTTCCAAGAGACTATGTTTGGGATCCGACTGTCAAAGGCCAACCCACACCACCCTGAAACCAATGGCACGTTTTAAGGCGCCGCCTTTAACTGGTGTTATGGATTGCATCCAAAACGAGGCACTTTAAGGCATGAAATAATCTCATCTCCGCTGATAGATGGCAAGGTCGTAAATCAGCACGTCAAACGCTAATGCAACCAATCGTGACGTCTGGGTCTGAGTTTTCTTGACAGGGAGTATTATTATTATTATTATTATTATTATTATTATTATTAAAAAACACGATCAAGCCCTACAAGGTACAGGGAGGGAGGGAGGAAAGGAATCGAAGGCAAAAACCATCACTCACAATGAAAATCACACATGAAACCCGCCCATCAGAAATATGCCATAATAGAAAAGAAAAGAAACTCGAAGCAAAATCAATACAAACCTCACACTCTGTGTTTGTTGATTCTGTAGGGTAGTCAAAGGCTGCAACCCTATGGACACTTAATTGGAAGTAAGGCCCGTTGAATACAGTAGGATTTACTTCTGAGGGTGGGGTGGGGGGAATCAACGGCGAGAGAATCATCTGGGTCCTGTTTATTCAGAAATGTCCTACTAGGTTCCAAGGTGGGCTCAGTCCCAGCCAGGTAAGCGTGGGTAGAATTGCAGCCCAAAGCTTGTATCTCCATGGCTGTCCACCCTCTTACGCGTGTGTATGTGTGTGTGTCTGAGAGAGAGAAGGGCGGGGGAGAGAGAAATCTCCTCGACACACTATGGATTATTAGCTCATATTTCCAGCAATCAGGTTCCAACCTCTTTTTGAACCGGGCGACAAAGTGGAGTTTAAAAGGCCATTTGGCATGTAATTCACCTTGTTTATTGGGCCGCCGTCCATTTAGGAGAATGAATCAGTTCAGTGCAGCTCAGGGTGCCCAGACTTGCCATCAGGGGTCAGGACTTTGCTCCAGGCGCCAGGGCTCAATTTACCCGCCGCTTCTTGCCCTGTTGGTTCTGCCCAAACAGCCCAGATTGCTTCCCATGCCCTTCTGGGTGAATTCCTTTCTTCAGGAAGTCTGACTGAACCCTTCTTTTAGAGGAGCTCCTTCTGTTAAGTGGCATAACACTGCAACACTACACATGTCTACTCAGAAGTAAGCCTCTCTATTTTCAATGTAGCTTACTCCAAGGTAAGCAAGTAGGGCCGTAGTGGAGTAAGTCCGGTTTGCGTCCAGATTTGCGCTCTGGAAGTCCCTGCTAGGATTTTAAACGTGAAAGAAAGAAGGATCGGGACCTCATTTATGGACCTGGGTATGTTTAGTGATGATATAATAATAAAAAAGAAGAAACAATTTCCCCTTGCTGGCTCAATTTCCATTAAAATAAAAAATGGGAGAGGACGTCTAAAAGAAGCGACTGTACAATCTTACTCTTAGTCATAAGGAAATCTGTAATTTACACCACGCCAAAAATGTGTGTCTTTAATTCAAGAACCTGTTGTCACCACCACAAGCCATCGCTACATGATCTCATAAAACAAAACCAGCTAGTAGTATCTTTTCAGCCAAGAAGCTATGAGTGATCTGCACCGAATAGACAGAGCTCCCCTCTCTACCTTCTTTCAGCGCAGGAATTACTGCTTGTTTGTTCCAAACGTCAGACATTGCTCCTCATCGCAAGACAATAAATACTAAAAACCGGCCGGGTTTCTCTCCCGATTCCAAAAGCAGAAAGAGACGGAGGGAGGGTGGGGGGCGCCTGTGACTTTAACTTAGAATCATTTTACATTATAACACCCGAATGTAGCTGTTACCTGTTTTAATGGCATATTTTAGCGCGATCCTGCAGTTCGACAGAATTTCTTCCAAAGTCTGGGGTTGATCTGCCAAATCCCAATTATATTCCTGAAGTAGCTCGTTTGGGTAATGGAAATCAATAACTTTGGTTGATCTGTCGAAATTTGTCACCAGGTACTGGAGCAAAATGTCCATAACATCTTGTAGGAAAGACAAAGTAGCTAATTCTCCGTCCGAGGCTGGCAGAAGATCTGAAAGGATGGAAAGCGGTGAAATAGGACATTGATTTCATAGTTAGGTTTTGGACACTTTTTCTACTTACAGTGAACCATCGAAATTGGTCTCTTTTACATTAAATATTATTCAGAGGTACAGACGACTACAAAAGCCACTGAAGCTTTATTTTACAAATGTTCGTTTCCTGGTAATATAAATACTGTACTTTTATGTCTCTGTCAGTAAGCAAACTCCTGTAGTTAGAAGTTGATTTATTACTTGCAAATGGGTCCGTTAAAGATCTCATTGCTCCTACTCATGTTTCTACTTATACTGAATATTTGAGCTTTCTATTTTTAACAAAAAATAAAAAATAAGAGTCATCTACCATCATCTATCAAAAAGCAGATTAAATGAAAAAGAAAAAACTAAAAAATCAAGGTGCAATTGCCTCGCTTTCAAAATAGTAAACATCTTTGTACTTCGTGCATGCCATGTTTTGTAATGAGTTCCCACCACTAATTTCTCCTTAATTCTGACATTTATGTCGTCAATTACCAATATGCCTCACCCCGCAGTTAAGGCTTAAATTGTTCTTAGTCGCTGTCCCTCCAAGTGGTGCTGAAACCACATAAGGTAGTTAGGAAAAGAATCTATGGTATCAGTCTCCAATATTTTCAGGCGCTGACTAATTGAGAATGTCGAACCAGCGCCTGTGATTCCGAGGAAGGCCATTTATCGGTTTAATACATTGCCACTCGGCGTAGAAGGTTTCGGAGGGATTTGATGAAGCAGAAAGATTCATATCCTGTCAATAAGCTTTTTGGCAAGAGTTTCCAGAATTAACAACCTGATTCCAACTGCTGGATTTCCCTCTCGCCGCACACCCATTCACACATCACCACCGAACACACGCTTTAAAGTGGGATAACGACATTTATTGCCTTTAGAACCTAGAATGCTAACGACAATCAAGTGTGTCCTGGTATATACACACACGTATTTATGCATTGCTCAGCCTCTGCCTAATCGAAATCCTCTTGGCAAGAGGAAGCCAGGGTGGTCGCACAGAGATGTTTACCAAGCCTCTGTCAATGGCAAAGTTCCCATTAGATTTAATGAACCAGGATTATAATGCTTTCCACCCAAAGGCTTCCTCCTTTGGAACATATACCAGCTGATGAGTGGCTTCCAAAGCATCCAGTCCGGCTGACCCCATTCTGACACCCCCACCCCAGTTAGGAGATGGTTACCTGACGCGTGTAAAAACGCATAATTGACATCCTCTTTCTGGCAACCGCAGGGCTTTTTATTGCAGGTGCAAGGGGCCTTCCTGGCGGCCGAGCTCGGGTCCTCCTTAGCAGCCCCCGTTTCCATGGGCTTCTCCCCATCTCCGTACAGCAAAGCTAACAAAGACACAAAGGGCGAAGCCTAAATGGCACAGCGGAGGCTCAAAAGCACCGAGTGGGGGGACCCAGCACGGTTCGTTCAAGGCAGCTCCATAGACCCATCACCGAGTCTTCAACTTACTCTGGGAAGTCCTCCTCGGATCCTTTGGAAAAGGGAGGGTGCGCGCGCTGGGGGGTGGGAGAGGGAGTATTTTTTTGTTTTGTTTTGTTTTGTTTCCTATGTAAAACGTCTCCACCCCCGCCCTATTTTATTAAAGCTTCTTCCTGCGATTTGCTTCCCCCATTTCCTTCTCATCGCTTACCACAGAGTTTGGTTGAAATGCCTCCTGTAAACTTCTGGGCAGCTTGACACCAAGCTTTTGCTGAGGGGGGAGAAACAAGAATATAGGATCAGACGGGTCGTTTCGTGTGGGTTCGATGAGGAAGATGGCCCCCCACGCAAGCACACATAACAGGGTCACTGCAGACCAGACATGATGCTTCCCCCTCGCCGGGGTTTGCTTAGGATTTAGCGCATGGTATATGGGTTATGTTATGGGTAATGTAAGGGCTGCAATCCTGCGCATACTTAGACGGGAGGAAGCCCCAATGAAATCAAAGGGTCCTTACTTCTGAGTAAGAAGATGCTTAGGATTGAGCTGCGCACGTATTGCTAGCTGCCCCCAAGCCCTCCATATGGGAAGAGGCGCGTTAGAATGAAGCAAGCGGACAAATGCGCGTAAGCAGTCTTGGCGATGCAAGCATATAGATCCTTCAGCAATCCAGGACACTTTCTAAGCGAAAAGCGCTCCCGTCCCCTCTCAGCGACGCAACCTGTGTCCACCCTTCTGCCCACCCCGCTCCTTCCCTTTATTTAGGGCCAGTTGTGTTTGGGTGAGTCCCAGCCAGGTAGCAGCATCCTGAGAGATATTCCACTGAGCTGCTTTTCTCCGAGCCGGCCAGGGGCGCTCCGGGTCCCTCGCTGCGCGCAGGTGAGGCGGCCCGCTGCGTCTTCTTTAGGTCCTGCCATGCTGGTATTTTGGCCCCTCCAAATGAATCCCTTCTTAGAGGGGCGCCTTCTCCAGTCAGGGACGGGCGGCCCCCTCGATCTTCTTAAGGCGGCCAAAGGCACGAACGATTATAAAACCAGACGACGGTGGCAGCGGTGGGGGATGGGAAAAAAGTCAGGTCAGGGTCAAGCCAAGCCTTCCAGGATCTGGGCTGGCAACTTTGCGCAGGAGGCAGGCGCTGAAAGATGCGTCGTGGTCTTCCTGGGGGGGGGGGTGACTGAGTGAGTGAGTGGGGGCTCCTACCTGGACCGGGGTTCTCAGGGTCTCCGGATCCATCTTCAGACCCGAAGGACCAAAAACCCGCGCCGGGAGTTGCCATCTGCGGTGCTTGCGAGGAGCCGGTGAAGTGCAGCGAGCGCGCCTGGGCTGTGTGTGCGAAAGACAGAGAGACGCGGAGAGGGCGGGGGAGGGAGGGAGCGTGTGTGTGTGTGTGTGAATGAGCGTGTGGCGGGGTTGTGGCTGGGCGAGAGGGCCGGGCAAGGCGGGTGGCGATGGCGGCGACGACGGCGCCGGGAGAAGCAGTTGAGCGTGGCGCTCTGGCTGTGCGCTCCAGACAGACACCGGCGCTGGCTGGCTGGCTGGGTGGGCGGGAGACGAGCGAGCGGCTGCGCTAGGCGCTCTCCATGGTGCTGATCCGCTCGCACTTCGCTTTCACAGCCAAGCGGACAGAGGAGGCGGGCAGGCGGCGGGGTGTATTTATTTGCGCTCCGCCAGATGATCGCCTCTTTAGCCCCGGGACTTGTGGCGCGGAAGGCGAAGGGACGCGCTGCCTGTGCGTCTGATCACGACTCCCTTCCAGGCGGCGGAAAGGGCAGCGCTGGCCGACTCGGGCTCTGGCGACAAACGCGCTGACCCCTCGCGGAAAGAACTGCCTCGCAGGGACAGCGCAGAGGTGTGGGAGACGTGGTGGCCGAGGACTCCGGCTCGTGCGCTCAGACAGGGAATTCAGACATTCGGGAGGGAAGACATTCGAGATCGGTGCTGGGATGCTGCTTCAGGATCAGCCTGGAAAAGTGAGAGGGATCCTCTGATCGCGCTCGGATTTCAGGCGGGTCTGTCTGGAAGTGACCTTGCCTATTGGGGAAAACACATTGGATTCCACCCTGCCTGCCGCAGCAGTGTAGATGCCACAACGGACTGGCATCTGATGAAGTGGGCTTGAGTCGCAAAAGCTGATGCTGTAATGGATTTGTCAGTCTTTAAGGTGTGCACAAGACTCTGTTGTTTTTGCTGCAACCTGCTGCTCCTCTGGAAATGGATTCTTCAAGTCTTCTGCGTCATCGTGAAGGGGATGGAGACTGTGGCAGAGCCGTCTCCCAACAAAAGGAGGTGCCAGGAAACAAACTCACTCACACATCACATATGCCCCAGTTATTAAAGATTCCGTGGTGAACCATAACCTTCTGAGTGTCACCACTAGTCTCTGCCTGCAAATACACAGCAACCCACCAGAACAATCCACAAAGCAGCGACAGCTAGGAAGAAGCTAGGGGAGGTGTAAGTAGCAGTCATATTTGAGCAGCCTTTGGGCTGTGACTCTCCTGCCACAGACCTTTGGGAACAATGAGTAAAGCAACTCTCTGAACATTTCTGGTTCCTGAAATGTTTAACACCATCCCACCACAGCTCCGCCCAGCTAGAGAGAAACCGAGAAGAGTACAAAGGCAGCTTGCAGTGGAAGCAAAAAGTTGGATGGTTCAAGCCTGGCTGGAACACATCCTTGATCTGTGATAATGCCTGGGTGTGCATCAACCTCTGACTTTTGCAAGGCTGGAATGCAGCCTACTGTACAGATATGAGAGTCACATCTTTTATGTCCTCCACTTCTGCCTCTAGCCCCTGCTACTCTTTGCTGCTGGGTCCCCAGGAAGCTGCAGGTTAAAGGAATGTGCCCTCAGGCTGAAAAAGGTCCCCCAACCCTGGTTCAAAACAACACCCATATGGCTGGTTGTACCATGTAAGACTAGCTCTTAGGTCCCAATCTCCTAAACCATGGCTAGACCCTGGTTCACCTTCCCTTTCTCTCTCTGTCCCCTCTTACCATGGTGACTGCTCCTGAGCTCCTTCAGCCCCAACATCTTGTCTGGCAGATGGGCAGAAGTGCACTGAACAGAAGAACTACTAAGGCTTCCCATGAATTATATTCATTTTCTTGAATTCCATGTAAGGTTCTGGTTCTGGCACCCCTGTAAACTTTACAGATAAGCTGGAACTGAATACACCCCAAAATAATGGGAGGAAAATGTGGTACTATGAACATTTCAGAGCAGGAATGGCTAACCTGTGGCCCTGCAGATGTTGCTGGAACACAGCGCCCATCAGCCCTGCCACCATGGCCAATGGCCATGGATGATGGGAGCTGTAACCCAATGACATCTGTTAGGCCGCCCCGCTCTAGAAAAATGTGGAAGTATGTGAAAAGAGAAACAAAAGGCACAATACATCTTAGCTCCATTGGGCTTTGCTTCTGTAGCATCCCAAACCAGATAATGGCTTCCACTGAAAGATGCCCCACTGGTGGGTTGCTGGATCACAGAATTCAGAGAGAGCTGATGAATTTGGCTGGCAGTGGAAGTTGGGAGCCTTATGGCACAAGGCCCCAGACAGTGTGGGGTCAGGACTGTGCATTTGTATGGGCACTGTGAAATCAGCAGTAGGACCACAATACAGATATAGTCACGTGTGTTCTCCATATAGTCTAGCACTGCTGAGGCCTCTTTGTAAGAGACAGAATGAGAGAGAGAGAAATGGAGAACCTTTCTTTCTTGCCTCCTGCCTGCCCTTATTCTCCCAAAGTAGCTTTTGGCTCAGCATGTCACTAAACAGGTGGTATGAAGAGGGACCTCAGCTGGCTGACTGAAGAACACATTTGTGAGTTAATGAACTGCAGAGACAAATGTATTAGTCTCTCCAGCAAGCTATGCTGGAGGCATTAAGGACCATCTCTGGGGTGACTGCAAGCCAGCGAAGTACACATGGCAAGCGCACCAGGTCCCTGTTTCAGGGTTTCAGTTTCCAAAACGTATACATTTATTTTGGGCTCTTGTTTTGAGCTGGAAATAGGAGTCACTGTGGAATCGGGGGGATTTGTTTGACAATGCCCTGTAATGTTCTGTAAAACTTGTGAATATCAAAATCAAGGGCCTCTTGAAGCTATTGCTCAGTTCTCCACTTTAACTGTAAGACTAATCAGCAGCCTCAAAGCAGAGGGTCCTTTCATTTATGAACCATGCCAGGTTCATGGAGATTGGCTGTGCAATACAATAGATAATTTCAGGAGCTGCAAAAAGTTAAGAATACATACGAAACAAGGGTGCAGGCTCCAGACAGTGTGGATGCTAACATGCTGTTGGTTGAGTTATCTGAATATTTGAAGTTAGGGGACAACGCCCCCCCCCCCTGGAGACACCTCTTGGGGAAGGCAGATATCAAAGCTGCCAGCAGCCTCTCTTCCTTTGTTCTCTGAATTCTTCTTCTTCTTCTTTCTTTGGTGATCACTCGTAGCCGAGTAAGATTGTCTTCCATAAACATGGTTTTAACAATGAGCCTGTAAGTGACTGTGGAGGCCAATTCTGGACCCACAAGTCCTTCCACAGTGGGGACAATGGTTCCCGGGCAGGAACTGATCACGGTGTGGATTTGCCAAGTGTGCCTTCCTCTTAGCACGTTTCTCCCTTGCGAATGTCCCGGTCCTCAAACACTCTGCACTTCAATCGGGAGAAAGCCACACTTGCAGAGCTCAGGCGATGCTGGATTTGCAAGGCATCAATAGCACACATTCCACCTTCCTGTATCCTGAAGCTAGCTTAAGCCTTGTGTTCAATGAAGCAGGCAGTCTCTTGGTTTCCTTTTAAACTGCCTGGACGGGGAAACAAGACTCGTGTTTATGAAAGGGCAGGTCTGGCTTGAGTTTGATTCAAGCTTCCAGTTGACAAGCACATAAAAGTAAAAGAGGAACATGGGCTTCAATGCAAGAGAATCTTGTACATTCTCCTCCCCCAATAGATTTATCTTTCACTGGAATTAAACCAAACGTTGCTTGGACTGAGGTTCCCACTTAAACGGTCATTTTTATATTTGTGTTTATTTAACAATTCTAAAAAAAATACTAATGGGCATGACTGAACTAGTCATACAGGAATAAAAGACATCAATACAAACATAAAAAACTGCAAATAAAATATATTCCGACTTCCAGTATGCAAGGTGCACTCATTGCCACAGCAGTCCTGCAGTGTAGGCCAGCCTTTGGCCAAGGCTGATCTAGGTCATTAATATTCCCCAGTTGACAGATAGGGAACAGGGGCAATGGGAGATCGTAGCTTCCTAAAAGTCATCTCCTGAGTTTGTCTCTGGTTGACTGTGGCTCAGTCACCCCCTTTGGTCTTGCTTCTTCCCCTCTTTTTTGTAGAAGTATGCTAATGAAAACAGAACCTACATTTTAAAGGGGATTTTCAGTTTCAGCAATTGAACACCCCTCCTTCCAGCAACTTTCAAATGTACACTGTAAAAGAAAGAAAAAGCACACGCATACCAATGGAATGGAAAGTGAAGATCTGCTTTTAAAATGGTTGTGTGTATGCCTAAAGAATGGCAGAAGGGCTTGCTGGCAGCACACACCTCAAGTAGCTCTGAGAAAACATCTGGTTTGAAAATGGGAGTCACTGTCTCTTCCCCTCTGTGAAGAACCTACCAGTCAATTATAAATCACTGGTGCAGAAACTGGAATGCTAGCAGCATTCAATATTTCCATTTGTTTCAAAATAGGTGAAATTATTGAAGAATCTGTTTCTCTCTCTTCTGCCCAAAGTAACCGGCAGGAAATAAACCAATTCATATTTCCCTAACCATTGTGAATCCCAACAAAGACTAATGGTGTTCAGGAGAATCTGGATCTATACCAAATGGATTAGAAGCGAGAAAAAGCAGGAACACATGTCTACCTACAACCCTTAACAAACTGAATGGTGTTTTGCCTTCTTCCCACGGAATCCTTCTGGCAGAATTTTGCTATCAAACACACTTTGCATTTCCTGTTTTTTTGGGTATGAATGGGTACTCAGTATGCCGAAAGCTGGCTCAAGTTGGTTCCTTGTTAAATTGTACCAGATGTTTATGGTTTGCTTTTTGTTTATGTATTTGCGTGAATTGAAATAGCTCCATTTTAACAAGATATAATGTGCCTGAGAGTTTCAAAGGTCAGCAGACAAACCTAGTCTAAAGGAAGACCCACAATTCAGTTTTCACTGTAGAAAAATGATAGGGGAGAAAAAGAGAAGAGAACAATGATTTGCTTTTTCAGTTATCTAGACTTTTAATAAGTTACAGCATACTAATAAAATAATTTTTCACACATTTACATTTTTTTTTTTTTAAAAAAACCCCACCTAACAATTTACAGTTCTCTGTAAACCCTGACATCTTTCCCTGTAAGGCGCTACAATCTTCTGTGTCCACAAACGTAAGCACACAGTTGATTTAAAATGCCAGAGAGAATTGCGGGGTGGGGGAAGAGATTAAAAAGAAAAGGACACAGTATAAAACCATACAAAAAAAAGGAGGAGAAGCTTATGCTGATGAAAACCAAATAACAGCAGCAGCAGCAGCAGCTAATACTGCTGGATAAGGCGCCGGCGCTGAGAGGTCTTCCGTAACAATTTTTGGTAGTCATAAGGATTATCCTTGCTTTTGCTCTCTTCCACTGGAGTCTCTGTGACCCTTGGCCTAGGAAGAAGGGAAACAGAAGTGCTTTTGCAATAAGAAATCAACACATTTACTTTGGAAAACTTTGTTAATCAACTACTGAACCTTGACCTTTGGCAATAAAACAAACCAAAACCTCACCCCTCTCCTCCCTGCAGCTGTTTCACTCTCCCTCTCCCTCCCAGCCCCCTTTTGCAGCAGGTGGAAACTGCACAATGTATGCAGTGAGAGAGACATCACATAAAAGCTGGGAACTAAAGCAGGGTGCAGTGAAAATGTTGAATCAGCAGGGAATGATCCTCTTGGTACGATTCAGCAGCTGTGTTATCTGTCTTCTTAGCCCCAACTATGCTAAACCATAAGAAATGTAAGACTTTATGGACCAGATCCAGGTGCTCTTGGAGGAAACCAAGATATTAGAGAGCACCTCTCACCATATATATAAAAGGATGTCATATAGAGGAGGGAGAAAGGTTGTTTTCTGCTGCTCCAGAGAAGCGGACACGGAGCAATGGATCCAAACTACAAGAAAGAAGATTCCACCTAAACCTTAGGAAGAACTTCCTGACAGTAAGAGCTGTTCGACAGTGGAATTTGCTGCCAAGGAGTGTGGTGGAGTCTCCTACTTTGGAGGTCTTTAAGCAGAGGCTTGACAACCATATGTCAGGAGTGCTCTGATGGTGTTTCCTGCTTGGCAGGGGGTTGGACTCGATGGCCCTTGTGGTCTCTTCCAACTCTTCTATGATTCTATATATTTCTTTTTATTTATTTTAATTAGACCATTTCTGTACTGCTTAATATATAAAAAATATCTCTAAGCAGGGTGCAGAAATGTAAATCAACAAAAGACAAGTTAAACAACAAGAAACACAGTTACATTCACACACATTTCTAATAAATATAGACCAGTATCAATTCATTCTCTTTCTGATACACTTCCCTTCTCGGCCTTCTGGCACTCAGTCAGGACTCAACCCATCTACTCTGGCTCTCGCCCAGGGCCCAGACTCACAATTCATCCACAAAACCTCACGTAGAAGAGGGACCCTGGATACTGCTGACATCACCCTAACCCAGGGGTCAGCAAACTTTTTCGGCAGGGGGCTGGTCCACTGTCCCTCAGACCTTGTGGGGGGCCGGACTATATTTAGAAAAAAGAAAGGAAGAACGAATTCCTATGCCCCACAAATAACCCAGATATGCATTTTTAATAAAAGGACACATTCTACTCATGTAAAAACATGCTGATTCCTGGACCATCCGTGGGCCGGATTTAGAAGGTGATTGGGCCAGATCCAGCCCCCGGGCCTTAGTTTGCCTACCCATGCCCTAACCTCTCACTTTTGGCTTGCTTTGTATGGGAGGGCATCAAGGTGGGTGGAGCTTTAGAGGGTTGCCCATAGCTGGGACCCATTCAGCAGTATCCACACCCAATGATGACTGGAGCACCATACTCCAGATCTTTTTTCTTTTCCTTCCTTCCTTCCTTCCTTCCTTCCTTCCTTCCTTCCTTCCTTCCTTCCTTCCCTCCCTCCCTCCCTCCCTCCCTCCCTCCCTCCCTTCTCTCTCTTTCACTGTGAATGGGGCCTTTTCAAGTGACTGTCCTATGGACATGCATTTATTTCTCTTCACCTCTGAGTTCCAGTTCAAGAGCCTAAGGCTTCTTGGTTCACAAAAGTCTTCGGACAGGCTGAAAGAGAGCACTAGAAAGGCCTGGCTCCTGCTGTGAACATGGCTCGTGGCTTGTGCCACTGTGACTTTTGATTAGGCATGTCAGAGAACTCTGATGAAAACAGGAATGGAAAAGGCCAATGTTTGCTTATTCATTCCATGGCCAGAATGGAAATCAATCCAGTGAATGCAATTGGTATTTGCTGTTGCTTTCAGTTCACAAACAATACGTAATTTATTACTTTTATTTCCCCCTTTGCATTGTGATTCCTTTGCATGGAAATGATTGGGGTGGAATAATGTGATGAATTACAAAAGTTATATAATACTGCCACAGCAGAGAGCAAGATGAATAATTCACCTTTTGGCATAAGTTGAACTGCAATGGAAGAGAAACAGCGCTGCATGCTATGAATTTAGGACAGAATGGAAAACAATGCTTTCTTACATCCTTGCTTTCAGTCATGCAGTCTGTTTACATGGATGCAAGACCCGAATGTACAAAGGTGCAAAGGACTGCAGCCTGGGTCTACCTTTTAATATTGATTTTTGCTGTATAAAGTATAGTTCGAGACCAGTTAAGCGGAGCTTAGACCTCACTGAAATAAAGGGAACAGTTTAGTCTTGGCCTGAAGCCTCCTGATGCTAATGTGAACTCAGTATACAATCCATATCTATAAGTGTCTTTGAATAACATTGTGATGAGCTAACTTGTGTGTACCTCAGAAAAACAGGATGGAAATAGTTTAGATAAAATACAATATACACATTTGCAAATTAAGCTGTCTGTAGTTCCTTCTGGATAATCTGCATGATCCAGTTGAAGCTAAGCAACTAAACTACTGATTTCACTGGAAGACTTGAGGATAGGTCCCATTTAATTCAGTGGAATTTTAAAGTGCTTGACAATTGTTTGGTATAACTTACCCTTCACTAACGCTTAATGTCTCAGTTCTGGGCTCTGTTGGCGGTGTCTTTTCTCGTGTGCAGGTATTACTTGCATTCGAGATTAAATCAGTGGATGAAAATTCTTGGTAATAGGGATCTTCTACATCTAGTATCTTGCCCAGACTAAAACAAACAAACAAACAAACAAACAATATGGTAAATTCCTATTCTGTGTCATCTTATACAGTCAAAAGACATTCCGCAATGGAGATGTCATATCTTGGAATATGCAGAGATGGGAAAATTGATGGCACTGATAAAAGATACACATTTAGAATCTTTTAAAGAAGGCTGGAAACCCTTTCTAGTCTATATAAAAAGTTATTTCCCATATGTGAAGACCACAACGGGGTTTGAAGTGTAAGAAAATAGCAGAATATATTAAGAAACACATTAGAGAGGATGAAATTAGATAAGACAGAACCTTAAGGTGCAATTGTATGTAATTTGGGTTATGAACTTCGATGTCAGGTGAGCAGGAAGTCACTAGTTTTGTGGAATTGGAATATAATATAATTGTTAAGCAACAAATATAACTTCCTATATGGAAAAGAGAAGAAATTATTATTATAAGAATACAATGGAAATGTCATACCTTGGTTGGAATAGATCTGCAAAGCAACAGCGGAGTACAACAACAGACAGCTAGAAAAATGCTTTTCAATATAAATGTAAAGCTGCAGCCATTGTTTTTTATCAGCTACTTAAAGAGCCACATCACATACCTTATATGGTCTACAAAGTACAGTATTCATTCAAAAATCGGCAGTGGGATAATATGCATGTTTATTGATAATGGGGGCAGGGGCATCATGTTTTTAAAAGGCTTTGAAAGCCCGTTTGTGAGCATCTACTTTTAATTATATCCATACAGATTTGAATTTGGGAGGGGGCAGCAGAATCTACTATTAATGAGGAAATGGATCCCTTTGTGTCCAAAGCGAAAATGGGCAGGAACAAGACTTGGAGCGATCTGTCTGTCATCTCTGCATTGAACAGTCAAACATCCTTATGATGGAAATATGTTTTTCTACCAGATATTTTTTAATGACCATCTTCTAACAACGCTGAAAGGCTGGGTAAACTTCTACATCCTGCAGAAGGTCTGATCCAATAAAAACATCTCACATTATTTTACTCATTCTGTATGTAACACTTTTCTGGGACATACAAACATAGAAATTAGTATCTGTGGGAAATGGACCTGAGGTCATTATTCAGTCTTTGTGCATTGCTAGGCTTAAGGACAGTTATTAGAAAACACTCCATAAATTATATAGTGCCTAAAAAATGTAGTCCTTGAGTTCCAGACAGATGCAATGGGAATCCTCAGAATTCTGAATAAAAAATTGCTCCCCCAAGTCTTACTGCAGGATAGAAAAGCAAAACACTGGTCATTTAAAACACCCACTGCTGTTGCCAGAGATGGGGTCTTTTGGAAGGTATACAGAAAATCTGCGCTGGGTGTACTTCAGCGCTGTACCAGGACTGAAAGGCTCTACAATTATTGGGCAATTTTCCGCAATGCTACTCTTACTGATATAATTAGGGCTGTATTAGAACTCCCTTTATAAGCCCCTATTTCTAAGGATTTATGCATTTAACACCAAAATGCACTCCACTTTGCAATTTCGTAGGCAAGGCTTCTGCTAAGCCAAGGCTGCAAGGCATTGAAATTCAGCATTTTGTGGTATCAGTGAAAATGTGACATTATCAGAGGCAAGTCAGGCTCAGAAATGAATGAATGCCTTAGGCTGATCAATAAGGAGCACAGAGATAATCACCATCTATATGTTTAACTGTTTCAGCACAGGGCCGGAGAGCGCTTATAAAATAAAAGGATTCGATTCATGTACAGCACCTCCTGCCACAATCCATGCCACTGATTTTTATTTTATTTTCTGTAAATTATTGGTAGATCTTGGTGGACGGTACTGGAGACCACAGCAAAGTGAAAGGCGTGCTGGTGTTTGCACAGTTAGAGGAACCCTTCAACTGGCTGCAAGAGGGTGATGAGGGCTTTAGTCAGTCTGACGGCAAAGAGACCACACTACATGTTACATACCCCACAACATATCTCCAATGAAAATAAGGATGCCCTAAGGAAAAGTGGAAGTGGGTGGCGCTGTGGTCTAAACCACAGCGCCTTGGGCTTGCTGATCGGAAGGTCGGCATTTCGAATCCCCACAATGGGATGAGCTCCCGTTGCTCGGTCCCTGCTCCTGCCAACCTAGCTGTTCAAAAGCACATCAAAGTGCAAGTAGATAAATAGGTACCACTCCAGTGGGAAGGTAAACGGCGTTTCTGTGCACTGCTCTGGTTCGCCAGAAGCAGCTTAGTCATACTGGCCACATGACCCGGAAGCTGTACGCTGGCTCTCTCAGCCAATAAAGCGAGATGAGGACTGCAACCCAGAGTCATCTGCGACTGGACCTAATGGTCAGGGGTCCCTTTACCTTTACCTTAAGGAAAAGTGGGGTGTTCTGGGATCAAATCAGAAACCAGGACGGCTTCTGTAAAACTGGGTCTGTCCCTGGAAAAGAATATTAAAAAGCCCTCTTGGATGAAGCCAAAGGTCTGTCTACTTGAACATCTTGTTCTCATAGTGGGAAGCTTGTAAGCAGGACATGACTGCAAGAATAGATTGTGATTCTCAGCAACAGGTATTCAGAGGCATACAACCTCCAACACTGCTAAACACTGGAGTTTCCTGACAGGAATCCCTAACGTAACATGCTTCTTCAAAGGCAGCCATGAGGAGTATGGCTGATGGCAGTGGGGCGAGGAGGCAAAGACCCAATGTTCCCCCCTGTGCCTTCGTTGTGGGTCAAATCCCCTGCCCCCTCAAATGCTGTTAGCCTTAGAGGAGAAAATGTAACATGTATAAAGATTGTAAATGAAAATATGGACATTTAAGGATCATCAATATTTTTGTTTGTTAAGCATTTTCTTTGATTTTTTTTAAAAAACTAACCTAATTTACAGCTAGGTGTGTGATGCCACAGTGAAACTGTGATTTAATTTTATTTATTTTAAACACTGATAGGCCTCGTTTGAGCGTCAAAACACTCTCAAGGGGGCGGATGTTCCATAGAATATATTAACATTGGTAACAGCAACATCAAAAGAACCCCCCCACCTCAAAACTGTGATAACCACTAATGGAATCAGCCATGGCACTGAGAAACATTCACTGGCACTGAGAAACATTCACATGGCACTGAGAAACATTCAGTAAAATACTAAACTCCATTAAATATTACAGCTAAAACCAATTCAATTCAGAAACCCAATAAAAATTATTTAAGCAAACGCAACAGAGAACAAATGAGTCGTTTAGGCTTTCCCAAAGGCCTGCACCTTGGCCATGACTAGATTATGCTTGTCTATCCTTATCCCCCACAATTTATTTTTATTTTTTAAAAAAATTGGTTTCCTGTTCACGTGTTTCACAGTCTCCCTGGGGCAAGTAGATGGGATGCATAAATAAACCAATGTTCAGAATTCAGTAACAAATTTTGTCCTAATCAAAAGGCAAGAATTCGACCCTGCAAATGTTTGTCTTCAGCAATGATCACATAACAACATTCCTTTCCTTAAATATCAATTAACAATTCCCCCTAGTTGTCACACCAACATACAATTGTGCCTTTCTGAAGCAACAAGAAAAGCTACCTGTTTTTTCTTGGTTTCCGCTTTTCATCCTGGACTGATTTCTGAAAACACAAATTTTGGAGTGGTTATAACTATGATCATATAGTCTGTACAAATGTTAATTTATGGTCCTTTTCTGTGACCCAAAGATGTGCATCATGATCTCATCCCCTTCCCTCTGCCACCCACTCCTTCTCCTCCTTCAGGTTACAGACTCTTCCATGCCACTCCTGAAACTTGAGGGAGTTCTCTGTGATTTCATTTTTTAAAAAAACTGATTTAAGATTCACAGATGGATTGACCTAACCCTCCAGCCCAACCACACTGTCTATATTTCAGAGATGTCACAATTTTTTTTGTAAGCCACACTAACTGCTATGGTGAAATACTGAAGCATGCAAACGCAGTGGCATTTGAGAAGATGTACCTGGTGAAACATCAATTCTTGGACAATTGTAATGTCCTCTTATCCTCAAAAGCTTTTAAACCATCGTCATTATTACTTTTATGCAATATATTTCTTAACCACTGTATGCTGAAGAGTCTGGCTTTGGATGCCATGTTAAGCCATATCATTGGCTTAGCTCAGTGCGGGGTAGAGGCAAAATGATTTGGGAGGAGTGAAGCAGCTGTGATGTCTTGTCCAGGAGCAGCATGCTAAGCCATGGTTTGGGCTTAACGTGACACACAAACCATGCCATTGTAACAGACATGGAGCATGTCCACCTCCCTCCCTCCCTCCCTCCCTCCCTCCCTCCCTCAATGCCTATTATGTCACAGGATATGATGCCACAGGATACATCACTGTGCCTTTCATCTCATGCCCTTGGCTTACATCATTGTCTCCCAGTGGTGTGGAGGAGAAACAAACAGGGCAAGGACGTCACAGCATCATGCATTTATCATCACAGATGGGTGAAAAAGAGGGAGCAAAGATACGTGAAACAGTGGCTGCTCCAGAACATCTAGTTCCACCCTTGTTTTGCTCTCCTCTTCTTCCAATTCCTCTGCTGTACTTTTGAGCACCAGCAACAGCGGCAGCCTGACTAAGCAAATGTATTCTGTCACCTGCTGCTAAGTAGGTCAATAGTATGCATGCGCCTCTAGCAAGTGGGCTTAATTGCTCTTAAGAGGAACCTACAAAACAGCTTTTTCCATTTCCTTCTGACATATCTGATCACCGTCCCCCCTCCCCTTTCCTCTTTTAAGCAGCAGAAGGGTCAGATTTGGAAAGCTGTGGCAGATAGTTGACCTCAGTCCTCCCCTTTTGCGATTACCTTTCACTTTGAGAAAATAAGCTGCAGCACTACGATGCTGCCTTGGTGCAGATGCTCAGAAACAATGGGATTCCAAAATGTGGAATTGCAATGAACATTCTGGTTTCGGGGTACATATCTAAGCCTTTGAAGGCCTGAGTTTTGAGGATTGACCTTGGAAGAACATACATCACACCAACATTCAACTCACCAATATTAGTCTTGAATTAGAGCTGCTCATTCAACTACAAGCTAAAGGGGCAGATTTTAGCCATATCGTTTGACAGTAATGCTTACATGTATGAGAGTGTAATATGTCGAGTCTTCGGGGTTGTTTAGTGTCTTCGGTTTCTGGGGCCTCCTTGGGCTCCTTTGCACAGAGTGAGCATCCTCTGATTTGGAAGCAACTGCAAGAGAGGAAAATACCTTTATTTTACACAAGAGAAATGTGGGCAGGATTCCTGCATTGAAGGGGTTTGGACTAGATGATCCTCAGGGTCCCTTCCAAATCTACAGTCCTACGATTCTATGAAATACTTTGAGATACATCAAGCCCTTTAAAGAATGGCAGTGCATATTTCCAAGATCTGCTAACACCATCAAAACCTACAGAAAATGGCTGTCTCATATCATTGTTTCCCATGGCTGCTATTACGACATTAAAAAGAATTAAAAAGATGGCACAGGTGGAAAATTCTTATATGTTCTTATATTGCTTCTGGAGCAAACTCAGTCATGTGCACACGCTGCAACAACTATCTCAGCTTATGTTTAGGGGTTCTACATGTTCAGCAAATCCACAAATAACCCGTGACTTGACTTATGCCCTCAAGACAAACAGGGACAGAAGCTTTTGTAAACTGGAAGCAGCTAGCCAGACACCTCAAGGTTAGGAAAGGGTAAGAAATTGGTCTGTGTTTTAATGTGACCTTACTTAATTCACTCTTCCTGAAACGGTACACAAACCAAAACACAGCTATCCTTCAGAATTCTCTGAATTTGCTGATACACTTCTTCAACCCCAAAGTACAACATTTAGAGTGTGTATTCAGAAGGCACTCTTGCCTTGAGAGAGCATTTTCTCCCTCTCTTTAATACAGTGGTTTAAAAAGTTAATAAAGCAGAAAACTGAATTAATGCATATTTAAAAATCTGATGAGTTTCCAAAAAAAAAAAAAAAAGGTGGTGTGCATTCGCATTTATAGCTCTTGACATTATAATATCTCAGTGCAAAGGAGTAAGACCTGGACACTGTTCCTTTCCAATCAGCTACAGCCATACACTCCAATTTCCACTCATATACTTCAAGCAGTTTTCAATAGCTGGTAACCTCCCAGACTGCTATTCTGCCTGGTCTTGCCCAATCTAAGCCTCTCAGAGACTGCTATTTAGCTTTTCATTTACACCTGGAAATATACATTCAGATCTGAAAAGGAAATATTACAGAGTTTAGCATTTATTTATAATTGCAAAGATAAACCTAATTCTTTTAGAGGTGGCAAGCCTGTGTCTGGGACATGTCACTTCAGGCCACAGGTGTTGGTATTTACACCGGAACAATCTCCAAGACATCTATACACATAGGAAAGCAGCATGTCAGGGACAAGGCTCAGCTCACGGATTGCTCTTTGGTGTCTAGTTTGTTTTATGCAGAGGGGATGTTCTTCTTCTATGGAGGATCACACATTCATGTGACACCTCCCTCCACATCCGCAGACTGAACTGGTATTGCCCAAACAGAGTCTTATCACCTAGGAACATAAGAGGCAGGCTGGATAATGGCAAAGGCCCAACGAATCACGTCCTCTTCTTACAGTGGCCAAACAGATCTCTTTGGGAAGTGTGCAAGCAGGATGTGAGTGTCTCTCTGATTATCCATCTTGTCATTCTCATCTGTGCATTTTGGGACACTGGAGTTGTGCTCCCCCCCCCAAAAAAGTGTTTTTCTCGGGGAGGAAATCGCTCGAGATCACAACAACCATAATGGCTGCCGTTCTCTCGCAATAAAAAACAGGGTGTCCTGGTTTTCCAGGGGCACCTATGGGGTATGCCATCGCTATACCCTGTGGGAGAAAATGTTTAACTGTGCACTGTGTAAGCAAATACTTTTATTTGTTTTCCGTCATTCAGCTTTATGGCATGACCCTGAGTTTTAGCATTAATGTATAAGAGAGGGACAGAAACCTCCAATGACTAGGATACAGTTACAAGACCTTCAAGCAGAGACACATTTAGGGGAGCGCAACAGGTTTGACCGCACTGGGTGTGGCGTCTTGGGTGTGTGTGTGTGCAACTATGATGTAGAATGGAAGGCAAGAGGTGGTTGTGGTGGTGCCAAAATTTAGCATTGCAAAGGGCGCCGCTGAAATTTCAGACCCAAAGGTCCTCTGCTTCTTTAATGTTGCAATATTGGGTTGTAGTCAGCTATGTTCTACTCAAAGTAGACCCACTGAAATTCATGGACCTAAGGTAGTCATGTCCATTAATTTCAACGGCTCTGCTGTGAGCATAACTAGTGTTGGACCCAATCTTCAGTCTGGATTGTGCCTGGGACAATCGTCCCCTTTGCCCAACTGAAGTTACACCATCTTAATGCGACATGCTCATATGAATGGCACCCAAGCTCTTTGCTGCGTTCACCTTGGTTTGACCTATATGGATAGGAAAAGGAAGTATTTTCTCTCTTATGCTTCACAGAAGCTTTCATCCCTGGTGGTAAGGAAAATGCTATTCACCCACCACCATAATACCATTTTAATTAAGAAAGTGGCACAAGCATTTATAATCAAAATGATCAGCAATACATCAGTGTAAGCACTAGCAAAATTAGCTGTATAACTTTTTCTTTGTTATGTGTGATAAATGCAGCCTTGGAAAGGTCACTGATATATTGGAGGACCAGAAGGAATAATGTTAATTTACAATGTAGTTGAGTAATGATTACATTTATTGTTCTAGCTTCTTATCTGGAATGCAGACGGTGCCTAATTTAATGAATGGACAATTATCTCTTAACATTTTGCCTTTTGAAGAACAATGGCGCTTTTCTAAACCAAGGTGTAGTCAATTTACCTTAGACAATGAAATTTCAATGCAATTAATTAATTTTACTACACTGAAAGCAAATATGAGCCAGAGTCTTTAATTTAAAGTAGATAGTCAGTGCTAGATTAGAATCTCACTTAAAACTCTTTCATTGGGACACACACACACACACACACACACACTTGTGCTGTTGCAGTGTAATGACTAAGGCCACATTCAGATATCACAACAAATCATGGTTAGTAGCAATGGGAATATGCTGTAGTGAGTCCCAGGGCCCACATCCTCAAATTTTCCTTTCCATCTCCTTTGTACCTGGGAGGTGAAAATGTGAAGGTTCTCTTAATCTTTGGAATCAAACCACCATTTCCCATTTCATATATTATGGAAAACCACAGGCAGTTAACAAACTGGAATATCAAATAATGGTTTGAGATCCTGGCTTGTTAACTACATTTGTTTAAGCCACGGTTCCCTGTATTCAGACGAAACAGGAAACTGTGTTTTGTTCCAAACCATGAATGGAAGTTTCAGACACCAGGGTCTAAACTGATTATGGTGACCTAGGAAAATTATGAGAGTTAATATTATGTTAATACTCGTCATACCAATTCCATGTGCTGATAAATGTGCCCCTGTGCAGCCAAGCACAGGACAACAATGCTCCGAAACCTCCTCTTCCTTAAAGTGGCTATTTAAAAACATTAAATTCTCAGCCATAACACATCAACTTGTTTCCCTGCTACCCTTTCACCTTGGGTGGCCAACAAAAATAATCTACAGGAAATATAGCTAAAATCAAAAGTTAACACAATAGCCATCGTGGGTTGTCAAAGATGAGTAATGTGCTCCTATTCATAGCTAGAGGCAGACAAGCATTCCTGTTTGGCATACAAAGTACTATTTTTGGATTCACATATCACAGCTGTAAGATGCCACACAGAACAAGTGAAGTTGAAGGAAACATGTACAATTATCACTTGAACTATTACAGTAATTATGGAAATTGAAATGCCAACTGATTTAAAGGAAAACAAAAGATTAGCAGTTGTTGCCGTTTGCTGATTAATGCCTTTATCAGAAACGGGTTCCACAAGGATGCTATTCAGCAGGAAATATTCTTGAAGAAAGTATTTGCTTTCTAAAGGGTAGGAAAGAAGATGTGTTGGTTTTAATTCATACTCCACTTAGAGGCAGGTCTTTGTCTCTGATAGATGGACTAGCTGAAAAAGCAAAATCATTGCTGTGGGGAGCAAATATTTTTATTTTATTAATGAAGAAAAGGTCAGGATACCCATTTTATTTATTGTATAATCAATGTTTCTAGTTATCACCTAACATATTACTTCATCCCCCCCATTACAGTATATTTTTAAAAATCCATAATAGATCATAATCTCTATATTACAGGACACTAATAATGAAAAAAGAATGTATTGCTATTATTTTTAAAAAAATATAAACTGCCCACCACTGGTTAAGAGGAATAAATATGGTTAAGAGGAATAAATCCATTTAGCATGGTCAAACTTTCTTAAACTAATATGTGCGGGCAAATAAAAAGGTTTTATTTTAACCTTGCATTGAGAAGACAACAATGCCAGCATCAGGCATGCTTCCATCAGGAGGCCACTACAAAGAAGGCCCTCTCTTCTGTACATACATATATAATGTACTAAAGAAGGGACATGGAAATACAACTGTGCAATGAAATAAGAGCTCAAATTTGTGACTTTTTGGAACTGTTATAATGCACACTATATTGTTTAGACAGAACAAAAAAGGAGACTGGTATCGTTTCTCCACTTGTACAGTTGACCCCATCCTAGATGATCAGTTGGAATACACAGCTTGTGCTGGAACTACTGTAAAAGGTAAAGGTAAAAGACCCCCGGGTGGTTAAGTCCAGTCAAAGGCAACTATGGGGTGCAGTGCTCATCTTGCTTTCAGGCCAAGGGAGCTGGCGTTTGTCCACAAGCTGCTTTCTGTGTCATGTGGCCAACATGACTAAACCGCTACTGGCACATGGAAGACCATGATGAATGCCAGAGCACACGGAAATGCCACTTACCTTCCTATTTATCTACTTGCACTTTGATGTGCTTTTGAACTGCTAGGTTGGCAGGAGCTGGGACAGAGCAACAGAGGCTCACTCTGTCACGGGGATTCGAACCGCCAACCTTCCGATCGGCAAGCCCAAGAGGCTCAGTGGTTTAGACCACAGCGCCACCCGCATCCCACACTACCTGCATGTTTCCTGGTTGTGTTCAGGGACATGTAGAAAACACTCCAGAACAGCTGCTTACTTTTGGGTTGAGTATAGGACTAACCCCAAGCTAATGGCACTCAGTACTGCTTAAGAACATAGCTATGTAGCATTTATTTGTGGGGTGGTGGTGGAGGCTGGGGCTGATGCACTCATGACACGCACTGGATGCCTACAGTCCACTTCAATCTCTCCACTTATTCAAACAACCAAAGGGAGCAACTGTGAGCCCAGCATGCATTCTGCCACCTTCACAGCCAGATTTTCAGGGCTGATGACAGAGAAATCTAAGATAAAGGTGCTTTCATTTTTTTAAAAAAAAATCCAATAGTTTATGAGGGTTTTCACATCATTACAATAGAACAATGGATTTCGTTAGTCTCCCTCCCCTACCCCAGCTTCCCCCTTCTTCCAAACCTTGTCCCCACCCTCACTTTTTAGCTGCAATAACATTTCCTATTTGTGCATTTAAATGACGATTATGGGAAGGCGCCCTGCCGATGTCTTCAGGAATTCTGAAACAGGTAGTTGGGTAGCTAAGCTAGTTAGGTCTTGTTTTTCCAGCTTCTCAACAAGTCTCTGCTGTTACCTGGGAGGCAGAATGGAACTCTGGCTGCCCCCAGTTGTCAGGCCTTAAAGGATGGGCTCAAGTCACTTCCAGGTGAGCTGTTTATTGAGCATTCATCCTGATTTCCTTGGAGCGCAATTAGACAACCCTGACTAGTCAATGGCAATTCATTCGGAGTTGGATATGGGAAGGTTAGAGGCCGCCAGGGCTTTTTTCCAGCCATAATTCATTGGAACTTCTCGGCAGCGGCGCCCGCCCTGTGGCGTGCCCTCCCATCAGATGTCAAGGAAATTAAGAACTACACAACTTTTAGAAGACATCTGAAGGCAGCCCTGTATCGGGAAGTTTTTAACCTCTGACGTTTTATTATGCTGTTATATTCTGCTGGAAGCCACCCAGAGTGGCTGGGGAAACCCAGCCAGATGGGTGGGGTATGAACAATAAAATTTATTACAAGGTGTGACTGGAAAGTTCGATGAATGGTCACAGAAATCAGATAGCGAGAAATATTTGAACATGCAATCGGCATCGGAAACCCACGAAATGCTCACAAATGTGTATGGAGATGAAGCTGTAACTCGAAAGACAGTGTATGAGTGGTTTAAGTGTTTCTGTGAAGGGTGGCAAACCATTGAAGCCTGAACCACCCTCAGCCTGGCAGACCATCGACGAGCAGAATGGCAGCAAATGTCAACAGTGTTGGTGAGTTATTGATGTGGGATCGCCATTTCTCCATTCAAATGGTGGCGGAAGAATTGCATATTCCGTGTGAAATCGTTACTAATGTTACTGAGTTGTCCCACCCTCCATATTCTCCCGATCTGGCCCCACCAGATTTCCTTCTTTTTCCAAAACTGAAATCTGCACTGAAATGGCACTGATTTTCCAACATTTCACATGTCCGAGCTGCTGTGACGAAGGAACTGAAAGCAGTACGAAAGAGGACTTCTCCAGAAGTTTCCAACAGTTCCATGAACGTTGTCAACGGTGTATTGTATCAGAGGGGGCCTACTTTGAAAGCCTGTAAGGTATGTATGTTTGAATATTTCTCGCTGTCCGACTTCTGTGACCATTCACCGAACTTTCCGGTCACACCTTGTGTTATTATTATCTCAGTCCCAGCACCTCTCAGGTGGGTTCCATTTCCATTATAAGAAAACAAGGGAGGTGGGAGGTGTTTATAGTGAGTTCTAGCGCCTCTGGATGCTGCTGTATCAAAGCAAGCTTTATCTCACACTTTACAGTGCACCTTTTTCCTGCTCTTGTCCTTATCGCCCAAAGCCAGACCTTTTAAGGACACACAAGGGCTCCAAATCAAATGAGCAACCTGGATGTGTCAAGGTGTGATTGAATCCCATCCCAACATAATGACAAGTTTGCCCTCAAGGCCATAGCTCAGTGCTGGAGCACCTGCTTTGCATGCAGAAGGTCCCAGGGTCAATCTCTGGCATCTCCAGGTAAGGACTAGGAATTCCCCCTGCCTGAAATCCTAGAGAATTGCTGAAAGTCAGGGGAGACTAGATGGTCCTTTGGTCTGGCTACCAGTATAAGGCAGTTTTGGATGTTCCTATGAAGTGCTCACAGAGGACTTCATTACCCCTTTCTCCCACAAAGGCATGCACTGAATGCATTTGTTTTAACCCACCACACCAAAAATGGGCCAATTAAACTTCTTTCAGAACATCAATGCCTTTCCAAAGGGCAACAGAACGTGAGACATAATGCCTATGATTTTGTGCCTCTGGGGCTCCTATACTGTTTTTGCCAATAATTGAATGCTTGAAAGGTGCTATTATTGCTCCCGATTCCACTCCAAAAAGCAATTAAACCATGCCTTTGCTGGGCAAAGAAAAGCAATGAAAGACAACTTTAAAAAATATATATATTTAAAAAGATACCATTGCTTTTGATATCAGGCTTCTCAATCAAATTATTGCTGAAAAGATGACTAACTACCCCGCAGGTACATAAAGAAAATGAAAAAGTAGCATTTTAGGAGGTTAAAAATGCAAAAAAAGAGCCTCATTTAAAACAATATTTTTAAAAGGGCATCTAGACCTTTTTTTAAAAAGCAAATTGCTCACAAGAGCATTTATTCAGTGAAGGCCATATTGTCCCTGAGTCCAATCAAATTGCTGCTCAGTTCAGAAACATTTGTTCCATTATTATTTATATGCAGTTTTGAAAGGATAAGGAGAAGAATTTTCATTTGCTATATTGTGGGTAAGAAAAGAAAGTATGAGGTAAGGGATGGGTAAATAATACATTCAATGCATATTACGAAAAAAGTTAAATTTTGTGTGTAGCAGAATTTTTTTTTTGGTATTATAATAGACTTAGATTTCATGAACATGCATTATGAACTGGGTATCAAAAAATGCTATCCAAAGGCTACTTGGACCAAAATATTCACCTTTAAGTAGCTTTAATCTAAGGCTGGAAAGCAGACAGGCAATTTAATTTGGTTTAGTACCTGCTCAATGGTTCAATCCTACGCATGCGATTCTCACTGAGTTCAGTAGGACTTGCTGTCTAATTCAGCCTTTCCCAGACTGGTTTTGGACCACAACTCTCACCACCAAGTTTTCAAGGTATTAAACACCTTGAGTCCCTTCTTTCCTTTTCTGCCATGTGTGAACGGACAGGAGAGGAAAGGCAGTTTTAGCTATGCATTCTCTTATCCCTTTCTCATGTGTGTTCTGTGAAAAGTGGCATTTGCTACTTTTCCAAAATATTATTTTGAACATTTAATCCATATTAGCTGGGAATGATTACTCATGCTGTCAGGCCTCACTTTAAATTTAATCCTAGAATTCGGATTAAAGCTTAAAGTCATCGGCAAATAGAGTATGATGAAGGTGAAAGGTCCTGCCAAAATAACGAAGAGAAGCTTTTGATTCACTTTTTGCTCTCATGGGTTTCAGAAACAAAGAGTAATTAAGATAACCAAAATGCAAACTTCAATTTCCATCGGCACTGGATCTTTTCATTATGCAAAGGCATTGCTAAGTGGCAGCAAAACTGTACACGTATTTGTTCCTCACCATAGCTTGGTCCACATGTAATGCGGACCATAGGATAACTGGAAACAGAGGAGCCTCTTTGGGCCTGAGCAAACGGAGAGACTCTCACCCTCCCCACTTCCTTTTCATTTCCTTCTGCACACTGAGGCCAGAAGGAAGACTTCTGTCAAGTTTTGCTGCACTTTCAGACAATTTGAGCTTACTCTCATGTACGAACCAATGCAGACTTTGGTCTGATGCTAAACAAATCAACTTCCATCCATGAATTATGAAGCTGGGTTGTATGTAATGCTAAGCTAAGAAAGTCTGAAAATGGAACTGAACTAGGCAGACTAAACTGCTCCTGGCTATGCAGAAGGAGAGGGCAGGTGAATTGCACATGTCTGACACCTTGGAGAGCCATAGGTAAAAGTAAAGGGACCCCTGACCATTAGGTCCAGTCGCGGACAACTCTGGGGATGGGGCGCTTATCTCACTATATTGGCCAAGGGAGCCGGCGTACAGCTTCCGGGTCATGTGGCCAGAATGACTAAGCCGCTTCTGGTGAACCAGAGCAGCACATGGAAACGCCGTTTACCTTCCCACCGGAGCGGTACCTATTTATCTACTTGCACTTTGAAATGCTTTCGAACTGCTAGGTGGGCAGAAGCAGGAACTGAGGAACAGGAGCTTACCCCGTCATGGGGATTCGAACCACTGACCTTCTGATCGGCAAGTCCTAGGCTCTGTGGTTTAACCCACAGCGCCACCTGCGTCCCATGGAGAGCCATACATGTAATCTAAAGCCAGGCATAGGGAACCTGTGGCCCTCCAGAATTTCTTGGAGACGCATCAGGAATGAAGAGAGTTGTAGGGCTACAGGTTCCCCCTCCCTGTAGTTGCAGAGTATATTCCATTGAGTCAGATTAATATTGCCTTTCAATGCTGAGAGTGATTGTTTATTTATTTATTTTTTACCAGGCTGGCACACACGAGGAGAGAGGTGGCCGTTTGTTTGCTTGTCTTTGGAGAGCATCACAGGCCTCAGCTGATGGGACAGAATCATTTCGTTCAGCTTCTGCTGCAGCACCAAATAGTCTTCCGATAATTTTGATATCTAAGAAATAAAAACACCAAGCTTTAATGCAAATCAATGCTGGGCAATGGGAGCAGGAGAAGCAATGATGGAGAGAGAGAGAGAGAGAATTTTGCTTTTGTAGATAGGTATCTTGACAACCTCAACAACCCTTACTGCTGAACTCATACTATTTTCAAAGGCATTACTATTGTTATTAGCAAGCATATTTTTTAAATTCAGAACAGGAGCTGATTTCACCAACCCTTAAATACACCTCTGGATGTGGGAGGATATAGAAAATCTACATTACAAAGGTAAAAATCTCATTCATTGCTCTACCCACTTTTTCCTCTGGCCCTACCTGCCACTGGCATGTGGCCCTCAGAAGGCTGCCCAGAATGGAATATAACCCCCAGATTGGGAAAAGTTCCCCAGCTCTAATCTCCTCACCTGCCTGGAAAATGCCGCCAGATCAGACTTGTCCTTCTCTGGGCCATCTTCCGGAAGATCATTTGATCCCTCAGCCTCAGCGCTGGATCTCTGCCTCGCTATTGTTGCATTGGGACCGGGATTTTGACTGCTCCCTCCACCATTCCCCTCATGGTGTGCTCTCTCTTGGTTCCCACCCGGCAATTTCCCTTCTTTCCTGAGCTGTCCTCGCCTTCGGTATCCTCGATAATTACTCTGAATGACTAAGGCTGCCTTCTCTTTGTCTCCTGAGGTTTGCTTGCTGGCTTCAATATGTTTCTGAGAGCCTCTCGCAGAGCTTTTCCTTACACTTGCTTTATTTTCAAAGGGAGGCGGCTGGCTGTGTTTCAAAGAACCTCTTTCCAGGTGACTGCCATGGGGAACAATGGGCCTTTGCACCTCTGAGCCCCTTCTTCCATGCAGAGTTGGCTGGCTCGATTCACTTGCCTTTCTGATAGATGCTTTCTTAGGCAAGCCGTCGGAAATGGCCTTTTTCTCACCTTCCTCCGGGAGCTTTTGTTTCACAGAAGACTGCCGTTTCCTGGGAAGTACTTCTTCCTTCTCCTCTGGTGCCTTCAGATCTAAGTCAGAGATGCTCTGAGTCACAACAGAAGCTGCACCTTTTTGGTCGACACCAGCTTCTGCTTCTTGCGCTGGTTTGAGGTTCTGCTCTGAAGGCGGTTCTGGCCCTGCCACGTTCTTGCCGCCCTGCTCCTTGAACATCTTCCGTTCTCTGTAACCGCGGTAACTACTCTGAAGGATGACAGCAGCCTCCTCTTCACTTCGGGGAGGAGACTTGTTGTGTCCAACAGTTGTGTTACTCTCAATCTCTGTAATTTGTACATCTTCTTCAGTCTGAGGTGGTGACTTGGGCACAGCAGCTGCACTGACGTGGACCTCTGGGGGTGAGGTCTGCCCCTTATCTGTACTTCCCAGTTTCTTACACTGCTCATCCTTAAACTTCTTCCGTTCTCTGTAACCCCTGTAGTTACTCTGGAGGATAACAGCTGCCTCCTCTTCTGTGTGAGGCAGTGGCTTGAGCTCAACAGTTGCGTTGACCTCAGCCTCTACAGGAGAGCTTTGCATTTCATCTGCATCTCCCATTTTCTTACAATGGTCCATACCAGCTTCGGCTTCTGGTGCTGGTTTGAGGTTCTCCTCTTGAGATGGTTCCTGCCCGGCCACATTCTTGAAGCCCTGCTCCTTCACCTTCTTCCTTTCTCTGTAACCACGGTAGCTGCTCTGAAGGATGACAGCGGCCTCCTCTTCACTTCTGGGAGGAGACTTGTTGTGTCCAATGGTCATGTTACTCTCGATCTCTGTAATTTGTACATCTTCTTCTTCCTTTTTACTTGGGGTAGCTGCCCTTTCAGCCTGTTCCTTCCTAAGAAGTGACTCCCTGACAGAAACATATTATATTTAGGAGATATTGTGACCCTGATACAATATGTATGCATTAAAAGGTTAATATGATATGTGCAATTTTAAAAATGAGAACAATATAACAACAACAACAACAACAACAATAATAATTTATTATTTATACCCCGCCCATCTGGCTGAGTTTCCCCAGCCACTCTGGGCGGCTTCCAATTGAGTGTTAAACACAATATAGCAATACAGAAAATGTTGGGGGTCCTTTTTTGTTGTTGCTTACAAGAAGAAAGAGCGTTGGGGGGGGGGAAACAATGAAGAATACCCCCTACTCAAAGTAAAAAGGTAAAGGGACCCCGACCGTTAGGTCCAGTCACGAACGACTCTGGGGTTGTGGCGCTCATCAAAAAACCAGCCATTTCAGATTGTTTAAAAGATAGTTGGCATCATTCACAAAGAGGTTTCCCAGCCCTGCCCTAGTACACACATTTCCGTATACATTACTTGACTGGAGAACTGAACCTCAAAATTTGGAGAGGTACAAATTTCAAAGGATAAACTAAGTTTTGGTCCACCTATCAGTTCAAAAAACATGTCTTAAGTAAGTTCCCTTTTTGATGTGAACTGAAACCATTCCCCCTTCCTCCCTACCACAAACTGTGGTTACTCCTTCCCCCTGGAGATACAGATGGCATTTCCACCACCAAGCAAAAACTTTTTTTTTAATTCTTCCAGGATTTGGGGGTAAATAAATTATTGCGGCTTAATGCCTTTGATTTTTTTTTTTGTTCTACTGTGTTTTGTCAATTGTTTTAAATTAATGCATATGTTATGTATGCAACTGACCTCCCTGAGATCAGGGAATCTGCTCCTGAATCTGTTTTGCTCCTGAATCTGTTTTAAAGAATAGAAACATTTGTTTCAGTTAATTGTACCCTAGTTTGAGTGTTAGGTAAGGAGATTACTCAACAATATTTTCTTGTTCATGCTTCCCTCCGCCACCGACTGTGTTGAGCTCTCAATATCTGGCTGAAAGGCCTTTTCTTGTTTTAAAGCAAATGGAGCCAGGAATCCAATATTCAGACTTAGAGCTACCAGACCTTTTACAAATCAGATGTGGATAAAATGTTAGCAGTCAAATATCATTTATTTGCATCCAGTGTTTTTAATGGAAATCACATGCCCTTCTTTGATACGTCTACTGAAAACAAAACACAATATAATGAGATATATCTCACCTTGTCTGCACGGAAGAATGCAGTTCATCATGGTCTAGGATATATTGCTACTTTCTGACTATATTTTATTGCAGAAGGAGACGGAATTTAACAGAACAATCACAACGAGAAAGCAAACAGTACCTTTTCCTTTTGAAGCTCCTTCGCTCCCTGTATCCCCTGTAATGACTCTGAATTGTCGTTGCTGCTTTAGAATTTGCTTCCTTTTCTTCCTTAATTTTCCTCCTGATTAAATATCCTCTTGCAGCTGATGTAAATTACAAGAGGAACATAACTCAATAATTTGTTTATTCATTTGAGCTATTCATATACTACAGCCTCCCCCAACCTGCTGCTCTCCAGATGTTGTTGGACTACACCTCCCATCAGCCCAAGCTAGCATGGCCAAAGGCCAGGGATGATGGGAGTTGTAGTCCAAAACACCTAGAAGGCACCACGTTGAGCACTCAAAACAACTCTTAGACCCTCCAAATACCCATATCTTGCTTTGGAGGGGAGATATTCATGCAAAATAAACACACAACACTGGTAACATCTCTTTTTGGATAATTTAATCATTTGCTGTGATCTTTATATAAGGCATTCTGCAGCTACGGTAGATACTGTCATGTATATTTACTCTAAGCTGTTTTTATTTTTATTTTTCGAAACCAACAAGAATTATTTACAAATTATAAAAAATACTTGCCAGCCTGTAGCTTGGTAATGCACATTTCGATTTTGTATGCTGCCTTTGTATTTGAATACTGCTTGCGAGTAACATATCCCCGGTAAGCTAAAGAGAGATAGTGGAAGCTTTTTTAAGCAGACGCAATTATTTTCACTGAACTACTGATGCATGCTCAGAGTAGAAACAGAGAAGAAATACATTCGGAACCAGTTATATAGATGAGATGTTACGCAGATTCCAAGATCATGATAAGAAAGCACATTTGGATCAATATAAACACAGTTTTCTATACTCAAAATCAGCCTTCCCCCAAATTGGTACCCTCTAGAAATTGTTGGACAACAACTCTCACCAACCGTGGCCACTGTACATACTAGCTGGGGCTGATGAGAGCACCAGGTTGAGGAAGGGTGCTCCAAGTTCAGGATCACACTATTAGTATTACTCTCTTGACACAAAAGCCCATTCAGTTTTAATAGGGAGCAAATCTTAAGTGTGGTGAATGGATCAAAGTTCCACCCATCACATTAAAAGCGTGAAAGCATTAACCATCAAAAGGGCAGATTCTCCATACGTTGTGATAGAAGTTCCGCTTGTCGTTAACACAATAAAATCATAAGAACCACCTACTGGATCAGACCAGAGCCCCATCTAGGCCCGCAGCCTGCTCTCACAGTGGCAAACCCAGTGCCTGTAGAAAATAGGTCCCAATACTGATCCTTGAGGAACTCCACTTTCTATTTCACTCCATTCAGAGAACTGTCCATTTATTCCTACTCTGTGCTTGCTGCAACTTAACCAATTCCTGATCCTCTAGGACATCACCCCCTTTTCCTTGACTGCTAAGCTTACTCAGAAGTCTTTGGTGAAGTACTTTGTCAAAAGCTTTTTCTAAGTCCAGGTACGCGATGTACTTGCCTTGTCTAATTCAATGAAATTTTCAGATGGTCTTACGCTTAGATTGTTCCTGTTCTTAAAATAACATGTCATTCTTTAAATGGGGCCTGCCATTATATGCCATTAAAAATACAATTTTCTGGAAAATAGTCCACGCGGAGTGGGAACACAACTCGGGGTGTGTGTGTGTGTGTGTGTGTGTGTGTGTACCCATTAACCCCACCCCAGCTACAACTGAACCTTCACCAGATATTCCCCAGGCCACCAGTTCAAGGTGCTGTGAGCTTGACTCTTGACATCACCATGCAATATATATATAAAATTATATATGTTAAAATATAAAATTTGCCACTCAAGATGACTAACAACAGCATAAAGGTAACAAAACAAGATAAAATATTATCCAACAACCAGTCAACCGCAACAAAAAGAGCACCTGCTGTTTTACACCGAATTTCTTATTTCACATCTATATGAACAAATACTTGCACATAATTATGTTTGTTACATTGAACCATTACCTGCTTGTATTTTAATTGCACTTTCTTCCCTTTTCTCCTTTATCTTTTTGTATCTCTTTGAACCAAGCCACCCTCTGACATACGCTTGAATCAAAACAATCCTGTTAATGGTCTCCTTTCGCATTAAGTTCAGCTGCTCTACATGATAGTATTTGAGAAATACCTGTAGGAGGTAAAAAGAGAAGAAAGAACTACATAGAAGGCTGACGACTCCTTCCATACATAAATGGCACCCCCAGTGTTGGACTCTCCAGAGTTTAAAATAAGCAGTTGTAGATCTGCCTTAATAATGGCTGTTTGTTCTTGAGGAATATATTTCTCTATCACTCTGCCAATCCTGGACTCCTTAGAACAGGGGAACTACTGACAAACACAATAACTTTTAATTCCAAGCTGGGTGAAATGCATGTGAACTTGCATACCGTATCATAACAAAACATAATGTACTTATCCAACACACTTTCCCTCTCCTTGGATCTGACTGTAGTGGCGGAGCAGGCAGAGAATATGGGCCGGTCTCCTTTAGGAAGGCATTTAGCTGCACCCAGTTATACAGGTGGAGCTGAGATCAAAGGAACTGGGCTCAGTTACTGCTTCAGCTCCAACATGATGTGTGACTTTAGACTGGACAACTTTTAGTTTATCTACCTTTTACTCACCCACCTGCCCAAAGAAAAGAATGAGAATGTAAGGTGATGTTTTATGAAGTGCAATGCACACATGATTGATAAGAGCAATATATCTCGTGTTAGTGAATTTGTAATCCTCAGCAAGAGACTGGATGCCACACCTTAACAGGCCCCAGTGGAATTTATTTATTTCATAAAATGTATATACTGCTTTTTTTTAAAAAAAGCCCCAAAACGGAATTACGAGGGATCTGTCTTCATCTTTCCTGTCTTCTCTGCAGCCCATAAGATTACAGTAGGGAAAGACTTACCGTACCCAATGTACAGTAGGTGGTACACTGGGTAGTTTTGTGGGTAGGGCATAGAAGGATCTGTGAGATGGACAAGGAGCTTTTGGAACCATGTTGCCCTTAGATCCCTGGCCACAGCAAGATGTAGCCTCATTCCAACTTGTATTAGCAGAGGCAACTCTTTTCAAATCCATCAGTATAGTCATTTATACCATTTATTTCAACGGGGGCTGCATCTAATGAACAAAGATACTACCTTAGTTTTCCCAAGTATCCAGTTATCAAGCTGGGCTTTTTCCAAGATGGCAGCACAAGTTTCAGGGCTTACAGGGGGTTTGTCACTTGATTTGTAACAAAGGAGATAGTATCTAAGACAGAGAGAGAGAAACCCAAATCCTTTAGTATTGCATTTGCAAAAGACATTCCGCGCCAATCAGTTAACTTTTATTTCATTCATACAAACTGTGAACTTGCATGCATAACAGTTCACATCTGAACTGATCAGCACATTCAGAAAAACCATGCAGTACAGCCCCCAGTACGGTGCCATGTTAACATATCAGTGGCGAATGGCAAGTCTGAATGGTCCCCAACATAAAAACGAAAGACGTGTATATACCAGATATCAAATATACCATCAAATATAAACAACAAATCTTCTTCCTGACAAACACAAGTTTTGCACAGGAAGCGGGTTTTCTGAATGGGCGAGCATTCTGTCATATGTTTCCCCAGCTGCCTTCTGATGCGGTGCAGGCTGAGAGCAAGCGTTTTTCTGAATATATAGATTGGGCTCCACTCCAATTTACAATGCTCCCAACTTGCTTCTGAGTCAAATGACTCTTTAGAGCTAACCTTCACCACTCGCACACACAATAGATTAGCACAGGAGTCAGCAACCTTTTTCAGCCGGTGCACCGTCCCTCAGACCATGTGGTAGGCCGGACTATTTTTTTTGGGGGGGGGAATGTACGAATTCCTATGCCCCACAAATAACCCAGAGATGCATTTTAAATAAAAGCACACGTTCTACTCATGTAAAAACACACCGATTCCCATACCGTCCATGGGCCGGATTGAGAAGGCGATTGGGCCGCATCCGGCCCACAGGCCTTAAGGTTGCCTACCCCTGGAATAGCATAACTGTTCTTCAGTGTATTGTTGGTTGGTTGTATTTGTTGTTTTCACTGTTCCTAATTTATTGTGAAGGAATTGTTTAAGCTGAATATTATTGTATCCGGAAAGCTGCTTCTTTGTAGACAGAACTACAGCACCGGGTGTTTAATCTGTGCGGTATTCCTGAATCAAAATGCAATGCCTGTTCTCCAAGACTTTTCACCCCCACTTTTTCAGAAGCTTTCCCAGCATCAAGGGATGATTTACACATGCTTGTCAATGCTGGTTGACTTTAACGGCAAGCGATGATTTGCATGTGTGAACAGATAGCTGGAGGGAAGCGGGTGGCGCTGTGGGTTAAACCACACAGCCTAGGACTTGCCGATCAGAAGGTCGGCGGTTCAAATCGACGGGATGAGCTCCCATTGCTCAGTCCCTGTTCCTGTCCACCTAGCAGTTCGAAAGCACGTCAAAGTGCAAGTAGATAAATAGGTACCGCTCCAGTGGGAAGGTAAACCGCGTTTCCATGCGCTGCTCTGGTTCACCAGAAGTGGCTTAGTCATGCGGGCCACATGACCCGGAAGCTGTACGCTGGCTTCCCAGGCCAGTAGAGTGAGATGAGCACTGCAACCCCTGAGTCGGCCACGACTGGACTTAATGGTCAGGGGTCCCTTTACCTTTACCTTTCTACAGATAGCTGGAGATATAATATTGCAGACAAAACGTCTGTATTACCTTGCATCACTGAAAGGGCAAGACTTTTCAGTGGTGACATTTCCCACCTTTAACTGGCAGTTGGCCCATGTGCAGCAATCCAGTGTAGAAAAGCCTGAGTGAACCAGAATCTGGTTTGGTACTAAAATGTCATTTCTGGACACAGTCTACCAAAACAACATTTGTAAAGGACTTACCGCTCTATGAAGTTAGCAAAGAGAATACGGTGAGAATAACCCTGTCTCCTGATCCGTGCCGTTTCCAGAATTCCTGTGTAGCGCAGCTGTACCAATACCTTTTCTCTGTCATATTTGTTTGCCTGTCGATCATTGTTCGGCTTAATGCAGCGCACAAAGTGAGGTTGGCCAACCACCATTTTAGATAACAAATCCATGAGCGAATACTGAAAAGGAAATACGGGGAGAAGCCTTTGGAAGCCATTCCATACAGTGCCTTTCTTGTGAGTGCTCAAAAGCTTTGCAAAACTTGTATTCTTTGAAAGCTGTTTGAATTTTCCTTGCACCAGATTAAGAAGATTATGGGCCTGCCCACGTTTTATGTAGGCAATTATACAGTACACTGTATTTGCGATACCCCTGTAATGCATCTGGTATAACACGCGTGCAGAGAATTCACCTATAGTAGGAACTAGTACAGTTGCACCGTTCCCATGCTGAAAACACCTATATCCTATCGCAGGCACATAATTTCACAATTTATTACTGCCCTAAACTGTACTTTTATGGCAAATTCTAGACTCCAAAAGCAAGGTTTGCTGCCCTAGTGGTTGAAGGTGTGGGATATACATTTATTAAATTTATTAAATAAATAATACTTTTTCACATAGGTTGCATATGCGCTTTTGATTGTTCCAAAGAAACTGTGTACATTCATTGTCTTGACTTTTCCAACAGGTAAGTTGGAAGTTGGGGTTGCTTTATGTACTGTACTGAACTGGTTTCTAAAACAACAATGAAATTTGTAAAAGTTAGTGTTGTAAATTGCTATGTAGATTTCTTAATAAAGGCTTGAAAAGCAGTGCCTGCAGCTTATAATTTACATTTCCCAGGGATGCTTGTGTCATCTTCTGGCTGAAATGCACATTGTCACTTTGAAGCACTACTTCTTGGTTGCATACTTCTATGCTCAAAGTCATGTAAGAAATCTCAGTATGACCTTTAGTGCTCAGAATTATTAATCCTATTTTGTTGTGGCTCATGGCTTAAAACAAAACATTGAAAAAGGGGTCTGTGGCCCCCTGTCTATTCTGCAGCCTTTATGAGCAGATGGGCGATGTAATTGCCTGTTGACAAGAAATTGTTAATGGCAGTTATGGCATAAAATGATGTTCTGACAGGTGTTCTGGAGAGTGTTTCCAACGCAGATTCTTATGCAAAACCAAGGAGCTAATTGTGCATCAGGTTGACTCAAAGGAAAATAACAGCAATAATGGAATAGCGCATTATTCAAATGTAAATTCAAAAAGTGCTTTACGTTCTCCTTTGGTTGTGTATTGTAGAGTACCAATTTGGATGTGTACCACAGAATTATAATATTATCAGTGACATAATAATGAAGCCCAGCCAACTTGGACAAAGTGACTGTTAAAATGCTTGGCAGTGACACATTTAAGTGCTGTTATGAACATTAAACATGCTAACAAACTACAGCCAGACTCTTCTTCTGACTGTCATTCTGTCCCTGTGGATTTCAGCCTCTCATATAAAATAGGGCCCGTTCAACCAATAATATCAACTAAATTGTATTTTGCTTAGGGCAGTGAAGCTTCTGTCTCCCAATTGGCTAAGCTGCTATAGAAGCATAACAGGTTCAGCTTTCCTGGGATCTAAACGGTTTTTGTCATTTCTATGTGAGGAAAGGAAAGTTGTCAGTTTGACTGGGATTGAAATCCATGGTAGCCGTGGAAAAAAGAGCTAAAAAAAACCTTCCTGTGTTTTTCTCCTTGACTAGAAGGACCACCTCTCCTGGTATGTCCCATGGAGGACCTTACGGTCTTCAAACAAAAACATATTGGAGGTCCCGGGCCACAGGGAGGTTAGGCTGGCCTCAACCAGAGCCAGGGCTTTTTCAGCTGTGGCCCCGATCTGGTGGAACGCTCTGTCACAAGAGACTAGGGCCCTGCAGGACTTGACATCTTTCCGCAGGGCCTGCAAGACAGAGCTGTTCCACCAGGCCTTTGGCCAAGGCACAGTCTGACCCCCTCCTTTGGCAATCCTCATAGAACTCAAGCCCAATGGTTGCCATTAATTTGTTTCTGAATTGATTTTTGAATGAATTGATTTTAGAATGCTGTGTTACTTTTATTGTTGTTAGCCGCTCTGAGCCCAGCTTCGGCTGGGGAGGGCGGGATATAAATGAATTATTATTATTATTATTATTATTATTATTATTATTATTATTATTAAGCAGTTCAAACACGGAAACCATTCAACTTCTCTACAATAGAGAGAGGAACCTTAGCTCAGAGGGGCCTGGCAGAAGTTCCCAGGTTCAGTCTTGGGCATCTCCAGTTAAAAAGGCTCAGGGATCAAGGCCAGGAAAGATCTGTGCCTGAAACCTCGGGAACCAAGTGCTGCCCATCAGTGGAGACAATGCTGGGTTAGATAGTCTGACTCACACGGCAGCTCCTTGTGTTCACATGGCTGGAATCAACAACTGGCATGGGCAGGAAAATTCCAGGGACCATGAGACTTGGAGGATCAACTGTGGCTAATGTGGGTACCCTTCTACTAAAAAATAAATAAATACTGAGAAAACAAGAGCCAGGTGAGATGGCCCTGCTAAGCTAACTTGCGGGTGCACCAGAGAAACATTTGGCCAGCACCTCGCCTCCCCCTCAAGGTCACATGGGAGATGAAAAAATATATATCAAAAAGCCGGAAGAGATATCCTGAAATGTAAACATCTGGAAAATGGCAGGGTATCAGTTTGAAGAAGAAGAAGAGTTTGGATTTGATATCCCGCTGTATCACTACCCGAAGGAGTCTCAAAGTGGCTAACATTCTCCTTTCCCTTCCTCCCCTACAACAAACACTCTGTGAGGTGAGTGAGGCTGAGGGACTTCAAAGGCGTGTGACTGGCCCAAGGTCACCCAGTAGCTGCATGTGGAGGAGCGGAGACGCGAACCCGGTTCCCCAGATTACGAGTCTACCACTCTTAACCACTACACCACACTGGCTTGAGTTAACCAGGGTGCCCTGAAGTGTTTTTCCTGTGGCCCTCCAGATTCACCCCCCCCACTACATACTGGTCATGCTGGCTTGGCCTGATGGGAGTTAGAGTCCAACAACATCTGGAAAGGGACAGGTTTCCCACCCCTGCTTTGGATATTCTAATGTCAGTCTAAAGGCTTTCAAGTTCCAAGTGAATTATCTTATCCCTAAGGAGAAATAGAACTATTGCATCTATAGAGACGGGCCCAGAAATCAGCAGGCTGGCTGCTGCATAAATCATATATATTAAGAGGAAGAATAACAGCTAAAGCTTACTCTGAAATATGAAGCAACTGTCTGCGTTTTCATATTGGTTGTTTCCCTCGGATGATGCGTGGAATCCTCCGGCTCACTCTATATGTATCAAGAAAGAAAATAGCACCTCTTATCTATACAGTGTCTGAAGCTTATTGCACCAGTTCAACAAAGTGTCCTCTTAAAGAACACTATTAATAATAAAAAATAGTCATCCTAAGCTGCAGATGCTACTGAGTAATCACTAGGAAAGTCAGAGGTTATTACACTAAAAACATTACAATACTTTATCACACTGTACACACATGCAGAAACACACACATATACTGAACACAGTTTGATAACTGAACATACAGATAGATATCTGTTGCAAATGGCATCTGAAGGAAAAATGGTTTGTCTAGATTTCTCTCTTTCTTTTTTTTTAAAGATTAGGACCGTTAACATCCTGCAAATAATAATTCTGTACCCTTGTCACAATGATTTTTTTCAACAGAGCCTGATTAACCCCACAGCCAGAACCTTGGTATGCTCTCATTTTAAATAAACATACCAATCAGGAACACATTTACTTGGAATTAAGACTTCAGTGTAGTCCAGGAAACATACTTGCAAGGAAGCAGACTTAGGGATGAGTGCTAAGGACAGTGACAGCAGAGAATTAATTTAGCTTTCCCTGAAGTAGTTATAAAACTATAGTCAGAAAGAAGGGAAATGTAGGTTTTTTACCTCACGGAAGGAATACGAATTGCACAACACAAAGAAATCCAGCTAAACAGAAAAGAAAACAGGAGAGATAAAGAGAGGGAGAGAAACCAAGGAAGGGGTTACTTGCTTACTTTTTTTGTTTTTGTTTTAGTAGCAACAACAACATTGCCCCTCTCGACTTCAATATATGGGTCCAGGCGGCTGCCCATGCGGTTTCCTTACCTTAGTTTGGCTGATTGATTTCTGTGGCGTCCATGTCTGGTAGTTTATCGCACTCTTGGTTTTCGTATGTGCCAAGTTACCTAAGAGAAGAAAGAAGGCACCTTACTCAAGATGTCCACCCCTCTAGATATTAGTCCAGGGATGAGCAGAAGGTTGATCTACTGGGATAACTCTGGGAGACTTGCAATTGATCCAAAAGATTTATGACTCCCGACTGTTTGACAATAGCCGTGGCAGAACGACTACCTCCCCCTATGACTGATGAAGTGGAAAAAGCTTGTGCAGAGGTCGCACACCCAGGAGGTCAGAGCCTCAACACACCCTTCCCGGCAGTGGTGTTGTTTACCGGAGGGAAAGGGCTGAGGGAGCAGGGAGATCAGGAGCGTGTGGGTGCACCAGCAGGAGTGACAAATTGTTCCCACTGGTGCACCTGCACTGTGCAAACCGCCTTGTCCCCTCTCCCTCCGATGAACAGCAGTGACACTGCTCACAGGAAGTTAGCATTGCGGTTCCACCCAACTGGGCAAGCTGCTTCTGAGTTTGGAGCAACCAGGAATAGCTTTCTGGGTGGAACGAGGGTACGTTCAGCTCAGTTCTGGTATAATGGTACCTCAGGTTACATACGCTTCAGGTTACATATGCTTCGGGTTACAGACTCCGCTAACCCAGAAATAGTACCTCGGGTTAAGAACTTTGCTTCAGGATAAGAACAGAAATCTCACAGCGGCAGCAGGAGGCCCCATTAGCTAAAGTGGTGCTTCAGGTTAAGAACAGTTTCAGGTTAAGAATGGACCTCCGGAACAAATTAAGTACGTAACCAGAGGTACCACTGTACTCAGAAGAAATCCCTGTGCTCAGCATCTGCTTAAGTTCCAAGTGAATGTATTTTGCCTCTGGGTGGATCTCAGGGCTCTAGTAAAAAACAACAATAACCCCCCCCAAAAAAAATGTTTAGGGGTGCTCTCATTTTCCTACTCATATTGAAATACTGCCCCTCAATGAGGCCAAACTTAGATTCACAAAATGTTTAGGGGTATGTGTCCCCCCCCCAGAAAAAAGCACTGACAATAACACAGTAGATTCCGTAAGACTGAAGTCTGCCCTCCATGTATGATTATTATTAACAAATTTATAGGCCAGATGAAACTTTTTATGTATGCAAGCACGGCTATGCAGATTCTGTTAGTCCAGAAATGGAACTATGCTGAGATGGCAAAACTTACAGGAAGAATAAGAAACCAGGAAGAGGAGGTCTTTAATAAAGAATGGGGAAAGCTTATAATTTATTTGAAAAACCATTGCAAACAATTACACACATTGGTAGGATTGACAGAAAACTTGCATCAAAAATTTGAACTATGGAATGATAAAGGATTTATAAGAATAGTTACGAAAGTGAGGCAGAGGAGAAAATCATTATATTAAGATCCACAATGGGGGGAAGCAAGTCAAAGGGGACTACCGTATATGTTTATTTATTTTTTAATTCACTTGTTTATATAAAATAGAAAATACAAAAATAAAATTTATTTTTAAAAACATGATACATGTAGCTTTCAATGAGCCACAAGCACATTCCTCGTTTCCCTTTTGCTTGCGAAGAGAGAAGATAATGAATACTTGGCATTTACATTTATTCTCCAAATCTTATTGATGTGATTACAGACACCAGAGCCCCCCTTATCACCCTCGCCTTTTGTGGAACTGCACTACCTTAGAGAAGTGACTGGTGTGTTCTGCATCATTTTGAAGCATATCGTACAATTTTATGATGGCCTACCAAGCTCTAATATAAACGAGGAACAAGTCTTTGAGTGCATTGCCCACGCTGGTGCAGGAAGAGGGAGGCTATATTAATGAGCATTTTAAATGCCCTTATAAAGTGTTTATTTTTATGTTTTGCATTTATATCCATCTTTTTTCTCCAAGGAGCTGGAGAAGGGATACATGGTTCTTCCCCCCTCCTTGGTTAATCCCCACAATAACCCTGTGAGGTAGGTAAGGCTGAGAGACAGCGGTCAGCCCAAGATCACGCAGTGAGCTTCATGGCTGAGTGGGGATTTGAAAACCTAGTCTCCCAGATCTTAGTCTGACATTCAAACCACTACACCACAACTGCCTCCGTCCCCTGCAACTCTATTGACAGGCCCTCACCTGGTCCCAGAGCCAAGCCCCAGCTGCGCCGTTGCCTGCCTCCTGATGGATAGCTGAGCAGGCTTTTGCTAAACTTTCTTCTTTGTGTGGACTACAGTATCCTGCAACTCAGACAGGGCAATGTGGACTAGCAGGGCCTAGTCTGCTTACTATGTGATTTCTGGGGACTTGATGAACCCAGTTTAGAGCATTTGCACCAAAATTTTTGAAAACCCTTGACTATAAAAAAATTCTAATCCCAAATGCCTTCCATAAAGCAACTTCCTCATTACAATTCCAGAAGTGGCTTCAATTATGCAGAATTTAAATATAAATTAATCTTGCAGTTGGGTACTTGGGAAAAACACACCACCATATACACTTGTGGGAAAACTAATTATGTGCTGGCGGCTGAAATAATTGACAAATAGTGCATAAGCATAATTTGCATTTTTCATATTCTCATGCCATATTTGAGGTGAGCAGTGACAAATATGACCAGAATGGCTGACCAGTATCGCCGGCAGCTTCCTTTTCTGGTCTCAGCTCTGACCCCGGGGCTGCAGCCGATTGGCTGGTGGTGCAGGTCACCTGGATGGCCCACAGCCTACGGGGACAGCCCAGGGGTCAGAGCCATGGTTGGTGTGACCCCCTGGGTCAGGGGAGCCAGCGCTGGGTCACAAAAGCTGCCCACGTCATGACTGGTGAGTGGTCACTGCTGGCTTACTTATATATGTGGTTGGTGGATAATAAACATGAACCAAGTACTATGCATCCTTGGGGGGGTGGCAGAGGGTGCTACTGGAGCCTGAGAGAATGTCAAATGTAAAGAGAAAGAAGGTATCTTTTTTCATATGTGGTACCACATATGGTCCTGTAAGATTGCAAAAGCCTTCTGGGAAATGATCCATAATGAATTGAAAATAATGTTGAAAACAACCTTTGTTAAAAAAACTAGAAGCTTTTCTTCTAGGTATACTTGGAGACGAGGTGCCGAAAGACCATAATAAACTATTTATGTATCCAACCACGGCTGCCCAAATGATATATGCCCAAAACTGGAAAGAGGATTTGGCCCCCAAAAGAGACCATTGGCAATTAAAATTGATGGAATTCGCAGAGATGGTGAAACCTACTGGAAGATTACGAGATCAAGACTTTTTGTAACCGAATGGGGGAAACTGAATACATGAAAACAAATTGGAAACAATTAAAAACGTTAGCAGGATTGATATAAACAAGAGCAGTAAGAAATTTATAGGAATTATAAAGGATAAATTTGTAAAAAGGATAAATTTGGATATGCAGTAAGAAAATAAGAAACTGCAGAAGGGGAGGGAGGGAAGTCACAGTAAATATTTTTGATTTGTGCAGATTTAGATTCATTGTTGAATATTGCAAAATGGGAAAAATATATTAACAAAATAAAAGAATGTCAAATGAAGAGTCCATATTTTTTCTTTTGAGTCCTTCCTTCATTATACTACAGCCAATTTCCCCTGCAACATACTGCTACACAAGAGTAGGGGCATAGAGTTGCACCTTACATTTTTTTTACAGGACGTTAAGCAAATAAATCGTTCCCACATGAGTTTTCAGCTCAGCTGCTTTGTGCACAAGAGTTCAAGGGCCGAACTCTTGACATCTCCAAGTAAGTGTGCCAGAGACACCTGCTATAAACCCTGGAGAGTGGCTGCCAGTCAGTGTAGACAATAGGGAGCTATATGGACCAATGATCTGACTCAGTGTAAGGTAGCTTTCTCGGTTCCTAGTCTCTGAAGTGCATCAGCTGAGGCACAGGGGTTCTGCAGCAGACAGAACTGTGTGGAAAGAGTTCCCAGAGGGTAGGACATGTGGAAGGACGGCTTGTAGGGAATGTTTTCTGGATGAGGGCAACACATCCACTGCCTAGCCTTCATTCCACTGCTCCTTTCCTATGGCGCTCAGTAACGTGGCAAATGCCTCCCTCCCTCCATGGTAAGGTAGAAGATGCTAGCCCAGTTGTGAACTCAAAGGCAGGCAGCACCTAACACTGGACCTGTTAAAGGGTAGCATTAGTACTGCAAGACACATTACCTGTTTTTGTAAGAGGGTGGATTACCAGCTGCCGAGTCAAATAGTTTTCCGAGGATCGCAAGAGCAGTACAATGTCAGCTGGTAAGGTGTCTCGGTTTTTGTTCAAGAATCCACTTGCGTTATATAGAACCTATTTTTTTTAAAAAAAACAACAGGACGGCAAAAGTTATACAGCAAATTTCCTTACGTTGACCAATACTTCCATGCATTAGGCTTACTGGTTCCAATATCAAACCATTCATTAAAAGCTACAAAGTGGTAACAATCTACAGCAGTGGTGGTAGTGTGGAGATGCTGAGCTGTTCTCCTGACACCATCCTTGCTGCTTACCTGTATGGGGCTGTGAACAGGGGGGTGGCATGGTCAAAACTGGACCTCTACCACCCACCCAACACTCCTGCCAATGTGCTCATGTGCCCCTAACATTCACACTGGCCTGCCTCATCCCAGTGCTGCTCAGGTATGCTGCAGTGATGCTGGTGTTAGGAGGGTACGTCTGCCTCACCACATGCTTGGCTACTGGTGACATATGAACTGGGCCTCAGGCTGTAATCAGAAAGCTGAATCACTTGCTACCTCACCCACCAAGTGATCATCAGCATACTTCTGATCCAAAAACCCCTAATATGCCTACAATGGATCTGTTAGTGAGTGAAGCGCTGCTTCAGGTAGTTTCCAAATTTGTATTCCATTCCTTTGTTTTTACAGTTGCATTGTGTATGCATGCCTTAAACAGCAAAAAGGATGCCATGACTGTTTGTTTTTGGGCTGTGATACTGGAGGATTTCTCTCCCAGCAAAATTTTTCCATTTATTGGGAAGAATATAAATGATTATTCTGAACCAATTATTTTTAATTATCTGAAGTCTCATGTCCTCATGTGCCAGAAAGTAAACAAGTATCATGATGTATTATTGAAATAATGCAATTTGATAGTGTTCTATAACCTGCTTTGATAAGTAGCCTAAAAGTTATTTTTATAAACTTAACAAATAATTTTACCTTCCCTGCATAATGGTAAATCCCAAATGTCAAGTCTATTCTTTTTGGTCTCCAGAAATATTTTGATTTCAGGTTGTCTTCAAATTTCTCTGTAAGGGAAACACACAGGTTTTCTTCTAAGGGAATAACATAAATGCACTTATGCCCATGGTTGCTTTCCACCACCTATTCCTTCTCCATCTGCAAATGAGTAGGCATGTGCAGATGCTTCCATAAAAACTTCTAATACTGTTTTGGTGGTTTCTTCTCAATTGATGTAATACAAATGGCCAACTAGTAGTGGTGGGCATAAGACCATTAACTGCAGGGTCTAAAATTACCTGGCTGCACCACTGCATGTAACTCACCCCTGCCGTAGACAACACTGAGCTAGTTAGTCTGAAGGTGTCTTTCAGTAAAAGGCAGTTTCCTATGCTCGCTCTTCCCAAAGGCACAATAATAATAATGAATAATAATAATTTTTTATTTATACCCCGCCCTCCCAGGCCGAGACCGGGCTCAGGGCGGCTAACACTGAATATAAATACAGTAAAAACATTCAAAACAAAAACACAAACAAAAAACCCCAAACACACACACACACACACACACACAAAAACAGTTGATTAAAACATAAGTTAGAATACAGTTTAAAATGCAGCCTCGTTTTAGTGGTAGCCTATAGATCAAAGCCATAAGGGGAGAAAACGTCAAATATTCTCCGGGGCCAACTATCCATGCTTGCGCTACATGGATTTTTCCCAGTGAGGGAAAATTTATATACAAATCCCATATAAGGGGTTCCATTAAAATAAATAAATAAATGAGACACAGGATTGCCACTGGCACCCTTTGGTCTACTCTGATTGGCAGTGGTTGTCCAGAGGTTGAGACTGAAGTTTTCCCCGCCCCTAGTTGGAGATAGCAGGGATTGAACCTGGAACCCTTTGACAACGGAATTTGAAAACACAAGGAAATGCTCTTTAACTTGGACTGTTAATACCAGTGCACCTTTAAGTACAAGCTGCAAACGGCTTACCCACAAGCGTCTGATCAGTGGCACGAGGAAACCGGCTTTCCTCATCAAGCAAGGACAATAATCCCATTGGTTTTTGCAGGAACATATCTAACAGGGGCCTGTTGTCTTCATACTCAATAACTCGTGCATCAACGCCTTCGTACAGGTATTCATTCTGCAACAGAGGACAAAATGTGCTTTGCTGCTGAGCAACACTGCAAAGTGCTTCATGTAAATGAAGAACACAGAAGGGAGTCGGAGCTTTTAGGTTAGCTGTCAACACGCCCCCCCCCCCAAGAAATAAATCTGTTCTGCAGCAAATCTTTCATCCTCTACTCCAGTTTGGGGAAAACTAAAACCTCTGTTTCCCGTCAAAGGCATTTTTATGACCCCAAATCTCCACACTAAGTATTTTTAAACCTACAGACATGATTCTGAGTATAAGATGACTAAAACATCGCCATGATCCTCACATGCACCAGAACAAACACTTCTGTGTCGTGCTGATAAAAGCTGTTCCTAAAATAGTCAATTCTTGTGAAAAGCAGACAGGTTGACAGGGCTGAAAATGCAGGTGTGTGTCTGGGGGGGGGGGGGGTATTAAACCACTATTTATGAATTCTCAGTCAGCTTTTGTATGACGAAAGCACAGTCTCCCCACTGACAGGAAATGGCCACCACGTAATAACCTCCCATCTTCATTACGTCTCTGGCTTCTCCATCAAGATTACCAAAAGCAGCATCAGTAAGCACTAAGGGTGTAGGTAAGGCTAAGGTGTAGGTAAGGCCTGCCTCTTAGAGTAAAGCTGTAGAGTACATTGAGTGGGAGCTGGTTTATGTGATTTGTGGTGGCTGGTGATTCCCCAGTGTTTTCTCAATGGGCTGAAATTGGCGTTTTTGCTCCAATTAGCAGGATAAGTGCCAATTTTCATTATATTTTAGCAATATATTCTATCTTGTTGGTTTTTTTGTTTTTTTTTTCTTGTAAACCTCTTTGGAAACTTTGCTGAAGGGTAAGTGGTTAATTAGAATTATAGAACTGTAGAGCTGAAATTATAAAAATGTAGAGTTTGACTAAACTGCGGGAGGCAGTGGAAGACAGGAGTGCCTGGCGTGCTCTGGTCCAGGGGGTCACGGAGAGTCGGACACGACTAAACGACTAAACAACAACAACAAGAGTTGAAAGGGACTGCTAGGGTCATCTAGTTCAACCCTCTGCAATGCAGGAATCTTTTGACCAGCGTGGGGCTTGAACGTATGACTCAGATTAAGAGTCTCCTGCTTTTCCGACTGAACTTTGGGTGGTATCTCCAAATATGTGATAGGTTGTCATATATGTGATAGGTTGTCATAGCCACTATGATTTGTCCAGTTAGCATTGTACACATAGGAGCTGTTACATCAAGTGACCAGTGCAAAAGCAGCTACAGCAAATAGCTTGTATCCGAGCCATTCAGGTTAATAGTCTCCTTCTCTTGGTTATAATGATATGCATTACGTGGGTTAAGTGCATTTTACAAATATAAATATATTCTGCCTCTAAAGCAAAAGACACATTAAGCAGCAGAGTAGCCATCTGGAAACCACTTGTTCAAAGTGCAGTTAAAGGAGTTATTTTAGATTATAGCGTATTCCAAAGGGACAAGCCTATTTATTACCTCACTTGGCACTGTAAAAGCCCATTCTTCCAGGTGAGAGCTGTTTTCCCCTCACTTATTCTTGTGGTATGAAACTGAGAAGACTTTTTACTAAGCCACCCTTGAAATGGCAGGATGCATGCTATGAGGTGGGGGAGGGGGGGGGAGGGAAAGAATAACATCTCTCCTTCTTCCACTATAAAGGGAGAGTTGAAAAGGTACCCTCTATATGGCAATTAAGCTGCACTTTGGTTCAGAGCAGAGAGCAAGCTCCGAATCTACAGCACAGTGGAGGCAATTTTCAGGTAGGCAGTAAAGGGGTCCTTTCCTTCCTCTTCTTCCTCCACAACCCCTCCCCCAATGCTCCCCAAGTCTCCTGATTCAGGCTTGCTGCTAAGAGCTCATATTAAGAGTTTGGGAATATCTAAACTTAGGGTTCTTCCAGATGAACCTTTTAAAGCATTCAGCCTGGCTTGCTTGCACAAAGCTTGTGGGAAAAATTAAAGCAGGACCAGAGCTCAACAACTGAGATGCTTGCCATATAGCAACTGTTCCATGACAAGCACCCATCCTGATTTGCTTGATGATCTTCTCATTTTTTCACCCTACGCGTTCCGGTGCATTCCACTGCCATTTTCCTAACCGCAAAAAAGTCAATTTCTTTGCAAAAGCGGATTTGTTGTGCTGCGGCAACAGAGTGCTTTAATCCACCTCAATGGCACAAACCCAGCTTGCTCTTGAATCCCTCCCACAAGATACTGACAGTCTGGGGGGCAGCATAATAAAAGAAGGAGTTTACTAGATGGAGGCTTATAGTCAGCAGTTTCTGTAACATTTGCTCTTTCCTTGACTGGGGAATCTTTTCCTAAACAAATACCCCACTGCCATTTTAAACTGTTAAATATTCATTTTTCACCCTTTTAATAAGCTCCTGAAGTCTGTTCACTGACCCTTCAAGTTCATTAGCATTTTGATAATTGCACTATCTCATTTGGCATCCGTCTTAAAAAATCAGATTAAACTGTACAGTCAGACTAACCCCACCCCACCTTTTGAATTGCAGTAAATTTCAAAACTGAAATAAAAGCAAATTGTCATTTTTCTCCCCCACATAATATTCATGGTTAATATGCTTGTTGGCAAATGATTATAAAAGTTCCAGGTTTTTAAAGAGCTGCTCTGTATGATATTCATTTTAAAAAAAAAATATTCTGCTGCTGAACCATAAATTACACAGCACACCTTATTCCTCATGAAAACAACATAGCATTTGCACCAAACCTATTATCACTGTGTTCTGTTGCCTGGATACTGTAAATGGGAAGCCTAATGTAGTTTTAGACAGACATTTAAATTGCAGAAAGCAATCATACAGTTCTGCATAGAATGTATTATAAACAAAGCATTTTACAGTCTTTGGTTTTTCATTGCCTCTCCAACAGAAGTTGTAGGTAACTTTTCCTAGATAAAATTGGGTATGGGTTCAAAATTACCAAGCTCATTTTCACCAAGCCAACCCACAACCTTTTAGCCTTTGCATTATATGCTCTTTTTACATGTAGAATTAGCGGTATAGACAAAAGAAAGTACTTCATGCACCAAATCGGGTCCTCCCTTAAAGAGTATTGCAGTGAGACCTGGAAAACCGACACCCTGTGTGGTGGGTGGATACGATTGGTCAGCCACAACACCCGATTGGTAGGTCCCTCGAAGCTGGGTACAATCTGGCCAATGGGACGCAGTCCAAATGGTTCGAAGGACCTATTTATGCCCATGCATGTGACCCAGAGCTTCAATTTTCAGCGTGTGCCTTCGGAACACCCGCCCACCTCTCCCTACTTTTAAGGCTTTGCGCTTGACCTTGCTATGCTGTCGTGTGTTGTCTGTCATTGGGACAGGGGCACAGCAGGAATTTTCCCCACTTGGCTGATTGGCTCTTGCCATTTGGGTTTCGCCCGCTGCGTAGCAAATCATCACAACTTGTAAGGTAGTGGATAGGCTCTGGTTCAGGTGATAGGGATGAGAGAACAATCTTGCCATCCCTTTGTGAAGGATATTCTGTTAAAGGAATCCAGGGACTCGATGGTTTGGTCAACCCCTGAGAGGGGGTTGTGCCCGTGCCTGAGTCCAGGAGGACATTTGCATGGCGGAGTTAGCCCATTCCCAGATTTCTGCTTATCCAGGTGTTCACCCTTGGCTGACCTGTGCTGGAACCCTGGGTCAGCGCTACCTGCATGGCAGGGAGCTAGCCGAACAAGAGCCTATGCAACCAGTTACTTTCTGTAATCAATAAAGTTGTGGCCTAAATTCTGCCAAAAACCAAAACCAAAATTTTGAGTCAAGTGTGAATTTATTTAGAGGGGAGGTTTCTTGGTCCGAACACGCAAATAGTTAAACTATGAAATTCACTCTCAGAAGTAGCGGTGGCCACCAACTTGGGTGGCTTTGAAAGAGGGTTAGACAAATTTGGTAACGGTAAAGCTATCCATAGTTACAAGCCATGATGACCAGGGACGCGGACTTAGAAAAAATATTGGGGGGGCCCGGGAAAGCTCATGAATAATAAATAAGCTCATGAATATGCAAATAAAGTGGCTCCGGCCCTAAATAGGGCAAGCCACGCCCCCCAGCCAGCCGATTGGCTGGCTGGGAGGTGTGGCCAGTCGGGATTCCCCTGTTCTCGCGGGATTTCCGGCAGTGCCTCCGATTAGGGCGCGCGGCTGGCTGGCTGGCGAAGGAGCAGGTGAGGAGGAGGCGGGGGACGGTGGCGGCGCTCTGCTGGAAGGGCGCCCGCCCGAGATTATTGGGGGGGCTGAGCCCCCCCAAAAAATTTTTTGAGGGGGCTCGAGCCCCCTCAAGCCCCATGGAGTCGGCGCCTATGATGATGACTTCCTCATGCTTCTATTGCTGGAGGTTGCATGCCTGTGAATACCAGCTGTTGGGAGAGAGTGGGGCTGCCCTTGGTTTCTGGTCAGCGGCTTCCCATGAGCATCTGGTTGGCCACTGTGAGAAGAGGATGCTGGGTAAAAGAGAGGCCTTTGGTTCTCCTTATGTCCTTAAACTCCTCCCAAGCAGGGGAGGTAAAGGTCTGCTTGGTCACACTTGTCAGCCCTGCTTCCACCAGAGGGTCATGCACCTTGGGGGGCCTGACATGTGTTGCACATGCATCGTCAGGAGGAGGCTCATTGCAGTGTGGTTTCCTCTCTTGCACTCAGGAGGAGCCAGCCACTGAACTGTGCCTCACTTGGCTCCGCCCTCAGCCTCCTCCGCCACCTCAACATTGAGGGGGCCCGGCCCTCTGCCAGCCAATATGGAGGGGGTCAAAGACACCTCTGCCTCTAGGAGTTGGCATGCCTCACCTCCACCATATTCTTTGCGCTTGTTGTACATTCAGAATGTGTGAGAAGGGGTCCTAGGCACATAGATTAGTACACTCATTAAGCATGGGGCTGAGGGATGCATTAGGTGAGAGGCGCTCTCCCTGTCAGTGTGCAAAAGGTGTTGGTTCAAACACTTGAGGTGGCATTCAACTAGTTTTACTCGAAGTTAGACCTAGTGAAGTTAATGGACCTAATGTAGTCATGTTCACTGATTTCAATGGATGAGTAAAACGTAAGCTGACTGGGAAGTCCTACCGCTGTGTTTGCCTTTAGTGAATGCATCTTTTTTTCCTCCTGGTTTTTTGAGTGCCCCAGTAATTCAATAGGCAATTTGATGCTGTCATTTCAGTGTTGTCTTTATGCGATTTTAAAAACTGACCAACTCTTTTGGTTTTGTACGATGCTTTGAGCTGGTTTTTGTTTTGTTTTTTTTTTTGTTTTTTTGAAGCAGCATAAAACACTTAAAATAAACACAACACAGACACACAAATTATAGCACCCACCTGCTCCCATGCAAAGACATGTTGGTTGAAGTAGAACTGGATCTGTTCATTGGCAATGTTGATGCAGAGCTGTTCAAATGAATTCTTTTTGAAGTTTTCAAAACCAAAGATGTCAAGAATCCCAATGTTCAGCCCTTCGTCATTTCCGCTGAAATGTACAGAATTTGCACATTAGATTCTCCAGCGCCGATTGGTTATTTCACATCAGCTTCAACCCTGCAGCTACTTCAAAAACATAACTATTACATGTCTGGTTTAACACAGTTGGGAGTCAGCAACCGGGCAGGGTCTCCTCTAGTTTGAGATTCTGACAGGGTCTAATGTGCTGTGTGCCAAGGAGAGTCAGAAGGAGACCAAATGTCTAACTACAAGCCCTTTATTTCTGAATGTAAGAGTGGCCACAAGATCAGCCAGTCCTTGCTCCTGGGCAAAAAGTGTTCATACAAGGCACAAGTATTTGCATATCCCGTGGGTTAATTTGCATTGCAAATCTGAATTTACAAAGGCATCTTGCTCTACAGCAATGTATCCTGGCTGAATCAGGACAAAAGCCCCTTGCTTAAAATACATGTAAGAGATTGGCTGCAACACTTACAATTAAATGAGGTATTTAAAGAAGGTAAAAAAAGGATTCAGCTATACTTTATCTAGATTCCAAAGTGAAGTCATTGAAGATAATACAAAATTCCTAAGGAAAGCATATAAGTTACTATTAGAGTGGGAAACTAAAGACAAGGAAGTCAAAAGTGTGATGATAAAGTGGGCACAAGACCTGGGACACAATATACAAATGGGAGATTGGGAAAAATTATGGAAATCTAACTTAAAATTTACTGATTGCATACAGTGGTGCCTCGCAAGACGAAATTAATCCGTTCCGTGAGTCTCTTCGTCTTGCGGTTTTTTCGTCTTGCGAAGCACGGCTATTAGCGGCTTAGCGGCTTTAAGAAAAAGGAAAGAAACTTGCAAGAACTTGCAAGACGTTTTGTCTTGCGAAGCAAGCCCATAGGGAAATTCGTCTTGCGGAACGACTCAAAAACCGGAAAACTCTTTCGTCTTGCGCGTTTTTCGTCTTGCGAGGCATTCGTCTTGTGAGGTACCACTGTATTGTTAAAAGATAATTATATGAAGATGATGTATAGATGGTATATTACACCTGTAACAATGGCAAAAATGTATAAAACAGGCTCTTAAAAATGTTGGAAGTGTAAAGAAAAAGAGGGTATGTTTTTACATATGTGGTGGAATTGTAAAATAATCAAGAAATATTGGGAAATGATATATCATGAAATGACAAAGATGTTTAAAATAACCTTTGTTCAAAGCCCAGAAGCCTTTTTGTTAGCCCTTATAGGTCAAGACCTGCTGAAAGGTGAAAACTAGTCCAGGGTCTGCTGCTACATTACATTGGTTTGGTTCATTTTCTGCAAGGTGGAGAGGAAGGAGCACATCTCTTTGTGCGCTATGCAAATGTTATCACTACCCAGGCAAATGTCTAAACCTAAGATAGCAACCTGTAGTGAATTCTCAGGGCAGGTTTATCATGAATGGCACATGAAGGCAGATTGAAACTGCTTTCACTGCAGCTGCTGCAACACACAAAATAGCACTGCATGGATCACTCTGATCACACGGTCAGTTTTCACACCTTTGGCAGCAGCTGCCAGAAACACCAGCTGACAGCCAATCCACATGGTGAGCTCTTCTTTTCACCCTGCTGCAGGCATAAGCTACCACAGAAGCCATGGCCAGTGCATATCACAGGCTCCTTGCAATGCGTAAATCAGACCTTATGCTTGCATGCTGGAATGCAGAAAGGAAGAGGTGAGGCTTCTATATGCATGGAGTGGTGGAGTGAGCCCAAACTGTAAATTTAAACCTAAGGGAGGAATGAGGCAAGGGATGTGGCTAAGAGAGACATGTTTGTGCTGCTGAGAAGCACAACTACAAATAAACTGTTTACTCTAGTCTGGTTCTTGCTTTGTTTGCAAGGGCTTAGAATAGAATATCTTAAAAGTTGGGTTTGGGAATAGCTAGTGAAATTGGTATTGTATTCCATTTGAAATTTCTGGTCTGGATGACTGGGGTCTTGGGACATTCCAGATACTATGCATTTCACACTGAAACAAGGTTCTGTTTCTTATGAGAGAGAAAAAACCCTTACCTTAAAAATGTACCTGGCTTGAGCAGTGCATTGATGCGGTTGACTATCCAACTAAAGAGACGCCCATACAAGGCTTTGGCTGTGGCGTCTCTTACATCGAAAGCTTTTTCCATCGTGTTGGGCCGTATAATAGTTTCCCCTCGGGCCACCACACAATGAGAGGTCAGAGCTTCTTGCAGCTCATCTGCCTGTATACACAGCAAAGATGCGGCTGGAAAACGGAGGAATGGTGTCACGTCCATAATGTATCAAACATTTCTTAACTTTATATGTAAAAGCTCCTTACAACAGGTGAGGGGGACCCCTGGACCACAGACTGGATACCACATGCATTTCATTAAGCACCCTGGGTCCCCTTCTGCCCATCAACTGTACAGTGGGAAGTAGCTGAGAAGGAAAAGGGCTTCGATGTTGTGCAAAGTATGAAGACTGCAGCTCCTTGCTCTGCAAGAAGATCAAAACGGGGGGGGGGGGGTACACCAGCAAAGAGGTAGACGTGTGTTCCTTACAAATATACATAAAGAGTCTTTGCGTTTTGCAACTGCGTATTTTTAATTTTCACGATGCAATTGCATTTGGCTGTTTGAGGCTTTAGATAAGGCAGGGCTTGATTTCACCTGTGCTTTTCATTATTTGCATTCTTCTGTAAGGGCTGTTGAGTTCTTTTTGCTTCATGCGATCTGGGCTGATAAAGGGTGCTGTAGAGGGTCCCTTTATCCCTATATCTCCCTTTATCCATGATCACTGAAACTGGGGTGGCCTGACCCATGTCCCTCCTTCCCCAAATGCTTCCCAAACACATTGTGCAAACAACAACAGCACACGACAAAATCAGCCCCAACTAATCATCCCAGAGGGACATGGGTGGTGCTGTGGTCTAAACCACTGAGCCTAGGGTTTGCCGATCGGAAGGTTGGCAGTTCGAATCCCTGTGACGGGGTGAGCTCCCATTGTTCAGTCCCAGCTCCTGCCAACCTAGCAGTTCAAAAGCACGTCAAGTGCAAGTAGATAAATAGGTACCGCTCTGGCAGGAAGGTATAGGCATTTCCATGTGCTGCTCTGGTTCGCCAGAAGCAGCTTAGTCATGCTGGACACATGACCTGGAAGCTGTCTGCGGACAAATGCCGGCTCCCTCAGCCTATAGAGCGAGATGAGCGCGCAACCCCAGAGTTGTCTGCTACTGGACCTAATGGCATCATCCCAGAAGGCACCTGAGAGAACTGGGAACCATGTTACTAAAGTCCACAGAGCTCACCAAGTTACTATCATACTCCCCCACTGCCTCACACCAAGGGAGGACCAGCCTTCTGTCAGTTACAGACTCACATTCTGAAGACATCTGGTGTCTTTCTTTGTTGTACAGGCTCTCACCCTGTGCAGGAAACCAGACATGCACCTTAGGCCCTCCCACTATCTAACCTCCTCCAGGTTCATGGGGGGGGGGATAGAAGGGAGTAGTGTTCTCACTGTTGGGACTCCTGAAGAGATGAAACTCTATGGTGTCACCCCTGTTGTGTAGGCTCTGCCAGCAGGGCTTTTATGCTCCCTGGCCCAGCAAGGAGCTGGAGCAAGAGGCTGCAAGATTGAGTGCAGCTTCTCTCTGGACTATGGACCAGGCAGGGGGTCCCATTCCTTACCACACTTACCAGGGACCTCAGCTGTCCCCAAAGCAAAAAACTAATCACCCAGATGCTCAGGTACTTAGCCTCAGGAAAGATCTTCTCCAGTCCCCCAGTGCTGCAGCTATTCATCTCAGGAAATAATCTCAAGGTTGAGGGTCACAGGAGGAAAGTCACTACTCAAACTGTAGACCAGTGTTTCCCAAACTTGGGTCTCCAGCTGTTTTTGGACTTCAGTTCCTATAATCCCTGACCATTGGTCCTGCTTAGCTAGGGATGGTGGGAGTTGTAGGCCAAAAACAGCTGGAGACCCAAGTTTGGGAAACACTGGTCTAGGCTTTCTAAAAATTCGTGTGGCCTGTTGTGGGAGACACTGAGCTTAGCTCAGTTGGTAGCTTAGCTCAGTTGGTAGAGCATAAGACTCTTAATCTCAGACTCATGGGTTCAAGCCCCATGTTGGACAAAAGATTTATGTATTGCAGGGGGTTGGACTAGATGACCCTCACGGTCCCTTCCAACTCTACAATTTTATGATTCTATGAAAAAACAGGCCATCCCAGCCCCACTAACTGCTTTAAAAACATGTGATGTTTCTTAAGAGCCTGGGCCCAGGCTGTGTAGAGCTTTTCAAGCAATGAGGTAAGATTTCTGCAATATGCAGATAAGTCTGGAGCTCATAATTATGGAGACAGTTCGCAAAAGGCGTTTAATTATTATAAAAAGGAAAGAAAACTCACAGTTCTCCAGAGGCGCTGGATTGGAAATGATGCTCTTGTCAATCATGTACTCGGTTACTACGGAAGAGAATTCGATGTTGCCCACGTTTAAAATGGCAGCAAGGATGCTGTATACGCTCCCTAGTTCCTGAAAGACAGATGCACAAAAACATTCCAATTCATAGCCTTATAATTGACACCCCAGGCAACAATCACAGCATTTCATTTCTTCATTTTCATATCCAACTTGCATTTAGAGAACCAGCGTTTTACCAGGGGCTGCACCCTCTTCAATTTGCTTTAGCTTTACAGTGCAGCTTGAATGTTTTTTTAAAAAAAGGTATGGCATGGAGATTATAATCGCTAAAAGAGTAAGAATAGTTCTATTAAATACTCAATGGGTATGTTTTTCTGGATCTTCCCGCCCTAGGTCTTTTCTTCTAAACATTTTTCTGATTCTTAAAATCTTAGGGTTAAGGAAACAAACAAGCAAACAAAAGACCTACTACCCATAGACTTGTGTTTTGATTCTTTTTCTTTTGAAGAAATAATCACCCACTATGTCTATTTGTAAATTATTCTGATAAATGGAATAAAATGATTATATTGACTACTGATTATACCGACTTCTGTCATTACACCATGTTACATGTATTGCAGCTAACATCTTTTGTACCCTTTCCTGATCACTTGTAAGGCGTGATTACTTTTATTCCCAACAGCCCTTTTCCTGCATCGTGTGTGTGTGTGTGTGTTGCCTTGTAACCTTCAGTTTGATTTTAAAGGAGCAAAGGAATATATAGGCTATGTGTTTACAGCACAGGGACCTGCCACTCTGTTAAAAAGGGAGAGATTTTCTGAAATGCTTAGGGGGTTGTTTTGACCATACTGCAATCAAGTTCTGCCCCAGAGCCTTTCTAAACATAGCAGAATCTGGATGAAACAGAAGTCTAAAGAAGACATTTCTGGGGGCTTCACTTTTTCACGCACTCCCATGTAATTTCCCCCCTTCCTGTGCACCCAGAAAAGCAGAGTGCTGTCAATGGAGAGTCAAAACCTGCTGTAGCTATAGCTCAAATTCCCTCTTAAGGGAGCACAAATTAGACAAGCCAGCCTCTTCTGTTTGGAAACAGGGTACACTGAAACCTAGAAAGAAGACATTAGAGTTCATCCCACTTGTGTGTGCTTCAAGGGCTAATTTTGCCTGATGAAAAGCTTGTTGAAATTACAGTCTTTTGTACTAGCTGGTCCGAAAAAACCAAAGCTGACACTGAACATGATTTCATGGCAGTGTTCACAAATCACAGTAAGGCATTAACTATGCACTAGCAAATTGGACAGGAGTTGCTCCTCCTACTCACGCCAGGACAAAAGAAACCACAAATCCCTGGATTAGCTGCACTTATTGTTGCACGCCACCCCAAACTCTGAGCAGTGCAAGATTCCGGGTGTTCCAGATGCTTATGAAGGGTTTGTATTTCCCTTTGGGAATGAGGCACAGCAGAGACTGTGGTGTCTTTATGAAATAAGGTTTATTTACACACATATACAACCTGAGCCTTCGATGGAGGGGTTCACAGCATCAGCACCAAAAGAGGGTCTTGCTTCTCCCATAGCCACATCCTTGGATTCTAGCAGAAATCAGGCCTGGCACTCACTCTCTGCCTTTCCAGACTTCTATTGCATCCAGTTTCTAGCTCATATCACTCAACTCTCTGCTTTGTCTTTCCAAATAACAGACAGCTACCCATTTGGCCTATGGCACAGAGTCACTCTCTTTGTTCTGTTAACAAACCATACTTAGTGGGCATTACCAGGCTAGCTTGGGTATTCCAGCAATTGAATCCGTGCTGGATCCAGGAATTAGAAGGAAAGCTCTGACATACAGCCTATCTGTGTGCCCCCCCCCCAACTCATAGTAATAAGAGCTAGGAATTGTAGTTTGTTTTGCTACCAAGCAACTGTGCTCCATAGCCAACTGATTATGGTTTGTTGGAGTGCAGACTCACAACCTAAAGCCACCACCAGCTGCCACCTTTGGGGAAGTACTCTAGAATGGGGTGGTCAAGCTTTTCTGGACCAACAGCTCACTCTTTGGCTAGAAACTGAGGGCTAGAATCAGACATACAGACCCTCCTTCTCAGCTAATCCATGCAGATCAGCTGAGAAGGGGGCGTCACATATCCCCCAACATTTCTCCAGTGAAAATAGAGACATCCCATTCCCTACTGATAATTTTACTATTTATACCCCATACATCTTGCTGGGTTGCCCAGCAAGATTACTCTGGGTGGCTTCCAACGTATATAAAAATGTAATAAAATATCAAACATTTAAAAAACTTCCCTATACATACCCTCCCATATTTCTCCAGTGAAAATAGGGACATCCTAAGGAAAAGCAGGACATTTCAGGATCCAATCAGAAACCAGGATGGCTTCTCTAAATCAGGGACATCTCGGGAAAATAGAGACAGTCTGGTGTTATTGCCCTCTCTCTGCTCATCCAACAGCAGATCTGTTGACTGGAGAGGAGGTGATTTGCATTCCCATCAGGACGATGGGTTTCAGCCACTCTAGCACTGTGTCAGATGTATTCCCCTTCTTTTTGCCACTGCCTCCAAAATTAGTGGCATCTTGGGGGGAGAAATTAGTGTGGGAGTTGGATCAGGCCCCTGAACTGGGAGTGAGACACCCCACTACTCTAGAAATGATTGGCAACCTTCATACGTGCTACTGTCAATCAAGACCTACTTTTCTCTCTCTAAGGTGCACAAGTTAAAATATCACTGACACTCACCTCCATCGTAAACCCAATCACCTTGAAGCACTGCTCAATTAATTCAAACTGGGATTTGTAGAAGCTATTGTTCATTAAATCTTGTACAGTTCTGAGATGTTCATTTTGTAGATACCTAGAGGGATGATGGGGACAGGGAAAAGAGTATGAGAAATTGTGAATCCACTCTATGTTTCAAAAGGCTCACTCTAGCAAAGGCTGCCCACTTATGCATTTATCCTAAAGAATACAAATGGAATGTTATACCTGGGAGGTTTATTTTCTGGCAATTTGTAATGAGCTAGTTTTTTCTTCTCAGCCAAACCAGCATAGATGTAATAGAAAATATGAAAATTCTTCTCTCCTCTGAAATGGAAAAAAAAACACAACACCACACACCTCAATATGGCAATTATTGAAACACAATCAACATTGAACCAGTAACGTCTAATTTCTGATTGTCTTCTACTATTATAAAATTTATTTTATTTGAAATGCTTTCTCACTGCCTTTCTGGGCAACAAGCCCTCCTAAGACAGCTTAAAGTAGAATTGCAACAGCTAACAAATGCAATAAATGGTAATAGTAATCATAGAAATAGCTTAGCCCAACTCAGGGGAATGCAACATCATGATTCCTAGTCCACTGTTAATGCTTAACCCAAATATATCAATGTGTTGGTCATCATAACGTTTACCCAGAACTTAGATCAGGCTTCCTCAAACTTGGCCTTCCAGATGTTTTGAAACTACAATTCCCATCATCCCTGACCGAGTTTGAGGAAACCTGGCTTAGATGTACAGGCCGAAGCTACATGGGCATTAGCCTACATAAAATGTAAATTAATAATAATAATAATAATAATAATAATAATAATAATAATAATAATAATAATAATAATAATCAACAAAAACATTACACAGTTCAGGTTATGCACAATGCAGTTTCAGAGGCTACATCCAAGGTGTCTGATTGGGCTAGTCCAGGCACCCCCGAACTCGGCCCTCCAGCTGTTTTGGGACTACAACTCCCATCATCCCTACCTAACAGGACCAGTGGTTAGGGATGGTGGGAATTGTAGTCCCAAAACATCTGGAGGGCCAAGTTTGCCTATGCCTGCTAGACTTTACAGTGCCTGGGCTAGGCAGATGGAGTCCCACCCCAGTGACATGTAGGCTGTACCACCCTTAGAGTTTGTTTGAACCAAGCCTCCCTCTCTGTTTCCCACAGCCAGAAAAGCACCCCCTTTGTTTTCCTTTTACTTACACAGCTTGATGTATGACTCTTGATTTTTCTAGGAGGTATTCTGAAATCAGAGCACTTACAACAGTTCCACTGGAAGTGAACTTCATTTCTAGGTATTTCCCAAATCTGCTGGAATTATCATTAATAATAGTGCCTGCATTTCCAAAAGCCTCCAGCAGATTGTTGACTTGGAGAATTTTTTCTTGAAGTGTCCTGTTATTAGCCTAGATACGCATTCCAAAATAACAACAACGACAATAAGGAAAATGCACAGAACTTTAAAACACAAACATAATTTTTCAGAGTAGTGATGGAATAGTACTCCTTTCCTCTGTGGGGTTGTTGGAATCCTCCTTATCTGGGGATGTTCACCATCAATAACTAGCAGAAAGTAAGGGCTAGTTCACCTGTTAGTTCCTTAACTAGGGAAACATATTTATTTGAACTGCTCTCCATTCTGTTGGGGATTTGATCAAGTCTAAGGGTGCAAAAGAAAGATGTGGCAAGGCTTTATTTACAAGTTGGTGGCTGAGCTGGCATGGTACAGGATGGCAGAAGGCAAAGACCAGGCATAGGCAAACTCTGGCCCTCCAGATGTTTTGAGACTACAATTCCCATCATCCTTGACCACTGGCCCTGTTAGCTAGGAGTGATGGGAACTGTAGTTCCAAAACATCTGGAGGGCCGGAGTTTGCCTGTGCCTGGCAAAGACATAAATAAAGAGGTCTAGGATATGTCTTACCCTTCCAAGGACAGTCAACTGCTGAACCAGAAGATGGGCACTTTGTGTCTTCCCTGCTCCACTTTCTCCAGATATGACAATACACTGAAGGCAAGAGTGGAAGAGCACATGCTATAACTGGCTATCTTCACAACCCAGAGAAGTATATCAAACCCGGCCCACCATTACCACTACCTGATCAGAGCTGAATGTGACCATGGACTGGTATGCAATATCAGCCACAGCAAAGATGTGAGGAGGGTTGGCAGTCCGTTTGGCCCCAATGTACAGTTTGGAATGCTGAAAAGTTAAAAGAGAAATGCTATTTTCTGTTTTAGACTATCATCTTGTGTCACTGGCCTCATGAGACCGACCAGTTATGAGCAGTGATGTTGCCAAAATTTATAATTACCTGGTTTGCAATACTCATTTGCCTAGCTCAGAATGCTCAGAGGCAATATTCCACTCAATGTTTTCTTCCAACTCAGAGTGAGAAATGAGACTTTGCACAACTTCTTCCCTTGTGACCTGTCTTTAGTCCAAGCGTCGGACATCAATCACTTCTCCGACAGATCTAAGCAAACAGCTCCAGAGAGGACTTTGAAAGCTCCAGGGAGATGTGGTCAAGCCCAGTGACGTTACCAAGGGGTGTGTGTGTGTGTGTGTGTGTGTGTGTGTGTGTGTGAAATCACTCAAAATTCCAAGATTTTATTTTCCTACCTGTGTAGCGTAAAGGTCTAAGTTTCGAAAAGGATTGACTGCAATGAGAATGTCCCCCACGTAGGTGTAGATCTGATTCTTGGCGTAGCTCTTTTGCAGTTGCTCTGTTACTGTATTCTGTTGGGGGGGGGGAGAGAAGGACATGTCTATTGATGTCTGGTTTTGAAAATTTATCCAAAGGAATTAAGAATCGGGACTTTCGGGCATCTTGATACTACACAGACATCAGAAACATTTTGGTGTCTTGAGCCGTATTGCCAACATGCATTATTGTGTGTTCCCTTACTATGTGCTCATTTACCTTCAGTTCTGTGCATCTGCATTAGTGATTAGTAGCACAAAAGTGTATTAGAGCCACAGGAGACCTCCTACTATGTCTCACAGTGAGTCCATCCAGTTCAGTATTGTCTGGAATGACTGGCAGCATTTCTCCAGGGTTTCTGACTCACTCAGCCCTACCTGTGGGTTGAATCTAGGGCCTTTAAAGCATGCAAAGTATGTGCTCTGTCACTGAGTTATGGCCCATCCTAACTGTGTCTGACTATTGCTCTATCTAACTTGTCAACTCTCACCGCCATTAACTTTCACTGGAAGATTCTCCTAATCTGCTGCCTGAGATCTATTTAAAATTAAATGGTGACACCAAGGATTGAACCTGGAACTTTTGGTGTGTGAGGCGTGTATTCTACCACTGAGCTATGGCTCCTTCCACTGAGTCTACTCACTCTCATATAGAATATGCACTTGGGGATCTCTATCATTTCCTTAGTTGCCTTATTTTGTCATTTGCCCCAAGTAAGAAGTAACAGATTGACTCTAATCTAATTTAGCCACTTCAGGTAACATTATGCAGGAGACCCTAACATATCAGGCCACAGTTTGTGGATATACAGCACTTGTGTTGGCCTTGTGTTGCCCATGATTTTACCTTCACTGTCATCATCCACCATGTTTTTATACCTGCCTTGCAAAATTCACACAAGACCGGAGAGGAGAGGAGAATTTTGCTACTTCTTTCTCTCATTAGCTACACATGCTATCACATTTAATGACTTTTGCCTTTTGGCAAAAAAACAACTTCTTAGCATATGGCTCATCATAGTGCAAATAAATGTTTGGATGAGAACCTAACACCTTAGATTAATTGCATCCATTAGTTCAGCTCCTGTGCCATTAATTGGCTAATGTTGGCAAAGCTGTTTCAAAAGTATAAAACACTCTAGAAATCGACTAATAATGACGAACCACTAGCTTGGTGAGTATCAAAATCAGAGGCTAGCAGCATTTCCAGGTGGTAGGATTGATTCTTTAAGGCTCTCCAAATGTTGTTGTACTCCAGATCCTATTAACCCCAACCAGCATGCCCAATGGTCAGGAACATCGGGAACTATAGCCCAATAACACCTGGTCCTATAGTCCACTGACCCCCATGAGGGAAATACAACCCCATCCAGAAATTTAAACCACAGATTGTCCTATCACAGAAGACTATTACCCAGGGTGGGTGGCTGTTCTCAGCATGCAGCTTTCCCAATCTACAAAATCCCCTAGCATTTTTTTCTTTATAAAAAAATGTCTTACCTCATCTAGTACTTCCAAGGTTGCCAGATCATCTACATCTTCCTGGTTGGTAACTGGAGACCTACTGTAATTCCCTTTCTTAGTATGAATACGCTCAAATCTGTTCAAGAAAACAAAAACATGGAAGGATGCTTCTACTTGCAAAGAAAAATGCAGGAAGAACAGTTGTGACATTAGCAATAACCCTGTTCACACCTTATACTCATGTTTAGAACCAACCCAATGAGTTGAGGGGAATAGGGGTAATGTTGCTAAGCTTTGTCCACATCGCCATCTCTCTTTACAGGCTGAAGGGTGTGAAACAGGGGCCCTACTGAAGAAGAAGAGTTTGGATTTGATATCCCGCTTTATCACTACCTGAAGGAGTCTCAAAGCTGCTAACATTCTCCTTTCCCTTCCTCCCCCACAACAAACACTCTGTGAGGTGAGTGGGGCTGAGAGACTTCAAAGAAGTGTGACTAGCCCAAGCTCACCCAGAAGCTGCATGTGGAGGAGCGGGGATGCGAACCCGGTTCACCAGATTACGAGTCTACTGCTCTTAACCACTACACCAAACTGGCTCTCCTGTATTTGTCAAGACTCTTTTTGCCATTCAGATCCCTGATCTTCCACCATAGGAAGCTCTCTACTTCAGATGCTTCCTCTCTAACTTGAGGAGAGTGACAGTAATGGTGACAGTGGGCGGAGCTTATGCACACCATACATTTAAAGCACATTCAAAGCATCTCTGACCCTGAAATACTCCTAGGAATTATAGTTTACCCTTCACAGAGCCACAATTCCCAGCATGTGCACACACATCTTCCCCTGGCCCTGACCTTGGATTCCCAGAACAAGATCTTATGCACATTCTCACAAAGAAGACGAGAAAAGCTCAAAGGTGACATGAGCTGCGGGCACAAAAACATCTTTTGATAACGCCCTGCTGTTCAAATGAAAGGTCATGGTACGTTACATGTACATCCTAAGGAACCGAAGGCAGGGGAAAGTATTATGATGAGGCTGCAGGCATTTCAATATGGGCAAGTGATGTTTGGCTTTCACACAAATCTGTAATTTCTGAATCCATTTGCTCAGCAACGCTGTACATGAAGGTCATCTCCTTTCCAACGCCTGTCCTGTCAGCAGGGTGACTTTGATCAAGCAGCTGCCCACAAACGATAGATGCAGGAAGTGACAGCTTATCTTTCCCATTCTATTCTATTCCCCCCACACACATCAGGAAAGGATGTAGACCTTGAGTCAACTTGTCATTTCCCATTCCTAGTGTCAACCATTACATACTGTGATTTTTTTTATTATTATAAAAAATGGAACCATGCTGGCAAATACATAGAAGTGTTGCTAGAATAATTGCCAATGTGGTATATATCACATTCAGCCCACAGGGTTTAGCAATGGCTGTAGCTGGGGAGAAACAGAAATAAGGCAAGACGCAAGGGGAATCTTCTGTTCCCCCTCTTGCATTTTCCTTCTACCTGGGCTTTCCTCTAAGAACGCCAATTTCATTCCACCTGCTTCACATTCACTGATGCTGCTCATATATTCAGCTTTGTAGCACAGTTTCAGAGGGAGTTATTCCTTACTGATTCTTTTATGACTAGCTTTAGAAACCAGCTTCATCATGCAACGTATACAGAAGAGACAGATATGAGAACACAATGTTTTGCCTGCTCTAATGTGAAAGGGCACAGATCCCTCGAGGGGTGTGAATGATGCCGCTTCTCTTCATTTGCCCCCAAAGAGTTGATAAAAATAATTCTCCCATCTGACGTTGGCGGATGGATTTCCAACCTCCCCCCATTCCTGCTCACGGGCACTGTAAACAAAAATATCACTCGTTTCCCCATCTTAATCTGTGGATTTTTATTCTTTGTGTTTGCCACAGACGTTCTGTTCTATAGGCACTTCCAAAGACCTGACAGGTTGATTCATCAAGGCTGTATCGACAACAGAATGACTCAAGACAGTTATTGTTTCTGCTCAGTTTCTCTCCTCCCTGCCACCACCCCCACTTCATCCCTGCCTTTCAATCAAAGCAAAACGAGGCCACTGGAGCTCTTTCAGTTTCAATTGTCAAAATGAATAAAAGTGATCTTTGATGGCTCCAAAAATAGCGTGGAAAATGCCAAATCCTTGGCAATTTGTTGCCATTTGTAAAGTAATTAGGCTGACATTTATCCCATCGGATCCCAGGGCAGTGTGCAAAAGACAAAAACCAAACAACAGTATGATGCTTAACTGTGGGTGGTGTTCACCATGGTTTATTGCTTTAAGAAGTGAAACGATGGCAGTCAGAGTAATCTAAGGCATAGTTTAACTGTGACATAGGTTGCCAACATCCACGGTTAAGCAGCATACTGTTTTGCTTTGATCATTTGCACACACACTGCCCTGGGATCCTACAAGAGGCATAGCAATCTCAAAGTCGTCTTCTTCCTCCTACTCCAGTGGTGACTGAAATCTTGGTATAAGCCCACCCAAATCATTGGGCAGGTGTGGATACAACTACCTACATCTCTTTCATATGGACACATTGTGGGATGATGCAGAATCCATTTGCAACAAGCTTTTATTTTCAGAATGAAACCTGGTCCTCAATAAGCACTTTTTGTGGGAGCTTTGGGGGGTGGGGATATGCAACAGATCTAGATGGTATGTGGACTACATAGAAAAAGAAAGCACTCAGCCTCCATTGATTCTGGAATAAAAAGTCACATGTACACAGTAGTCTTCTCTCAACACATATTTCCCAACATCTATCTGTCACACCCAGCTCCTTTAACACATCAACAAGCAACATGCTTTCTAGATCTTTTCTCTAAAGTTCTCCCTGTAAATCCTGTCCAAATGCTTGCAGGGCTGGTTTATGTGTGTGTGAAAAATCTTTTGTAGTGAAACCTAATTGGATCAGCTACAAAAACAACAACAAAAAACCCCAAAGCAGAAGCATCACTACAATCCTTCTTGGACTGGCAAACACAAAATGGGCAGATGAGACAACAGAAGACAAGCTGATCTTGCCAGATAATGCTTGATGGAATAACCTCCTTGTTTGAGTGTCACTTTTAGTCATCTAATTGCTATGCACTGGAGCATGTTAGGATGAGCAAGGCTGCTTTATATGGGTGAACTGTGGAGGAGGAGTGGGGGAAAAGAGTGTTGTAAAAGCTGAGGGTAGCCTTTTGCAAACATGCTGAAAGTGTCAGAAGATCGCTGATTGTGAACACTGATTTGAATGTGATCAAGGAACATCCCATGGATTATTATGACCTCAAATCAAATACAGGAGAGGGGTGAAGTCAAAATGAAATCTGATTTCATTCATGCGCTGGAACAGTCTTGGACCACAATAAGTGCACTTTAAAAGTGAGTGGATCACACAAAGCACCTTAGAGTAGGGTTGCCATTTCCCCAGACATTACTGGGATTTCAAAGGTGGAATTAATGTCCGGGGGAATTTCTGAAAAATCGGGGGTTTTCTGGCAACTTTGGGGCTCAACAACTTTGGGATTTGTCTGGGGGGGGGGGAACCTCAGAAGCTTTCAGGGTGTCCTGGTTTTCACTTTTTGAAATATGGCAACCGTACCTTAGAGGTAGATATGAGCTTGACACTCAGGAATCAAAGGTCACAGAAATCACCTCTCAAGGGTTGGTTGGTTGTAGCATTGGATAGCAAGTAGCAGAGAGCCGATGTCTTCAGAATAATTGGGGAAGGTGCAGGTTTTAGCCCTTATGGCTCTGATGTTAGTCTTCAAAATGTGCAAAATCTGGTTGAGTTCTAGGAGTCTGTTAACCCCCCCCCCCAACTCTGTGAGGTAGGCTAGGCTGAGAGGCAGTAACTGGCCCAAGGTCACCTAGCAAACTTCATGGCTGAGTTCTGAACCCTGGTCTCCTGGGTCCTAGTCTGACACTCTAACTACTACCACACCACAATGGCTCTCATTTTGGGCTTTCATTTGGGGCACCTATACCTTTGCATTTCATTCAGTGCAGTTTGCATTCAAAATACACATTCAGTCTTTACTACTTGTATGTTTTTTAAAGGGACAAGTGACCACTTTATCTGAACTGGAATGCTGTAGGAGGAGAAAATGAAGGAAAGGCTGCCATGAAGTTATTGGCTAGCTGGCTTGTCAGTCAGAACTGGGGCAGAAGGTAGCTGCTTGGAGGAGGGACCTTGACATAGGCGCCGACTCCATGGGGCTTGAGGGGGCTCGAGCCCCCTCAAAAAAAATTTTGGGGGGGCTCAGCCCCCCCAATAATCTCGGGCGGGCGCCCTTCGAGGAGAGCGCCGCCGCCGTCCCCAGCCTCCTCCTCACCTGCTCCTTCGCCAGCCAGCCAGCTGCGCGCCCTAATCGGAGGCACTGCCGGAAATCCCGCGAGAACAGGGGAATCCCGACTGGCCACACCTCCCAGCCAGCCAATCGGCTGGCTGGGGGGGCGTGGCTTGCCCTATTTAGGGCCGGAGCCACTTTATTTGCATATTCATGAGCTTATTTATTATTCATGAGCTTTCCCGGGCCCCCCCAATATTTTTTCTAAGTCCGCGTCCCTGGACCTTGAAGTGCATGATTTGCAGGCAAAAGATCCCTGATTCAGTCCTTTATATTCTCCATGTGGGACTAGAAAAAACCTTCACATCAAGAGCTAGATAAAAGATGGATAATACTGATGGACCAAGGGTTTGACTCTACACAAGCCAGCCTTGCATGATCAAACTGAGAAGAGGAGGGAAGATTATTTTGATTATCCCCAGTTTTGTCACTGGCAACATTAAATAGCAACACTTAAGCAACTGTGTTCTACACAGTGTTCACAATTTAAGTATTTAGATTTGCAGCTTGCATCAACTCATACATCTAATTTGATTTCTTGGCTTTGAAGTTCAGGCTCTCTCCTTAGTACCATGCACTGGATTTGTTCTTGGTCATTAGGACTTTATTCCTGCAAGAGCTTGTCGCTTCTTGGTTAAAAGAGTTTTTCAAAATGCTAAGGGTAATTATATTCATTTGCAGGGGGGCGGGGGGGAATGCATCCTTATAAGATAAATTGCAGACTATAAAAAGAACAAAATAAATCCTCAGATCTCACTGGAAGATTGCAAAAACAAAACAAAACACAAACCAAAAAACATTAAGCCACCAAAAATATCAATAAGAAGAAACGCAACTGATCTTAATCAGATTTCTCTATACAGCTCATTTGATGTGGGAAAAGGGAGACATTAACAATTGAGACTGTTAAAATAGCACCACCTTTTAAGTTCTATGTGCTATTTGATCCCCTTCAAAAAAACCTATTATCTGTTACCTTGAAGCAGAGTAGAAATATATCAATATTCACCAATGACTAAGTCTCACATTCAGAACATTACTTTGATGAACTTGTTTCAGAATTTCTGAAACAGAGCCAAAACACTTTGGGCAATTTCATACAAGGCTCGAAGATTATGAATGCTTCATAATGCATAATTACTTTGCTAAATACTGTTGGAACAAGGATGAAAATATCCCCGTCGAAAAGTGGCATTATTTCGGGCAACACATTTCCTTCCCTTTGCACGTGAAGGAAATGTTTTGCCAGAAATAATGCAACTCCATAGAGGGGGATATTTTGGCCACAGTTATTCATGTGGAAGAGCTTCAGTGGCCTCAAACCTGTGAGAACAGTTAACAGACGTCACAAAGAGTGTATTCCACAGCTGAGCAGATATGTATGGTGGACCACTAAGGATAGCCTGACTGGGATTGTAAGAGCAGGGGTTCCCAACACCTAGCAAACAGCCACACGTGAGCAGTGGCTTGTATTCAGTTTGGTTAAGTCACATATTATGCTTATCTAATATTACATAATCTGTTCAAGTCTTAGTTCAAATTCCAGCTTCCTCACTGGTTTACAGAGATGCTTGCTACTTAAGCGGGTTGCATTCATAAAAATGAGGAAGATGCCTAAAATAAAAATTTGAAGAATAATTTAAATAAATGGTCTTCAAGACCACATTTTGTTACATGCAGACAGACACTCGCCCCCCCTCCCAAAGGTACCTTGCTTTTTCTGTGATTCCCATTTGCTGGTGAACATCAATGAATTCCATCAGCTGCATCTGCAAGACAGTCTCTTTGCCCTCCACTTGCTTCACAAAGTCATGCTGCAGCAGGTCAGACACTGTTGGGCGTTTCTCATAATCTTTGGTCAAACACCTGCACCATTGGAAAAAGCACAGCTTTTAGGAAATGCGGTTATGTAATAAAAAGACAGGCGGTAGCAGAGAACTAGGGAGGAAGCCTGATTTCAAGCAGTGGGGCATGGAAGAGTCCTGTGGGTGTAGTGACCTCCCCTATGGGAGCGGGTGGCACTGTGGTCTAAACCACTGAGCCTCTTGGGTTTGCTGATCAGAAGGTCAGCGGTTCGAATCTGCATGACGGGGTGAGCTCCCATTGCTCTGTACCAACTCCTGCCAACCTAGCTGTTCGAAAGCATGCCAGTGCAAGTAGATAAATAGGTACCACTGTGGCAGGAAGGTAAATGGCATTTCCATGTGCTCTGGTTTCCATCATGGTGTTCCGTTATGCCAGAAGCGGTTTAGTCATGCTGGCCACATGACTCAGAAAGCTGTCTGTGGACAAACACCGGCTCCCTTGGCCTGAAAAGCGAAATGAGCACCGCACCCCATAGTCGCCTTTGACTGGACTCAATCTTCGAGGGGTCCTTTACCTTTACCTTTAGTGACCTCCCCTCCTGGCAGCACCATGTTCACCAGCATGGGAACATGGCAGGGTGAGGGGCAGAGGAGCTGTGGCTTAGTGATGTTGACTCCAGGCAGCTTTTCATCTTCAGCTCCCCTTTTAATTGGTGCTTTTATAATGTTGCTGGATTTTTGTGTTTCTTGTCTGTTTTAATCTTGCTATAGGTTTGTGGGGTGGTCAGTCTGGATGATACTCATGGGTGTCCCTTACAAACTTGTGATCCAGTGTAGTGGAAGGTAAAATGTATATGAGGAAACCAGCAAGATTTGTTGAGGTGACAGCCACCTCCATCCTATGATCAGGTTGCACATACATTTGAATGAAACCACCCTAAAGACACAATACAGTCATACCTTGGTTCTCAAACTTAATCCATTCCGGGAGTCTGATTGACTCCCCAAACCATTCAGAAACCAAGGCGCAGCTTCCAATTGGCTGCAGGAGCTTCCTGTACTTAATCGGAAGCCACATCGGAAATCCAGCTTCTGAAAAACGTTCAAAAACTGGAACACTTACTTCCAGCTTGTCGGCGTTTGGGAGCACAAACGTCCGAGTACCAAGGCGTTCAAGAACCAAGGTATGGTTGTAGTCTCCGCTAACCTACATTCCAAGGAAACAAAATTTTGGGCAAGCGCAGGCACCCCTGAGTCTCTTGCCATTCAGAAATTGGAGTGCGCACAACAATATTGCTCTCCTTTTGTACAATGCTCAGAGAGCAATATTCATAAGTTCAATGGGCAAACAAACATACTTTTTTTAAAAAAAAAGGAGGAATATGTTACTGGAATAACATGATTTACCTAGTACCTGTCTCCTCATGCCCTTTTTTGGCAGTTTCTAGGTGTAAGCTTTGTATTCTCTCTGTCACATCCACAACAGAAGTTTGCTAAGGGTGCTGACCTCACAGAGCTACAGTTGCCAGCTCTCTTAACAAACTATAATTTCCAGGATTCACCATGATGGTTAGGAGTGCTTTAAGGTGGACGTGACCCCAAAAAAGGTGGTGTAACCCACCAATTCCCTGGGGATTAGTCTCTAGCCAAGTAGGACCAGTGGCCCGTCCCGCTCAGTATCGTCCACAATGATTTGCAGTAGCTCTCCAGGATTTCAAACCAGGGATTTCCCCAGCCCTTCCTAGAGATGGGATAGAGTCTGGGAACTTTGGGATGCAAAGCATGTGTTCTACCACAGAGCTACAGCCCCATCTCAGATCTTTGCCTCTACCGATGGTGAAGCCACTGTTATGGCTCTAAAGAGCATTATGTACTCCCAGATATAGTAAAAACAAGAGCATGGTCTGAGGGCCCAAGATGGAGCCACCTTGCTAATGTAAATCAGGTCTATGTCTGCCTCGGCAAGAGACCACCTATGAAGCCCATTATGGAACCTCTGTGATGTCTTCAGTTTCATGATGGACGAAAGGTGGGATATAAACGTCCTAAATAAAAATAATAAAGAATGAAACCTATGCTACAAAGACATTGCTTTAAAATTCATAGTTTCTGTATATTGGAAATTGCTCTGCATTTTCTGAATAGTAGATCCTGTGTAAAAATTACTATGGTTTGCCTAAGCATTAATGGCGCAGCAGCAATAAAATTGCTAGTCCATTTGCAAAGCTAAGCAGGGTCCTACCTGGTTTCAAATTGGATGGGGAACTGTATTGCAGGGGATTGAATTAGATGACCCTCATGGATCCTTCCAACTCTATGGCTATCTGAATATTTTGGATGCTATCTGAATACTGTAAATGTCGCTAGATTGTTTTTAACTGCATGGTGCTCCTTTATGCATTGATTTATTTTTAAATGGCTCCATTGTCACTCACTTGCTGATAAAGTCATTGAATTCAGATGACCATATCTCTGGCTGCCGCAATGTAGGAGGCGGATTTCTGTGGAAGATGACATTAAAATAGGTTTACATGTAGAATTACAATAAGCTCGAATAAATTTTCAACCAAATAGAGTGAGAGACGTCAAGCTGAGTAATGGATTTCTGGAAGAGTCATTAAAAAATACACAGATTTCCTCTAGCTTAAAAGGAGCATTGTTTAGAAAAGTATAGTGCACCACTGATTGTCTTAATGTTATAAGTCTTTGGAAAAGGGGGATTTAAAATCTCTATCAAATAAATCAAGAACTGCAGTCATTTTCTAGCATTCAAACAAAATGATACAACTAATGACCTATTCATCATTATTTATGTGTCGTGGCAAGTCCCCTGCAGTCCTAAAGGCTTTACAATTCTTTGGTTTGCTAACACTGTCATGAAATTCAGTTGGATTAAATATCCTCTTGGAGTTCACTCCAGCCAATGACAAGAGGCTGAAATGGTTGAACAAGTTAATTTTGTTAAGGAAATGGGTCTGTTAAGTGTCTCCTTTGTTATGTAAGCCAGGGCCAGAGTGTTGCCACAGAAACTAAATGGTTGGAGACAATTCTGGAAGGTGAACAAAAGAGTCCGTGTGTTTTCTATCATCCTCCCCTGGCTGGAGTGATGCTATCATAGTGTCTATATGTGTTTGAGAGAGAACAACAGACTGGCAGTCATGGAACTGGGTCTGAAAGAGACACAGAGAGGCTGATCTGCTCTCTGTGAGAATCCAGTGTTATAGTACAGGGTGGGGTGGGAGGCACAGAGAAGCTTAATGGGGAAGTGGGATCTGTTGGAGAGTTGATGCTGTGAATCTTCGATCTTATGCTCAGCCTGACTATATGTGTAAATAAAATCACAAAAATGTCGTAAGACTCCGGTGACATTCATTCCTAGGAAACCAACTCAGGGTACATACAGGGACTCTGTGAAACCTCTCATTAATGGGGGTACACATAAAAAAAATATATTGTCAGGATTACTTCTAATTCCATTAGGATCATATTCCACCTATTGGTCAATTGCATGACCCATGAAGAATTCTTTAACATCTAAGAAACAGGTACATATCTGGCATCACCACATGGGCCTGCCTTTGCTGGGCCAGATGTACATGGACTTCAACTCCCATCATTCCTGACTAGTAGCCATGTTGGTCCTACCACATTGGCTGCTGCGAGTTTAAATGGTTAAAATGGCACCCAGCACTATATTTATGCATATATCTACTTGCTGCCAAAGTAAGTATTTATTCATGCCTTCCCAAAACAGGTTAAATTCTAGAGTCTAACATCTCTTGGCTAGAAAGTTCCATGCAGGACCCACTGAGCTCAGTTTTCCCCCTCCAATTAAAATTGAGGGAAGAAGTAGACAACGCTACCATAGAGACTGCCATTGTGTGGATGAAATCACTGAATACATTTTACAGAACTGTTATTCCTCCCCCCACCCCATTGTGGTCAGGTAGCCTGCCCAATGAAATATACGTGCAATAAGACGGTACCTTGGTATTTTGAACAGAGCTCTCATAGGATGCAAATCAGCCAGTGGTGGATCTCCATCGCCTAACTCTATAGCAGTGATCCCAAGTGACCAGGCGTCACATCTGGCATCATAGGAACTATCCAGCTGCTGCTCACATGCAATTACCTGTTAAGATATAAAATTAAATAACAGCTTCTGAACTGGAGGTGCTGCCAGACAGGAATTTCACAACCATCTTGCTTGCATCTGAAACACGTTCCTAAGCCTTTTCAGCAGAGCTATGAGAACAGGCCATAATTACAGGCTTTTTGCCCTATGATGTGGACATATTCTAAGGAGGCAAGTATTTAAGCTGCTTTTTGGCCTTCCACACTGCCTGCCAGAGAATGACAGTTGTGAGACCAAAGCACCTCAAACCGTGACTCTTGTATGGCAATAATACGCAGAGGGTGGAGGGAAGTGCTCATCCATGTTTCCGCAGCTGTCGCCGTGGCAACAAAATGTCTGCCTCAGCAACTAGCTTAGCCTCCCCTTTGAAAAGGGAATTGAATATTACTTCCTTCTAGGATGGATTAGTAAAATCCAGGACCAGGTGAAGTCCTTGATACTGGGTCCAAAAACAACTACTGCCTTGAACTACAGCTGTAGCAAATAACTGAGGAGGTCTTAGCAAGGCACTGACCTCATAAGCTTTGGAGTGGCACAATGGCCTCTTCATCACGTTCGAAGGATGAGGCGCAATCAGGCTTATTCCATAAAAGTTACCTCTGCCTGGGCAGGTTTCTGGGTCCTCGTTCTACACTAGGCCTAAACAACTTCAGATTCTCTAAATGAAATACAGTGGTACCTCGGGTTACATATGCTTCAGGTTACATACGCTTCAGGTTACAAACTCTGCTAACCCAGAAATATTACCTCAGGTTAAGAACTTTGCTTCAGGATGAGAACAGAAATCGTGCTCCAGCGGTGTGGCGGCAGCAGGAGGCCCCATTACCTAAAGTGCTGCTTCAGGTTAAGAACAGTTTCAGGTTAAGTATGGACCTCCGGAACGAATTAAGTACTTAACCTGAGGTACCACTGTACACCAAAGTTCAAAGAAGTTCTGTATTTACCTGCCTGGTACTGCAGAGGGAGTGTGGTGGTCAAGCGCATGGCAGATCATGGGACATGGCTGGGGGAGGAGTGGTTTAGCTTTAAAAGAGTGTTGTGCAGATTTATGGAAGATATCAACAGGCACACCAACTCTAGGGGGAAGTTCAAAGGCACCTCAGCTCCCTCAATATTTGTTGTAAAGGGAGCCAGCCCTTTAATGGGTACATGTGATGTCACATGTGCATGTGATGTGTGCTGGGCCCCCTCAATCTTGGGGGCAACCTAGTACCACTGGCTGCCAATAGCTGCTAGCCCAGAGACTGTTCTTCCTCTACCATCAGAGGAAGTATACCTCTGAATGCTAGTTGCTGGGAATCACAACTAGGGAGAGTGATGTTGTGTTCAGATTCTCCTTGCAGATTTCCCATAGGCATCTGCATAGGCCCTGTGAGAACAAGATGCAGGCCTGCTCTTACAGTCTTTTGTTGGTAGGTCATGTTGTGTTGACGTCCCCAGAGCGGCAGTCCTTTTGTTGACATTCCATTGTGATCCATAAAGGAGCCCAATTTCATGAAATGCCTTATTATTTCAACCCCTCAGTGACCCAAGTACCAGTCGGATAGCAGAAACTAACAAACCTCTGCATTCCCCCCCCCCCCCGCGCCCGAGTTTCAGCCCCAGCAAAGAAAGAGCAAGAGAAATGAACAGCGTGTTGGTTTGTTGTCTCTTTTGACTATACATTTTATCACACATTGTCCTTCTCTGAAATCCCCTGGGATACTGAATATTGGGAGAGGGAAAGAATACATTTGGTTTTCCAGGTCTTATTTAATTTTTCCTCGAGGAAATTTACGCAGAGAAAATGTCATGCATCGAGTGAGCTGAAGAGGCAACTGAACATATTAATAAGGCTGCAGGCACACACCATACATTTAATGTTCATTACTTCCCCCAAAGAAACATGGGAACTGTAGTTTGTTAAGGGTGCTTGGATCTGTAGCTCTGTGAGAGGTCAACCAAAACTTCTAGGTATCTTAGGGTGTGGAATTCATGTGTTTTAAATATGTGGTGTGTATGCAGCCTCAACACTTATTATGTATGAAACCTGACAGGATTATGTAGATTTCTGCGATAAACCTATCAACACCAATTTAAACATGAACGAAGTTAACTTCACTGCCAGGGATTTATTTTACTGGACCCAAATGAATAATGCCAAAACATGAGCTTGGCTGCAGTCTGTTTTAATAGTCTTAACACAGATCAAATACAACCACCCCCACCCCCCAAGATGGAATAGTGTCAGAACAGAGAGAGCTAGAAACTTGGGGTGGGTATAGCAAAGGATTTAGAAAGTGATAGATTAAAAAAAGAGAGAGAAACACATACAGACACAACCCCATAGTAGGAGTTAATAATATTTCATCTAACCTCAGGAGCCATCCAAAAAGGAGTTCCCACAGATGTATTCCGACGGAGACGACTGCTGGTCAGCTGGGCTGATACACCTAAAGGGAACAAGCAGATGGATGCAGTTGACACATCTATGCTTAATGAATTCTATGCAGAGAGTATCACATCTATTGTTCTCATAATTTTGTTCCAACATGGTGTTTCTCATTCAAAAGCTTAGCAGCATTTTTTCAGCTCTCTGCCAACAAGCAAGCAAGAAGGCTGGTAAATATCGCATGCCCTGCTTTCGCCACCCACCCTGAGTTTCATTCACTGCCAACGGCTTGAAAGGGGTTTGAATTTAGTTCTAAATTTGGGTTTTTACAAGCAATCTAACAGCACATTTTTTGAGACCGATGATTACAGTATTTCTGTCTCCTATTCTTAGTGGGGGGAAACCACAACGGGCATTTGAGCAAGTCAAACTCACTCTTTCATTTAAGGCATACTTTTAGAAAAAGAAAAAGAAATACATTAGCGATACTCAGTGTTTTTTTTTTTTCTAAAGAAAAGAATGTTTAGGGGTACTCTCATTTTCCTACTCATATTGAAATACTGTCCCTCAATAAAGCCAAACTTAGATTCACAAAATGTTTAGGGGTATCAGTACCCCTGCGTCCCCTCAGAAAAAAAAGCACTGGCGTTACTCTTTTAAAGCCAGCACCAAGAGTGAAAGAAAAAGCAAACCTCAGCTACATTAATAGTTTGTGCATTCATTTCATTTCATCCTCAGGAAACATCTGAATTGCATGCATCCTTCTGCTAAAAGCACGATTAGTCGTAAAAAATAAAAATAAAAAAGCCAAGATGCATGAAAACTGCACTGAGCAAGGCTGCTCAATGACTCCCAGCACATTTCTGCTAGGATGCAATGACAGGTTGAAACACATCTAAATGTGTACACCATTGAAAATCCGCTCACATGGAACACAAACTGTTGTTAAGACCTACACTCTAACCTGCACAAATGGTTTTAAAACTTTTGACTTTCAGGGGATTTGTGCCCCATTGATTTCTCAAGCAATAACACAAATAAACCTAGTTTAACGGCTTAAAACCAAACAGGAGAGAGACCAATGCGTAAACAAGAGAAATAAAAATAGTAGCCTGCAAGGCTAAAAATATCTCCTTTCTACAAAGGTTTGCTACAATTAACTTACTCATGGCAGTTAAACCTATTTCTTGCTGCAGCCGCCTTCCCAGAAAGGGTCACGAGGGACACAGAAACAGTCAAAGAACCAGCGTGGCTACTGCCACACCTACACACTCCTATTTTTACCATTCTTAAGCTTCAGAGAAAAGTTTTCTAAGAATGTTGGAGCAGTGGCAAAGAAGGCAAGCAAGAGTTATTCAAACATCTCTGCTAGGAGACCAGCTGCTGTTTTTGCTCCTTCTCAAATGTCACCAAACATCAGGCTGCAAAGCAGAGGGAGAGAAGATGTTCCCCAGTCATAGAACCACAGAGTTGGAAGGGATCCTGAGCATCATCTTGAAATGCAGGAAGATGCAGCTGTCCTATACGGGGATCGGACCTGCAAGCTTGGCATTATGAGCACCACACTGTAACCAATTGAGCTATCCAGGCATCACTGTGCAGCCACCATTCCATCAGGCTACCTGAACTGACCCCCTCCCAGCTGGTTGTTATAAGAACTGTCACTTTAAGAAACTGGGGCCACAACTTCTCCCCTCCCCCCACACTTTCTTGGTCATGTCTTTTAGATTGTACATGCCTGAGGACAGGGAATATCATAGTGCTGCTCTGGGAGCTTTTTCAGCTAAAGCATGGGATTCCCTCACCCTTTAAATGTACAGTATTCAGATAAATACACAATGAATGGTGCATAGTGTCATGGAACAGGGAGTGGCACATATGGGGAGTCACTACTAAAAAGTCCCTGCCACACAATCTTGGGAAGTTGGAGACTGTGCTCCATCTGAACTGATATCAGGCCGCAAACACACCATATATTTTAAAAAAGAATCCTGGGAACTGTAGTTTGTTAAGGGTGCTGGGAATTGAAGCTCTGTGAGGATTCTTGGGGGGAAATAATGTGCTTCAGAAGTATGGTGTACCCACAGCTAGTCATTCACATTTTGCAAGGGTATTCAGTGACCACTTCCATGCCCTTACAATGGCATTCCTATTGCAAAGGACACAGGGAAGGCAGATCTGAGAGTTTCTTCCAGCTAGATCGCGCCCTCTCCCCATTGCCCTCCCTATCAGTTGCCCTGCCAGGACGATCTTGATAATATTTCATATATTGCAATCACTTGTTGTGATTCTTAAAATGAATTTCAGTGTAACTTATAAGCTGCTTTGCCAGAATTTCTGCCTCAAAAGGCGGGATATAAAGGATTGTGATAAATAAACATAATTGGGAAAGGGGAAGGTGCCATCTTTTCCTCGCCTGCTATAGATCACGCTCCTGAATTAATTTCATTCACTTAGGCTTGGCAAAGGCAAAGACATGGACAATCATGCCTAAGAAGCAACTGAGTTATTTTTTATTATGCTTCTGTTGTCAAATTTGATTACCATAAATTGCCTTGCAGAGGAAAGGGCAAACATAAATCTAACATTAATTTGCAAGAGATGCTCAGTTGAAATCATGGCCCATTCAATTATTCTAAAGTGCCCCAAAAATATTGACAGCGCACGAGGATCTCTCATATATATATATGCAACACAATGCATGTTTTAAATCTGAATCATGAAAAGTGGCTTTCTGGAAGCTGACTTTTAAATTTATTAGCATTATTCTTAACCTTTTGCTCTTGGCAGCAAGCTGGCATTTCAGTCTGTGTCATCTGCTGAACAATATTTCCTTAAGCGCTTGCCTCTTGCAAAAGGATCGTGATGTTATGCCACACTTGGCTGTACTCTCTTTCAGCACCTTGTCAGCCAGTCAAGAATAAGGCCAGGCTTGCAAGTTTTCTAACAGCAGCTTTTCTGAGGGGAAGGCGGGGAAGAGAGGTCGACATTATTTTTGGAAGAAATCTAAAAATACAGCAGAGAGGCATATGGATCAAAACCACAGTGCAAATCTTTTGCAGATGAAAGGTTTCTCAGAGCTAGACAGTTATGCCAGACTGAGCAACAGAAACTTAATCCAGATAAAACCAAGGAGGTGCTGTGGGTTGTGAGCTTGACTGAGAACAGAGCCATCACTCCTGCAGCTGTATGTTGTTTGGGGAAATGGGTAACACTGATGCCTTGTATTACCACACAGCATCCTTGGACTCTCCTGAAGATACAGGGCAGCTTTCATTACAATTAGATTTTCTAGAGTCATAGAATTGTAGAGTTGGAAGGGAAGCCAAGGGACATCCAGTCCAACCCTCTGCAAGGCAGGAATCTCAACACGTGGTCACCCATCCAATTTGAAACCGTACTGGACCCTGCTTAGCTTTGCAAAGGTGTTAGCGGTTTTATTGCATGAACGATATACGATATACGATATCTTTATTGTCATTGTCCCATACAGAACAATGAAATTGAAAAACTACATAAAACATTCAAAAACCCCTAAAAACTCTGAAACCCCATTTTAAAATACACTATACTATACTATAAAAACCCCTAAAAACTCTGAAACCCCATTTTAAAATACACTATACTATACTATACTATACTATACTATACTATACTATACTATACTATACTATAGAATACACTATACTAAAAAATACACTATACTATAGAGACCCCTTATGCTGCGTTTAGAACCAGAATTGCATTTGCGTAGAAACTCTTTCTCAGGCGGCTAGTCCTGGCCTTTATAACCCTCTACCTTCTTCCAGAAGTCAGAAGCTGAAAGAGATCATTTCCAGGATGCGTACTATCCTGCGCTATCTCTGCCGCTTTCTTATGGCACCTGGCAGCATAGATTTGATCTAAGGCAGGAAGAGTGCACCCAGTTATTCTCTCTGCAGTCTTTACAACCCTGTAAGAGTAAGTTGCTTTTGCTGCACCACTCCCCCAACTGCTCAACTTCCTTCCTATAGGCCGCCTCCCCCTCTCCGGTCGTGATTAAACCAACCACCGTTGTATCACCTGCAAACTTAATGATCTTATTACTGGGGTATTTGGGGGCACAGTCAGCTGTATAGAGTGTATATAAAAGCGGGCAGTCAAGCAATGTGCAACAAGGCCCTCTCTGTGATGGCACCAAAGCTGGGGAACTAGGGGAGCTAACCTTGTTTCACCCTTATTATCTTTGAGATGACAGACTGAGGTGGCTCCCTTCAGGTGGGTTGTGAGGCATTGCTATCCATCTTTACTACTGGATATGTAAAGCACAGTCTTTTAAAAAGTCTAGTCTTTTTATTATTCCAAAGCAAACTTGTCCAGAATTGCCATTCCACATGCGATGGACAAATTATCTGGTGTGGCGCAACAACTACACAATGGTCCCTGATTGGAATCAGTGAGGCAGGCAGTTTTATTTACCGATACATGAGACCATGACTAAAAGTAATCACGAAGCCCTTCTCTGACTCACGCCTAAACATCAGCTAGGGGGCACAGAGAAACGTCTTTTTCTTTTGGAACAATTTCAAGTGAAATTGCTTTAACTAATGGTTACGCCTTGCAGAATGATTCACACAAAGTTTACAGATAGTGAAAGCCAACAGCGTTCTGAGTACAAAAGGATGCCAGCGCATTGCTTCAAGACAACAGAGGCTCTGTCAAACCTTTGGAAAGCTTTCTGAATGTCACTATAGGCAAGAATAACGTGACACTGGATGGAAGATTACAGGAAATCAGAATTATAGAGCAGGGGTGCCCTTGGGAGTCTCCCTAGGCCTGTTCCTCTCCACAGACCAGGCCTCTTGGCAGTCCTGTTCCACACCCTTGGGTGTTTTTGCTTGGCTGGAGTGTGTCCTTGGACTCTGATAATGCCTCTTGCTTGCCGGGATGCAGGGTGGAGATGTGTGATGTGTTTCATTTTTGCATGGCTGCACTGTAGGTAAAGGTAAATGGACCCTGACCATTAGGTCCAGTTGTGGCTGACTCTGGGGTTGCAGCACTCATCTCGCTTTATTGGCTGAGGGAGCCGGCGTACAGCTTCCGGGTCATGTGGCCAGCATGACTAAGCCACTTTTGGCGAACCAGAGCAGCGCACGGAAATGCCGTTTATCTTCCTGCCAGAGTGGTACCTATTTATCTACTTGCACTTTGATGTGCTTTCGAACTGCTAGGCTGGCAGGAGATGGCTGCACTGTAGCCTATTGCATAAAGGAAGAGTCACATCCGTTGCTTTGCCCTCTTTTGCCACTGGGCCCACCAGTCACTGCCACATAGCCCCCATAAGGGAAAGTGACCCTTGACTCAAATAAAGGTTCCCTGCCCCTGTCATGGAGAGCACATTTGCATTAGAACCCCTCTCCTCCAATAACATGCTTGAAAGCAGTTGTTTAAAGAAGTGTAGGCCTGATGGGGGTTCATGGTAGGATTCGGCTGGGACACCTCACTCTGGGTCATGCAGACAGCACAGTCTATACTGGCTCTACTAAACTTTCCTTTTGCTGGGCAGTCAGATTCTTTTGTGCGGGGATGAAAATTGGAAATGTGGGATGAAAATGGAATGTGCATATCTAATAATTGAAGAAGAAGAAACCCGAAGGATTTCCCAAAACCATAATGTGGCATAGAAGGTGTCAGGAATGAGCCAGCTCCAAGTGTAACTTTGCATCCAGCTGCTGAATACAGTCAGGAACAGAGAAGTTTGGAGTCGATGCTGGCTGGGCAGAGCACACAGCTGCCAGGGTCGACTCCCCCTGATCTTGGACAACCGGTTGCCAAAGGAACTACTGAGAGCAGGTTGGCACACAGCCAAAGCTCTCAGGAAGCTCAAAAAGGCGCAAACAGCCACAGAGACAGTTTTTTCAGAACAAGGAAGAGGCTGTAGCTGACACAATAAGTCTGAGGCGGCAGCGAATAGTGGGGCTGCTAGACAGGAAGCAAAATAAGAGACGAACGGGTCGGAAGTTCAATATCTTCTGTTGACACCGGTAGGAGTCTTCAGAAGGGTCATCTTGAGTGATAATAATGGCGGCTTGGCTAGAGCTGTCCAGAGCTATCTGTTCATTTTTGCAATAAATCCTCCTTTTTAATTACCTACGCTTACCGTGTTATCAAGCCAGGAACCTAGACTCCTGACAGAAGGGCATCTCAATTTATTTAAGTTCCCCCACTGACACCTTATGCACACCCACACCCCTGTCAAAAACCACAAATCCAATACAGCAAGTGAGGGAACGACCTAGCATCAAGAACGCTTCTGAGATGACCGACACAGTAATCATACAAGTGACTCTGCCCATTTGCTGGGCAGGGTGCACATTGGTATGCATCTGACATACAACTGGCCTGCAGCATGTTGCAGATCCCAGAATTTATACCAAGGGAAGCGTCTGACTTAAAAAACCAATCTGCAGGTCTGCACCAGCACAAGTAGCTGAATACATCTACATTATCTGCACGATGGTTTTCCATGGAGTTGTGTCAGCAATGATCCAGATATACCCAGAGGACAGAGTGAGGCATTGGGACAATAAAACAAATCTGGGTAGGTGAAGCAAGCGACTTATGGCATATGTCACATGAGAAGATGAACAAACCACATGCTCATGAATCATCTGGAGTTGAAAGAATAGTCGCAGTAAGCCTTAGAGGTGATGGTTCAAATAGACAAGGAGTGTAAAAGCAACTCATTGCCCACTGAGCCATGCTTCCAGAGAGGACACCAGCCCACCTGAATGTTTTCCCAGGCCTTGAGCAGAGGAATCCCACCTGGAGGCAGGGGAGAGAGATTCCAAGCCGGAGGAACCACCCAATCCAAAGCTTTGCTGGACTCATGTTCTCCATTATTTTCTTCTTCTGTCAGCCTATTGCTTTTGGAGGGAGGGTGGGATTTCACCTCCCATTGGTCCCAGAGCTGGGATACTTTCCCTCTCTGGGGATGTTAGGCGGAAATGGGAGGGCCTGGAATTTTAGGTGTGTTTAAGCACTGACATTGTCCTTTTACTAGCAACCATTGTCCTCTGTCCTTCCTTACATCTGGGTCCCCAAGAGGTGGGAGAGACGAAAGAAGATGGGCATGTTGGGTTGAGCTCCACCTTTATATGAGTCTCCAGCTTTATATGAATTTGTCAGTAACCCACAGGGTTTGCCTAAGACATTTTGCTACCTGAGATGTTCCCTTGCCTGTTCTATATACTGAAGTCAACTGGTCTGGTAACTGAATCTTATTTCAGCACTGGTGACAAGGACAGCGTCTTCCACCATACCTGACAGCAGCAGGCTAGCTTAGAGGGACAGCTTAGCCCACAAAGGACACCCACTGCTGCTGCTGCCCACCCACATCCAGCATCTGCTGCCTGAGGCTGCCGCCTCATTCTGCCTAATGGTAGGACCAGGTAGGACCTGACTCTTATACACAGCTTTGCTGCCCTAACATCTAGATTGGCTCCAGGTTCCACAAGCAGCTTAGAGAAATTGTTTCAGTTCAGCATTCCCCTGGTACTTGTGACACGCCAATGTCAAATATTCTAAATAAAAAGCCAATTATCTTCCCTCAGCTTCTCAGAGATGATTCATAGTGGAGTCTGAGCCTCTGGTTTAGTCACGCTGCTTGATGCTCCAAGCAAAGCTGTCCATTTCTGTTCTTTTGATTTGGTTCATTCTTTAATTCATACCCTCAACTTTACCTCATTGGATTACTGTAATTGTTTCCTGTTTGGTTTACCTGGGTCTTATCTCGACCCTTTCATTTCAGTGACAACTCAACTGAGTAACAGGCAAACCACGGTTTGGCCACCACCGTGATGGTGCCTCAAGCTCATATTTTCTCCTCTTCCCATGGCACGTTCAAGTTTCCTTCTGCACTACCTGGCTTGGATGGACAACTGTTTTGTTTAATTATTTATTTGGAGCATCTAAATTTTAACATGTATTAGTATTTTAACTTTTGTATGTTTTAAAGCAAGGTTGTATTTTTTCCTTGATTTTACTGTTTCATGTTTTGTAGGAGTTTGTTTGTTTTACTATCAAGTGGTATTTAAATGTAATGAATGAATGAATGAATGAATGAAATATCTTGCTCTTTAGTCAAAAAAGACTCCCTGAGTGACTTACATACAATCAACCAACTAGATGCAACCAGGATTTTATTTTGTTTTTTTAAGAGAAAGATATGAAAGGTCAAGTTAAGCTTGTTGTTAAAGAAAAGAGCAGGGAATATTTCTTCAAAAGCCACATGTGCTACTGGTTCAAACCTACTTTAGCTACAATCTGGCACTAGATGAGAGACAGAGCAAGTATTGCTGGCACCTGATGTTATTAGCATGGCTGTCTCATGAAACTCCTATAAGGTTTATTCAAACGAAGGAATTCTGATGGATTCAACTTCTCATACAGAGGTGAGGAAGTTACACCTGCTGGAATTTCTTTTTCGACTCAACAAAGAGGAGGCTCAGGAGCCTTGCCTTCTGGTGGATTTACCGTATTTTTCGCTCCATAAGATGCACTTTTTCCCTCTTAAAAAGTAAGGGGGGATGTGTGTGCGTCTTATGGAGCGAATGCAGGTGGCAGGCAGGTGGGAAAAGCCCCCAAGAGCCGCACACATACTCCTCAGGGCTCTTGTGGTCTTTTCCCCGAGAAAGGATCAGGGAGCACGGCTCTTGGGGGAGCCTCTCCCGGGCAGGGGGATGAAGGCAAGGGGAAGCTGCGCGCGGCCAAGGAAGAAGCCAGGACAGCCTGCGGGATCACTGCGCTGCCATCTCGCTGGCTGTCCAGGCTTCTTGCTTAGCTGCGCGCAGCCTCCCCTTGCCCAGGAGAGGCTGAGCACAGCTATCCCATAAGAGCATTCAGAATATTTTTTTTCTTGTTTTCCTCTTCCAAAAACTAGGTGCGTCTTATGGTCTGGTGTGTCTTATACAGCGAAAAATACGGTGATCATCCTAGATATTACTACAAGATATAGTACTGCAGTAAATTTGCTTATGTAGTAAATACACTTCTGTTTAAATACAATGACAGGTCATCATGGATGGAAAGCACATTCGCTCACACAGAACGGCACATTGTATTTCACTGATCCTCCCACCATCCACTGTAGCTCCTCACATGCTATCTACACCTGAGGTTTGGGGGACACTCTGCAACAATATGGGATATAACATTTGTAGAATCATTATCTTGAGCATCCCCAGTGTGGGTAACTGCTAATAACTTGTCAAGCCACAGACCTAACAGATTAAATATGAGCTGAAAATATATCAGCACAATGAAAGAATTTTAGGTTATTGTCCCATTCAAAGATCCAGGTGCCTAAATATGTAGAGATAACTTTTGATTTCAATAAAATGTGTTGCAATAAAAAATATTCACCAGTTATTCTGAAAAGTCCTCCAGCAGTTGTTACAATCTCTATAAAACAATTCTTGCATTTCAAATCACCTAAAATTAGCATAAGCATTCAAATTCATTTTTTTGCAGCTGTCAACTTCATATTCCAAGTAGGGTCACCGCAGTTACCTATCTATTTATAGCTCACTGTTTGAAATTAATTAGCAATTAGTTATTTCCATTCTCTACATATGTTAACTCTTTCCTGTAAATTGCAGACCTAAAGTACATTGCACATGACACAACATGAAACTAAATGAAACAACCCAGTCAAATCAAGCTAATTAAAAACCCCTCAAATCTGTGCCCAGAACTGTGTCCAGTTCTGGGCACCACAATTCAAGAAACTGGAACGTGTCCAGAGGAGGGCAACCAAAATGGTCAAAGGCCTGGAAACGATGCCTTATGAGGAACGGCTAAGGGAGCTGGGCATGTTTAGCCTGGAGAAGAGGAGGTTAAGGGGTGATATGATAGCCATGTTCAAATATATAAAAGGATGTCACATAGAGGAGGGAGAAATGTTGTTTTCTGCTGCTCCAGAGAAGCGGACACGGAGCAATGGATCCAAACTACAAGAAAGAAGATTCCACCTAAACATTAGGAAGAACTTCCTGACAGTAAGAGCTGTTCGACAGTGGAATTTGCTGCCAAGGAGTGTGGTGGAGTCTCCTTCTTTGGAGGTCTTTAAGCAGAGGCTTGACAACCATATGTCAGGAGTGCTCTGATGGTGTTTCCTGCTTGGCAGGGGGTTGGACTCGATGGCCCTTGTGGTCTGTTCCAACTCTATGATTCTATGATTCTATGATTCTATGATTCTAATTACCATATTTTCCCCCTCTATAACACGCAGATTTTTTCTCCTAAAAAGTAAGGGGAAATGTCTGTGCGTGTTACTGAGCGAATGTGTGGTCCCTGGAGCCGACAGGCGCGAGTGAAGGCAAAAATCAGGCAAATATCAATCGTCCAGAGAAGGGAAGCCTTGAAAAGAGGAAGCTGCTGCTTTCCTGCATTCTGCCTCAGGGTCTTACTGCCCACCCGCTTCTGTTTGTTACTGTGTTTGCTCAAACGGAACAAAGAGCAGAGAAAACCCCTCCCCTCCAGGCAAGCAGAGGGGAAAGCAGAGCGTCCTTCCTTCTAATTCCTCTCGTGCTCCGGTGCTGCAACATGCAGGTGGGGGAGAGAGAGAGAGCTGGCTGGCTTGGGTGGGTGCGTGGGGGGAACTTTTGCCTTCCTTTCCTCCCTCCGGTAGAATCCCTCTCCTGCATTCTTAGCCAGCCGCTTCTCCGCACACCCCTCTCGGTGCTCCTTGTCCCTTCTATGTTTTTCCTTCCCTCCCCACTTAAAACGTGGTTACAAAGCACGGATCCACATGGATCCTCAGGATCTTTGCATAGGGTCACCCCAAATTCACCATCAGATCACATAGCATGTCCATGGCTACAGCCTGCACCAAAAAAATCACGCACCCACTGTTGCCTGGGGCTGCAATGGTGCAAAAACGTGGTTACAAAGCACAGATCCACATGGATTCTCAGGATCTTTGCATTGGGCTACCCCAAACTCACCGTCAAATCACATGTCTGTGGCCACAGCATGAAGCACAAAAATGATACATCCACTGTTTCATTCAGAATTTTTTTTTCTTGTTTTCCTCCTCTAAAAACTATGTGCGTGTTATGGTCAGGTGCGTGTTATCGAGCGAAAAATACGGTATTTGTGACTAGTGCTGTTTACATGCCACACCTTAAATAACACCAAAGTAAACTACGTCATAGTAAATTAATTAACAAGGTTTAAATGTATGAACACAATGTGAGGTCAAATTATACAAAGCTTGCCTCAGTTTGTGAGGTGGGGAAGTGGGCATCACATCATGTAAACCCCATAACACACATGTGATGTCATGAGTTATCCCACAGGGATGTGTCTGGGAATGCTTCAGGGTGGAGCGTGAGTGCATATCCTGACTGGGCCATGACAGAGAAGCATGAGGATGACTGAAAGACTACAGCAGGCTCCAAAATATAGGACTCACTCAGTGCTTTTTTTCTAAAAAAATGTTTATGGGTACTCTCATTTTGACTCAAGAAAACCACCATTTTATAGTTCAAATCGGGGAAAATAAATACAAAAGTACAAAGTACAAAAGCACAAAGAACATGCATTACCTCATGATGATGAAAAATAGTAATTTTCCTACACATATTGAAATACTGCCCCTCAATGAGGCCAAACTTTCATCAGTAAAACACCACACATCCATATTCCACACTGTTTTACACATTAAATGCTCGCTTCCGTCTGAGACTCGGGAAACAGCAGGAAAGGAAAGGAAGCTGCCATCAGAGGTGGTAACAACAAAACTGACCAATCACCGTGCTAGATTCCAACTCCTACTTCACACATTAAACGCTCGCTTCTGTCTGAGACTCAGGAAACACCGTGACAGGAAATGAGGCTGCCATCGGGGGTAGCAACAGAACTGATGATTCACCATGCTAGAGAAGAAACTAAAAAATTAAAAATTTTTAGTTTCTTCTCACGTTAGAATCACAAAATGTTTAGGTGCATGCATACCGCTGCGTGTCCCCAGAAAAAAAGTACTGGACTCGCACATTACAGAAAATGTGTGCCTGAGAGCCTGCAGCAAAAGTGGGGCATGCAGCGTAAGTGGGAATAAGTAAAGTGGCTGAAATCTGGATCTTTACTACTGTGGCGCCATTGTCTGTAATGGCTGTACTAATCCAACAGTGTCTGGAATGACTGCTGGGTGCTGGGGGGCGAAATAACATGACAGCCAAGAAAGAAATGTACAAAAGGTGCAGGCTGTTCACAAAGGCTAGCATCACTGCTGTGCAAAATAAATTGGCTTAGCAGAACAGGAAAATATTATGTCCCACAATTCAGAAGTTCACAAGCCACAAAGGGAAGAAAAAGCCAGTTCCGTTATCAAAGGTCCATTAACCTGCCTATTATTGACAGCAGCTGTCATATGTGATGTCAAGCTGGCAGAGTACAACAACTAGTTGCAACAACAGAAAAAGAACCAGCAAAAGTCCAATGGAAAAACAGCTGAACTTTGACCTGGGAGATCCGAGATAAAATCCCAAACTAGCCACAGATATACTGGGAGGCTGGTTCTTAAAGGCACAACCAGTGAAAGGGAAGCACATTTTGAGTTTGACAGATTTAAACAGAATTAAGGCTGTTCTTAGATCTTGTCCACTGAAATGCACTGAGATTTATAAGCATTTAACTCTGCTCATATTTATTTAATTGAAATATATTCCCTAATGATCTTATATCAGCTCAAACCACCAAACGACAAAAGAATTACAGTAACGTGAAACAAGTAAAACCACAACCAATCATGTCAATCATGGACAACAAGGTCAGAAAAATACATTTTCTTTTTAAAACATCTGTATAGGTAAGAATGTCTCTTTCCTTTTAACAGCTACTACAGGTGTTGAGCTCTGTCAGGGCTCCTGAGGGAGATGTTTCCAAGTACAAATCATGTAGAATTAACCTTGGATATATTCTAAGGCAGGGATAGCCACCGTGATGCCCTTAAAATGTTATTGGAATATCCATCATACCCAACTCCCATTATTCCTGAATGATGGTCAAGCTGGCTAGGGCTGACTGGGAGCCAGAGCACACCTGGAGGGCACCACATTGGCTATCCCTGTCCTAAGGTAAGTCCCTCTCATTTAACATTAATTCCCTAACTGTAAAATATCCATATTCATCCCAACTGGTAGGACCGGTGAGATAGTGTCTCTCCATGTTTTGCAATAGCCAAGCAGACAAACGTAGGCTCCCTCGGCCTGTAAAGCGACATGAGCGCCGCAACCCTAGAGTTGTTTGCGACTGGACTTAATTGTCAGGGGTCCCTTTACCTTAACCTATGGGTAAGTATTTATTGAAAATCTCCATGGGTTTGGCTAGAATACTGAAGTTAATGGAAAAGTAGCTCTAGATGCAGTTACTAGACTAAGATTCTAAAGAACAAAACTCATTCCAAACACTACTTGAAATAAGAATCTGGTTTTAATTTAAGATAAGCCAATATCCACGCCAAAAGCAAGATTTTAAGACTTCAAACTTCTTACTCCTGGAAATTTATCTCAAAAATTTACAGCCTTCTATTCATGGTCAACATGGGTGCTTCTGACCAATCAGCTTTAGTCATTTTACAGTTGAATGAGGTGTTCCCTTTCTGTTGTGAATGGGACACTATCACACAGGGCTTGACCTAATTAGTACTGAGCGATATGGCCAACCTCATTAACATCAAGGCTGCATGAGTAGGCACAGTATCTTGAGAGGCAAGAGAATATTTTTCCAAACCTTACAGCAATCAGGACTTCCCAGCACACCCATGATTAGTGTTTTTAATAATCATATTTAGCATTTCTACAGCACTTTTGAATGTTCAGAGTGATCACATATTAGATAGAAACACACACACACAACTTGTTATCCTTATAATAACTATGAAAGATAAGTTAGTAATAAAGGTAAAGGGACCCCTGACCATTAGGTCCAGTCGTGGCCGACTCTGGGGTTGTGGCGCTCATCTCACTTTATTGGCCGAGGGAGCCGGCGTACAGCTTCCGGGTTATGTGGCCAGCATGACTAAGCCGCTTCTGGTGAACCAGAGCAGCGCACGGAAACGCCGTTTACCTTCCCGCCGGAGCAGTACCTATTTATCTACTTGCACTTTGATGTGCTTTCAAACTGCTAGGTTGGCAGGAGCTGGGACAATGGGAGCTCACCCCATCACGGGGATTCAAACCACTGACCTTCTGATTGGCAAGTCCTAGGCTCTGTGGTTTAATCCACAGCGCCACCCAAGTTAGTAATATTACTCCCATTTTACAGATCTTGAGCTGAGAGTGGCTTCCCTAAGGCTAAAACATGCATTCACATCAGAGGCGAGGTTTGAACTGAGGCCTTCCTGATCTGACATATTGGCCACAATCCTGTGCCCAGTTTCCTGGAGGTAAGCCCCACTGAAGTCAATGGGGCTAACTTCTGAATAGACATGTATAGGATTGTGCCACTGATCCCTTAGCCACAAGACTCTCATACATTTAGCCTTATGTCAGTGTATATACATCATGAGCCTACATTATTTATTTCAAATATTTATATCCAAGTTTAAAAGGTTAAGTAAAACTCCAAAGGGGTGAGTAATAAAAATCAGCCTGCACACAAAAAGTAACTTTATAAACAACCAAGATCAACTCTCAGAACAGGAGACGAGTCATATAATTGCAGCACTGGCAATAACACCACCAGATAAAAAAGGGGATGCAACAGTCTATGCAAAATTCTGTCACCTCACCACATGGAGTTAATCTGCATGACAGGAACCTCCAAAACACAATTCAACTATAATGTCTGATGGGAGGGGCGTGGGACCAATGGCTCGTGTCATGGATGGGTGGAAATGACTTGGCAATAACTTATAGAATCCCACTTTTTAGCGGAGACACCAGTCACCCCTGGGTAAAGCCAAAGTTGTGCATGTACACCAACTGGAAATATACTTTGCTCTTTCTTTTTGAAATCCAGGATACTGCATCATGAACTACTTTTAGGCAGATCCCAAAGTGAAAATCAGTGCAGTATTTGGTCAGAACAGGTGTAACTTTCTTCTACCTGAGGAGAAGGCAGGGCATGAGTATATTGAAGCCCAAGGCTCATTCCACCTCACACTGGGTCATGTTTGTCTAGACCCTAAGTTGGCTGCTTTTGACAGACAAGTGCAACGTGACATCTCAAGGGCATAAGGACATTGCAACTTACCAAAATCCACAAGTTTAACACCTCCTTCAGTGGTTAGAAGGATGTTATTTCCCTTGATATCACGATGGATAGTTTTGTTTTCATGCAAATGCTGAAGCCCCTGAAAAGAGAGTTTGTGGTTTTTAAATGAATTTATCTTCAATAAAGAAAATACGAAATTGTCAAAATATTTGTAAACTTAGTAAGTATTCCATTTAATGCATTTTTAATTCAGGGATATACCGATAGTACAAATCCACCATAGTTCACATGGTGAACCATTACAGTTTAAATTATCTCTCATGGTAAACATCTGCATGGGGGGGAAATCCTTAATGAATAAAACTCATACATTTCTCAAGCCAATAAATCTTACAAACTTACAGTGTTGTCCTGAGATTTGCTGTGTCTGTAGTTAGGAAGATGGGGGTGAAGGAAATGCTATACCAGCAATATGTAACAAAATTCAGTGTTTGTATGTAACCCTAAACCATGGTTTAGTGCTACGTGTAAAAGCCTTGGACTCATGCACTCCCTTCCCCTTCTTTCATGCAGCCATGAGATAGACTTGGCAGCTCTTACTTGCAACTTTACAACTCTGAGCAGTTTCTAAACAAGTCAACTTCAAGCCATGGTTTACGAAACAGGCTTATTTAACCATGTAGAGTTTCTATTAAACCATGATCTCCATTTCATATATAACAGCATGCAAGGCTGCTAGAACCTGTTAGGCAGTGCTACCCACCGGACTGGTAGTAAGGAAGAAGGAAAGCAGGTGAGGACTAGGTAAGGACTGGCTGAGGGCAGACTGAGGTTGGTGGGGCCGTGTCCCATTTCCTTTCCAGTGCTTAACTCTGTACCAAAATTAATTCTCCACCAAAATCAAGAGCCAATATTTGAACTGTTAATGCATTTCCTTACTTACCATCAGGGCTTCATGTAAAATGAAAGCAATAATAACTTCACTCATTCTTTCTCCTCGCTTCAGAAATCCTTTTACAAGGTCAGTCACAGATCCTCCATTACACAGCTATTTGGTGGAGAAGAGAAGAGAAGAGAAGAGAAGAGAAGAGAAGAGAAGAGAAGAGAAGAGAAGAGAAGAGAAGAGAAGAGAAAGTAATGATTACATTTTTTCTTTTGCTTTTTATTAGGCTTGTTAACAAGGTTACTATTCATTCATTTAAAAGTACAGTGGTACCTTGGGTTACATATGCTTCAGGTTACATACGCTTCAGGTTACAGACTCCGCTAACCCAGAAATAGTACCTCAGGTTAAGAACTTTGCTTCAGGATGAGAACAGAAATCGTGCTGCAGCGGCACTGCAGCAGTGGGAGGCCCCATTAGCTAAAGTGGTGCTTCAGGTTAAGAACAGTTTCAGGTTAAGAACGGACCTCCGGAACAAATTAAGTACTTAACCTGAGGTACCACTGTATATTTATAGTCTAACTTTCTCCCATGGATTAGGGATGGATCAAAAAGTAAACCATGTAGGACTGAAAGCTCTCCCTCAAAATAGGTCGCCTTAAGACCATAGGGAGCTTTCTTATTTATTCCCAGCTAAGATAATTGGTCTGTCTACCTAAGCATCTACTCTACACAATAGGCAGACGTCTGCTCTCATGAGTACACTTCAGCCTCATAGGAGCTACTTGGTGTTTTACTACAACCTCAAAATCAACCAGCTGGAGCAAGGTGCAAGACACATCACCATAATATTACTACCACATTTATATCCCACCTTTCCTTCAATGAGCTCAAGGAGGCCTGCCTACATGGTTCTCCCTACTATCCATTTTATCATCACAACAACTCTGCAACCTAGATTCAGCTGAGAGACAACAACTGGCTCAAGGACACCAAGTGAATGGCACACAGCTGTTGAACCCTGGTTTCCCAGGTCCTAGTCCAACACTCTAACCACTACACTGGCTCTCTTCAGGACATTAAAGAACCTAGCGCTTAAGAGCAACTGCTGAGTTACACCTAGATTCTCATGTGACAGTCTGTTTTAAGGACAGCTGAATGCTTCATTAATTGTCCATGTTTATCTTGTCATACAATCAATGGTGAATCCAATAAACAAACTGAAACTCAGTGGAAGTTTTGCAGTCCTGTGGGAATCTGTGGCATATCGACTGCCCATTTGTCAAAATAATATGCTGAGGTTAGCTCTGTGCTCTTCAGTGAGACTCTGTTGGGCGTGAGCCATCCAAGGACAGGGTTTCTCATCAGTTTAAATATTCGCAGAAGGCCTGGCCCTTTCATGAGCAACAATGAACACTCAATTCAGGTGAGGGATCAGAAGTGGTGCGTTACTAGTACAAGCACACATGCAATCTCCCATCCACACAATTGCTCCTCGCTGATGGGTCTCTTTCTCTTCTGATTGAAGACACATACCCTTCAAACACATACCCTTAACATGACACAGTCCAAATTTGGGACGCCATCTTCTGGGTCTGCATTCCCACACGAATCACATGACCCATGCGAGATCCCAAACCCTGGAAAAATGTTGGTGTTTTTCAGGCATGGTACCCCAAAATGTGTGTTTTGGGTCACCACGTGAGATTGTGGACCTGAAGAAACTGTGTTTTGGTATGCCACCCGAGATCATGAACCCAAAAAATCTGCAAACGTGACATGAAGGCTGGCAGCATCATCAACCCTGCCATGTGAGAATCCCTTGCAGGCAACCTCAGTACCTGGAGACAGGCAGTCAAGTTGTGTATCCATAGCTGTGATCAGAGGAGAAATGACCACTGGGAGGAGCGCAGAGAGAAGAAATGCCATGGTGCATCTGCAGGAGCATAACTGGACACCTTCATCTGCCCCAGCTGCAACAAAACATGTCTCTCCCTCATTGATCTCTACAGCCACAGCAGGCACTGTGAACATCCAACAGCTTGACCACCTCCAAAGGCTCAGTCCTCCATTGTCTCCCGAGACAGATGGATGCCAGCCATCTTGGGTTTACTTAGGAACCTAGGAAGCAGCCTTACACCAAGGCAGAATGTTGGCCCATCTAGTTCAATACTGCCTTCACTGACTGGCAGTGGCTCTCCAGGCTTTTAGGCAAGCGTCTCTCCCAGGCCTGCCTGGAGATTGAAGCTGGCACCTTCCGCATGCCAAGCAAGTGCTCTACCGCTGAGCTGTGCCCCCACCTTTTTAACACTGAGCATAAATTAAAGGTCGGCACGCCAAGAAACTTGTCAACCATACAAAATAAACACGCCTTTCACATAACTCCCTTTCTTAGTATCTGATACTTTTTAAATTATTATTTGATCTTCCTATAAACTGGCACTTTGGGAGGTGCATAAAATGAAGACGTTGAAAAGCAGTTGTCAGGCGAAGTTAAAATCACTGTGATCCTCAAAGGAAGAAGCCGAAGCACTCTTCAGCACACGCAGGAACAGATGTATGCAAAGATGGGTTTTTTGCATAGCATCCAGCACATTTATTTGTAGTGAAATTCAAAACATAATGGAGAAGGAATATTTGGAAGCATAGTCCTCCATGTCCTTTTTTGAACTGGGCAAGCAGCACTCTGCCTTCCCAGGGTTAAAATAAGCCTTGTTCTATTTTCTCCACAGCCCAGGGAAAACCTCATGGGCAAAGTGTCCCTTCCAATTTATTTTTTCTGTTCCTATGTCTATTTTTACTAATTGTGTCAAGACACCATGACTGTCTTTGTAGGCACAGATCAAAGGTTAGGTCTTTACAAACACACAACACAACACACAGTCAACTGTCTAAATTGGTGCAGCTGAAAATACAGCAGTTTAGCAACAATAGCCATGAAAATATGATTGGGGAGCAGAAGGAAATGGAAACAACAGAATTCACCCCCATTTGCCTAAAATATTCTGCTATGCTTATGAATCACCTTTGAATTGCATTTGGGGAGGGCAGTGGGGAAGAGCACAATGGAACTCTCACTCTGAGCCAGCAGACTTCTATATAACTACGAACATGTGTCACAATGCTAATCTGACGCTCACTGAACCAGATGTTAACACAACCACCTGCAATGGTTTTTAAATCACATATTCCCAGTAACAGTTAGCAGCAGAGAAGGGTGTGGTCGCTCCCAGTACCAGGCTCAGGGCCACTGCCACTTAGTGGAAGGGAGAGGTTGGCACTGGGTGGACGCATTGGCAGGAGCACAAGGGAAGCCATAGTCATATTCTCCTGATATGTGGAGGAACAGGGAACAGGTCTGGGTCCACTGACCCAAGCCCCTGTGTTCAACTGAAGGTCTATGGGCTCACCCACACTTCTTCTTGACCCATGTCTAGAAAGCACATGTCCAAGCAGTTTTCTGTTTGTCCCACCATTTTCCACAAGAAAACCTGATGGATGTTTGCTCCTGTTCAGTGGTAAAGATTGGGTTTTCCTGGGGTGGGGGTGGGGACAGCAGGGCAAGAGGAAGTCTGGAAGGACTGGGGGATGCTGGCCTCCTGTTTTTGTCTGGGTCTAGGCTCTTTTTCACCTTCGGCTAACGTTTGGGTACCTGTTTCTGCTTCTCTTCCATCCTCTGCCACATGTGAACTCCTTAGCACTGGGGCTAATGATTCTTGAATCTACAGGCACAGCAGCTTCCTAATGCCCGCGTTGAGTCATTGGTTACCTGGGGTGAGAAGAGGCCATGTGCTCTGCTAATAGAAATGTGCCGGCTGTGTTACAGATGAATGATGAGTTAAAACTGCAGGATGAGCTGGATGATTTCGATGATGGGGTTGCAATTTAAAATGACACTTGGAAGCACTGGAAGCAAGTGCTCCATTATAAATTTGGTCATTCAAAAAAATCATTTGTTCACTTGCTTCTCAATTAGCCCATCACTGAGCTATGCTAGACAGGCAAAGAAGATGAGACCCATAAAGCAATAATTTTTCTTGATATTGGAGGGACGTGGGAAGAGGAACAAGTACTGAGCATCAGACATAAGAACACCGGAAACTGCCTTATGCCAAATCAGACTATTCACCCATCTAGCTTATATTGTCCATGCTGAGAGTTGCTCTTAAGGATTTCAGCAGAAGCCTCTCCTAGCCATTTCTACAGATGTTGCAGATAGAACCTGTGACCTTCTGTGTGCAAAGCAGATGGCTGAAAACTGACAGCCACTTACCAATTTCTCACACTAGAAGCGGTGGGGATGTTCTCCCAAGCTTGGCTTGTAAACAAACTTCAGGAGCTGCCCATCTCAAAACCAAGGTGAGCTTTATAGTTGCCAGAATTCTCCAGCTTGTAATCTGTAGGATGGCTGTAGCCCTCCAGATGTTTCTCAAAGGGGTTCCCCCCTCCACACACACTCCCCAAAATTAGCTCAGGGGGTCAGGAGAACCCATAGAACAGCACCTGGGGGATGAGAGGCGGGTGTGTGTGTGTGTGTGTGTGTGTGTGTGTCATTCCATCTGGCAAGTTGAAATGCTTGCCCAGACATAACATTTATCATAGCTTGATGCTGATTTCTACCTAAAGTTCCCAGCACCCTCAAACTCTTCTTTGTGGGAAAAGTCATGTGCTTTAAATGTAAGTACTGGATCAAATGTATGCTGTTTGGATCTCTATTCAGCTGTTCAATCCTTCCAGAGGTTCCCACTGAGAAGTATTTAGAGGCCGTATCCAGGGACTGAATTAAAGAAAAAGAGACCAGTCATCTTGTGTAGCTCAAGTTGTAACTTTGAAAGATGATTCAAGGATTCTAGGCTGAACGACATCATAGACCTTGCATACATTTGCCAAGACATTTTTTTAAAAAAGTCCAATCTTCTTGTGGCCAGCATTAGAATTTGCATTTGTATTAGCACATGAAAATATGCAAATTTAGTCTGACCACTCCTTACAACATTTTCAGCAAAGTGGTCTTTTTAAATGTGTTGCTCATCATCTCATCTCTCATTGTAATATTAATGTATACATGTATATATACATATAAATTCAGAACATGTTGAATTTTATTTAAGATATTTATAAATGATCCCTTTTTCCAAAGGAGTTCAGTGTAATGCACAACAATCATATATAAACACCAGAACACCAGCAATAAAAATATAACACTGAATCAGCAACTCATCAATACACTGATTCAAATATTGCTTCTGATAGTGTTTCGGGGCTTACCTGAGAAGAGCTCTCTACAAGTTTCCCCCCATGTTGAAGCAGACACCCCAGCAAAAAATGCTGTGTGCTGTTCTCTCAACCCACACACCAAAATAAAATAAAATAAAATAAAATAGCAGTCTTTTTCTTCGTGAAAAGCGAAATCAAGCTTATGGGAAATACTTTTGGTCAAAATATATTTTAAAAAATTTAAAAATTTGTCGAGTAGCACCTTAGAGACCAACTAAGTTTGTTCTTGGTATAGGCTTTCGTGTGCATGCACACTTCTTCAGATACACTGAAACAGATACACTGAAACCAGACCCTTATATATATAGTGGGAGGATGGGGTGGGGTTTTTCTCAGGAGGGTAGTAGGAGATGGGTGATTGACTCTATGGGTATGGTAAACCTGTTGAGAACTGTTAACGACTGCAATTAGTCCTACAGGAAAAAGCAAGGGATAGCATGCAGATGATTAGCATATGTAATGAGACAGGAATCCAATATCTCTATTAAGACCAGGTCTCTCCATAGTTTGCAGTTTAGTGATTACAACTGATTACAACCAAATTACAACTGATCACCCTCCTGGGCCATGGAGCCAAAAAAGTCCCCTCTGTATATTTTAAGGACTCCTGACACAAAAATTTATGCAGACAAATAGGTTTGATCTTCCAGCTTTCTTACCTCTCTCAAATCTTTCAGATCAATAACCCACATAGTATTAGGGGAGGTCAAATTATTTCTATTTTTCGTGACCCAAAACTGTAAAGTCTGCACTAGTGAGCTATCACTCTGAAATATGGCAGGCTTCACCACCTCCCTCAGAATATATGACCATGCCTGCACATTTCATCCACTTCTGCCCAAAAGGAAGGGGGAAGGCTAGAGCTATTTTGACTCCCCATAATAAGTGATGAAGGGGAAGAGAGAATGGAGCTTCCTTTTTCACTCAGTGGTTTCAGATCCCGACACAAGATCAAACCTGGCTGAACCCAGAGTTCTTTGGGACGAAGAAGACTGATTCTCAAACAGCTGACTCGGGACATAAATCAAATCTTGACACTAGTAGTGCAGATACCCAAGAACTCGTACCTAAACTTTCATCTGCCTTTTTGCTTTTCTACATGGTGATGAAAACAAAGTGTTAGGAAAGCCGGCCTTTATTCTGTACCCCAGGGTCGGCAACAATTCATGCCCTCAGTCTGCTCAAGCAAGGGATTGTAATATGTAATTTCCCCCAGAAAATTACGAGTATTTACCAGACCTCAGTATTCTAAAGGCTACTTGTAGTCACAAATCTTTGATCTTGCAGAGAAAGGGGGACATAATTTTAAAAGAGCGGAATTACTGTAATTGGGAAGTAAAAAAAAGAGGCATTACGCGGCTCGTTATTAGAAATGGCTAAATCAAGGCTAGTTTAGAGCCATAATGGATCAAAGAAGGCAGAGCTGGATTGAAAGGAGCAATTATACAGGGCAGCATGGAAAAATACCCAGGTCTGAAGAGTAGGAAAAGGCTCTCTTATATTGGCTTGCACATTTATTTCCCATACTCGGCTTCTTTTGAAAGACAATATATTATGTAGTATAATTAGAGCATGCAGCCAAAAGCAAAGCAGCACTATTTTCAGCGCTATTGCGGTGAGCAGGCATAAGGGTTCCTTAGTGAACCATTTCGTCATTATCGATAAAGCGGGTTCAAGTAACCTGCTTTTTGTACACATTGTTATTGGGCTATTGTTTCCACACAGGCGGTAGCACAACTGATTAGGCCAAGGAAGGAGATGTACAAGGAAATGTAGTACGGTAGATAGAGTTGGACAGAAGGAAATGCAATGCAAAATGCAAGCAAGCATTTATAGGAAATACAAAAGGGGGGGCAGAACTCTTGATTTTAAGTAAAAGTACAGATATTTACTTACTAACTTACTTACTACCAAAACTCACATGTTTCCATTAGGTGGACTTGATAATATGAAGCAGTTGGGAAAAACTGAGGCTGCTTTCTGTATGACATATACCAGCTTCTGCTCTCTGGCAAGTCTCATGAATTGAGAAACTTATAATAGTTGAAGCAGGCTGCTGCTACCTTTGGTCTTCATAGATCTGGACTGTTTTGCACACTTATCCCAAACAGGGTTGAGACTGAACAGAAGCAACATGTGATGGCTCTCATATACATATGCATATACATATACATATACATATACATATACATATACATATACATATACATATACATATACATCTTGGGGAAGGGCAATAGCTCAGGGGCAAAGCACCTGCTTTTCAGGCAGAAGGTATTGGGCTCACTCTCCAGGCAGGGCTAGGAGAGAACAGAGGCTGAAATCCTGGAGAGCTCCAGTCAGAAAATACTGAGCTAGATGGGCCAATGGGATCTTCCTATACTTCCATGCCTGGCTTGCCGCAGGCTGAGAGCGCCACCATTTATTTATTTTGCAGATGTATAAACTGCTTCACAGCCAGAAGCTATCGAAGCAGCATACAATGAGGTAGAATACGTACTATAAAAGCAGTAAAACCACTTCTGCAATTAATATTCAATAAGTTGACTGGGACACGCTTCGGAGAAACCCTTCTTAACCAATTTATTTTACAGACAACTGTGGGAGCTTATGAATTGGGGGCTTCTATTCTGAGAAGGACCACTTATCACTGTTCTGTTTTATAGGCAGCCGAAGGTTTTAGTTACCAAGTTCAAGGGGAAAGGGGAAAAGACTATAACTGCATTCTCCAACCAAGCGTGCTCCAGATATTTTGAACCACAACTCCTATCATCCACAATCAGGTTGGGGAAGTCTGGAGTAGAAAACTTGCTGGATGGGTAGGAAGCGAGTCACAGAACTTGGTAGAAAAGCAGCCTTATATAACCAGGGATTATTCACTGCTCCAAATAAAGCACACCGGTTTACACAGTGATGTTGGCCACATAATAAGAACCATTATATATTATTTATATATATTCCATCTTTTTCTCTAAGGAACTCAAGGTAGTTTGCATGATTCTTCTCCTAATCTATATCAATTCTGACTCCACACACATATTCTAAAAAATCGTAAGGAAGGAACATTCTGTGGCCTCCATAAACTAGCTTGTGAGATCTGAAGCACAGTTTCAGCTATGCAAATATTTAGATGTCTCTGCATATCAAATAGTGTTCAAACATCCCTGTAGCCCATTGTTAATTCCTCACAGAACATTTGTTCCATTTATTTTGATAAAAACCAAACTCACAACTGATAAAGTACAGGCCTACTGAGGAATTTACAGTTAAGTTTAAATATTTATACATCTCTTCTGCGGAATTAAATGGGAACAAAATGCAAACGCTTGATGTTAACTCTTAAAAGAGAGCGGGGGGAGAGATCAAAGCCGAATAATATAACTTAGTATCACTTCAGGCAGGGCTTTAAATTAGCAAACACTGCTGCCAACTGGATCACAATAATCCTCCATGATAATTATTCTTTGGGATTAGTAGTGTGTGTGGTTAGCATTATTAATTAACTTCAAGGACTGCTGCAAGGAAGAATTCATAATGCAACACTTATCAGGGCAGGCCTGCAGCTGAACTACAAAGATGAGTCATCGTATTTCGTGCTCTCCATTCTCAGGGTTCAGGCTATGAGTGTCGATGCAGCCAAAACAGCACCATCCATGAACGAGAGGGAAGCAGGAAAAAAGCTTACAGGAAGTCAAAGCTTTGTAGAAATCATTTGAAAAAAATAAAAAATCAGGGGGAATTAACCCTAAGGGGGAGGGGGGAACTCTTCTCAAAACATCCTGGTGGGGACTGAGCATGTTCAGTGGCCCTGAAATGCTGACTCTTGCAGGTGTGTGTGTGTGACAGAAAATGGGGGAGGAGGGAGAATGGAATGGAATACCCGGGTAAAGGGCATGGCCGGCATCTAAAACCAAAGCACAACATTTTGCTGCTGGCCTCACTTGCTTCCCAACAATAATGTAGTAAGTAAAATTGTGGGAGTTAATACACCCACCCTTCAGAGACTTCCCTAAATGTCTAGCAATTGTTTTCCAAAGTCAACATGGGCATAGCCAGGATTTATCGGAAGGGGGGCTATTATGGGGGGGGGGGCAGAACCGAGTTATCTGTGACTATATGAAATTGGCAGAAATGACTGGCAGAATCCGAGACCAGGAAGAAGAGTCAGTGGAAGAAGATTGGAAGAAATTTAAAGACTATTTACAGAAATATTGTAAAATTAATGGATGTTAGAATGATGTTGGATAGAAATTAAGTGGTTTCCAGCTGTAATGCTTTAAGAGAATATGAAAAAAGGCTTGTAAATGGGTAAAAGCTTAATGGCAAGGATTTGCTGAACTAATAAATTTAAGTGGAATACAAAAAAGGGAGGTATGAGGAGGTCCGGGGAAATAAGCTTAAGGAAAATAAGAAACGGAAAATTAAGGTGTTTCTTAACTGTTTTTATTTTGTATTTTTCTTTTTCTTTTTTCTATTTTTATTGTAATATGTTAAAAAATCTTTAAAAATATCTTTTAAAAAAAGAACCGAGTTATCTGTGACACAGTTGGTCAGTTAGGTAAGTATTTTTATTTATTTACTTGATTGGGGGGGGGGAGCTGCCCCTCCCCCAGCCCTACCCCCGCCCCTGTAAGTCAATGGAGCTACTATATAACTCTCATTCATTGAAAATGGGGTTTTCTGCAGGAAGATGTCTATGGATGCTGCTGCAGATTAACAGCTGACTTGCGGGGCCAAATCAAGACACTACTACTGTCACATTAAATAGCAGCTTAGGTGCTCAAAACAAAGCAGAAACAGTCTTTCCTTGTCTGTACTGCAATAGCGAGGCATGAAGATGACAAGCAGAGCTGCCGGCAAACTCTGGCATTTCTAGGTTCTCCCCCCAAGATCTGAGGTGCCCAGTCACTTAATCTTTATCTCACATGAGATCAGCCAATGCCTGGAACAGGCCAGAATATTTTCCTCAAGTCTGTTGGCCCTCCCCAGAGTGCTTCTCAAGAAGACACTGGGCTTGCCCTAAGCTTACAGGGCTGCATTGATCTGCTGCGTTCTTCTCACTGTGGACTGGGCTTCTCTGCTGTCATGAAAAAAAAAGGTGAGGCTCTGCAAGGGCTTTCCTCCAAGGAAAAGGCCTTCCAAAGCCTTGCCATAAGGTGATGGGAAGCAAGATTTAGCAATGGCCTCTCCTTAAGGAGAAGCCCTGCCTGAATCTCCCATCCCACCAGGTGGCAAAGCCGACTTGGTGAGAGAGGGGAGGCATTCTAGAGAGCTTTGCCACTTAGGGGTGCAGGGGAGACCAGTGGCAAAGCAGAGTTTCTACGGCAACAGAAGTGGTCGGATGGGCAGGATCCTGCCTCTTGCATTTCCACCGCCTGAGGTGACTGTTTCACCCCACCTTGTCTGTGAGCTGGCTCTGGCTATAAGCAGCACATATCTGCACATAAAACCACCTAAAAGCCATCATAAACACAAATGATCACACAGGGAGTGGTACCAGAGACCATAGCTGTCAACCTTCCCTTTTTTGGGGGGGTGAATTTCCTTATTCCAGCGCCGTTTCCCGCTGCTTTTCCGGATTGTTAGATATCCCGTAGACTGTCCCCAGGACAGTTGAGGCTGCTGATTCCTTATTTTTGAGGCTGCTGATCCCTTATTTTCAAATCTGAAAGTTGACAGCTATGCCAGAGACTCCTAAGGCATGATTTAGGCTATTGGGATACGATGGGTCCTGAAAGTCAATTGGATGTAGTATCTCAGATGTAAACAACATGGCATCTTCCAGATGTTTTGGACTACAACTCCCATCCTCCCTGACTATTGGCTACACTGTCTAGGACTGATGGGAGTGGTAGTCCAATGACATTTTAAGACACTACACTGTCTACCTCTGCTATATCTACTAAGAGCAATTAGAATGATATCCTGCGGCACTCCAAACTCTTTAGAAATGACATTGAGCTTTCTCACTCAAGGTCCTGTTGGGGTGGTCACTTAAAAACCAGAAGGAGAACAAAAACCAACCAATAAGCAATGCACCTACCTCCAGAACCAGCCACAGCTGGTCTCCATCCTTCACATCTTTCTTGTAGTACAGTCCATAGAACTTGACTACATTTGGATGGTCAGAAAGAGCTTTCAAAATGTTGTACTCTGCTTCAATTTCCTCATCAATGTCCTAGTAACATGGATGGAAAGCAAAAGAAACAGTGAATTAATGGAACACCTTGTGAACATGTTTTACGGACAACATATAATAATATACTTATTAGGTATACTTATTGATGTACAGTCAAAAGGTTTTGCACTGCATAGAATCTGAAAACAAATTGGTCTTTTGAGAAAATACTGAAAGATTAAAAGAGAAATTGGGGGAAGGTTTCTAGCCATAAGCGTCTGAAGTTTGAGAAGAAGTATAATCTGAACTCAACACTTCTAGGGGCTTTTCCCCAGTGCAATTCTATACACGTCTACTCTAAATAAGCCCCACTGAGTTCAGTGAGACTTATTTCCTTGTTAAGTGTGTATATAGCTGGGATGGGAGACCTGTGGCCCTCTGAATACTGTACCCAACTCCCATCAGCCCCAGGCCAGCTTGGCCAATTGGTAGGGATGCTGGGAGCTGTAGTCTTATGACATGTGGAGGGCACCGGGTTTCTGATCCTAGGAAGTAAGGCTTAGTGCATTTGCTGCAAAGTCCCTTTAGAAGCCAGGATGAAGGTTCTTATAAGAAACTGCAGCCTATAAAACAAGTGGATGTCAATAGTTGGATACTGATAGCATTATTCTTGTTTTTCTACATTGCAGGCTACAAAAAGGGGGTCTCCTTGAGTTCCGACTCACATATTCCTAGTTTTGCTAAGAACGTCCTCTCTTTATATTTCACATATCTTAAAACCACTGTAAAAATCAAGAAGCATTTAGAAAAAGAAAAAAACAAGCCTATAAATGAGTTAAGTCAGTAAAAAAAAAAAAAAAAGGTAAATTGATAGCAGTTGCTTGGCTTTTTTTTAGTCAGTTATTTCATTTCTTCAGTTCAATCCAGTGCAGTGTTCTCAAAGAAAGATGGAAATTTTCAAGCACCTTGTTTATTGCAATGGCTCCCTCTTCAGACACTCAGGATTCCTTCAGTTTAAGGAAGCGATATAATCTATGCGGTCAAACTTCCCCAGATGAGGGCATTACATTCACAGTGCATGAAGCAGAAACTATGGACCAGTTGGCACCTGACACCCCACCTTCTCAAACAGCAGCCAGCATTTCAAGAACACAAGGGCTTTGTGGCAAATTTATGAAACAACAGAGGAAAAATAAGCTAGCCAATAAAGGCAATGACTATATTGTTATAGATGGGGGACACCCACATAAACACTATAAATTAATAAATGGCAGGATTTTGATTATTTGCTGTATTGAAGGGAAGACTGGAGGCCAGTGGAAAAATACAGGCTAAGCTTTCTTGCAGAGATACATTAACATGACAAAAGGTGTTGGTGGCCCATTTAGGAGGAATCTTGGGCCTGGGCAGATAGAAGGTTGCCAGGGTAACTGGGTGTAGAGTGACAGGAAAAGAATCTTTAGCAAGGTGTGCTGGGAAGATGACAGGGGGAGAACCAACAGTGGGCTCCATCTTGGGCAGGCTGGCTGAAGGCTAGCTGGGGGAGATGACTTTGACGCCAGTGCTGCACTGCTGTGGGGAACAATACCCTCTTGAAATGACCATGCTGTAAGATCTGGACTCCCTCCATGCAGATTGAAGGTGTAAATGTGTGAATAAAAAATAGTTCTTAAAGCTACAACAGTTTCTGCTGTGCCTCAATTCTAAAAGTAAACTTACGTGAACTGGATCCAAGATTTTGACTGCAGCTTTGCTCCCATTTTTCTTGTTGAACACCTTGAAAACCTTGCCATATGTTCCTTTGCCAATCGTCTCAACTATTTCCCAGGTGTCTGAAGGATCAGGAAAGCTGTCAAATATGATCGTTTTGCCAGTTAAGGGCAGCATCTCAAACGGCAACTCCTGGCGGGGAAAAAGAATTCTGCATTGAAACCATCACTGAGAACAGTCGTCCCAATTACAGAGGGAGCTGAACAGAAATGTGTTTATACATCTCACTATGTTTCAAAATTAATTTTTACCAACAAGTATTTGTAATTAAAAAAAAGTTTCAAAAGGAGTAAGAGACATAATTTTGAAATCTCAGCTATCTGGGGCAAAATTCACATGATAGTGCCAAGACAACACTAGGACCACATAGTACAGAGGTAGCCATTGTGTTGTCTTCTGGATATGGTTGGACTACAACCTTCACAATCATATACTGGCTGGGAATGATGGAAGCTTGGAGGGCACCATAATGGCCACTTCTGGTATAGTGGCTTAGAGGTCAGCCAGGTAGTCAGCTCAAATATCGCCTCTTCTCTGATTTCAATAGAGGCCTCTGACAAACCAAAAGCGGTTGGCAGATTCCCTGTTTCTGAAATGCCCTCCCTTGGTGAGATGTGTCAGCCTCCCTCGCTATTAACTTTTCAGAGGAATTTAAAAACATCTGTTTGCCCAGACATGCGATGGCTGAAGGACCTGTCCCTGACAACCCTGAAATGATTAGTTTTGAGAGTAAATTATTTATTCCAGGAGTTTCTAAAGCCTTCGTCATGTGCCTCCTCCATGAGAGGTACAGAGGGTGGCAACACAAGAACTGGCCTTTTCTGCAATCATAGACTCTTTGAGTTGGAAGGGACCCTGAGGGTCATCTAGTCCAGCCCCCTGCAATGCAGGAATCTCAGCTAAAGCATCCATGGCAGATGGCCATCCAACCTCTGCTTAAAAACCTCCAAGGAAGGAGAGTTCACCACCTCTTGTGGGAGTCTGTTCCACTGCCGAACAGCTCTTACTGTCAGAAAATTTCCCCAGAATTTTAGTCGGAATCTCCTTTCTTGTGACTTGAAGGCATTGGTTTGAGTCCCACCCTCCAGAGCAGGAGAAAACATGCATGCTTTTTCATGTGACAGCCCTTAAGATATTTGAAAATGGTTATCATATCTCCTCTCAGTCTCCTCTTTTTCAGGCTAAACATACCCAGCTCTTTCAAGTGCTCCTCATAAGGCTTATTTTCCAGACCCTTGATCATCTTGGTTGAACATGTTCCAGCTTATCAACATCCTTCTTGAACTGTGGTGCCCAGAACTGGACACAGTATTCAAAATTGTGGTCTGACTAAGGCAGAATAGAGTGGTACTATTAATTCCCTTGATCCGGACACAAGACTTCTGTTGATGCAGCCTAGAATAGCATTAGCTTTTTTTTGCTGCTGCTGCTGCATCACACTGTTGTGTCATGTTAAGCTTGTGGTCTACTGAGACCCCTAGATCCTTTTCAAATGTACTGCCAGTAAGCCAGGTGTCTCCCATCCTATATTTGTGCATCTGGTTCTTACTGTCTAAGTGCAGAACCTTACATTTGTCCCTATTGAAATTCATTTTGTTAGCTTGCGCCCAGTTCTCCAATATGTTAAGGTCATTTTGAATTCTGATTCTGTCTTCTGCAGCATTAGCTACCTCTCCTAGTTTGGTGTCATCTGCAAATTTGATGAGCATCCTCTCAGTTCCTTCATCCAAGTCATTTATAAAGACATTGAACAACAACGGGCCCATGGCAGAACCTTGTGGCACCCCACTTGCCACTTTTTTTCCAGGATCACAAGGAACCATTAATCTCTTTGGGTTCGGTCAGTCAAATCCTCCTAACAGTTACCTCGTTCAACCCACATTTTACCAGCTTCCTCGCAAGAATATCAAGATACACTGTGTCCACAGCATTTCCCTGATCCACTAAGTTTGTAATTCCCAAAAAAGAAAGAAAGAAAAAGAAATCAGATTGGTCTGGGATGATTTATTTTTGAGAAACCCATGTTGGGTCTTAGTAATCACAGCATCCTTTTCTAAATGCTCACAGACTGACCGTTGAATTATCTGTTCTAGGACCTTTCCTGGTATCAATGTCAAGCTCACCAGTCTATAATTACCTGGGTCTTCCTTTCCCCCCCCCAGGCAAAAATGTTCCTCTTTAATCAGGCCTTTGGCTATTTAACATCTTATATCCTTTTAGATTAAGGTCACCAGATTTTTTTTCAATGATTCTGGGGACACTTTTCAACTTCAATGGATTTTGTATGGGGACTGATTTATAAATCCGGCGACTGTCCCCAGGAAACGGGGATGTCTGGTAACCTTATTTTAGATGTGTGTGGTTCATTTTGGGGGGGAAGGTTATAGTTTTGTTTTGTCCTTGTTTTTATTATGTATTTTGCATTCTTATCTTGTATTTTTAGGCTGCAAACTGCCATGGGATCTTCAGATGAAGGGCAGTACACAAATTTAATAAATAAAATAATTTTTTTCGAGAAGGTGTTTTTTTTACTGTTTTTAAGTTTTAATTGTATTGTTTTAGTAGTGACAGGTTTGCCACCTTGGGCTCTTTTGGAGGGAGGTTGGGATACAAGTGGCGGCCATTTTGCACACATCTGACAATTGATGCACGACCGCTAACACATGCTTTGTTTTGGGCCCTGGAAGGGGGCGGGACAGGGGTGGGACAGCCTTACAAACAGCTGGCATGCGCAATGACCCAGAATGCAACCCCCACACAAATGGGGAGTGGCCTGCAGCTATTCAATCAATAAATTGGGTGGGGGGAGGGAGTGGCCCCACCTTTTTTGGCTCAAGGCCGAGTGGCATGTGGCTCTCAATTGTTTCCCCCCAGGGAATGAGGGCAATGGTAAGAAAAAAAGATTCCCCTCTCCCTACTCTAAGAACTAAGGAATTGTAAATAATATTGGACATTGTTCCCCTGCCTTGGGTCTCCAGCTGTTTTTTTGGACTACAACTCCCATCATCCCTACCTAGCAAGCCCAGTGGTCATGGATGATGGGAATTGTAGTCCCAAAACAGCTGGGGACCAAAGGTTAGAAAGCACTGATATAGGAGATGCAGCTGCTATCATTCTGTATGGTGCCTATGCTTTGTGCATGGCTAAGCAGGGGTTAGGCATCAGTAGTCCATGTACAAACTCACATTTACTTTCCTCTTAGCAGCACTCAATTTAAGAAACGCAGCAAAACAAAACGAAAACCCAAAGTGATTTTTCAACAAGTGGATGCCCAATGAACATTTCTGAAGAGCAAGCCAGATCCCCAAGTCTAAGCACCTTTTAATTTTCCTTTTACAAGCCAATGAACATTTACAAGTGTCATAAAAATCAATACCTTTGCTCAAGTCTATTTGTCAGAGCTGACAACAACAAAGCATCAGTGGCCAAAGAACTGGGTCACCCGTAACCCAAGAATTGCTTGCTTTATCTGAGTACTGATATCCAAGTTAGAAATTAAGGAAGAGTATCAGATAACCTGGTCAAGGAAAGGAAAGGCTCCAGGCATTAAAACACTGTTACACCTCCAACTGCACATACCGGTACATAACATGATTAGTTCCCCCAAAGCCAGTTAAGACCCTCCAGAACAGGCTAGATTAACACGAGAGCTATGCTTCCTTATTACAACACCAATTCAGGCAGTGAGTTTAGCCAGCTAGAAAAAGGTAAACAATATAAAGTTGGGATAATGGCAGTTGTCAATATATATTTGTAATGTTGCCTACTGCATACTAAATGTTCTCACGGTCAAACCACTCGTGGACCTCTAGACTAGACAAAGTTGCGATGCGCAGAGGTGTGAAGAGTGCAGAAGCTGAAGGCGCCACACCTGCTACACGCAGCACACTGCCTTGGAAGCACATTTCATTGAAATTGATGGGACTCAAGGCTCATATGCAACAGGTTCCCTTCTATGCAGCAGCTGACCATATCTCATTACAGCCTGTAAGAGTCCGGGATCTGTGTTTGCACATGGGGCAAGAGAGAAATTGCATCTGCAATTGGATCCTGCTTCTTGTCATGTGTAGTCCACATGTACATGTGACAAACCAACACATGCGTTAACTACCCATGCATTTAAAATTAATATTTTGCTATTACTATGATGTCACTAGGGTTCATGGCACTTCACACTGATACCAAACCGAGGCTACTGCCAAGTTTCCGACTGTATTAGCAGCCAGTGAACAAACTCACTTACTTTCATCTTACAACACATTTAAAACGTTTTATTTGCAGCTGTATAGCTGCAACTCTTTCCTTTACTAGGGAGGCAGCCACATAGAACAAAGGGGACCGAGTAAAACACCCGCAAGACTCAGTTGCACAAACCCCACTGAAGTCCATTTATCTTACTTTACTCCCACGACAAGCGGTTTAGGATTGCTGCCTACGCGCGCAGCCCGATCCTATGCAGCTTGCTCCCCAGCAAGCACGCGCCATGAGTTTTTGTTCAGTCTGATAACCGGGGATTGGCGGTGGTGGGGAGCAGGAGTGCCAGTTTGGCCCCACGACCGTGGGTGCCCGGGGCCGTGGGTGCCATGCAGCGTACATGGCCCTGGCGCCAAAATTTGTGGGTGCCCGGCCCCTTCGTGGGGTGCCCGAGCACCCAGGTCACCGGCACCTATGGTGGGGAGATAACACGCAGCAGATCCCTTGCTGCCTCAACGAGCAGCAGGGCGCACAGCTCGCCGTTCTGGTAAACGCGCGCTCCTTGCGCGGAATCCTACAAGCTCCCCGCAAGGGCGATCTTCCTCACCATTGCGCGCGCTCAGCTGCTCCTCTGCCCCAACCTTCCCCATCTTCTCGACACCACCCCTGGGGAGCGAGGGGGCTTACCTTGCTTGGTGGTGCAGGGCGGAGACAGGAGCCCCACGCGACTCTTCCTGCCCCGCTGGAGAGCGGCTCGGGCGCGGGTTCGAGTCCTGCGCGGCCACTAGCTCCCTCTGCCCGCGGATAGCTCGACCCATCCAGCGGCGCCCACAAAGAATCAGGGCGGGAAAGCAGAGATCCCGGCGCCAGCGGCGCTCAGCTCTCCTCGCTCCAGATGGCCAGATCAGGTTGCTCCGGCGGAGCAGGCAGCTGTCCAGGGGTTCCGCCCGTCGGATCCTGACCCTTCGCCTGCCCTGCAGCGGATGCTTTACCCCGGGGGTCAACAGAAGGCCACGCGAGCAGGCTCTCGCCCTCCTCCTTGTCCTCCTCCTATTTTCCAGGCATCCATAAGGGAGACACCCATCTCAGTCCCCACCACCGCGCGCCCCCTCGCACTCTTTCCAACGAGACATGCAACAGATTGTTCTTCTCCTTAAAAAAAAAAGTAAAATAAAATCCGCCGCCTGCCCTCCTCCTCCTGGTGGCCTGGATAGCAGCCACCTGGCGTTAGGAGAGACAAGCAATAAGCTTTGCATTAGTAGCAGCAGATCAGCCCCTCCCTGTGTTGATAGTCCTTTTTCTTCCTCGTTGTGGACGTGAACGGCAGGTGCTGCTGCTGCTACTGTCTGCAACCGGGCTAAAGAAGGATGCCCATATATTTTGATAACCCGAAGCAGAAAGCCAGGACTCTGGGAAGGGGCTCTGCAGGCTGAAACCCTAAGAAAACTATTTATCCATATCCTACCATCACTCTGGAAAGCTGCAGACGGCACACACCTGCGCGTCACGGTTTGTCCTCCCAAGAAACCCTGTGAGGAAGGTTCGCTTGAGAGACGGCGACTGCCCCAGGGTCACCCACTGTGCTTCAGGCCAACACAGGGACTCGAACTCTTCTTAGTCAGATATTCTAACCACTACACACTGACTGGCCTAGGAAACAGAGAAGGGGCCAGGAATATTTTTGGCCCGGCTCGGCCACACCCCACATCCTTGGGCCAACTTTGAGAGGCGGGAGTGGGGGTCACTCACCTGATGTCACTATAGGTGGGTGATCCTGCCCACCTGCTTCACTGGCACAAGGAAAGGGCTGGCGAAGCCGCGCCCAGGAGAACTGAACCCTGCCCATCAGCTGATGTCACCCAGGGATGACAGCTGTTCGACAGGTCAGTGTGGTTTGGGGAAAATGGCCTCTGGGACAAATTGGACTCTCTGGCATGCCAATAGGTCCCTCAAACCATAGCATAGAGTAAGTTCCCATTAACGCACTTTACAGACATTACACCAGTGCTGAAAAATTTGCGCTCGCTGGCTATTAGGTACTCAGTCAAGTTCAAGGTTTTGTTGTTGACATTTAAAGCCCTAAACAAATTGGCAGCGGCACACCTAGAAGATATATCTGCTGGTATATCTTCCCTGGTACAGACCAAGCTGATGATTAATATCTTCCGATGTGGGTCATTTCACCACCAGTGGGCGGCCACTACATTTGTGGGCGCAGCACCCACCCTCTGGAATGCCCTCTCTCAGTGAGACGGAGGCAGTGGGGATTTCCAGACATCTCTTAAAGACTTACATGTTTACCAAGGTTTTGCTAGATTGTGGCTCCTAATTTTTTTAAATTTTCTGTTCTGTACACTTTCACTTTTATTTGATGTATAGTTCACTTTTGTTTTTAGGAAATGTTATTGAAATATTGTCACACTGTTATTGCTTTTATTTATTTAGAAATGTTTGGAAACCAGTTCGTTTTTTTAAAAAAACCTAAGCTGTAGTACAAAAACAGTATAAGTTATTTTCAATAAAAACACAGGTAAAATCTGCAAAAATTTAAAAGCAAGTGTACACAATTAAATAAGTGGGCTTACCGAAATAAATGTTTTCAGCGAACATAACACGCAAGATATTTGGGGCACCTGTTTTATATTTAAAAGGAAGTGAATTTTATGTAAACTGCTGAAAGGAATTATCATTGTCATTGATATTAATATTATAAGCTAGGGAACTAATTTTGACAGGTGGGTTATTCCACCCACTTGTCAAAATTAGTTAAAGGGGTAGGGCAATAGCAGTCAAGAAGGACTGAACCCCCCCACACATCAGCTGATGTGCAAGAGGTTTAATCCTGCTTTCAGCAGGGCAGCCACATCTTTGCTTGCCTCACACCTGATGTCAGGTGTGCAGCAGGTGAGTGAGTTTTGCATCATGGGTCAAATGTGGTCTGCAGGCAGGCCAGAGCTTTCCCACCCCTGTTACTAAATGCTATACATTTTTAGCAAATAAAAGGATGATGCACCTCCTCTGTTTTCAACTCTACCTGCAGATTAGTCACAGGCGTTCTAGTTGAGTGACAAATAAATTATGTACATGGAAGACAACTAATAAATAAATTCTGCCTTCTGTAAAGTTGTTAAAAATACAGGAGCCCCCTCCTCTTTTGCATTTGGCCTGCTATAGCAGTCTCTACTCTTGAGAAAACATCAAGCAAGAGTAGAATTCAACTTATGGATCTGGATCTGCCAAAATCTTAACCACAGATGACTGAAGAAACACTTGTGTGGTGTGTATAAACCCATTTTAAAAGGCAGCATGTTAATAGGACACATAGTCTTTCGTATCTGGGGCATGCCGTTCAACTCCTTCCAAAATGGAGCTATTCTTCAGCACCCAACAGAAGACAGGCTTACTGAACAGCTGGTGAATAGTTGCCCTCAAGTCTTTCTGGGCAGAAATGCATTGAATTAAAATGGACCAGACAACTAGTAAGACCACCTAGGGGTGGTCAGATTTTGTTTTGTTTTGTTTTGTTTTGTTTTGTTTTGTTTTGTTTTGTTTTGTTGGAGCACATGCACCTTTCAGAATCTCGTGAAATATTTTTCTGTGGATTTCCCTCTTCTCTGGAGTTATTAAAGGTGCAGTAGCCCCCTGTTGCCTTTTTCACCAGGCCACTCTAGATAGTGAGAAACAGAGGAATTCAGCCCCAAGGATAAATGAAAATGGCTGTCAATCCAGAACAAGCATGAACTCTTGTGTTTAACGCTGGATGTTGGTTACAGCTTGCTTCGAAGATCAACAAACCGAGGAACAGAATTAGGAGGGAGAGTGTGCATGATGCCTGAGTATTGCTGTTCAATGTGCTCCACATACCAAAATAGGCTGCCCTGAGCACCTAAATGGATTTCCCTCTGACAGCAGACTAAGAGGTGGTTCCTATGGAAACTTGGCTCTAAACCATAGAAGCCTTAACGGGTCACACAAGCTACAACTGGAAACTAACAGGAAACTATGCTGACTTTGCAGTGCAGGTGTCTCGCATTCCCTGAAAGTTTGGAAACATTACTTTAGGGTGCTTTTGTGTGGAAGAACAGACAGACAATTTTGACAGCTGAATTTATTTTTGTCATGGCAGGTGTTGAAAGGCAGAGGTGCTCCTGCATGCAAGTGAAAAAGCTGGCAACGTATAAGATCTGTTCACTCTAACAATTATAGTGGACTCAATTATGATTAACTGCACAATGGACTAGGTTTCCATGTTGCCATCCTGCCATCTCACAAATCCGATGCTTTTAGCTGCCAGTCTATGGGTTCATCCACAAATATTCCTAGGTCTTTCACTAATCTCTAGGGGATGTTCCAAAGATAGCCATCTGGAGATTTGGATTTGTCATCTTTTCTATCCAATTAGGGAGAGCAGCAAACAGTGGCACAAACAACTTTATATTTTCTGGAGGATGCTAGGCCTAAAAGGATGACTGTGACAAGAGAGTAAAAGTCTTGTCGGCTCTGCCAGCTTGTTTTACTAACCACTCCTTTCATAGCTCATTCCTTTTTTTTTTTTTTTTGTAAAATTTTTTATTGCGTTTCTTTCCATAGGTTAACAGATTTATTTACGCAGCAACATGCAAGAAACATTTTTTTTTTTACATATGAAGAAGAGTAAAGAGAAAGAAGAAAAAGTTAAGATACTTTCATAACGTCCTTCGACGGCTCATTTTTGGACCTCCTCGCATCCTCTCAGCATTGCATTCATTATTCTAACCAGTTCAGCAATTTGTTATCTTGTTTCCCATCTTATTATACCTTTAAATTTATTATGTTACCAATTTCGAAAATTTGTAATTTAGTTTTAACACTCTTAATAAACATAATATTTTGTTTCTAATTTGTCTCGTTTTTTTCCATCAATACTTACTTTATCATTTACTTAAAATAAATTGCAGAAGCATAACGTTTCTTAATCGTGCGCAATCTTAACATTCAAACAACTTATAATGTTTTTGCAAATAGTCCTTAAATTTTTTCCAGTCCTCCTCCATTGTTTCTTCGCTCAGATCTCGAATTCTGCCAGTCATTTCTGCCAACTCCATGTAGTCCATCAGCTGCGTCTGCCAGTCCTCCAGTGTGGGTAAATCTGGTGTCTTCCAGAACTTTGCGATAAGAATCCTAGCTGCTGTGGTTGCATACATAAACAAGGTTCTGTCCTTCTTTGGCACCTTCCGGTCCACCATGCCCAGAAGAAAGGCCTCTGGTTTCTTAGAAAAGGTATATCTGAATACCTTTTTCAGCTCATTATGTATCATTTCCCAAAAGGCCTTTACTTTCGGGCAGGTCCACCAGAGGTGAAAGAATGTCCCTTCTGCCTCCTTGCATTTCCAACACTTATTATCAGAAAGATGATATATTTTAGCCAACTTGACTGGGGTCATGTACCACCGGTATACCATTTTCATAATGTTCTCTTTTAAGGCACTACATGCCGTGAATTTCATACCGGTGTTCCATAACCTTTCCCAGTCCTCAGACATAATGTTGTGTCCTACATCCTGTGCCCATTTTATCATAGCAGATTTAACTGTCTCATCCTGTGTGTTCCATTTAAGCAGCAAGTCATACATCCTCGAAAGTACCTTAGTCTTTGGTTCTAGTAACTCCGTCTCCAGTTTCGATTTCTCCAACTGGAAACCCACTTTTTTATCCATTTTAAATACCTCTTGAATTTGAGCATAATGTAACCAATCTCGCACCTTGTTTTTTAGTTTGTCCTGGCTTTGGAGCTTCCAATTATCTCCAACTCTTTCAATCAATTCCCAATATTTTGGCCAATAGGCCTCCATATTGGGCCTTTTTTTAGAGATCTTGGCTTCCACTGGTGATAACCACCTCGGGGTCTTGCTTTCTAATAAGTCCTTATACTTCATCCAGACGGCAAAAATTGATTTTCTGACAATATGGTTTTTAAACAGTTTATGAACCTTCGCCTTGTCATACCACAAGTATGCATGCCAACCATAAACATTGTCAAACCCTTCCAGATCTAGGACATCGGTGTTTTCCAACAGAAACCAATCCTTCAGCCAGCAGAAGGCTGCAGCCTCATAGTACAACCTTAAATCCGGCAGGGCAAACCCCCCTCTTTCTTTTGAGTCAGTTAGTATTTTGAATTTAATTCGGGGCTTTTTGCCCTGCCAGACAAACTTAGAAATATCCTTCTGCCATTTTCCAAAACATTCCATTCTGTCCACGACCTGGAGGGTTTGAAATAAAAATAACATTTTTGGCAAGACACACATCTTTATAGCTGCAATTCGGCCTGACAAGGTAAGTTTCAATCTTGACCAAATATCCAAGTCTTTTTTGATCTCCGACCAACATTTTTCATAATTATCTTTAAATAGATTTAAGTTTTTGGTGGACAAAGATACCCCCAGGTATTTCACTTTTTTAACCACACTTAGCTCTGTCTCTTTCTGGTACCCCTCTATCTCTGTAGGCGTCAAATTTTTGGCCAAAACCTTAGTTTTTTGTTTGTTTAGCTTGAATCCCGCCACCCGACCAAACTCCAAAATAAGTTCAAGAACTCTTTTTGTGCTAGATTCTGGCTCCTGTACTGTAATGACTAGGTCATCTGCAAAAGCTTTCAGTTTGTATTGTTTCGCTCCGACCACTATACCCTGCACCAACTGGTCCTCCCTGATCATATTCAGCAATACCTCCAGAACAGAAATAAATAACAGAGGGGATAAAGGGCACCCCTGTCGTGTCCCTTTTTCAATTTGGAGTTCCTCAGATACCACATTGTTCACTATCAGTTTGGCTTTTTGTTCTGAATAGATTGCTTCTAATCCATTTTCAAACCCCCGTCCCACTCCCATCCCTTTCAAGTTTTTCTTCATAAACATCCAAGAAATGTTGTCAAATGCTTTCTCCGCATCAATAAAGATTAAAGCAGCCCTTGTGTTTCTAATTCGCAACAACTCCAATATATCAATAATGTTCCTGGTGTTGTCAGACATATGTCTACCAGGGAGAAAGCCTGCTTGGTCCTTGTGAATTACTTCATTTAGTACATTTTTAAGTCTATTTGCTAAAATGTCTGCAAATATTTTGTAATCCACATTCAGGAGTGAGATGGGACGGTAGTTCTTAAGCTGAGTCTTTTCCCTTTCTGACTTGGGAATCAATGTGATGAATGCTTCTTTCCACGTTTCCGGTGCCTTTCTCCCCTCCATGATCTGGTTACAAACCTCCAACAACGGTTGTATCAAAAAGTCCTTTAAAGTCTTATAATATTTGGAGGTAAGTCCATCCGGGCCTGGAGATTTGCCCAGCTGCATGTTCTGGATGGCACCTTCAATTTCCTGTTGAGTTATTTTGCTGTTAAGGATTGATCTTTTATCTTGGCTTATTTTAGGTAGTCCATTTATCCTCAAAAATTGATCTATTTCCAGTTCTTTCTGAGGCCCCTGTACGTAAAGCTCTTTGAAGTATCTGTGGAAGCACTTTCTTATTTCTTCTGGTTTCTGAACTATTTTTCCTTGAATCTCCAAGTTTGTGACCGTATTTAACTTTTGTCTTTTTTTCAGCTGCCAAGCTAGCAATTTTCCACATTTATTTGCTGATTCAAACGATCTCTGCTTCATTTGTTTAATTTTCCACTCAATCTCTTGATTGATCAGTTTCGAATATTGTGCTTGATGGAATTTGATCTCTCTTAGCACCTCTTTTGACTTCGGTTTGGTTCTCAACTTTTTCTCTCCTTCACTTATTTTCTCTAAAAATTTTTCCTTTTTTCCATTCCAAAATTTTCTCTTTATTGTATTCTGTTGTATCAGAAACCCTCTCATTACAGCTTTACTTGCATCCCAGATTGTTCTTTTCTCCACCGTGGTGTTCAAATTTATTTCAAAATAGTCCTTTAGCGTTTTTTGGGCCTTCTTAACAATCTCTTGATCTCTTAACAAGGTGTCATTCATTCTCCATCTGAAGGATCCAGTTGGGAAAAGTCTCAATTCCATTTTTAAGGCATTATGGTCGGAGCAGGTTTTTGGGCAGATTTCCACTTTTCTTGTTTTCGGGGCCAGCCCTCTAGATATCCAAATTTGGTCAATTCGTGTCCATGACAAGTGGGCCTCAGAGAAGAAGGTTCCTTCTTTACCCAAGGGGTTTCTTGTCCTCCAAATGTCAATCAAATCCATATTGTCTGTCATTTCAAAAAAGGTTTTAGGGAGTCTGCCGTCTGTTGTTAAGTTTTGATTTTGGGATTTGTCCATATTTGTAGACACCACCCCATTCATGTCTCCCATCACAATAATGTTGGAATAGTCCAGATAGTCCATCATTGTCTCATGCAGCTTCTTATAGAATTCTGATTTTCCATCATTTGGCGCATAAACTCCTAATATCAAAATCTTTTCTCCTTGTGTTTGGATTTCAATTGCGAGAATTCTTCCATGATCATCTTTGAATAGAAATTTTGGTGACAGGTTCTCCTTTGCATAAATTACAACGCCTCTTTTTTTAACTTTGTCTGATGAGATAAATTCTTGGCCAAGTCTTTTATTGATTAATACTTTCCTATGGAGCCTAGTCACATGTGTTTCTTGAAGGCATATTACATCCAATTGTTCTTTTTTTAGGATATGAAATATCCTCCTTCTTTTTTCCGGAGAATTCCCGCCATTTATGTTCCAACTAAGTAGCTGCAGAGACATCCTGTTCTAATTAAGATGTTCTTAGGATGAGGTGTCTTCCTTTTGCTCAGATCCCGAGGGTGCAGGCGTTAGCCCGCTTCCAGGCAGTATTGGTGCTGGTAAAACTGGAAGCCAATCCACTCCTTTTTGGAGATCTTCTCCGTGGTCGTGAAGGAACTTTTGGTTATCTTCAGGTGTTCTAATTTTAACCTTCCTTTCTTTGTAGGTGAAGGATAATCCTTGTGGAAACTCCCACCTATAGGGAATTGCGTTGTGTCTCAACAATTTTGCTAGTTCTGCATAGGTGGCTCTGAGGTCCAGCAACTGTCTCGGAATATCTCTATAAATTTCCACCCTTTTGTCTTGTATTTCAATTGCTTTTTTGAAGTGAAGACCTAGGATCTTGTCTCTCTCTTCCTTTGATCTTAAAATTATCAAACAGTCTCTGGATCTGTCTTTCCTTACCAATCTTCCCAGTCTATATGCCGAGACAATCCTGAAATCTGTATCTTCCTTTAAACCCCAGAACTTCGAGAATTCCTGTGTCAAGTATCCAATCAAGTCTCCTTGTTCAAGTTCTGGGATGCCTCTCAATTTGATGTTATTCTCGCGATTTTTCAATTCCACCATTGACAGATAAACTTGTTGTTCACCCACCTGTTTGTGCAGGGGCTTAACTTCTCCCTTTATTTCTTCAACTTCTTTTTGTAAAGCTCCCACTTTCTGGATTGCTTCTCCAGCTAATTCCCGATTTTCCGCTGTTGCTCCTTGCAAATTCTCTATGGCTTGCGTGTGCTGGGAAACTTGATCAGTCAATTTTTGAATCGAGGAAGTCGCTTTATCTATCTTCAGAGACTGGTCGTCCACCTTCTGGTTTAAACTTGATAATTGCTCCAATATTTGTTTTAATAGTGTATCTGACCCACCTGCTGCCATATCTTCCTCAGTGGGCTTCTCAGTTATTTCCCCTTGTTCCCTTTGGGTCACCAGTACAGCTGGAACCGACGATCGGCGTCCTTGGGTCAATGTTGTTTGTACAAATTGTGCTGGTTTTCTTTCCTTTTCTTTTTCCTTGGCCTCTTTAGATTCCTTAGCTTTAGATGCTCTTGTTCTCCCTGCACCACTCATTACACATCTGTCAGTGTTCAAGGTCAGATTGTCTATTGTTCCATGGGAGAGACAAATTCAGTTATAAACAACCAGTGAAGTGGAATTCAAAACAAAAGTCAGTTCCCAGGATTTTATAATCCGAAAGCCCTGTAGGGGGAGTGCCACCAGGTTTCAAAGACAAAGAAGGAAGTAATCCGCCATTAAAGTTCCGAATTGTTTCAACTCAGTAAATTCAATAATCCAACAGTCCCTTCAAAGACTCAGAATTCCCCAAAGCACCTTTTAAAGTTCAACAAAATTTCACAGGAGGTGCTTGCAACAATATCACATCCAGTCTTTTCTGCTCAAATGTATCAGTTACGCTTGCAAAGTTTTTGCAACTGTTTCCGCAGTTTGACACAGTCTCCCTCTCCAGCAGCCCGACGATCTGGCTTTTTAAAAATACGACCCAAAGAAAAAGGAGGTAGGAGAGAAGTCTCCTTCTTTTAATCAATGTCCCTTTCCACCTTCAATTCAGCAAGAAAAAGAGCAGGTTTAATAGCGCGAAAAAGTTAAAGCTTCCCACAGTCCCGTTTCAAGCGCTTCCGCTTTTTAAAACTTTGCTTTGATCTTGTCAGCAATGTCGGAAGACGGACTTCCCTTTTCTCGTCTCCCGTTTTCAGCCAGATTTAACAGATTTTTTGCCAATTTTAAACCCTTTACTCACGGGTATGTTGCTTGCAGTTTGATGTTGGTTTTAGGAAGAAGGATCAGCGCTCATCTGCAACGGCCGCGCGGCTTCACTTCCGCGGAAAGAGCGATGAACTCACAGCACCGCTACCCCTCCTTCACTCCGGGTCTCCTTACGGGGTCCCTTCTGTGTTTTCGGAGCAGCTTCTGGTGCCCGCCGAGTCCCACGGCCACGGGCTCACTCTACCCGTGGTTTATCTTGATGGGTCGTCGCTATGCCGCAGCGAACGACCCTTTTCCGCGGAGCCCCTCTTCAGAGCTCGAAGAGGACCGCCATTACAGTTTCGCGCCGCCCCCGGAAGTGTTTTCATAGCTCATTCCTAAGGTTGCCAGATCCAGACACTGAGAGGGCAACTTTAAGATACAGATGAGGAATCTTTTTCAATCCAAGGGCCAAATTTCCTCATCAAATTTCTAGAAATCCCATGCCATTGGTGAACGGGGGTCTCCCCGACAGGGTCTTTTCTGTAGTGGCTCCACTTAACCCAGGCATTTGGTGGCTTTTCCTGGCAACCCAAATATCATTGGGTACAATAATGTTTACATCTTTAACTGCTTTTAATTACATGTGTTTTTAGAACATCTTAACTGCTTTAGAATGTTTTTGCTTTTTAAAATCTGTGTATCTGTTTACCACAATGGGATCCTAGGGGAAGAAAGTTAGTATATAAATTAAACAACAAAAATGATTTCCTACCCAACTTTTAAGGGTGCAGGACTCCTATTCTCTTTTGCATCTGTTCACCCTAAATAGAGCAAGTTTAAATGGAGAGGAAAGAATCTTCTGTACTCTGGAACCAAAATAACAGTTCAGAAAATTGGAATCCTCAAGATTTCCTTAAGGCAGTACCTTAGCAGCAATGGGCTTGATGCAAAATCTTGTTCTGTTTGTGTCAATGCACCTTGGGAAACTGGAAGTAAACTAATGCATGACTGTTTCTTAAAACATTTATTAGTGTAATGGCAAAGTGGGTGCTGTATCATGGTGCCCTTTTGGTTTCAGAGGGTAACCTTTTAAAAGAAAAGAAAGAAAGTAGCTTCCCAGTACATTAGTGTTAGTAATTTCTCCGACATTTTGCTGTTGAAAGGTGATGCGTGCTTGTTTGTTTGCCAGACTAGCAACAGGGATATACATGGAGCTTAACAGAGCATCAATAAAACCCAAACCTTTCCCTCTCCCAAAACTGAGCACATGGAAGGCAATAGATGGAGAGTATGAAGACGGAGGTGAAGATAAATGGTCCATCAGATATTGTTGGACTCCAACTCCCATCAGCCCCAGGCAGCATGACCAGTGATCTAGAATGATGGGGATTGTAGTCCAAAAAATGTCTGGAGGGCCACAGGTTCCCTATCCCTGGGCATAAGCCATTTCATATTTCAAACAAAATCCCACTTACTTAAAATCATGTCAAGGAGAAATAACTCTTTGGTTGCAGACATGACTAATGAGCTTTAATTACAGTACTAATACTTCTGCTTAATTAGTTGAAGTGAGGCATATGACACTTGTATCATCTTGTGCGTTGTTTGTGGATCAGAAGCCACAGGAGCTTCCTGCAGCCAATCGGAATCCGCACCTTGGTTTCTGAACCGTTTTGGAAGTCGAACGGACTTCCGGAACGGATTCCGTTTGACTTCCAATGTAGCACTGTCATTCTCCTCAGAATTTGTCGGACTACAACTCCCATCATCCTCAGGCAATGTGCCCAGTGCTCAAGGATGATAGGAGTTGTTAAAGGTTCTGGAAGGCTTAAGGTTCCACATCCCTGAATTCAGTAATTTTGGACTCTGGACTTAATGGTGGTGCCCTTTAGATAGCAATGAGTATCATATCACTTACTTCAAAAAGTATTAAGCCACATTTGTTGCAACAAACAGCTCTCTTTTCAGGGCCCCTAGACATCTGTCCCTAGAGTCCTATCCTTCCCCCCAAAGTCCCTTTCTCTCCCCCCGCCCTGCCTTGCCCACCCACTGAATGGGCATCTGACAGTAGGACAGCAGGCAAAGGTCCCAGAAGTGGGATTTTAGAACTTATTCTAAAGACAGGCAGCTAAGCAATTGCCTACCACTATCTTCTATCTTCTTGGAGGGACACGGGTGACGCTGTGGGTTAAACCACACAGCCTAGGACTTGCCAATCAGAAGGTCGGTGGTTCGAATCCCCATGACAGGTTGAGCTCCCGTTGCTCGATCCCTGCTCCTGCCAACCTAGCAGTTCAAAAGCATGTCAAAGTGCAAGTAGATAAATAGGTACCGCTCCGGCGGGAAGGTAAAAGGTGTTTCCGTGCGCTGCTCTGGTTTGCCAGAAGCGGCTTAGTCATGCTGGCCACATGACCCGGAAGCTGTACACCGGCTCCCTCGGCCAATAAAGCGAAATGAGCGCCGCAACCCCAGAGTCGGCCACAACTAGACCTAATGGTCAGGGGTCCCTTTACCTTTACCTATCTTCTATCTGGTCAAGAGGATTAGGGCAGAAATGTGTTTTGCACCTGCTATGCAGGAGAGAGCCATTTGCCAGTTAATTTGCGAGGTATTAAGAGGGACATGATAACATGTCTTGGATTCTTTTCTTTTAATTTATTGAACAATGGTTGCCGAGGGAGTCTAAAAATAACTTCATCAGCATGCAGGCTGATATTTTAGAAATCCACTGAGCTTCCACTGCCTAGATAAACTGCCATGAAGAATTGCTCCTGAGCACCAAAGTAAAGGTAACACAAACTTTCCGGCAGGCATAGCAGGGGGAAAGATTCCCAGGAGTGGGATTTCAGAGATTTTTAATGTCGCTGTTCATATATGCTGTTCACTCTGAACTGCCACATTTTGAGTCATTTTCACACGTTCCACAAATTCCAGCCCTCTTGGTCCATTGCTATAAAAAAAGGCAACTTCGCTTTCACAATAGTTATCCTAAAACAACACAAAGCTGCAGCAGAAGGAGAGATGGGGAGCAGAGCCATTCCATCTCCTCTGCCGAGATTCAGTGACCAGCAGCACCAGCCCGTTGGCCTCCTCCCTCAACAGTTACCTGGCAACAACCTGAGCCATTGCACTAGCTTACAACAGAGGGAGAGATGGGAAGCTGCTCCATTGGCTCTCCTGAGAAAGACGAGATTCCATTGGTTCTTGGGGCTTGTCCAAACTGCCCCTTGTCCCATGCCTAGAAAATACAGGTCGAAACAGTTTTCTGCTTGCCCCATGCTGTCTAGGCACAGGTCGAGGGATCTTCCCTTTGCCATGCCATGCTCCCCTGGAAAACCCACTCTTTAGCACAAAATTGGAACAAATGGCAATCCGTGAAAAACCTGATTGACATTGGTTCTGATTCAGCGCTAAGCCACAGATTTCCTCAGAAGTATGGATGAGCCCTTATCTCCCTGAACTGTTTCTGGTCCAGCTGGTCAATATTAGAACTACTATTCAACTTCAAGGACGGGCTGCCTGAGGGGTTTTTTTGGGGGGGTTGGGAGTTGTTTTCTGTTCCCCCCTTGTTTTATTTGTGTTTTGTTTTTCAAATTGTAAGCTGAAGAGCAGGGTAGAAATGCTATAAATAAACATACAATGGGATCAAAGTGACAAGCTGAAAAGCCTTTGTTCTGCCATGGTCTCTGGCACCACACCAGAGACATACATACATACATACATACATACATACATTTATTTATTTATTTATTTATTTATTTATTTATTTATTTATTTATTTATGTATCAGTCAATCAATCAATCAATCAATCAATCAACCAACCAACCAACCAACCAATTAAGTTAGTATACTACCCTTCATCTGACTACAGGGTGGTTCACAACATAAAAATACAAAATGAATATATGTTCTGTGGTGCTCTAGAGAGAGAATCTTATATTTCCCCCCCAATAAGGAATTAGGCTCAGTAGTTCCAAGAAGGTTGTACACACTTTGCTTACTTATGGGAGGGGTGGGAAACATCCAATGCGCAGATGGGAAGACATTGACCTGAATGACTTCAAAGAGCTTTTTGTAACTTGATGTTGAACTTCCTGTGCCTATTGTAGCATCATTAATAATAAGTGTAGGAACAGGTAACACACTGGCAAGTCTTTGTATGCCATGGCTAACACTTGGGAACTTCTCAGTTTCACAGTAATAAATAAGTCAAACATTCCTTATTCATGAAGATGGAAAGGTCACATTTCTATTCCCGCTGTGTAACTAAAACAAATGCAGCTCGCCGGACTTCCAAATCCAGGCAACCTCCTGACTTGCTCAGTGCACCATCTAGTGAGAATCCCATCTCTGGTCTTCTTACATGCCCTGGGTTAGTGATGACAGAGATCAAGACCCAGTAGCAGTTTGAAGGAGAGAGAGGTAGGGTGGGCACATACAGATTGCCAAAGAGAGAGAGAGAGGATAAAAGAAAGCCCAGGTTTTCAAACAAAATTTTAAAAATGCATATTTGTTAATATATATAGATGCAAATTTAGAAACTCTGTGGTTGCGGCGCTCATCTCGCTTTATTGGCCGAGGGAACCGGAGTACAGCTTCCGGGTCATGTGGCCAGCATGACTAAGCTGCTTCTGGCGAACCAGAGCAGCGCACGGAAACACCGTTTACCTTCCCACCAGCGTGGTACCTATTTATCTACTTGCACTTTGATGCGCTTTCAAACTGCTAGGTTGGCAGGAGCTGGGACCAAGGAATGGGAGCTCACTCCGTCGCAGGGATTCGAACCGCCGACCTTCTGATCGGCAAGTCCTAGGCTCTGTGGTTTAACCCACAGTGCCACCCGCGTCCCAAATTTAGAAATGTACTAAAATTTAAATAGAAATACAAAACATCTCACCGTAGTAGGGAAGGTCACTGTGTGCCTGGCTCTTCTCTGCCAATGGTTGATGGGCCTTAACTTAGACAGTATAGCCCTCCAAACAGAAGATGTTTGGAATTGAGAGCCAGTCCTGAACCTTCGCCATCTATGGTACAGCAGGAGGCTTCAGGGTGAAAGAGAGGTGTTGCTTTTCTCTTCCCCTATCTTAAACCCGGCCCCCGATATGGCTCTCTTAAAAGAGGCATTCTTCTTATGGGATGGGGGCATAGACTGCAGCACTTTGTTGAAGTCTCCCCCTCTGTGTTTCCTTTCTAATAATATTTGAGCCTCTATATTTGCATTGGAAGTAGAGTCCATGAGCCTACATCAAACATGATGCAGATACTTCCATTCCCATGGAGAAAAAATGCAGAGGGTAGGTTTTAAGAACTGTGTTAAAATATTTACCCCTTTCTTGCATCTTATTTCTACCCTCATAATCAAAAGGACTAAAACAAGAAATAAGTAAGATAGGTATAATGGTTTCTGGTAGTAAAACAACCAGTTAAGGAAATTGTTCCCCTGAGTTCTTTCCCTTTTATCATCTTCACCAGGGAAAATCAATATGGTGCTAACTAGGTGTTGACACTCCAGTATACCTGAAGGAGCGTTTCCACCCCCATCGCTCTGCCTGGACACTGAGATCCAGCGCCAAGGGCCTTCTGGCGGTTCCCTCACTGTGAGAAGCAAAGTTACAGGGAACCAGGCAGAGGGCCTTCTTGGTAGTGGCACCCGCCCTGTGGAATACCCTCCCATCAGATGTCAAAGAAATAAACAACCATATGATATTTAGAAGACATCTGAAGGCAGCCCTGTTTAGGGAAGCTTTTAATATTTGATGAATTATTGTATTTTAATATTTAGCAGGAAGCCGCCCAGAGTGGCTAGGGAAACCCAGCCAGATGGGCGGCGTATAAATAATTTATTATTATTATTGTTGTTGTTGTTGTTATTTAGCTCCCATCAGTCCGTGCCAGCATGGCCAATGGTCAGGAATTATAGGGTTGTAGTAGTAATAATAATAATAATTTATTTGTATCCCACCCATCTGAATGGGTTGCCCCAGCCCATGCTTCCTCAACCTCGGCCCTCCAGATGTTTTTGACCTACAACTCCCATGATCCCTAGCTAGCAGGACCAGTGGTCAGGGATGATGGGAATTGTAGTCTCAAAACATCTGGAGGGCCGAGGTTGAGGAAGCCTGCCCCAGCCACTCTGGGCAGCTTCCAACATTATATATATATATTCTATCTATCTATCATCTATCTAGTGTACAAAAACACTGGAAGGCAGCAGATTGGCTACCTCTGATAAACATGACTTTGGGGTGAAGTCACACATGAAATATTGGCCCTTTTTGAGTGTGTGGAACTCTTCAGAGTGATGCCCATCTGAAATGGTTAAAAATGCCCATTTCCAGATATGCACACCAGCAAAAAACAGCTGCACCTGAAACTGGGCAAGATTGGACTAGATGATTCTATGCCTGCACATTTAAGCGCACTTGGGTGTGCCTGCCTGTACAGAGGCAGTACCACATGGGAAAAAATCAAACTGAATTTAGCTCAAGCCATCCCATTCTTAGCCAAAGCTCACTGGAGCTAATATTCATTTTGTACTGATTGGTTCTTGTCCCTCAGGCCCAATAGAATCACTGCGCTTTGTCACATGAGGGTGAATGACATCGCTGATGAATGGTCCATGGCATACCAGCCATTTAAAGAGCTATTGTTGCATTAATACCTGAGGGATTTCTGCATGTGTGGCAGATCATGATTGTTAAGGGGTGGACGCGGGGGGGGGGAGTTTCCATAAATCTCAGAGACATTCAAGGGTAAGAACTTGTCACATGATCAGTGCTTCTACCCATGACTGCCAAAACTAAAAATCATGCCATGTGTGTGATGTAAAATCGTCTCCTTCCTATCTATTGACTGACTGGCAGGAGTCGTTCTTACGTTTTTCAACTAATACTAGCAAGTTTAAAAATTCAAAGCAATTTAGTGATTTGCAAATGTAAAGGTTCGGGACATTTATAACAAGAATACAGAGCAAGTCTTGTTTTTTTTGTTTACCCTGAACAGGAAAGATTTTTAAAAATATGAGTTTTTGTTGTTGTGAGATGTAAAAGGCCTTTGTGAATATTCAGTGTGGGGAAACAGGTAAACAAATCCTTGCATTTCAGGAAGCTTACGCAGTAGGTGCTACTAATTGGAACTATAATTGTCACTTTCTCTTTTGGAAAAATTCAGACTGTGTGTGCTTTCAACATGCAGAATCGCAAGCAAAGTCTATGCCATTATTGTTATTGGTATTCCCGCACTTGTGCTCTTGGTATGTCTGTTTAATTTCTTGCTCCACTGATTTACAAATGGCAGAAGTAGCAGGGGATCATCACAGTGCTAGGCTGAGAGAAAGACCCTAATCTCTGAACAGCTAGCAGGCAGAAGGCCAGAGAGCACTGTTATCTGAAACAGCAGAGTGACAATTGAAAACACAGATGATGGGCGATAATGGGAAATCTGGAAAGCTAGAGGAAAACGGCAGGTTATTGGTGCTTAAATGATTTGCATCATTCTTTGCAGAGGGAAAGCTTTATATTTGGATTAGGGCAGTTGGGGGAAATTATCACACAGGAAGCCTGAAATCTTGATCAGGGAAGGTTCCTAGCCCAACCAAACCCACAGAACAAGAGACACAATGAATCTTGAAAGGAAAAAGGTTCAGATATTAAACAGCTGAGAATAATGCATACACAAATCAGGCTATGCACAGCTCCAGGTCTCAGTTGGAGGGTTTCAGCAGAAACAGGGAGTAAGCTCCATTGAATTCAACAGGACTTACTTCCAAGTAGGCATGGTTAGGATTGTGTCTTTTAAGACACCTCCTTTGGGTGACAAGGATTCCTTTCTGGTCTATGACTTGTGTCAAGCCTTTATTGGCAGCTATCATTCATAACAAAGCAGAAATATCACCTTGCCAACAAATGTCTGTATAGTTAAAGCCATGGTTTTCCCGGTAGTGATGTATGGAAGTGAGAGCTGGACCATAAAGAAGGCTGATCGCCGAATAATTGATGCTTTTGAATTATGGTGCTGGAGGAGTCTCTTGAGAGTCCCATGCAAGAAGATCAAACACATCCATTCTTAAGGAAATTAGCCCTGAGTGCTCACTGGAAGGACAGATCGTGAAGCTAGGCTCCAATACTTTGGCCACCTCATGAGAAGAGAAGACTCCCTGGAAAAGACCCTGATGTTGGGAAAGATTGAGGGCACAAGAAGAAGGGGACGACAGAGGATGAGATGGTTGGACAGTGTTCTCGAAGCTACAAACACGAGTCTGACCAAACTGCGGGAGGCAGTGGAAGACAGGAGTGCCTGGCGTGCTCTGGTCCATGGGGTCACGAAGAGTCAGACACGACTAAACGACTAATCAACAACAAATCATCCATAACCAACATTGTTAAATGAATAAATAAGAAGCCTAATAGTAAGTAACTGAAACCTTTTCCCCAAAGAAATCGGTCAGGGAGGATGCCAAAACATTTCTTGATAAGAGTGCAATATCTCTGTTTTGTTAGTCACTGTAATATACAGTCATCCCTCAGGTTGAAGTTGCTTCAGGTTGAGCGCTTTTGGGTTGCGCTCCGCAGCAACCCGGAAGGAACGGAACGCGTTACTTCTGGGTTTCGCCGCTCGCGCATGTGCAGACGGTCAAAATGACATCATGCGCATGCACGGAAGCGGAGAATCACGACCCACACACTCACAGACGCAAGTTGTGTTTGCTTCTGGATGCGAATGGGGCTCCGGAACAGATCCCATTCGTATCCAGAGGTACCACTGTACTATCTATTAATGCTGGAAGAAGTCGATGGTGGCATCTCTCTGTCACGAGGCAAAGATTGTGAATAAGTAGCACCTGCCACCTGAAAAGAATGCAGAGAAGTAGAGCAGAGCAGAACAACACAGCATGCCAGCCATTTGCACTTGAACAGTTCTTTAAAAACACCCCCATATTAAGTAGGGTTGCCGAGTTAGGAACCTCCCAGACCCTGAGGTGTTGAGCCCAAACATGATACCTAGAGGCAGTCCCTGGTGATGTCATGGGGCAGGCCCTGGAGATGGAAGTTCATTGGGAGGAGGGTAGCCCCGCCCCCACGCCCTGAGTTTCTATGCTATAATTTGCAGACTGAAGCTCGCAAGCTCCCTGCAAAGTCTTCAAGTGTGCAGCAATCAAAGGTAAAGAAATCTAGTGAAGAAGATGATCGTGCCGGAGCTGATGCGATTCATGTGAATTATGAATTTTGGTGTCTAACCTCAACCACCAGTTGCCCCAGGAGTTCAGAACCGAAGGGAAGCACACTTTGGCCTGCACCATTGGCCAGGGTACCAAAAGACACTGGGAAGCTGCACCTCCTGTCTCCCAGGAAGATCATCAGCACTCTGCTGAAACTGCCAGTTACCTGGGACTGCAGAGCTGAAGATCCACACTCTGGCTTTTGCCACCAGCCAGGTGACCTCGCGTCACTGGGAGGCTGCATCCTCCTGCCTTCCAAGGAGAACATCACAACCAGGTGACCTGGGCCCACCCATTGACTAGTGAAATAGCAGCTGCTCCTGTGCTTGCTTTCCTCTTCCCTCCTGGTTCATTTTTCTTTTGTACTGTGTCATATAAGTGCAGTGCTTAGCAAATCCTTAGGTACTTTTGAAAGTTTTGAATAAAATTAAAAATCCCAAATACAATAATCATCATCACCACCATCTCAATGTAAGATGAGTTCAGTTTTACTGTCCATAATAATTTTGGCCCAGTAGGGGGCAATCCTGCCAAAGGGCTTAGTTGTAAATGCACCATTCACTGAGATCTCTCCCCCCACTCACAAAGTCCTCTGAAAAATGCATTTCTGAAACCAACAGAACAGCTTGTGGGTTTTTCCCTCACTTTATAAGTGCAGGCCTTCATTCAGGAGAACTGGACTAAACCAGGAAAGGTCCCTCTTTTCAGGACTCTGGAGCTCAGACAGGTCTCTAGCTACTGTAGAGAGATTGCGGCCATACTCCTGCAATCTCTAACCATCGTTAAGGCTGGCTTTGAGCTCACAACTCACTGACTCAGCTAAGTTTGAGAAGCAGTGACAACAGCTTGTGGGAAGAGAGTTGCGAGTTAAGAAGACGGAAGAAGAACTGGCTGGTAAGAGTATCTAAGTCTTTTGCTTACCTCAGCAAATCTCACCAAGCTCTTCCTGCCGCAAGCATTCTTACCACTCAGGGATGTGGCTTAGAGGGAGAGCCCCTGTTTTGGTCCCAGGTTAAGTCCCCAGCATCTCTGGATAAACTTGTGCCTCAAAACTTTGAGAGCTGCTGCCGGTCAGTGTCAATACTACTAAACTAGATGGACCAGTGATCTGAATTGGCATAAAGTCCCTAAACTTTATATCTAGAAACAAAAACAATCGCTTACTCCAGTGGAAAGAAATGACCCACTTCTGAAGTCTCCATTGCACAAATTGTTCTGCACTTTCAGATGACCAGCCTTAATGATCTATTTTATCTTCTTAGGACTCCCTGGGGCAGCTAACAATAATAACCAGATACAGACCAGTTGCGGTAACTAAATTATACACAAGCAGACATCATTTATTTTGTCTGCAATCACAGGCAGCCTACACCAAAAGACTTCCAAAAGAGCTAAAGTAAGTCCATAGCAGTGGCAGGCTTAAGACTTGTGACTGTCAGATCTACTAGTATCCCAAAGTCCCCCAGCTGAAGCCAGGTGCCAAAGAGGCACTGGGTGCCAGATGCAAAATTGAGACTCAGGAGGCAGAGTTGATAACCTGTTGCATCCCATGAACCATGTACTGAGATAACCTACATATATGAGTGCAAATCTACATCTGAACAACCAAAGACCAGAGATTCTAAAGCAGCATAATTAGATCTGGCAGAGGTCCAAATTTGATCTATGAGGCCATTTTCTCCACCTGTCACACACACACACACACACACACACACACACACACACACACAAGCAAACAGACCCAACATGTGAAATCATGAGTAGGGCAGGTAAAAACATGACTGCAAAGGAACAAATGGGAGCTTGAAGCACATTCCTAGTTTTTCCTTGGCTGATTGGCACTGATAGCAAGCCCTTTGCAGGTGTGGTTTGGATTTAAACCACACCTGCAAATAGACATTTCTGCTCAGACTAGGTTTGCTGGTCTGTGGAGGAAAAAATGTTCAGAGGTCCAAACTGCTTGCAAATGGACAAAGCAAGGCTCTGTGTCAGAGCTGACGGCTAGCTCCTTTGAAGTCACATGATAGCTTTGTGGCCCCACCCACCTGCCAAAACAGCCCATGGGGGCTGAGGAAGGTCAGGATCCAGTCTTTCCACCTGTAAACCTCCCCTTCCCCTGTTCTAAAACAAACCTCAAAAACTAGTCAGCAGGGCTTCACAGAAACCTAGTCAAAAAGCAGCCATCCTTGTATTTTAAAGGTGAAGATCACCGAGGGTGCCAGATAATTGTTGAGAGCAAAGCTAGGCATGGCATGGCAGAGATATTTCCCCCCTCGCAATATTATTTGCTGTTATTAAACTACTGAGAGACAGGAAGCTTTGCTAACCTACTGCAAATCACTCATAGATCTGTGAAAAGATGCCAAGCTATTGTTTCTATTGAAAATGTTTCAAATTGGAATTAAAAGCATGAACAGCAACAGCAAAAGATTTTAGCCATACCTACCGCCTGTGGAAAAGCTTACACGTCTCCTCGACAGCAGATCAGAAATATTCGAAAGTGAATATTATTACGGCAGCCAAGCTACTTTAGCTAAGAATGGTTGCATTCTTTTGGCCAGCCAAACACAGGATTTAACACAGGTTTTTAAGATTTATGGTTTGATTCTTTGCATTTAATAGGGTTCTTTGATTTATTTCAAGGCGTTTGTATCCTACTTTGCTTTTCTACCTAGTAAGATTTAAGTTTTGGGCTTCTGGATAACTGTAATAACTTAAAATGTGATTGTTATTTTGTATTGCAAAATGCTGCTAGGCTGTATCTGACATGCTGCTATATAAAACCTTGTAACTAACTAACACCTTCCTGGATGTCATGACTTCCCCTTATCCCCTCCCAATATGAAACCAGTAAGGTAAAAACTATGAATTGGTCTTACTGGGCAAGTAGACAAAAGGCAGGGCAAACAGACTGTTTGATGTGGCAGATTGTTATTATTTGCCACAATTTTTTAAAATTAGCATACTGACAATGTTGAATGAACCCAAATGATACTTCCCATGGTTCAAGTACCACTTTAAAGACCCTGCTGTATGCCCTCCCACCAAGAGAGGCTAAGAGGGTAAGGGGCATGGGACATGGCCTTTTCTGTGGCTGCACCATCTCGTTAGGGAAGTTAGAGTGGCTTCATCTTTCTTTGTTTTCAGACAGGCCTTTAAAATATTGTTTGTTCTGCATAACTTTTGAGGGAGTTTAAATGTAATTAATTCTGCTACACACACACACAAACAAACAAACACACAAACACATACACACACACACTGATCAGTCTTGATCTTGCTCAGTTTGTTATGATCTTGTCTTCAAGTTAACAGTCTTTAAATTGCCTTGGGGGGCATCTGAAGGCTGAAAGGTGACTCATAAAAAACTGTATGTATAAATAAATGCTTGCTGAACTACAATGATCTCAGATTTCCCTCCAGTGAATAAAGTTCCTGATTTCTTCACAGAAGAATACAACAGTTATTACAGGCAGACGGCTTCACAGACTCTCCTGAACTAGGCTGGAATGTAGGGCATTTTTTTGCCTGCTTAAAAACCCCATGAAATAATCTCAACCCCCACAAACCTCCCTCTCTTCTTCTGAGGGCTTTGACACAATGTATTTTGCTGAAATCTTTGAGCTCTTGCATTCATTTTTTGTTTGCTTAAAAGCCAAACAAACCTTCTCACCCCCCCAACAAACTTCCCTGTCTTCTTCTGAGATTTTTGACACAGTGTTTCTCTGCAGCCACCTTTGACCTTCTGCATCCATTTCTGAATGACTGTACCATTTGCCTCTAACAGTCTGACACATGTATAAGATTTTTCCCTAGTGCACAAATAAAGTGCAATTTAGAATGGGGGAAGAATATATATATATAATTTTCTTCCTGCACTGCAATAGGTTAGGCCATGGGTCATATAACCTCTTGACGCTACATGCAGAATCGTGAACTGTTAGGGCAGCCAAGAGTCATTCCCAGACTCACATTTGGACAATCCCACTCCGGCCTTGGGGCTATTGTTAAACACCAGCAAACTAATAGCTGACATGGACAAGGGCATTTTATACAAAATTGGTTTTTCATTTAAGCCACAGGCTTTGAAACAGTTCTTGCCAAATGAAAAGGGCGGAGGAGAGAGATTTTTCAGCCTGCCACACACTGCTTTTGCCTTTATTTCTGAAGTCAAAGCGGGCAGAAATAAAAGAAACAGCTTGTTCTTTCTTGGTCATGCTATGACCCCAGATGTCATTGACTAGGTGTGGCATGAAGGAGTCTAACTTTAATAGTTAGACTCAAAATGTCAAATGGTCCATATAGCACAGAAGAATGTTCTCTGTAAAGGAGGATGCCTGGTGACCTTCCTGTAGGTAGAGGGTCTTGGGGCTATAAGATCAGACTACTCATTCCAACTAATTTGCTAGCTGCACATACAAAGTTGGTAGTGATGGTCAGATGGAGAGGCATTGGTGACCTAAGCTGGCTTTGCTCTCTGCAAAAGTGGATGTTGCTCTGTCAGTGGTCTCGGTTGTTTGCCTTAACAGCAAAGCTGCCCTTGGGTGACTCATTGCCACTCATTGCCCTTGCCACTCATTGGCTAAGAAATGCACCATATAGTACAACTCAAGTCTGTGCAAATGTCCTCAAGGAGGTAAAACAATAACAACACTCACTCCTATTCATTGGCTAGTTGTGAGTGCCGTTTCATTAAGGCAAGACTTTCTCTACCTGGTCTGCAGATGTTTTTGACTACAACTTTCATAATTCCATTTCTAGAAAATTATTATTTTAGGGAAGCTTTTAATGTTTAACAGACCACTGTATTTTAATATTTTGTTGGAAGCCATGCAGAGTGGCTGGGGAAACCCAGCCAGATGGGCAGGGTATGTATGTATGTATGTATGTATGTATGTATGTATAAATAAATAAATAAATAAATAAATAAATAAATAAAGTATTATTATTATTATTATTATTATTATTATTATTATTATTATTAACAGGGAAAATAATTAAGGAAGAGAGAATAATAATAATAGCAGCAGCAATCTGATAATACTAACAGTGGACTACTGTCAATTCACATTGCAGATACAGTGACCACCAGTGCACAAATATTAAATTAAACATGTAACTTAATATAAGCCCCCGCCCCAGATATACAAATTGGTATCCACACAAAATGGATGCTCATATGAAATATGTTTGAATGCAGCTAGGGCAGTGAGGTCCTCAGACCACTGTGTGACAGACAGTGAATATTTATCCTTCCAGGCTGAAGGTAGAAGTCCCTGAGCCACTATTTATTGTTGTTTAGTCGTTTAGTCGTGTCCGACTCTTCGTGACCCCATGGACCAGAGCATGCCAGGCACTCCTGTCCTCCACTGCCTCCCGCAGTTTGGTCAGGCACATGTTTGTAGCTTCGAGAGCCACTATAATGGCTCTCAAAATCCACTTTGGTTGTCTATCCATTAATCACCCTGCTGCTTCCATAATCCATAATTCCATAACATGTGAAGGGCACCAGGTTGGGAAACACTGCTTTATGGCAACTCGCCTGCCCCTTCCACTTAACCCTGATAATTATAACCAGAAATCAACTTCACACTCATGGGAATAGAGCGACAAGGCAGAACCTCAAAGAATGAACAAATAACAAACAAAACAAAAAAAGGCTGGGAAAATATGTTGATGTCAATGAAATAAACCCAGAAGATGTCCGACTTTGACAAGCTTTATCACACCAGACAGTGTGCATCATATAATATGAAAATAATGGGGAAATAAAACAGTCAAACACAAGTCTCTGTGAATCATTTATCAATGATAAGAGACCAAAAAGTGCAAGATAAATCTGAAAGACCACAATAATGATTTAGTACTTCTTTATCAATGTCACCCTGGGCGTATCATAAAAAATAAAATAAATGTCGCAAGTATAAAAATTGAGTTTGGGTGTCATGAAATGTGGACTGTGTGGACTGGGAGTAGCCCTGGTGCCAGAAATGAAGTGGGGGCTGTTTTAAGCAGCAGGGATATCCCTAGATAAGTGTATTGCAGATATTAATATCATTCAGCCTGAAGCAACCGGATGCATAAAAACGGACTCCTCTTGGAATAAAACATTGTCCAGACCCATAAGTATTAATCAAAGCTTTACTAAGCAGAACTTCTTGAAAAACAGGTAGAAAACAATCAAAGATATATCCAAATAATTCCATAAGACAGATGCCTGTCCAAGGCATAACATACTGTAGCTTATAATTAGAGCTGACAAACAGAGTTCTCTCTCACACACACAAACAGGCTCCATTAGCCTGCATTTCAGCCCAAGGCTGTTGAGTTCCTTGGAGTGAGTCATATACACAACTTTCTCCAATCTAGCTCTCCTCTAGCATTCCCTTGCACTTTCTAGTGCGCTTTAGTGCTCTCTAGCTCCCTCTGTTATATGCTGTGGCTTCAAGAGACCTAGAAACATTGGTGAAATGTTCGGTAGAAATGTGCATGATGTTTTCAGCTTTCAATATTACTATCTAAATACCACATAATGTACCATTTTGTTCTGTCTTTGAAGCAAGCCTACCTTGAATGAGATCCTATGAGCGTTTGCGGGATTACAGTGCACTAGATCACCATCTCCTGAAATTTACATAAATATTTAGCTACACACACACACACACACACACTGCAGGATGGGGTGCAAGGAAGGCTAGACAACAAAGAAATTATGAAACCAAATCTGTAGCAAACTAGGAGGGGCTCAAGAGCGCATGAAAGCTGAACAAACAGGCACGCTCTCTCAAATTACATCTCTAGTGCTGAATCATTAGACTCCATTCCCCTTTCATGGTAATCAATGCCATCCAGACTGATGCCAAGGCATTGCTGCCCTTTAGCCTTTTATGAACATTACAAGCAACCCACGTTTGTTGAATGGCATTGAAAGTACCCCAATTAACGAAACTGGCCAGTTGGTTTTCCTCATTCTCTCTCCCCCCCCCCCCCGGGCATGGCTAATGCAACTGTAACTGCCAAACATTTCATGCCTATTGATTTTGTACAAAATTAGCACTGTAGGTTTTAATTGTGGTTTTGGACGTTTCATGGCTGTTGATTTTACCAGCAATCAAGCCTATGCAATTTAATGTAACTCGTTACTAAGCATGGCAATAATCCTACGCGTTTTTCTTTAATGGAGTTGCGACAGCTTCCCCTTTCAAAGGCTGCTCCCAGACTGACTGAGTGACTGGCAGACAGCTTCCCACACGGAAGTCATTTTGCTAGGTGTACCATATTTTTTGCTCTATAAGACTCACCTTTTCCCTCCCAAAAAGTAAGGGGAAATGTGTGTGCGTCTTATGGAGCGAATGCAGGCTGTGCAGCTATCCCAGAAGCCAGGAGAGCGAAAGGGATTGCTGCTTTCACTGCGCAGCGATCCCTCTTGCTGTTCTGGCTTCTGAGATTCAGAATATTTTTTTCTTGTTTTCCTCCTCCAAAAACTAGGTGCGTCTTGTGGTCTGGTGCGTCTTATAGAGCAAAAAATACGGTACTTCTCAGCCAACTGCATGCCACTGTGTCACACCAGCTAAGCATGACGTGGCCGGCTGTACCCTTGGAAGGGAAGTGAGGGTGAATGATCTAGAAGAACGTGGAAAGGCCTTCAACCAGCTGACATCGTTCAGCATCTAAAGGAAAAGGGGGGTTTCCTTATATTTCAGTGATGCGGGATATTTTTTAAAAACATAATAGGCCCTCAATATGACAGGCTGTTCATTTTAACATGTCGCATGCCAGAAGGCTCCCTGAGGTTCATCAGGTAATCTTTTCAAAACCCTGCTACTTTATAATAATTTATAATAAAGAATAATTCTGGGCGACTCCCAACAATTCTGTTAAAAACACAATAAAATATCAAAGATGTCTTCTAAAAGTCTGGTAGTTGTTGTTCTCTTTGACATCTGGTGGGAGGGCGTTCCACAGGGTGGGTGCCACTACCGAGAAGGCCCTCTGCCTGGTTCCCTGTAATCTCACTTCTCGCAGTGAGGGAACCGCCAGAAGGCCCTTGGAGCTGGACCTCAGGCTGAACAATGGGGGTGGAGACGCTCCTTGAGGTATATTGGGCCGAGGCTGTTTAGGGCTTTAAAGGTCAGCACCAACACATTGAATTGTGCTTGGAAATGTACTGGGAGCCAATGTGGGACTTTTAGGACCGGTGTTATATGGCTTATTGGCAGAAACATTTTAATTTGTACTGCACTTACACTTTATTACAATTGGAATAATTGTTCTCTGTAGCTTTATTACAATGGACATCCCTCCTCTTCGATCCAAGCATCTAAAATTAAATGGAATATTAAGTAGTAACACCACCGTCTTATGCCAGTTTACACATAAGGAATCCCCAGTCCACTGCATTTTATGGGGTTTACTTCCTAGAAAGTGTGCTCAGGATTGCGTTCCAGTGGAGTAGCGTGCCCAGAGTAGGGGCAGGGTACCAAGGGTGAAGGGAGCCCACCAGCCCAGCCCTCAACACCGACTCTGTTGGAGTGTCCCACCGCCACCAGACCCAAGTGGGCCCACACTGTGCCACCTGCCCACTCACCTGTGCAGGCAGGAACCTGGCCAGCCAGCACAGTCCCTGGGTTATCCCAGCCTCCCAAAGTGGCTCGAGGCTGGCAGGGTGGCATGAGAAGGATAAAACAGCCACGCACCCTTTGATCCTAGCCTTGCAGACATATCCCAGCCTTGCAAACTGGATTGGACTTAATTGTATGCTGCCCAGAGACTATGGCATGTACAGTGGTACCTCGGGTTAAGTACTTAATTCATTCTGGAGGTCTGTTCTTAACCTGAAACTGTTCTTAACCTGAAGCACCACTTTAGCTAATGGGGCCTCCTGCTGCTGCCGCACCACCGGAGCACGATTTCTGTTCTCTTCCTGAAGCAAAGTTCATAACCCGAGGTACTATTTCTGGGATAGCAGAGTTTGTAACCTGAAGCGTATGTAACCTGAAGCATATGTAACCCGAGGTACCAATGTAAAGGGACCCCTGACCATTAGGTCCAGTCGTGGCCGACTCTGGGGTTACGGCGCTCATCTCGCTTTACTGGCCGAGGGAGCCGGCGTACAGCTTCCGAGTCATGTGGCCAGCATGACTAAGCCGCTTCTGGCAAACCAGAGCAGCGCACGGAAACGCCGTTTACCTTCCCACCAGAGTGGTACCTATTTATCTACTTGCACTTTGATGTGCTTTCGAACTGCTAGGTTGGCAGGAGCAGGGACCGAGCAACGGGAGCTCACCCCGTTGCGAGGATTCAAACCGCTGACCTTCTGATCGGCAAGTCCTAGGCTCTGTGGTTTAACCCACAGCACCACCCACATCCCAGCACCACCCGCGTCCCATCCTGAAGCAAAGTTCTTAACCCGAGGTACTATTTCTGGGTTACCGGAGTCTGTAACCTGAAGCATATGTAACCTGAAGCGTATGTAACCCGAGGTACCACTGTTGTGGTATATAATTTGTTGAAATGAATAAAGGAAATAAAGATGTCCAAAATGGGACTATTCAGTCTGCCTCCCAAGTTCTTACAATTATGTCTGAATTATCTCTTATTATAGCTGTGTTCCATAAAGGGAAGGCATGTCTTTACTTTAGAAATGCTTTGTCCCTAATATTTAGAAACCTCCATGTTTGATTCTGCGCTGTTCCAAGGCTAGAACTTGGCTCATTTCTGCCAAGAAATTGCAGCCATGATTTAGGACACCAGTCTGTTGCCATGGCAATCATTGTGTCATTACGGTTTTAGTGGAACAGACCCTCTGCAGGTAATAAAAATGAAGAAAATGGGCTGGGAAATAGAAATGCCTTGCTTTCGAATGATAAGTGATCATGAAGGAAAAATGACAAGAAAAAGCCATGGGAAAATGCATAGGATCTGATGGGAAAACACTACAAAGGAATTCGTGCTTCATAAAACAGATTAGTGCTTTTAGCCACATTAGCAGCATTTGGTTGCTGTTTTCCACACTCCAGGTTAGGCTATACTGTGAAATTCTAATACATACATTGGGGGGGGGGGAGAGAAAGACAGACAGACAGACAGACAGAGGATTCCTTACAGTGAATTATAATTTTGGCCAGTTGTCAAGAGGCAACTAATTGTGAATCAGGAAGATGAGGATTCACAATATTATCCAGAATGGCCAATAAATGAGTATTGGGCTTGGGTGAGATGGCAAAGTTACCGTGCTTAATTAGAGGAAAAATCATTGTCAACATTTATTCAGGACTGGAAACTTCTTATGCACTTTTTGCATGAAGAGAAAACGAACTTGTAACATTGGGATTTGGTTGGATTTTAATGATTGAAAGCTGTAGAGCAGAGAATCAGGAGTCTTTTTATCATTCTTTATCTTTCTTTAATCTCTTATCTCGCCTTTTCTTTTGCTTTCTCTATCTTTCGGTCTCTCTTTTTCTGTTCTTTGTTCTTTTTTAGATCAAGTAGCTGTTTTATTTCAGTTTATTATAAAAAGATACCTTGTAATGGGTATGGACTATTGTATATTTTTGAATAGGTATCAATAAATGAATTTTTAAAGAAGAAAATAAATAAGGGCAATAAATAAGGATACAAAGGTGCCATTGGCTTGCCCCACTAAATCACTCTGCCCCATACCTAGTGCCCAGCTCATGTTGCTGTGGACTACAGCTCCTGCCATCCTTTACAATTGACCAGGCAGGATGGAGGCTGATGGAATCAAAGTTCTGGAGGGTACCAGACTGGAGAAAGCTGCACATTTTTTTTTAATGAAGGAATTCTCAGTGACAAAATTAAGGGAGTGGTGTATAATTGCAGCATACAGCAAATCTTAAGCAAATCAACCTGTGTGTGATGAGTAAAACAGGGTGTTTGTGGTAAAAAAAATATTGTTTGAAAGGAAGTGCAGACCTTTTATACAATTTGAGAATGCAAGATGCAAGACTTTCCCAATCTCATAAGTTTCTGGTTGCTTTTTTGATTTCCTTGAGGTTTTTCAGTATGTGATAAATGTATTTTTCTTTACACTCGCAACCTACCAGAGAAATTTTACTAATTGTATTGAACCCCTTTTGCCTTCCTGAGTTAACCTCTCATATATCTCACCAAGCGAGGAAATTCACTTTTCATTTTACTTTAGGTGATTCTCTGTGATTCTGTGTTTCTGTGGTAATCCTACAGATGGCTGTCATGCTATACAGCTGGAGACAAATTCCTAGGGAAGGAAGGATCAAGGTAACTCGACCTGTTATTATCCCCTCTTCCTCCTTTATTGCGTTTTTTCAGCAGAGTGCCTACAGCAGGAATAACCCACTTGGTGCTGACCAGATTTGTAAACTGCAACTTCCATAATCCCTGGCTATGTCTTGTGACATGGAGAGAGTCCGTCACAAGGAGGAGGAGAATGAAATGCCCCCATTTGTTAGCAGAAGCAAGCTTGTGCTTCAAAGCCAAGTCTACGTTGACGTTGCCTTGTAAAATGAACATCAGCCTTTTTGTGTGTGTGTGTGTGTTGTTGTTCTCAGATTACTGAAACGGATTTTTACAATTTCCCTCAAACGGATATGAAGGAACGAGTCAACATCTGTAGAATGACGTGTGTCTGTACGAAATAAATAATATATGTCAAAATCCTTAAAAGGCTGCTCCTATCAGAACTGGCACCCTGGTTCCCTGGGAGACAGCTCAACCATTTATCTAAATTATCTTGGTAATATGACAGAGTGATTGCTCACTAATGGCCAGTAACAGTTTTCTTTGTCATTTTCCTAGTCATTACCTCCTCTGAATGAACTCCCGAATAAGCTTCTGAGGCATCGTGACTGGAATATCAAGCGAGACTATTCCGATTCAAACCGCTGTACCTAGATATCTGGCCTTTCCTCTCTCACACCATTTTCATTTATGAAAAATAATACTCTTCTATTACAGAGCCCGATGAGCTTAGGAGATATTTTACTCTTAAACAGATTAGAAGCAATATTTATTTTTCACAGCTGTCTTCTGTTTTGCTGCCGACACATAATACACAGTAGCTCTGCTCTCTGCGGCTGTTGACGGTATTTATTGGGGTTTCTCTGCCTAGATGGCTGCAATTTTTTCCTTTTGTTTGGTTTGGATGTTTAAGTCCATTTGCCCTTTTTGCCGGCTGTGGAGAATTGCTGATTACACAAGGCCGCCTGAATCTAATTTTCCCTGCTGAGTGTTTGAAAAAGCTTTAGCTGAAAGCTGGCACGTGGGCAGCCTCCAACTTCTCAAAAGGTTAGTGATCTTCCAGATCTTCAGATCTGGCACATATTTTCCAAGGTGTATTTATACTGATTGATTTGACATATTTATAGGCCATCTTTCCTGCTTTCAAATCCTCTCAGGGTGGTTTCCAATATGTCAACAGTGGCAATAAAATAGCAACAAAGCTATTTGGGTCTCATTTTATGATTTCAAGACTTGGAAGTGCCCACATTTGTTGATTTTTAAAGGTGCAACTGTATTTCATATCTGAATAATAACTTTGCCCCAAATGACCTTAAGGACTGTTTGATCTCTTCTGCTGCACCTCATAATCTGGAGCTGACAGTAACATTTAAGCACTTTTGTTCATCTGCAAATATGGAAATTGACACACAGTCCATTCTGACAGAGATGGGGAATTTGAAGTGAACTCTGGATAAGAAGCGGATTAAGTGTACTCTCCATACTGATTCACCCTTACTAATAACCATTCAGAAGGGGTCCTAGTCTATTGCACCCTTAACTTCTTGATTAATCCCACTCTGACACCATGGACCTCAAGTTTAATATTGCAACGATCCAGTTCTCATATCATGCCTGTTTTGTGTGCCTCACTCTTTCAGAAAGAGAGATGCTTTCCTCTTGGCATAGTGCATAATTCTGCAAAAGTTCCGGTTTGTTATTGCCTGTCACTTCTGCTCAAAGTAAAACTTTAGTTAAAAGTGTGGAGGAGAATAGCTCATGGTTAGGGTTGTGCACCAACCACAACATTCACCTTGGACTCCACAGTTTGCTGTTCTGGAAAATAGCTTGTTTTGGCCTGAAGAGCTGTGGAAGCTGCCTGATACGGCTCACATCGGAATCTCAATTCATTAAAAAAATGAAGTTTTGCACAGCAAGTTCTATTACGGAGAAATTTAAAATAGCTATACTGTTTGTTGTTTTGGACAGATTTTCATTAAATCCCCCTGACTGGATACAGCCTGCTAAATTAAGAACAAATGTGTGAGCTGGGCATCTTGGAAGTTTTATTTATTAAATGAAACATCTACTGTATACTGTTGTGTGGGGGGGTTTTGGGTTGTTGTTTTTTGCAGAGTTGGAAGAAATTTGCAGGCTTGTTAGCTCTGAGCCTCCCTGATGGGGGCTAGGGGCTTGGCAGGGTTGGCAAGCAAGGGGCTGCAACCCCTTGCATTTAAAATTGTTATATACCTGCCCTGGGACCTTAGGATGAAGGGTGGAAGATAATTTATCTAAAATGTTAATACTACTACTAATAAGTACTATTCACCTTATTTCTATTATTTTAAGTTTTTTAAAATCAGTTTTTAAATATTGTGTTTAATGTTGCAACTCAACTTGGGACCTTGGGGTGAAGGAGAGGCAATTAATTACCGTACTAATAATATGGGGTAGGACAGGAATGCTCACCTGACCTTTGGCCACCAGCACTGCCACGTTTACAGGGAGGGGGAGAGAAGTAGTGGCAGGGAGGTCAGTGTAGGGCAGCTGCATTGGCAGAGTCAGTGCAGTGTGCCTGCCAATGCACTTACACCATGCTGACCTCACCTCTCTCCTCTCCTTCCTCATAAGTGCAATGTCTTCAGTGACAGGACATCAAGTAAGTGCCACATGGACCACTACTGGTGTTGTCTACAGGGACTGATGGAGTTTTAGTCAAGAGTCTCACCCACCCTTCCTGGAGATGCTAGAGATATAGCTTGGGACCTTCTGCCTGCAAGGGCAGGTATTCTGCAACTGAGCTATGACCCTTCTGAAGAGTTGAACAGCCTACCAGCTTCTCCAGTTCCTCGAGTGCCATGTTTATAGGGTCACTTATTCAATGATGAATAACTAGGACAAGCAGGGTGTTGCCTTTGTTTTGGTTCTTGGAACTGCCTGCTACTGAAGTTATTTAAGGAGCCCCTCACAGCGACTGCCATCTGGATTGTAGCCACATTCCCTGTTGTCTATTATCTGGGACTAATTCATCTTCCTGAGAGTGTTGTATTAAGGTAGAGCAACTGCTACCGCTGCCAAGTCTTGCCTACTCCCTCCCCTTTCTTAAAAAAAGCCTAATTTGCAAGTAAAACAAGTTTTAAAATGACACCGGCCTGCCAAAAGAGCGACAGCCGAGCCACAGATAAGTATCTCATCAGTGCTGTAGGCTGCTTGACCTGAGTTCAAACGTTTCAGAGGAAAACATAAACATTGCCACAAATGGGCAATAAATATGTCACCAGGCCCTGCTAAAAACCAGCGACAAGGCCCCATTGCTGATAAAGGTTTCCCCCTTTCCCTCCCAAATATATGACATTTGGCCTTTTCAGTGCATGTGAAGATAAAACGAGAGCTATGTCTAGCTGAGTTTTGGAGAGAGAGAGAGGAGGAACACAGAAATATGAGTATCTGATAGGATGGTTGACCCCTGCCAGCGACTCCAATCTCTGGAAATTTAACAGCATGCATTAAATGTTGTGTAGGTGGCCATAGAGGAGCTCCTTTTGTGCAAGCTGTTCACCATGTGGTTTCAGCCAGTCAAATGGAGAATGAGCACCCCAGTTGAAGACAGCAAATGGACTGGCAAAATGGCTCCACTTCACTGTGTTTCTATAGAGCTTTGCATGGGGTGGGGGTGGGGGGGAGAAGAGTATCCTATTGAATGGACTTTTCAAAGAAGCCATTGACTAACATGGCCCTAGGCACCAGATACACACACACACACACACACACACACACACACACACACAGAGTGCTTTTGGGGGCAAAAAAATGGGGTCCTAGTATTCATCAATAATCTATTGATAAAGGTGCTGTGGGTGCCAGCGCAAAACGGCTGCCATGTTGTTTCGTTGGCATCTGTCTGTCTCAGGAGACAATGGAGGAGTGCTCCTTGGGGGTGAAGTCAAACTGTTGGCAGGTTGCAGTGGCTGCTGTGGCTGCAGAGGCCAATATGGGAGAGACATGTTTTCTTGCAGCTGGGGCAGATGAAGGCGTTTGGTTGTGCTGCTGCAGATGTACCATGGCGTTTCTTCTCTCTGCGCTCCTCCTCCTCTGGTCACCGCCAGCAAAAAAAAAAAAGATGTCGGCACTCTGTATGGGTGAGTATTGTCACAGAAAAGCCATCTATCTATCTAAGGGTACCAACTTGGACTGGGGGGCCCGAGTATGCCCTGCCCTGCATAATTGATCATATGAGGTAGTGCATGGACAATTTGAATGGCAATGCCCATCAACTTGCCCCCCCCCAAATGTTTTATTGGGGAGGAGGTTGAAGAGCTCTTGGCCCCTAAGAGCTGGTATCTATCTATCTATCATCTATCTATCTATCTATCTATCTATCTATCTATCTATCTTTCTATCTATCTTTCTATCTATCTATCTATCTATCTATCTATCTATCTATCTCTATCTATCTATCTATCTATCTATCTATCTATCTATCTATCATCTATCTATCCTCCACAAATTTACCCAATTTTCTTTTAAAGCCATCCAACCTATACCTGAGAAATATCATCAACTGCCATCCAAGGCATTGCTAGCAAAATTAAATATCATTACTAATTAGTATTTTTCTTGTGCTACATTTTAGGAAACAGTCCAGAATTCCACAGCCAAGCCTATTTGAATTCAGAGGGCATCTTAATCCCTCTGTAAGCATCAAAGAATGGTAAGAAAGAAACAGAATGCCTTTGACTATGCTTGACAGAAAGAATGTGACCATCAGTCAGAGACAGACATTTTTAAGATGATGTATTTGCATAACATGCAATGTTACATCCTGGGCTGTGTCAGCTAATGCCTGTAAACATATCACAGTTTCTCACTACTGGGGGGGACGGGGACTCCTTTTGGTGTCATTGCAAGAATTAATCACAAATTCAGCCTGCCATATCCAGTCTGTTTTTGTTTTGTTTTGATTTGATTTAAGGAAAATTCTACAAATGTTTACTGCTGAGGGCTGTAACCTTACAATGGAGTCCTATACTCAGAAATAAGCCCTATTGAATCCAGTGGGGCTTACACCAAGGTAAATGAGCATAGAATTGAACCCTCATTCACTTGCAAATCCTAAACAAATTTGTTCCTGTCTTTTGGGCAGTGGGAGGAGTGCATTTCAGACTTCCACTTGCATTGGCTGACTACCAGTTCAGTCGTACGCGGTGCATGAGCTTCTAGGTTAATAACACACCACCTTCCCTTCAGCTCCAGTTGCCTAAATCAGCCTGAAAATGGAGTCCTTGAATAACCTGAGGCAATGCTCACAAAGGCCCATTGTTCCTGTCAGCAGCCATGGCAGTTTCTTAAAGCAAACAAAATTCCAGGATGAAAGCACCAATGTCACATGGAAGCCGAGCCTTCTAATTACAGATGTGTGTGGGCCTGCTCAGTCTACCCAGCAGTGACAGAAGATAATACTCTGCACATGTTCAGAGTCACTCTTTGCTGTAACTTCGCATGATAAAAATCCCATTCAGAATAAGTTCTGATCTTACTCAAAAGATTTCTAATGGACTTCCTGTGCGGTAACCAGCACAGAGGGGTTAATGCCATAGAGTAAGCTCTCCTGCCAGGCTTAGCCAGGTCACTCCCCTTCATCTTGGGAGGAAGGTAAGCAAGCATATTGTTGTACTTCAGTCTGTCTGAAGAAGCTCAACCTGTGAGGTCTGAGCTGGTTGCCCCAAGTTCAGACCACATTTCTCTAACAAACTTTGCTTTGCTTCTGTTGGGCTAGGGCTGATTTACAAGAGAAGATACCAGTGTGGAGAGATGAGTTATTCTAGCTTGTACTTCAAGAGGCAGAGGGCTGACCTCTTGGCTGCTGCTTTCCATAGGGGTGTTTTGCTCCCTTTTTACCCCTCTGCTTTCCACTAACTCTTCTGTTTCATTAGGCTTGGCTTCCAGCCATTTTGAACATGTAATCAGAAAGAAATGCTCATATACCCACATACTTGTAGAGTTGTAATAGACTCTGAGGATCATCTAATCCAACCCCTTCAGTGCAGGGATCTCAGCTAAAGCATCCATGACAAATATGGCCATCCAACCTCTGCTTAAAAACCTCCAAGGAAGGGGAGTCCATCTCCTTCCAAGGGAGTCCATTTCACTGTCAAACAGCTCTTACTGTCAGAAAGTTCTTCCTGATGTTTAGTCAGAATCTCCTTTCTTGTAACTAGAATCCATTGGTTCAGGTCCTACCCTCCAGAGCAGGAGAAAACAAACTTGCTCCATCTTCCATGTGACAGCCCTTAAGATATTTGAAGATGGCTATCATATCTCCTCTCAGTCTGCCCTCAATCTGTCTCACAGCCAAGGGATTAGTGGTCAGACAAAGATGAGTCATCGGAGGGAGAAGAGGGAGCAGACTGAGACAAGGAGATATTGGAAGCTGAAGAGGCAACAGGATTTAGTGAGCAGGAGGAGGCTGTGACAGAAAGCAGTTTGGAGGCAGGAGAGGAGGGGGGCCAGGGGACAGAGATGAGGCAGGTTGCTGAATAATCCAGGGAGTCTCCCCCTCCTGCTGCAACCAGCTCTTCTGTCTTCAGTGGCATGGGCTACCCCTACCAGATCGGTGTCATCTGCAAGTCTGATGAGCATTCCCTCAATTCCTTCTTCCAAGTGGTTTATAAATATATTGGACAGCAACAGGCCCAGGACAGAACCCTGTGGCACACCATTTGTCTTCCCCTCCCCCTGTCTCCCAGAGTGATGAGGAACCATTAGTGAAAACTCTTTGGGTTTGGTCAGTCAACCAGCTACAAATCAACCTAACAATCACCTGAATTTTATCTTTACTGCTAAGGACAATGCACGACTGTAAGTAAAGTGTACTTTAAACTTACCTCACTGTGCAGTCTGTTTCTCTGAAGGACGGGTAATTGATGCCAACTGCTTCAAGCAGCTGGAATGTATTAAAAGAAGGCTTAGAAGCCTATTCCTATGCATCACTAAATCTGCTTGATGGGGTTTAAACTCTGTTACTGGGGCTGTTTATGTGTAGGCCCTGGGTTTTTAAAAACAGGCACCAGCCATTTTTCTTTTGTTTGCTAACCCACACAAGTGTGTCTGTAAAGGATTAAAAATAATTAATATAGTCTCTTACCCGTACCCATCAATGTTAACATTCCCTTTTAAACTAAAAATGTTGCAAAAATGTCTTCCCTTCACAAAATATACCTAGCACAATAAATAGAATCCTCTCCCAAAAATAAATGACGTTGGCTGGGTCATCTATGTACTTCTGTATTTATTTTTCATTTACTGTACTTTCTTATCACCACAATCTTCTGCTTCAGCATATTTTTTTCCTCAGCAGGGGAAAAAAATCAATGTCAGAATCATTACCTCAACCATCAGATGATGAAAGAAACCCTGTTCCAAGACAATTTAAAAAACCAATAGACCCAAGGATTCTTCTAAGAAGATATTGTTGTTTTTTGAACTATGAAGTTACAGTTTGTCGTGCTGTCTAATTCACCATACTAATTGCATTTGACCTTGAAATATGGGTCCTGGTAATTATTACGGTATATTTCTCAAGGACTATGAGAGACATCAGAGCTGTTGTGATCTCAGCCAGTATATACTAATTGTCAGTGGTACCTTTTGGGATACTGGTGATTTAAACAAATTATGATAATGATAGTCAATCCAAATCAGTGAGAGCTCCATCAGTAGAGCATGAGACTCTTAATCTCAGGATCGGAGGTTTGAGCCCCACGTTGGGCAAACAATTCCTGCATTGCAAGGGGTTGGACTGGATGACCATGGCGTCCCATCCAACTCTACAGTTCTATGATTCAATCCCTGGCAGCTAAAGAATTCCTGACAGATGGCCATCCAACCTCTGTTTAAGGAGAGTTCACCACCTTCCCAAGTAGTCTTGTTTCATTGTCGAACAGTTCTCACCACCAGAAAATTATTCCTAATGTTTAACAGTATGCTTGGCTTCCAATGCCGGTTGCCCAAGGACTACAGAGCAGAATGGAAGCACACTCTGCTTCTACCACCAGCCAGGGCACCATGAGTAACTAGAAGGTCACATCTATGGCCTCCCATAATGAACATCATCAAAAGGAGGAGGGAATGAGCAGCATGGACCCATTCACTGGCCAGAGGAGGAGGAATTCTGTGGAGCTTGCTCCCTCATCCACCAGAAGGAGCACTCTCTGCCAAGTCAGGTCCTTCAGACTGCAGAACCAAAAGGAAACACAATGCTCTGACCCCATCTATCTGCCAAGTGATTAAGGGCTGTTGCCCTGTGTGTGTGTACATATAAGCATGACTTTTGAGTACAGTGGTGCCTTGCAAGATGAAAAGAATCTGTTCTGTGATTCTCTTCGTCTAGCGGTTCTTTCGTCTTGCGAAGCAAGCCCATTGAAGGATTAGCGGATTAGCGCTATTAGAGCTATTAGCGGCTTCTAGCGGCTTTTAGCGGCTTATCTGCTGATCGGATCAGCTGATAAGCGGCTTAGCGGCTTAGAAAAAGGGGGGGGAGAAAAAAAACCCAGCAGGAACTCGCAAGACATTGTCGTCTTGCGAAGCAAGCCCATAGGAAATTCATTTTGCGAAGCACCTCCAAAACGGAAAACTCTTTTGTCTAGCGAGTTTTCCATCTTGCGAGACATTCGTCTTGCGGGGCACCACTGTATTCTCCCCGCTTCTGGCCCGCCAGTACTATTGCTGTCTATTGTAATCTGCCCTGAGAACTGGCCATTTGAAAGGCAGAGTGCAAGTCTTCAAAATAAATAAATGTTTAATTGCAACAACTAGGGGAATTTGGAGTCATTTTTGAAACACCCGTTTCCTATCCTAAAAACCCGTTTGACGCAGCAGTGTGTTTATTTGTCCTCAGGTGCATGTTTGACATGCTCAGTAAGGAAAGCAGACCATGTCAATTTGGAAACTGGAATGGCAGATGTGGCTTAATCATTCAGACGATTCCCTTACAGCTGCTGCTGCTGATGTTGTTTCTCTCTCTCATCAAATTTTAAATCCAATGCCAAATAAAATGTTTCCAAGGCTCAACCATTAGGCTATAGGGGAGCACTGGAGTTTCCTGCCTATGAGATTGCTATGAGGTTGTAGGCCTGAGGCCCTTCTAATTCATAATAATAATAATAATAATAATAATAATAATAATAATAATAATAATAAATTATTTATACCCCGCCCATCTGGCTGGGTTTCCCCAGCCACTCTGGGTGGCTTCCAACAGAATATTAAAATACAATCATTTAAACATTAAAAGCTTCCCTAGATGTCTTCTAAAAGTTTGGTAGTTGTTTTCCTCTTTGACATCTGGTGGGGGGGCGTTCCACAGGGCAGGTGCCACTACCGAGAAGGCCCTCTGCCTGGTTCCCTGTAACTTGGCTTCTTCCAGCGAGGGAACCACCAGAAAGCCCTCGGCACTGGACCTCAGTGTCCAGGCTGAACGATGGGGGTGGAGATGCTCCTTCAGGTATACTGGACCAAGGCCGTTTAGGGCTTTAAAGGTCCAAGAAGGATCCAATTGCTGGAATAACCAGAGAAATTTACTGGGAAATCTGTGTGAAGTTGGAGGTTAGGAGGAGCAGAGATCAGCTGTGATTCTTCTTTCACCGTCCAGGATACACTTATAGCACCACTGGATGTCACTGTGGCACCATTTCTTGGAACCTGCTGCGTCAGGCTGCCAAGCACACAACCTGCTTTCTAGCTAAAGACCTAATTCTAGGCTTGCCACCTCCCCATTCTGCTGCTACTGTGCACTGACAACTCTTCATTAGCGGCTGGTGCTTTTTCCACACACCTCATTTGGGTATCTTTCCATTAGCTATCAGATAAAAGAGTGCCAAGGGATAGGCGCAGAATTTGATTCATTTCCTATTTGAAAGGCTAACTTAACTATCAATAAGAGAATGGGTTGAGATTTATTTTTTTCAGAAATACGAATAGTCATCAGTTTAATCGTCCACTCATTTATTTACTTATCTGCGCACAATGTATATTTATTTACCGTACATCTTTATATCCGTATAAAAATTCACGCTTTTTTAAATAACTGTATTGTACTTTGGTTTACATATATATCCCACATATATTTCACATATCAAACACATAGATTAACGTTTGTCATGTGACGTATGCTGCATAATGAATATTCGTAAATAAAACAAAACAAAAACTAATCGGCACTATTTCGCTTCTAAACCCTCTCTTCTTTGCATTTCCAGTCTCGCTGTGAAGACAAAATCTGCTCCATTACAACCTAAATAAGACCGGAGGGGGGGTGTTGCCCCCTGCAGCTGCCTTTCCCCTCGTATTTTATTTATTTTCTTTGAATCTTTTGCGCAATGAGTCATCATCGCCTTCCTTGTCCCCCCCCCCCTGGATTTTCTTTTTAGCATCTCACTTTTTCTTTTAAAAATTGCTGCGCAATTAATTCTTCGGTTTCCGTACGAAACCAACAGGTGTAGAATGACTGACACGCCTCTGATAGGCTCCATCTGGTTGCAGCTGATAACGCAGCCCTAGAGGATGCTGGGTAATATCTCTGCACGCTTAAAAGGCAGTGGCCTAATCTATTTGCAAGGGGTGGAGGGAAGAAAGAAAAGAAAAGCGAGCCTGGAAGAAGCTGAACAGCGGGGCAGAGACAACGCTTGTATAGGCACAGCAGGGGAGCTTTTAGAAAATCTCCTTTGAATGATGAGTCACTAAATATGTAGTCTTCTCATTTTTTACTTCTTGGAAAAATAAAGGAGAATTGAAGAGGGAGCTATTCACTGAATACGACTATGGTCTTAATGCGTACAGTAGACTAATGACAGCTCCCCCAACCCCCAGCCAGTATATTTTCTATACCAGCCTTTGCCAAGCTGGTGCCCTCTAGACATCATTGGACACGGCTGGTGTTGACTGGGACCAATGAGAGTCATATAATTCAATATCTGGAGGGCACCAGGTTGACAAAGGCAGTTGTATGCAATTTAATTCCTTGTACCTAGAAAGGAAAATCCTAGCATTGAAAGCAGGGTGCTATGTACAAATGCCTCAGCTTGGTAGCACAGCCTGGATAACTCAGTTGGCTAGAGTGTGGTGCTGATAATGCCAAGGTTGCAGGTTCAAGCCCCGTATGGGACAGCTACATATTCCCACATTGCAGGACTTTGGGCTAGATGATCCTCAGCGTGAAGATTCTGTGAAAATACAGGTATTTATTTATTTTATTTAATCCACTTTTCTCCTAAAGGAGCCCAGGACTGCAAACAGATGGATCAGGTTCCAAACCTCTGAACATAACTAGAATGATGGATCTTATCTGATTCCCTCTGTATAACTAACAGGAGCGGCTCTGGTTATGTCTGCAGCCCATTTTGCTGCTTTGTTTATGCCAGTGTTCCCAAAGTAATAATAATAATAATAATAATAATAATAATAATAATAATAATAATAATAATAATAATAATATACCCCGCCCATCTGGCTGGGATTCCCCAGTCACTCTGGGTGGCTCCCAACATAATATTAAAAATACGATAAAACATCAAACATTAAAAACTTCCTTAAACAGGGCTGCCTTCAGATTTCTTCCAAAAATTAGATAGTTGTTTATTTCCTTAACATCATCTGGTGGGAGGGTGTTTCAAAGGGCAGGCGCCACCACTGAGAAGACCCTCTACCTAGTTCCCTGTAACTACACTTCTTGCAGTGAGGGAACCGCCAGAAGGCCCTCGGAGATGGATCCTCAGTGTCCAGGCTGAAACTGTGATATGCGTACCCGTAGGGGTATGTGAATGGTTTTCTAAGAAGAATTTATTGATTTCTATAATTCAAAAATAGACATTACTTGCATTCTGCTTGGTATTTTGAAGGAAGGAACAATCACTAGCAAAACATGCAGCAAAAGGTTGAAGCTCCAGCCAGCCATTCAGCCCAATGCATAAAACGGACCCCTTCTTTCCAAGAGAAGTTTTGTTTTCGTTTTGCTGCTCATCTCTGTTTTTTGGCTTTCCATTCAGGCACAGCGCCATCTTCTGGAAAGATAAGTAAATCAATCTGCAGTTAAGAAAAGCATTTCCTCAAGCCCTTCATCTCCTTTGCTGTTTGGGAAACAAGGCAAATGGTGACTGAGCAGAGATGCAATGAAAGCTGCATCTCGTTATTTTATTCATTATATCTGAACATCGTGTTTTGCCTAACGTCTCAAAGAGACTTACAAACTACAGAAGAAGTAAAATCCACAGTGAATAATAATAATAATAATAATAATAATAATAATAATAATTTATTATACCCCACCCATCTGGCTGGGCTTCCCCAGCCACTCTGGGCAGCTTCCAAAAAAATATTAAAATACCGTAATGCATCAAACATTAAAAGCTTCCCTAATAAAAGAATGGGACGCGGGTGGTGCTGTGGGTTAAACCACAGAGCCTAGCACTTGCTGATCAGAAGGTTGGCGGTTCGAATCCCTGTGATGGGATTCGGATCCCTGTGAGCTCCCGTTACTCGGTCCCTGCTCCTGCCAACCTAGCAGTTCAAAAGCACGTCAAAGTGCAAGTAGATAAATAGGTACCACTCCGGCAGGAAGGTAAACGACGTTTCCGTGCGCTGCTCTGGTTCACCAGAAGCGGCTTAGTCATGCTGGCCACATGACTCGGAAGCTGTACGCCGGCTCCCTCGGCCAGTAAAGCGAGATGAGCGCCGTAACCCCAGAGTCGGCCACGACTGGACCTAATGGTCAGGGGTCCCTTTACCTTTAATGAAAGAATGATACAAGTGTTTGTCCATCAGAAATAAAGCATATAGTGATACCTCTGGTTACAAACATCTCAGGTTACAAACACTTTGGGTTACAGACTCCGCTAACCTGGAAGTAGAACATTGGGTTAAGAACTTTACCTCAGGATGAGAACAGAAATCGCGTCGTGGCAGCGGGAGGCCCCATTAGCTAAAGTGGTGCTTCAGGTTAAGAACAGTTTCAGGCTAAGAAAAGACCTCCGGAACGAATTAAGTTTGTAACCAGAGGTACCACTGTATTTCATTTCTGCAGACTACTGCAAAAATGGACTATTGCTGAAAGATGGAGATCCCTGGATATGCACTTGACAAAAAACTGGAGTGACAAGGTTTGGCAATCTGCCCTCATGGAGAAAGTAGCATGACAATTTAGAAACGAAGAACTCGGCATGCATCTAAGGAGTGTGGTGTGGTGTTTTTTTTAATGAAACTTGGTTTATTTTTATACAATATGCAGTGGCTCTTGAACATGAATTTCACCTCCTTTGACCATCTCCATCTAACAACACTCAGCATCCTTTGCAAACTACAATTCCCAGGATTCATTGGGGGAAGCCAGGACTATTTAACGTGGTCTAAGTGTACTTTAACTGCATGTTGCAGATGTGGCCCTGGTGATTATTTGTAAAGAGTCGGCCATGTTTAACAACCACTTTCAACTCAAGACTTGCTAATTTAAACTTCACTAATTGTCCTCACGATTTTGGCATCGCCTTGTCCTCGTGTGCTATCTTTGAACAAAGTGCGTGCCTTATCTTTGTAATTAACCATTCAGCATAGCAACAAATTGTCTATTAGATGTGAGTCATTCAGTTGGTAAATCAAGCGCCATGTCACCGAAACAAAATTGATTTCCTCCTGACCTCAAGTCAATGACAATAAAAAGAGGTACACAGCTATACTTAAATTTCCCCTGTTGTAATTTGCAGGTGCCTTCTGGGCCCATAATTGGAGGCTGTGGTTTTGGAAGGGAGGAATAAAACACTTAATCCGGTTTGCTGTTATTATTTTCCATCCTGTGGCAACCTGCATTTAAGGTTAGGGTGTATAAATAAACAAGAAGAGGGTATGGATTTAACAGACAGTTACAGGAGACTTTCCTAGAAATTATAAAGTTTAAGCAGATTTGACCTTTATAAAGATGAGAGACAGGTTGTTGTTTTTAAAGATTTTAAAAAATGGAATAGGGGATGGGGGGACTTGACACTGAATAAATGCATGACCCTCTCTTCTAGGGATGGGGCAGAAAATTGATTTCATTTGCATTAAGAAATTATCTAATTCACACTCCTCAAACAAATATGTGAACTGAAACACAGGTATCATTTCAAATTTGCACCTTCCTGAATTTTGCAATGCCGTTCTCCAACCAATGTGGACAGGAGTGTATTTATTAGGGGTAAGTTTGCATTAAAATATTATTATTGTTATTATTGTTATTATTATTACTACTACTACTACTACTACTATTCCCATCTTCTTTCTTCTTCTTCTTTCTCCTTTCTAAGATTGAGGAGAAAGTTTTTGTCCATATTTGGGTACCATTTTGAATCAAGATGGGAGACTGAACCTTTCAAAACTACACTGATTCAGAACCTATTAAGATGTCGCCACCTACATTTGCTTCGCATTTCATGGGGAGACTCCAGTCTGAAACTTCTGAGTTAGAGCCAAAATTGCTGATAAATTCTATGTAGTTTGGACTTAACCAGGACTATATGTTTGTTTCTCACTATGCATATTAGATTGATATGAGCAGCTTGAAAGACAGAAATGTCATAGTGACTGCTGTTGTGAATTGGTCATTATGTTCTTGGCTTATATACATTTGGGCTCTGCATTTAATGGCTTCCTACTTACAACCCCTACCCCCTTTTTTACATCAGTCTACCCATATCTCTGTGGATTGAGGATAATACTATGCATATGACAAGATAGGTTCTAGTCGAAGAAATCATATTCCACAATAAAATGGCTATAAAGTAGCCAAATGGTTGTTCTTATAATAAAAGAGAATCTTAATAAAATTTATTTTTTCTGGCCAACAGCTATTCCTGTCTACAAGGGGGCGGGGAGGATGTAAAATTCTCACTTTGAGTGAATTTCTTTATTAACTGCAGCCATTTAATCATTTTTAAAGTTATCCCAAGATCCCAATATTCATCAAGAAATGCATTAAGACTGTTTAACATTCAAATGAGACATCTGCTACCTCTCAGATTTTGTTCAAAGTATGCCAATAATTGCCTAATATTTGCATCTCAGAGGGACTGAAATATATACACATAAAAAAGAGTAAAATATGCATTATGAGTCAAGTCAATCATATTTACTTTACACTTGCTATACAGACTTCTTCAATACTTCTGCTGCTTTTCAGCACATCCCAAATGAATGGGGATTATCAGAAGTCAGTATTTTAAGATACTGGAGAGGGAGGAAAGTCCACTGATTTCTTCTTCTTCTTTGGCAATCCCTCATAGCCAAGTAAAATTGTCTTCCATGAACACAGTCTTAACAGCGTGTCCGTAAATGATTGTGGAGGCCAATTCTGGATCCACATGTCCTTCCACAGTGGGGACATAGGTTTCTGGATGGGAGTTGATCATGGTGAGGGCTTGCCCAATGTGTCTTCCTCTTAGCATAGGGTTACCAGACGTCCCCGTTTCCTGGGGAGAGTCCCCAGATTTGCAAATAAGTCCCCAGACAAATTCCATCCCCAGAATGTCCCCGGATTTCATCTAATGTCCCTGGGGAACACAGCAGTGGCAGTCTCAGCAGCCCTGAGCAGTTGGCTCTGGCTGGCTTCAGGAGCTGCTCAGAAGTCCCCATGTGATGGTGGCGCAGGGGCTCTAAGATGGAGCTTCCGGGCTGCCTCCACCTTCCCTGACCCCAGCAACTAAGCTGTGAAGGGAGGCGTCATGCTGCCTATCAGAGCTTGCGTTCAAGCAGGAGGGGGCAGGGATCTCTCAGTTAGGCAATGGGAAGCCTCCCTTCCCAGCTGAGGGACCCCTGCCCCCTCCTGCTTGCATGCAAGTAGGAATGGGATTGGGGCTGCTCTCATGGGAAGGGAGGCATCATGCTGCCCGAGCCTCGCTGCTGCCGCCGCCGCCGCTCTCAGCCATCCTTCTCCACTTTCCATGCCTGACCCACCGCGCACCACTTCCCCACCACCACCGAAGAACCAACCACTCAGGGGCTGCCCAGGCTCATGGAGAAAGGAGATGGAAGTCTGGAAGGAAGGGGAAACATGGCAGTTGAGGTGCCACCACCATCGATGCAGCATCAACATCCCGAATGTGTAGTAATTAATTAATTAACTAACTAACTAACCAACCCCTGGATTCATTGAAAAAAAATCTGATAACCTTATCTCAGCATGGTTCTCCCTTTTGTCCTGAGTTTGAACGTCTTCAAAGTCCATGACGCTTTTGGTAAAGGCTGTTCTCCAATTGTAGCGCTCGCAGGCCAGTAGTTGCCAGTTATGTATGTTCATACTACATTCTTTGTAGCTTCCAGCATCTCTGTAACACTCTCGGTTTACAGTGCAATTCTATACCTGTTGGCTGAGATGTAAGCCACCTCCATATGTACTCACTTGCCTGGGAGTAAGGCCCCGTAATGTGATTATGACAATGACTTGTGAGGGTAAAATGGGGATAAAATGAGGATAGCCTGCATTAGAGTTCCAGCTGCATTGCTTCTAAAATGCAGTTAGAGGAAGGAAAATACAACCCAGTTTGATCAAGGCCTGGGTCCAGACCCATCTGTTTAAGAATGATTTGGTGTGCAACTCCCTTGGCACTCTAGGGAGACTAAGGAAAGAATTTGTTTTTATGACATAGCTATTAACAGTAAGGTGTTCCGCTCCAGCACATGGTATGGTTTTCAAGACAGACAACTCCCCATGTGGGGTTCAAGCTCAAACAGGTTTATTATGGGGTTGCCTTAAGCCCTGGCCCAGAAGCTTCAGCTAGTGCAGAATGCTGTGGCTAGACTGGTGGCAGGAACAGACTCTTCGCCAGCCCATGACACTGGTGTTAAAACTGAGAGTGAAGAGTCAAGGGAAAATGGGAACTTTTCATTCATGCATGCAGAATTATGGTGCACTGTGACATCAGAGCAACTCAGCCAATGGCAACAAATCAGCAAAAGGCATCAGAGCAATCCAGTGGTCACTACTTGATGTTTCACCACCCTCAGCACTGCTGCTAAATCATTCAGCACACGGAAATACAAATGATACATTTCCACAGCCACCCTTTAAACCTTCCTAAAAGTACAACAAACACAACAGCTCTGCTTTGAATCATAGCACTGATCTGGACGCCTTTAGAAAGACCAATTTTCTTTGTGAACAGAGGAACTGAGAAAGCAAGGACACACAATCCCAGCTGCAAAGAATTCTGGCAGGAAGCAATCTTTTTCTGCTGGGGTATTTTCTCTCTCTTCTATATTCGTTTCTTATTGCTTACTCTGCCAGCCAGACATCATCAAATATAAGTAGCATCAGACTTGTTCGTTGGACTTCAAGCTGACCAGGTATAACAAAGTTTTTTGCTGTTGGCTGATGAATGCCGTAATATTTTTTGCTAGGGAGAACTGTAGCCCTGAAGCGATAGGGTGGAAATTCAGGTGTGGCTGCAGGCTTCCATTTGTAATGGAAGTTGTAACCATAGATTTAAATGTGCAGTATAAGATTTCCCTATTGGGAATAAATTGGTCATATATATGCTGGATTTGGAGCAGTAAACAAAAATAGAACAGGGGTCCTTAATTCACCAGTTCTGCCAGCAAAATCTAACACTCTAGAGGGGAAGGAGTTGCATGTAGACACTGGTGGGTTTTCTTAGACAACAGGAAAAAGGGGCAGGCCTGATAGTCACTGACTGAAGGCTATTGGGCAGCTGCTGGCCCAACAACAACAACAACAACAACAATACTACTACTACTACTACTAATAATAATAATAATAATAATTTATTTATACCCTGCCCATCTGGCTGGGTTTCCCCAGCCACTCTGGGCAGCTTCCAACAAAACACTAAAATACAATAACCTATTAAACATTAAAAGCTTCACTAAACAGGGCTGCCTTCAGATGTCTTCTAAAAGTCTGGTAGTTATTTTTCTCTTTGACATCTGGTGAGAGGGCGTTCCACGGGGCAGGCGCCACTACCGAGAAGGCCCTCTGCCTGGTTCCCTGTAACTTGGCTTCTCGTAGTGAGGGAACTGCCAGAAGGCCCTCGGCGCTGGACTTCAGTGTCCAGGCAGAACGAAGGAGGTGGAGACGCTCCTTCAGGTATACTGGACCGAGGCCGTTTAGGACTTTAAAGGTCAGCACCAACACTTTGAATTGTGTTCGGAAAGTACTGGGAGTTTAGGTCTTTAAAAACCGGTGTTATATGGTCTGGGCCGCTGCTCCCAGTCACCAGTCTAGCTTCCGCATTCTGGATTAGTTGTAGTTTCTGAGTCACCTTCAAAGGTAGCCCCACATAGAGCACATTGCAGTAGTCCAAGCGAGAGATAACCAGAGCATGCACCACTCTGGCGAGACAGTCTGCAGGCAGGTAGGGTCTCAGCCTGCGTACCAGATGGAGCTGGTAAACAGCTGCCCTGGACACAGAATTGACCTGTGCCTCCATGGACAGCTGTGAGTCCAGAATGACTCCCAGGCTGCACACCTGGTCCTTCAGGGGCACAGTTACCCCATTCAGGACCAGGGAATCCTCCACACCTGCTCGCCTCCTGTCCCCCAAAAACAGTACTTCTGTCTTGTCAGGATTCAACCTCAATCTATTAGCCGCCATCCATCCTCCAACCGCCTCCAGGCACTCACACAGGACCTTCACCGCCTTCACTGGTTCTGATTTGAAAGAAAGGTAGAGCTGGGTATCATCCGCCTACTGATGAACACCCAGCCAAAACCCCCTGATGATCTCTCCCAGCGGCTGCATGTAGATGTTAAAAAGCATGGGGGAGAGGACAGAACCCTGAGGCACCCCACAAGTGAGAGCCCAGGGGTCTGAACACTCATCCCCCACCACCACTTTCTGAACACGGCCTAGGAGGAAGGAGCGGAACCACTGTATAACAGTGCCCCCAGCTCCCAGCCCCTCTAGATGGTCCAGAAGGATGTTATGGTCGATGGTGTCAAAAGCCGCTGAGAGATCCAGCAGAACTAGGAAACAGCTCTCACCTTTGTCCCTAGCCTGCCGGAGATCATCGACCAGTGCGACCAAGGCAGTTTCAGTCGCATGATGAGGCCTGAATCGACTGGAAGGGACCCAAATGATCCGCTTCTTCCAGGCGTGCCTGGAGTTGTTCAGCAACCACTCGCTCAATCACCTTAAATGAGGATGTCCACCTCACCACCATACCTGTTGTCTGAATTCTCCCTTTGTCCCATGCAAAAGATTTTGCTGGTCCTCCCACCTTCCCTCTCTACAAATTACATATGGTTTTAGGCATCTTTATGCTTTCATTGCACAAGGAATGGCATCCATGCTTTCTCTGCCTATTTTAATCTGTCCCACTTGAGAAGAAGAGGATTGCAGTAACAACAAAACTAGTTCAAGCAGTTTCTTTTATTAAGCAATTCAAGATTATTATTAATTTTTTTTTTTAAGTGGCATTTAGGGATGAAATGGACAAGCCTTGAAGGTGTTTGCAGGCCAGTCTCTGTTGGATGGTGCAAAGTGGCTGAAACTCAGACTTACAAAAACAGGACCCCCACCTTCAACAAGCTTCTAGGCCAGGAATAGCTAACCTGTGGTTCTCCAGATGTTGCTGGCCATGCTGGAGTTCAGCAACATCTGGAGGACACAGCATTGGCTGCCTCTGTGCAGTACATTTGTTCACTCTCAAGAGTTCAGTGCCAGACAGGGCTTTTCCATAGCAGCACTAAGGAGGGGCATTTCCCTGTTGCTCTGCAGGTGCCATCATTGGCACACAGCAGCTGGATAAGCAGGAAACTTACAAGATTGCCATCTTGTGGATGGCATGTGGCAAATCACAGCTGGCAATATAACAGTGCTTAAGGAATTGATAAGGAAACCCATGATAACTGCTAGCTTCAGGTCTATTGGATGAAATATTGAGGGTGGTAAGGAAATTCAGCAGTGGAAATGCACGGTGCAAAAAAGACCCTCTCTGCCTTAAACCTCACTGGGTAATCTTACGTTTGAGTAGTAGGAGAGATGAGTCAGGCGGGAATCCCTATCCATTTCCACACTATACACAATTTTATAAGTCTCTACCAGGTGCCCTAAAGGTAAAGGTCCCCCTGCCCGTACGGGCCAGTCGTGTCCGACTCTGGGGTTGCGCGCTCATCTCGCTTAAGAGGCCGGGGGCCAGCGCTGTCCGGAGACACTTCCGGGTCACGTAGCCAGCGTGACGAAGCTGCAGCTGGCGGGCCAGCACCAGCGCAGCACACGGAAACACCATTTACCTTCCCGCCATAAAGCGGTACCTATTTATCTACTTGCACTTAAGAGTGCTTTCGAACTGCTAGGTGGGCAGGAGCTGGGACCGAACAACGGGAGCTCACCCCGCTGCGGGGATTCGAACCGCCGACCATACGATTGGCACTGAGGCGCTGAGGTTTTACCCACAGCACCACCCACGTCCCAATACCAGGTGCCCTAGCCACCCTTTTAAACTTCTAAACTAAAAGTCATGGCATGTTTCAAATTGTAAGTCTGCAGGCAGGACCTGTGTGCACATTCAGTGTCCATTGGCTTGGGTCTTAGTCTCTGGAGAAGAAAGCAGGAGAAAACAGGCTTGCTCCATCTTCCATGTGACAGCCCTTTAGATATTTAAAGATTGCTATCGTATCTCAGTCTCCTCTTTTCCAGGCTAAACCTACCAGACTCCTTCAACCATTCCTCATAAGGCTTGGTTTCCAGACACTTGATCATCTTGGTTGCCCTGTGGTACCCTGAACTGAACACAGTACTCCAGGTGTGTTCTGACCAAGGAAGAACAAGTTTGACTATGACATCTCTTGATCAAGACATTCTACTTCTCTTGATGCAGCCTAGAATAGCATTAGCTTTTTGTGTTGCTGCATCACACTGTTGACTTGTGTTAAGCTTGTGGTCTACTAAGACCCCGAGGTCCTTTTCACATGAGCTACTATCTTCTATTTCTGCAGCTGGTTTTTCCTGTCTAAGTGCAGAACCTGACATTTGTCCCTACTGAAATTCATTTTGTTAGTTTTGTCTGTTAAGGTCATCTTGCATCCCGATTCTGTCTTCTGTGGCATTGGCTATCCCTCCCAGTTTGGTGCCATCTGCAAATGGGATGGGCGTCCCCTCAATGCCTGTTGCTCTGGTTGACACATGTGTGGCCATCAGCAGTTGATTTCACAGCACTTGAGCAGGCTGCCTTGCATTACCTGACTGTGTTATCCTCTGGCATCTCCAGGGAGGCACATAAAAGACTTGAAAACCGGAACACCTGCTGCCAGTCAATGTTGCACAATTACCTAACTTGGTATGGCACAGCTTCCTTGGTTCCTATACAAACTGTCCCCTTGCCCACCCCATTCTTTTCTGGGTTTCAGCTTGTAGCTCAGGATGCCACTTTGCATAACTTCCTTGTTCATTCAAGGTTAAAAACCATCCGCACTAACTATCAAGTTTTTTAAAAAAGCACTTCCTCCCTCTTGTGCACAGTTCCCCCCTTTGAACACCGGGGGGCGCAGTAGTACCAGATTTGAACCAACATTTGTAAAAGCCGAGTCAAAAACCAATGATGTAATTTTCTCCACTCTCTATATTTCCATTACAAGGAGTGTTTTGCTTTTCCTTGCAGACAACAGTTATATCTATTTATAACCATCTTGTTTCTAAGCAGCAAAACACCTATTCTGGTTACCTGCTGAAACAAGCCATGTGAAATAAACATATTATTATTATTATTATTATTATTATTATTATTATTATTATTATTATTATGCCACCCATCTGACTAGGTTGCCCCAGCCATTTGGGGTGGTTCCCAACAAAAAATAGTAGAAGCACAATGCAATATGGGGTGGGGGACAACAACGAAAAATACAGAGTAGAAGCCAATTTTCTTCCACATATACCGGCAACCTTTTTGTCTGATCCCATCTTAGAAATGTATTTAGATCTTTATAACGCCCTGTTTGCCTTAATTTCCTCTTAACATTTTCTTTGCGTTTGAATACTAGCAGTGCAAACTGCTCGTGTCAGCTCAGAAGTGAGCCCCATTGAGCTCAATGGGGCTCACTTCTCAGTAAGCGGGTAGAGGATTTCAGCTTGTGTGCCAGGAGCTGCCCTGTCCTCCTAGCAGGGACACTGTTGCCAGCTCTGCCCCTGGATCTGATCTGGGGAGGAAGAGGGCTTCAGGAGAGGGGATGCACTTTGTTAAAATCCAGAGAACCAGAACCACCACTGACAACGGCTGCAACTGGAAGAGCTGCTCTTGCCTGATCTTGCTTTCCCCTCCTCCCTCCCATTCATTTTTCCTCACGTGCCTTTTGAGCTGGAGCACAAAGCCCATCTGAGAACTGGTTTTTGTAAGTCATCCTGGGAGGCTACAAAGCAGGATATTGATTCTGTAAACAAACAGGCAAAACTCAGATGTTGTCATTATCTTGGTTCCCAGATGCGGGGGGGGGGGAGATGCTTTCGGGAGGGACTCCTCTTTGCCCCCAGCTAGAGCCAAGACAGCCCAGACCATCACAGACCAAGGAGGATAACAACTGGATCAAATTTCTTCTGGTATTCTGGTAAGAACCATCAAGCCAGTTGCTCATACAAAGAATGGTGTGGTCAGCACAATTTTATCCTCCTGATGGAGACATTTTTATCTGTTTGGATCCTGGCTTTGGTATATTTCCGGCATCCTCGGGCAGTTGCCTGGGATGCGGGTGGCGCTGTGGTCTAAACCACTGAGCCTCTTGGGCTTCCCGATCAGAAGGTCGGCAGTTCGAATCCCCATGATGGGGTGAGCTCCCGTTGCTCTGTCCCAGCTCCTGCCAACCTGGCAGTTCGAAAGCATACCAGTGCAAGTAGATAAATGGGTCCTGCTGTGGCAGGAAGGTAAACAGCGTTTCTGTGCGCTCTGGCTTCCGTCACAGTGTTCCATTCCTCCAGAAGTGGTTTAGTCATGCTGGCCACATGACCCAGAAAGCGGTCTGTGGACAAACACCGGCTCCCTCAGCCTGAAGCAAAGTGAGCGCCGCAACCCCATAGTCACCTTTGACTGGACTTAACCACCCAGGAGTCCTTTACCTTTACCTTTTTAACCTTGAGAAGATTCACTGCCACCTGCCCTGAGATGCCTTTGATTCTCTTTTTTTGTCTTTCTGGCTGTCGGTGCTCCAATCAATGCTGGACATCCATTGTGGGAAATTAAAGCAGCCATTGCCACCATGATTTTTTTGACTCAGCTTTAACAAGGGCAGACTGCAGAAACCGAATGACATCAATGAAGTGGGGAAGAGAACAAATCAACTCTTGTATGTTCTGCTTTGACACTGTACCTTGTAATCTGTACAATTACACACCAGGTGGCACTCTCCCTCTCTCCCACTTCTTAACGCTCCCCCCCCCCCCGCCTGCATTCATAGATCTCCTTTCCTTCCACCCAGGTTTTAAATGTTTTAAATTCTTAATAAAATAGTTGGTGTCCACATCTTTCATGCTGTTGGACATTGTCCTCTATTCTAGGGCCTGTAGCGCAGTGCTAGGGTGGCCCAGCACACTAAACACCATATAATCAGAATAGTTTTTCGTTATGGAATAGCATGCGCTTCTATTCATATTCCATTAACCTCCTTTATCCTTCTTCTGTTGCCTTTCCCAACCCTGCTGTTGAGGGCAGAGACTTATATGGGTTGTTGTTGTTTTTGCTTTTACTTATACACTATTGGCACTGGTGCTTTTTTGTATCTGCTTTATTGAAGAAAGGATGGACAAGAGACTCAAAACGACTGTGGTCAATATCCTGACACACACTCTTTATTGCTGTGCTGCTAAATGTGAGCAGGTCTGAGCTGTCCAGGGGGGCACGGCTGCTTGCCACTGACAGAGCAGGAGGCCAAAAAGGCTAGACGGAAATGTTGTGAAGACATTTCCTGAAATTTCAGATTGAGAGAGACAGCTGAGAGCACAGCTCAGGGACTCTGAAGCCGGCGCTGTCAGGAAGGAGAAAAGGAGAAAATGAGAATGAGAGAGAGAGAGAGAGAGAGAGAGAGAGAGAGAGCGCACATAAGACGAAAAGTATAAGACAAGTGTTTGGCATTGAATGAAGACCAGCTTTAAAACAGATGTGGGGATGCTCTGGCCTTCCAGATGATGCTGAACTGTTGTTGTTGTTGTTGTTTACACACACACACTCCACCTTTTCCCCACACAGGGACTCAACTCCCATCATCCCTGGTTATTGGCTTTGCTTGCTGAGGCTGATGGGAGCTGTAGTTCAGTAACATCTGGAGGGCCCAAGATTTTCTGATCCCTGCCTTAGAATAGCAGCACAATCCTTTAACAAAGGGGCGAGGAGCCTTTTTCAGACCAAGGGCCATCTTCCCTGGTGGGGGATCTTCTGGGGGGGGGGAGGCATATGCCAGTGAGGGGTGGGGTCAGAGGTAAAAGAGGCAAAAAGCCAATGGATGTACAGTAAAAACCAGGCAATGCGTGGTTTTTAAAACCAACAAGCAAAGCACAACACCCTTACACAGCACCCCAGGCACCACTTCTTATCTTCAGTGCCTTGGAGTCAAATAACATGTCTGTGAGCACATGTGGGAACCTACCTGTGGAAGTAGAATGCTCTCCCTAGGGAAGTTCGCCTGGCGCCTTCATTATACACCTTTAGGCGCCAGGCAAAAATGTTCCTTTTTAACCAGGCCTTTGGTTGATCTGATTTACATCCTATGCCCTTTTAAAATGTTTTTTTTGGGGGGAGGGGGCTATTGGGTTGTTATTATTGTTTTTAATGTATTTTGTGGTTTTTATCTTGATTTTATTCTGTGAGGGGCCCTGCAACCCCCGGTACATACCGTATTTTTCACTCTATAAGACGCACCAGACCACAAGATGCACCTAGTTTTTGGAGGAGGAAAACAAGGAAAAAAAACATTCTGAATCTCAGAAGCCAGAACAGCAAGAGGGATCGCTGCGCAGTGAAAGCAGCGATCCCTCTTGCTGTTCTGGCTTCTGGGATAGCTGCGCAGCCTGCATTCGCTCCATAAGACGCACAAACATTTCCCCTTACTTTTTAGGAGGGGAAAAGTGAGTCTTATAGAGCAAAAAAATACGGTAATTTCTAACAACAACAAGAAGAAGAAGTAAACTATGGCTTTCACTCCCACCAGAGGCAGTGACTTAGATGGCTTTACAAGAGGATAAGACAAATTCATGGAGGAGGCAGCTTTCAGGGCTTGCTAGCCATACTCTGCCTCCACAGTCCAGAGGCCACAATGCTTCTGAATAGCAGTCACTGGAAACCACTGGAGAGCAGTCACAAGGAGAGTAGAGAGCAATTGTGCTCAAGGCCCACTTGTGGGCTTCCCACAGGTATCTGGTTAGCCACTGTGAGAACACGATGCTGGGCTAGGAGGGTCAAGGGCCATTGGCCATTGACCCTTCCTAGAGTTGGAAGGTCGTCTAGAAACAAGAAACTTTGGTCCAACATTGGCCTGAACCCCACAACCCTGAGAGTAAGAATCTCATGTTCTACCAAGTGAACTATCCCTCTTCTCATGCAAAACTGTATTTAGAAATGTGTTTTGGTTCAGGATTATGGGGCTGGTTGTTTAAGAGGACTGAAAATGTAACATCTAGGGGCCAGACAATTCTCTCTCTCCCCACCATCCATTAGAAATAGCAGAAGCTATTTTGGGGTTTGATGTGCGATCGAGGAGGTGTGCATGTATATGTCTTCGCTGGAACCCCAAATTACTTTCAATTGGTCTGCTAACACGTTTCCAGATTTCATCAACAAATAAATACGCAGCGGGACACACTTGCAGATGCAAAGCAACAGAGGGAAAACCCTTATTGTATTAACCAAACACAGCATACTTTGTGGGGTTGCTGTCACTTATAAAGCCGCTGGGAATCTGAATACAATGGCAGTTCCTTACATTTTGATTATTTTACAGTGACCCGCAGAAAGCTTGGCATGCTAGCAAGCTGCACAAACCCATTTTTACACTTTTGCTTTATTTTTAGCACCAGGAGAATGAATTTAACTGTCTTCTGCATAATTAATGGCCAGTCTTTTCATGTTCTGGGGAATTTACAGTGGATTCTCTCTCTCCTTAACTCTGTTCTTGGGGAGGGGGCAGAATTTGCAGTCTTGCATAGAGGGTTTGTCTTATAAACATCAAATTGGCAACCGGAGACAAGCAGACTTTGACCTTTTTGCTATCATATGGTACAAAGTGCAATGGATTGACAGCTTTCATTTTAGATGATATTAGATATGATGAAGTGATACTTCACCGGAAATATTAGGACTGCCGTACTGGGGGCTTAAGATTGTAAACAGGTCATTGAGAGATCACAAACAGTTCGTTGGCAACAGTTTTTGTTGTTGTTTGCCTAATTGGATTTCCCCAAGGAAGAGTTAAGCAGGATTAAATTGGGGAGGGGAAAAGATATATGGGCTATTTGATGATAACTATGTTGTGTGTATGTTGCAAAAACCAACCTTGTAGGCATAGGAGCACTGGTTCCAAAACAAACACCTGGAAGCACCCACATTTTCACTCACCCAGTCACAATTCAGATCCAGATACAGTGGTACCTCAGGTTAAGTACTTAATTCGTTCCGGAGGTCCGTATTTAACCTGAAACTGTTCTTAACCTGAAGCACCACTTTAGCTAATGGGGCCTCCTGCTGCCGCTGCTGCGCCACTGGAGCAGGATTTCTGTTCTCATCCTGAAGCAAAGTTATTAACCTGAAGCACTATTTCTGGGTTAGTGGAGTCTGTAACCTGAAGCGTATGTAACCTGAAGTGTATGTAACCTGAGGTACCACTGTATATGGTAGTCTAAAGCATCCTCAAGTGCTCCATGCATTGTACAGTGGTGCCTCGCAAGACGAAAATAATCCGTTCTGCGAGTCTCTTCGTCTAGCGGTTTTTTCGTCTTGCGAAGCAACCCTATTAGCGGCTTAGCGGATTAGCGCTATTAGCGGTTTAGCGGAATAGCGGCTATTAAAGGCTTAGCGGCTTAGCGGCTAAAAGGCTATTAGCGGCTTAGCGGCTTAGAAAAAGGGGGGAGCAAAAAAAAATCGGAACACTCGCAAGATGTTTTCGTCTTGCGAAGCAAGCCCATAGGGAAATTCGTCTTGCGAAGCAGCTCAAAAACGGAAAACCTTTTCGTCTAGCGGGTTTTCCGTCTTGTGAGGCATTCGTCTTGCGGGGCACCACCCAACCCATAGCCGTGGACATGCCTTGGACCTGGTGTTTACCTCTATGGATGTTGGTGATCTGACACTAAGTAAAAGCGAAATGAAAGAAGTGCCATGGTCAGATCACTTCCTGGTGCAACTGGACTTCTCTGCGACCCATCCTCTCTGCAGGGAGGTGGGACCAATTCGGATGGTCCGCCCCCGCCACTTAATGGATCCAAATGGTTTCCAGAGAGTGGTAGGGGATGCTTTATCCCATGTTGATGGCCTTTCAGCCGATTCCCTGGTGGCCCGCTGGAATGTGGAGTTAACCAGGGCTATTGACTGTTTGGCTCCGAAGCGCCCTCTCCGATTGCATGGAGCCCGGACAGCCCCGTGGTTTTCCACGGATCTGAGGGCAATGAAACAATCGTTGAGACGGCTAGAGCGCCGGTGGCGGATAACTCATTCCGAATCTGACCGGACACAGGTTAGAGCTCAACGTCGAGCCTACCAAGTGGCGATAGCGACGGCGAAGAAGAATTTCTTCACCGCCTCTATTGCATCTGCAGAAAACAGCAGCAGGAGACTTTTTCAGGTGGTTCACAATTTAGCGGAACCACCTGCAACATCGGGGCCCAGTACGGGCCACATGTTCTCCTGCAATGATTTTGCAAAGTTTTTTGCAGATAAAATCGCCCAGATTCGGGAAGAAGTAGACTCCACCGTGGGAGCAGGGCCGGGGCGGGAGAGTGCTAGAGTTCTGTCTAGTCAAGTTGAGTGGGATCAATTTCAATCTGTTACCTCCGAGGATGTGGACAGGCTGCTTGGACGAGTGAAACCAACCACCTGTCTCCTGGATCCTTGCCCATCCTGGCTTATAAAAGCTAGCCGGGAAGGACTGGGCGATGGGCTTCGTGGGGTGGTGAATGCTTCCCTCCGTGAGGGAGCCTTCCCAGACCCGCTGAAAGAGGCGGTTATTAAACCGCTTCTTAAAAAACCATCTTTAGATGCGGCCACGATGGCCAACTATCGCCCAGTCTCAAATCTTCCATTCCTGGGCAAGGTGATTGAGCGAGTGGTTGCTGAACAACTCCAGGCACGCCTGGAAGAAGCGGACCATTTGGATCCCTTCCAGTCGGGATTCAGGCCTCATCATGGGACTGAAACTGCCTTGGTCGCACTGGTTGATGATCTCCGGCGGGCTAGGGACAAAGGTGAGAGCTGTTTCCTAGTTCTGCTGGATCTCTCAGCGGCTTTTGACACCATCGACCATAACATCCTTCTGGACCATCTAGAGGGGCTGGGAGCTGGGGGCACTGTTATACAGTGGTTCCGCTCCTTCCTCCTAGGCCGTGTTCAGAAAGTGGTGGTGGGGGATGAGTGTTCAGACCCCTGGGCTCTCACTTGTGGGGTGCCTCAGGGTTCTGTCCTCTCCCCCATGCTTTTTAACATCTATATGAAGCCGTTGGGAGAGATCATCAGGAGGTTTGGGCTGGGTGTTCATCAGTATGCGGATGACACCCAGCTCTACCTCTCTTTTAAATCAGAACCAGTGAAGGCGGTGAAGGTCCTGTGTGAGTGTCTGGAGGCGGTTGGAGGATGGATGGCGGCTAACAGATTGAGGTTGAATCCTGACAAGACAGAAGTACTGTTTTTGGGGGACAGGAGGCGGGCAGGTGTGGAGGATTCCCTGGTCCTGAATGGGGTAACTGTGCCCCTGAAGGACCAGGTGCGCAGCCTGGGAGTCATTTTGGACTCACAGCTGTCCATGGAGGCACAGGTCAAATCTGTGTCCAGGGCAGCTGTTTACCAGCTCCATCTGGTACGTAGGCTGAGACCCTATCTGCCTGCGGACTGTCTCGCCAGAGTGGTGCATGCTCTGGTTATCTCCCGCTTGGACTACTGCAATGCGCTCTACGTGGGGCTACCTTTGAAGGTGACGCGGAAACTACAACTAATCCAGAATGCGGCAGCTAGACTGGTGACTGGGAGCGGCCGCCGAGACCATATAACACCGGTCTTGAAAGACCTGCATTGGCTCCCAGTACGTTTCCGAGCACAATTCAAAGTGTTGGTGCTGACCTTTAAAGCCCTAAACGGCCTCGGTCCAGTATACCTGAAGGAGCGTCTCCACCCCCATCAGTCTGCCCGGACGCTGAGGTCCAGCGCCGAGGGCCTTCTGGCGGTTCCCTCACTGCGAGAAGCAAAGCTACAGGGAACCAGGCAGAGGGCCTTCTCGGTAGTGGCGCCCGACCTGTGGAACGCCCTTCCAGCAGATGTCAAAGCGATAAACAACTATCTGACATTCAGGAGACATCTTAAGGCAGCCCTGTTCAGGGAAGTTTTTAACGTGTGACATTTTACTGTATTTTTGGTTTTTATGGAAGCCGCCCAGAGTGGCTGGGGAGGCCCAGCCAGATGGGCGGGGTATAAATAATAAATTATTATTATTATTATTATTATTATTATTATTATTATTATTATGTGCTTTATTCTGATCCAGAAGCTACAGCTAGCGCAGAATGCAGGGGCCAGACTGTTAAGTATTCAGTGGTCTGTGTTTGCCTGAGTTTGAGCCTGGACTAAGGATTCTGAGCTCCTTTGTTCTGATTTGATACATGATATCCAATCACAAAACATTTCAGAATTTGCGCCTCTGCCATTGGCCCTTAAACTCTGAGTCATGATTCGCAGCTTGGAAGTTTAGACAGCCAATCACGTTGGGAGTGGGAGTAGCCCAGGCCTTCAGAAATATATATAAGCAGTTGCTTTGCCCATGTTGTCCAGTTCTGTTAGCTCAATAAAGGTTCTTGCTGTTATCACTGTGTCTTTCCTCGTGGGAACCCACCTACACTTCACAGACTGCTCACAGGAACAGGCTTCTGGTAACACATTACACCCCTGTTGAGAGAGCTGCAGTGGTTGCCATGCCAGGTTCAAGTTTCTTGTGTTCATTCCCAAGCCCTGAAGAACCTGGACCCAAAATGCCTTAAGGACCACCTAAATCCTTATGCTCCACTCTGATCACTGAAATCCTCTGGTGGGGCACTTTGGATGCCTCCCAATGCCCCTGGGGTTTGGTTGGCCTTAACTAGAGACCCAGGGCCTGCCCCGCCCCTATGGAACATCCCTGCCTACTTTTAGACATCTTTTGAAAACTCTGCTATTCAGAAAGGCTTTTGAAACGTGAGGTCACCCCCTCAAAAGAACCCCCAGATGTTATGTTTTTACCGATGCTTTCACTGGTATTTTTATCCCAGCTACTGTAACTTTCTATTTTGTATAGCACCTTGCTGTCTCTTTATGAAAAGTATGGCCTATAAATATGTAAATAAATAAGAAATAAGAACCAGATGGGTCTTCAGTTCAGCAGCAAGTGGAATACAGGGGACAGCAGTACATACCAGGCCAGCTTGCAGCAAATGGAAAAGAATTGCGCTCACAAGCGATCACACTTTTCTTTCCAATTACAGAACACTGATTTCCACCATTAGGAGATAGTTTCTTATATAATTGCTATTTGCCCAGCTGGGGTGTGTGACTGTTTTTTTCTTCTTCTAAGGCATTTTTTTAAAAGAATGGGGGGGGGAGGAACAGGGTCTGGCAATGTTTGGCTTGCATTCGGCTCCTTTTCATTTCCAGCAGGAATGAAAGATGCTAAAATTAAACAGTCGCAACACTTTCATTCACAAACCCTGCAGGGCCAAATACCCAAAGATATCCCAATGACATTTGCGTGGTATTTGAAGGATTCTGGATGAGGGAAGGGCATTATGTAATCAGTGAGCTACAAAAGCACACAAAGGAAATCACAGTGTTCTTTTTGGGAAACAAATGTTTTACAACAGGCAGGGGGGTTTTGTGTGCCTTGTCCAATTTCGACAAGCAAAGGAAATTTTGCAAAGGAAAACCTCTCCATTCTTTGGTAATGACTGAAAGATTGCTGTTATTGGCAAATATTGTTGTCAGTATTTTGTGGGAGGGATTCGAGAACATTCCAGGAAATTTAGGTTGGCTGAATTAAAGTTAATGAAAGTACTATTGAGTGCTTCTAGGTTACCTGTTCATTAAGCACTCATTCTGATTTGTTTGCAAGGAGATTAGATGTTGATTGTTTAACGAGTATTTATTCAGATTTGTTCACAGGTCAGATGACTTTGTGTCAATGCAAGTGTTAACCCCTGCATTTGTACCCTCACTTTCCTTATCACAAAAAGTCCAATCTTTTGGGAAAGGGGCTTTGCTGCACAAGACTTTTCAATCAGCTATAATTGGGCAACCTGAATTTGCCAGTATGTGACTGAACCCCACCCGAAAACAGCAACAGTCTGGAAGCACTCTCTGTCGCTCTAGAGAAATTGAGTGTTTGCTGTTGGGAAAGTGACAGGGAAAGTGCACTGAAAAGTATGGAATGAATAAACAACTGGTGAGATGATGTATAAACATCTCGAAAGGAAGACTGGTTAAACGTTGTTTTACAACCTTCCTGCAAACAAATCAGAACAAATGCTTAATAAGGTCTAGAGATAATCAAACTTGTGTGTAAGGGTATCAGGGGGTTGCTCGAGAGCAATCAGGCAAATGCCTCCTTGGTCAGCTGTAAAGCCTTGTTATTGGTGCCAAAAAAAAAAAAAAAACCTTCACCATGCAGAGCGCCACTATTCCGTGGCTCGCTCATTCGGTGGCAGAATCTGAGAGTGGGCGGTCCTTAAACCTTCCCCAGCAGAGTAGTTTCTTGATGCCCAGTCTCTCTCCTCCCTGCTTTGCTCAGGCAAGGTGTCCTGGCACCGCCTTGCCTCCCCCGAGCCCTGCAGCTCCTCTCCACTGGAGGCGTGGTTACTCTCCTCCGCTGAGGAGGTGCTGCTTCCAACGATCTTTGGGGGCTCTCTGTAATCCATCCAGCTTTCCCCCTCTCGCCCCTGAGCCAATGGCAGCTCCCTGACACTGTGCTTAGGCTTTGTTCAAGCAAAACAGGGTAAATGTTCAATAAAAAGGTCATCTAAAGGAGCTCAGTGTGTACAATCTCTAAGGTGCAGTAGCGTAATATTGTATTACCGTACCATACAGGTAACAGCTCATCTAGGGAGGACACCGATGCACCACCCAAAAACAACAAATGCACCCCACAATCCCTCAGGAAAGAAAGAACTAGGACAAGAGCCCCATAACAGTTCAAGCTTCAGGGGCCCCCCAAAAATGTAGGTCTGCCACTGGAAGATGGGAGAGGTTTTTTTTTTAGAAGTTCAGTTGTTCGCATGCAGAAAGCAACTCCTTTCATAATGGCAACACAAAAAGGCTATCACATTTTTTCATATAAATGTGTTTTATTGCAGAGAAGTTATATTATTTACATGCTGCGATACATTACAACATAAATCTATCAAACAGTTCATGGTGGATGCTGTTGGTTGCCAGATAATGGGTTTTTTCCCCCCTTAAAGAACCACAGACTAAAGTGAACAGATGTACAGCTTCATTTATTCTACAACTCTGGTTAGTAGCTAAAATGTTCAAAGTCAAAAGGCAGTGTTTTCTCAGGCCTACCTGTCATCATATGCATGCAATAACCTAAGGAGTGCAGCAAATTTAAAATCATTATCTGTTTTTTTCCAGATCCATAATGCCACCAAAGCTGACAATGGGTAAATAACTTTTTAAAAATATTTTTAAAGCATGTACTTCTTGCATAAAATATACAGGTCTAATATGGTTTGGTATAAATCTATTACGTTTTTTATAAACCATGTCTTCAAAACAAAGGAGAGATGCAGCCTGCTCATGCATTTTGAAAAAGACAACGTAGCAAATGTTTGTGAGCATAAGCAAATTATGACCTGCCTTCTACACAGATCTGCTAAAAACACTGTGACTCTAGAGTTGCATTTCTCTTGGCAGAGGGACATCAATGGAACTCCAGAATAGGGACGAGCTAATAGATGCTGGTGGAGAAGAATGTATGAAACATGGAACATCAATTAGGCTAACTCGGATTTGTCAGGATATAGCAATGCCTCTAACAGGTTCATAATGTTGTACAATATTAATAAGTCCAGTAACGTTTGGTTTTTCCTTTGTTCTCTAAGGTGCTGAAGAAACTGTAAGTACTAACAGTTGCATCACAAATGTTCATAACCGCATGAGCGTGGGAAATAGTACTTCAATTTACAAACGGATCTCATTTTCTAAACAGGCTTACAGTACAGTACACGGCTTAAGTGAGCCTATGAAACATTTTGTTTAAAGTGACACAAGGAACATTCAAGGTGTCAGAAAACAAATACACATGTCAAGGTCTAAGCCTTGGCTACTGTGAATGAGCGTGCCTAGACTCATCTTAGTGTAGCTAGACCAAGCTGAAACCGCTGAAAAGTTTGCCCGATTTCATTTCAAGGGGTTAAATGCCAATATGCTGAGCTTCCTGCAGGCATCTAAAGTTAGTGGGTGGTTTCAGAGTGGTTCCCTATCGTCAGTTCCAAGCACAGAAATTATATCAATTTTGGCAGACCTTTAGACAAAAGACTGTTCCCACAGAGAACGTCATTTCCCCCAAATTATCTGGAAGCAGGCTCCATGTGCTCCATCTTTTTGAATCGCCATTCTTCATTGACAGGTCAGGAGACTGGGCTGAGGTTGGATTTCAGGCTTTGAACCAACCTCTGAATAGCTGGTTGAATCCAAGTGAAGTTAGCAATTAATAGTGTAATCCTATATTTGTATTCTCAGAAGCAGGCCACACTTGAATACGCTAGGACTTCCTCCCAGTCTTGATGAGGGCCTGCATCAAGATTCTTTTTTTCCTCTGGAGTTGCCAATGTGTGTTTTTACTTTTGTGCCACCAGAAAAAGCAAACTTGATGTAATCATGCACAGATTAGAGTTGCTAGACCCCCAGGGCTAAGTTGGAGTCTCCTGGTTTGCCTACTCGCCACCCCCCAGGTAGCAGGTGGAGAGTTTGAATATTCAGGTGAGCAAAAACACCTTTAGTTAGTTTTTTAAAGAAGACTGGAAAGAAAATTAAATGCATATATAAGTGGCTGGCAACTGCAGCATAAACACTGGCTGTTGACAAGAGCAGTTCACAACAATCACAGAAACAACCCTCTTTAGCTAAGGTTTCAGCTAGTGACCCAACTAGTGACCCAACTCATTTGTTAGGTTTCTTCTTCTTCTTTATTTGAGTGACTGAAGTTAATAGTTAACCCATCATGCTTAATGATATCACTGGGGGCTGCTTTGGGCCCTGAACTCTTAGGGTTTGGGATCTCCTGACCTGGCAACACTAGCAGATACAGATGAGCCAAACATTTTGTATGTCTGATTATTATTTTTTCCTACGAAGGAGAAACACATGTATACATTACATGGCCCTAAAAAAAACTTGATACAATTATAGATATATAATCAAGGTCTTTTCACCCACCCACTTTGCAGCTTTTTATCAGCGCACACTTGCAATGGCCCCAATAACTTTTGCTGTTTGAGGCAGAGCAGCAAATGCACACACAGAGAGAGACACATACATACATACATACAAACACACACACGGTCAAAGTGTATCCAAGGCTGGCCAAACTTTTGTGGTACCTGAGGCAGAAAATCCCACAAGTGCCTCTCCTGCTTCCTGGCAGTGAAACTACAACAATAAATTACATAGCCAACCATTTGCGACACCCCAAATCAGCCACCTGAGGCAACAGCCTCACTCTTTCCAATGATAGGGCCAGCCCTGAAAGCACCATGTGAACATTTGTAATGGAAAGGAGCGGGATGGGTAGGGGAAAGAGAACAAAATAAAGGTTACCAAAGTTGAAGCAAAACTGCTCATCCTCCAATCCTAGAATTTGAAAAATTATCCTAGTTAAACCAGGACTCGGGAGAATTTGAACACAAGATACAATGAGCAGAAGAACACCAAGGGAATGGAATGGAGGAAGACCTCTCCTTTAAAGAGACAAAGAGAATGGTGTTCAATATTACGTGCCTCTTGCTTTTACCACTATTCCTAGCCTGTTTCAGTGCACCCAAAGGGACAGGTCAGCAAAAGGTCTTGCAGGAAGAGGTTGTGAACTCTCAAATGGCTTTTCACATTAGGTCCCATACTGAGAAAGTGCCTCTTTGCCTTCCACAGTGGAGAGAGTCCCTGCTTTCCATTACCATGTCGAAAAAAGGGAACAAAACAACCATTCCCCTTCCTCCCCAAACCTCCCATCGTTCTGCTTAAGTTCTCTACTGCAGAAAGCCATTTTGTGACAATTAAAGGCATACACGTACATACATGTAAGGGCATATCCGAGTTTGAACCTTAGATTGAGTATTATGGGGTGGAGAAGGCTAATGCCAACCTGTACAACTTTATTTTCTTTCTTTGTCCCCACACCTTCCCTATACCAGTAAGATACACCAGAGCTTTCCTCTTTCTCAGTCTGAATCTTTCTTAGGGGAGTAAAAATTCTTTACTTCTACAGCTTTAACTTTTCTGAATGATTAAATATTTTTATATGATCTATTGTAAATATATTATATATATTTTCTTGATTTAAGAAAAATACATTTGTTTTTGCTTTTTAGAAAACGGTTCCTGACAGACTTTGGAAAGACAAAATATACAGACTTCTGAAGGCAGTTCAATTGCATTCCCGTTGTTGTTAAATTCTCTTCCCCCTCCCCCCTGGTCCAACATTTCCTTCTTGAGATATGTGCTGTGGTCCAGGAACCGCCTTAGGCTCCCAATGGGATCCTTGGCTGCTGTCCCACATAAAAACCTGCGAAGGATTTGAATATAGATGGGGAGGGCAGTTCCAGGTGCTTTCCTCCATTGATGTACCTTGGCAGTAAAAGCCACTAACTACACTGGGAGTGGGAAGCCTGTGGTCCTCCAGATGTTGGACTCCAACGTCCATTGTCTCTGATCACCAGCCATCCTGATGGGAGTTGGAGTACAGCAACTTCAGGAGGTCCAAAGGTTCCCCATCCCAGCACTACATGCAGATAAAGCATCCTAACCACACACCCACCCAATGTGGACGCAGATCACTTGTGGCTGGTTGCCTATCCTGTGCGCAGCTGCGCCCTGTCTGACACCGTCCCCATCATCCTTACATAGTGCAGAAGAAGATACTCCACATATCCTTACATAGTACAGAGCTCATCTCAGTTGAGATGAATTGTCTTCATATGCTATCTGGGATTCTAAAGTGGTGTGCCCACTTTAGATTCAATAAGGTGGGAGTTAGGAGTCACCACCATGTCTTCATGCATGCATGAAGTTATCCAGGCCAGAATGGGGTCTCCATTCATTTCAATAAAGGGAGTTGATCTGAGTTCACATGCCTTTATGTGAAAGACAGCTTCATTTAAAGGGGATATATTGAGACCTCTGTGCATGCAAGAGATCCATGTGTTCATTTGAGAACACACATGGTGCACACACCAGGAGGCAGGCGTATTAACCCAATAAATTAAACTCACGGGGCATTTTGGTACCTAGGTGGAGATGTAGACTATAACCTAGGGCTATATTTAAGAGGCTGAACTGCTACTGTTTAGTCTTCAGCCTCTGTGTTATCCAAAATTCCATGACATCCTTAACAAAGATTTATTCATTTTTGCCCATCAAAGACACCATTGGCTTCAGCTGGGACTGTTATAGACACAGCCTTAAGCAATTGTCCACATCTTGGCTGGACTAGTGCATAGTTCATCCTTGGGATCCCTTGAAACTAGGTTCAAATTTTTGCTCAGCTAGAAATGAATGATAGCTTTAGGTGAATGACTATCTCTCAACCATCACTGGTAGAAGGGAGATTAAAAAGTGCTTGCTTTAAAAATAATAATTATGCACTGCTCTTCATCCAAAGCTCAGAGTGTCCTACAAGTGGTTATCTCCCATCCAGGTAGCTTCCATGACCAGATCTGTTTAGCTTCAGCAGTAGAACTGCATCATATGCTTTCAGATCACACTCTCAGCTTACAAAAATGCCACCAACTTCACCTGGTGTACTGAAGATGAATGAAATACGGCTTAAAAACCAGCATTGGCTAGTGCATAGATTCCTCTCTCTCTATATATATATCAATATTTGGTATGTTATGGGCAGGGTAGCCATCTCCTGACTCAGATATCGCGGTGGTTGCTTCAACTGCTCCAAGTTAGACATCAACTCAAATAGACAACATGAGAGACTCAGAGTTGACCATCATTACTCTTGGTCACTTTCCACCCCTTCCTCATAATGATGCAATGTGTGACACTGTGAATTGCTTCACTCCATTCCTGGCTCACGTCACTGAGTCTTGGATATACAGGGCTGGGCAGTGTCCAAGAGCAACAATGTCATGTGCAATGCAAGGAACCTTGCAAGGAAGTAGCAGCAAAGTGGTGGCAGCACTTCTGCCTGAGCTGTCTTTTGTTGGGCGGAAAGCTCTTTAATGAAAGCCCAGAATTATATTTCCCACATTCCATCAAAGAGAGCTAATAGTTAGAACACACTGTCCCGATAGGCAAAGAATTCCCTCTGTGGATTTGTATGAGATACCCATCAGAGTTTTTAGAATATGACATTTCTCAGGCTAAAGGGAGGAGGCAGATGAACGACTATGTGCATTGATGACACAGAGCAGAGAGAGATGGACATGAAAAATGCCTAGCTAGAGTTGTCTGGAAGTGCCAGTGCAGTCTTGGGTGGGGGTGGAAGTTGCCCACATTGCTTCCTGGTGCAGCCAAGTAGGACTGCTTTCTTGCTCCTACTGAGTCTCTGCTTTATATACTTAAAAGTTCTTAACTCCCCAATGCTCTCCCATCCAAACCTGGCAGTGCCACCCCTAAAACGTCCCACTGCTGGGGCAATTGTGGAGGCCATGTCTGTAATACGCAGAGTACAGATGTGAAACCTATGGCCCTCCAGATGTTGTGGGATTCCAACTCACAGCATTCATTGCCAGTAGCTATGCTGCGTGAGGCCAGTGGCAGTTGAGAGCCCAATTCCATCCAGAGAGAAACAGGTTCCTTGCTACAGAGACAGACAGTGATTAGGAGCAGGGACTTGCATACATCTCAGTGTTCAGCCCTCCACTCAACTAATTCCCCTACATGCTCTAGTCTAAGGCAAAATCAGAGTCCTGCTTGCATCTGGAGCAAAATACAAGTAACCGGACAAGTTGGGGTGGAGGTACCCATCCCAAATGCTGTTTTACCGAGCTGGAGTCATTAAAGCAACCATCGCGGTCTCCAGGACGGGAGCTGGCAACCGTGGTCAGTAGGTGGGTGGGTCACGGAGAGAAATGATATCATAACCTAATTGGGTAAAAGTGCTATAGAACAATTAATGATCACAAAACACCTTGCAGATTAAGGCTGCAATCCATAATCTGCACATTTACCTGGAAAGTAAACCCCACTGAGCTCAGCGTTGCTTATTTCTGAGTAAACATGCATAGGATCTGGCTGTACAAGTGCTTTGCAGGAGATTAACAAATGGGGGCTAACTGTTTTCTTTGTCCTGTCATTCACTTAATAGGTGCAGGGCAGGAAGGTTCCTCACTTTCTGATTCTCTCAAGTTTAACAGTATGATGAACAAGGCCTTTCAAACCTAATTCCTCTCCTGAAACATGAATTCAGACAGCATTCCAGAATTCCCACTCTGCAGAAGACGTCTTCTACATTTCCCCGTTTTCTTTCAACTGGCTCAATGTAAAGTACAGAGCAAGATACTGATGAAGAATTATTAAAGCAGTGTTTCTGGAATGATAAATAACATTTTGCCAGTTTTCTAAGAAACATTGTCCCCAGATTTATTTTTAAACAGTGCTTGCTTTCTAAGCGCTACAGAAACAATAAATATCATTACGATTATTTACCAAGCTGTGCAACTCCCTAAGGTGACGGCTTCCGCTAGTAAAGATCATCAACGGACAAGTGCAAGAGACGGAACGTACCTCGTATAAAAACCCTGAATCGTACAGCATCAAATCATAATCGGAAATAACAGAGAGAAACAATAAGCCCACAATATAAACCACAACAACAACAACAACAAAAAGAACAGCCAAATAAAATCACCAGTGTGTTTTCTTATAGCTTCAACGAGCCTGTGGGAGCTTTGCCATAAGTCTTAGAAATCAACCAATTTCTAGAGCAAGTTTTGCTTTCAAAATTGCACACATTCGATTTTACCTGCAGATTGCATAAATGTGTTGTGTCACATAATCATATCAAAGTTATTTGCAAACATTATACAAACTGGAATGCTTAAATATGAGACACAGAGTACATACATTTATAAGAAAAATGAGAGCAATCATATAAAAATATAATTGGGGAGGGGGATGCGTTAAGTTAGCAGTGCTATCAAGGGCAGAGATAAGGAGGGGGTTGGGTTCCAGCTCTGCAATTCTATGATCCCATGAAAGTGAAAAGTCATGGTTTTCTTTGTTTCGTTTTCGTTTCTGGAGTTGCTCCCACAGCACACAATTTTTATCTCTGCATCCATTTGCTTCGAGTCTCAGTGGTATCCTACATCTGATCCGAGGCCTTTCGGAACAACTCCATTACATTTTATGACATTTAATGAATTCGTAACCCACGTTATGCCACTACAGGGCCTTTAGGAATAATTACATTTGATCTTCATTACTTTGATGTCGCTTACTTACCAACCCCACACATTATTACAAAAAAAATAACTTATTTCTAAAGGCATGTTTTCGCTCATTTGGAATGTAAACTCTTTTTGGGGGGGACAGGGAAGGGCCACAGTTCCTCATGTTCTGGATCGCACTGATAACCCCGTTGGCACTCAACAATAAACAAACAAACAAGAGACAATTCACTTTGCCTAGTTCCTACGTATTCAAGGTGCTCGCCGCCTGCTTAAGTGATGCTCCTTTGGAATTTCCAGATCCTCAGGACCTTTCCCCCCTCCCTCTTTTCAGCCCTTTCTCATTCAGGTGTTCGCTTCTCTTCCCAACAGTCTAAGAAGCCCTCTTTATTTTGGATGCGCCGCCGTTTTATTCGAGCTTAAACTGGTAGCGTTCGATAAAGCTATACTTTTCTCCCCTTTGGGTAACTCTGGCGCCTCGTACTCCCAAGGGCAGATTTCCATACGCGACTTTAAAGGTTGCTGTGAGTTACTAGCTGCCGGCTTGGCAGAATCGGAGGGAAGCGCATTCCCCACTGGAGAGGAGGAGGAATTTTTTGTCTGGCCTCCCAGTTTATTGGTATCTGTGGTTTGTGCTGTTGTCTTTTGGAGCAGTTCCTTGGGCTCTCCAGCAGAAACGCTGGGGGCACACTGTTTATTAGCATTCTTGCCCTTTATCCCGGGAACATCCCGCTGAGCCTTCAAACTTGGCAGTTCTTCTTCTTGGGTCTCCCAAGGGCACACTTCACATCTATCTGTGCTCTTTTGATTGGGGAGCTGATTGCCTTCCGCAGTCTTGTGGGGCGTTTTGCCCTTGGCCGGGGAAGAGGGTTGCTTCTCTGATTCAGAGGAAGCAATGGAGACGTGCTTTTGAGCTTTGGAATCAGAAAGCCCAGACCCCGGGCTCTGGTCATAGATTTCCCAGGGGCAAACCTCTCCTATGTCAACTTTGCCCTTTGGCAGGGTCTTATCTGCTGCTGCTGCTGCTGCTGCTGCTGCTGCTGCTGCTGTTGCCTCAGGGTTCCCAGCTGCCTGAGTGGACTTTTGTTGCTTCATTATCCCAGATTTATGGGTCTTCTTCGCCTCGTCTGCATGGGCAGAGTTTTTCCGGTGAGAATCCTTATGCTCGCTTTTATCGGCGCCCGAGTGCTTCTTGCTTCCCTCTTTGCTCTTCTGTTGAGACTTGTGCGACTTGCCGCCCTCTTCGCTTTGCATTTTTCCAGCCAGCCCCAGCGTTTTCTCCTTGGCACTGGCAATAACACTGAGCGATTTCTGCAACACTGACGTTCTGGGGTGAAGGGGCTTCTTATCTGCGCTTAAATTGTGAGCGCTCAAGGATTTGCACACCAAAGGGACGTTTTCAGTGGACGTTGCTTCAGTTTTGTCTGCGGTCTTTTTCCCAGGGGCAGAATCCAGCAAGGAATTCTCAGTAGCTGTGATGACCTCCACGCTTTCTGTTGTTAAGCTGTTAGACTCTGCACCCGGCTCCCGGACGTGGTCGTAAGTGCTGTGAGACTTCTTCAACGAGAAGACTCGGTTCCTCAAGGATTCTTCCTTCGGTTTGATGTGTCCCCCAGAATCCGGTGGGTTCTTCTTTGTTGCAGGAGTATTCTTCGAAACCCCATGCTCCAGAAAGTCCTTTTCCTCCCGGGAGCACTGCCTGGTGACTGTCTCAGGGATCTCCGTAATTCTTCGCATGATTGAACGACCCAAGCCCTTTTTGGAGCACCTCTTCTTCTGGAGGTGTGGGTTGTTGGTGATCATCTTTTTCCTCTTATAAATCTCCAGCTGGGCATACAGCTTCTTCAATTCATCCTGTAAATCAGACAACAATACTTGTCAGGAAGGTATATATTGAGTCAAAATAAATGTAGTGTAGCTTTTCTTAACCTGAAGGGCCTAGGGATCAGATATCTGCGTCTTGGTTCCCTATCCCTGCAATAGAAGGAAACACATGGACCAATAGGGACCCAGGTGAACATTTCCCTGAGTTGAAACCTGAGGAAGTAGCTGAGCTTGCATGAAGATCCAATCAGATTGGGTCAAATTTAGCAAATCGTCTGCTGTCAGAGAGCATAAAAAGGAGGACTGAATCCAGCCCTCTATTCTCAACTCCTTCTTCCTCAACAGATGATCAGCAGAATTGAATGCGCCCAGGAAAAAAAATGTGTACAGAGCCCTTTCCCCACTTGCACACAGAGTTCCAATTGGACTGAGTTACACATGCAGAAGACAACCAAAGAGCAGCACAAAATGGCCATCATTTCAGTTACATTTCACTGAGTTTAACATACGACAATACGAGAGTATTGTGAGAGTAACCTGAAGCCATTGGAAGAATTGGAAGAATCTATTCGGGCAAGAAACTAAGTTGTCCTTGTATTGGATTCTTCAGTTTTAACAGTCTGCAGTAACTCTCCAGCAATCAGAGAGGCTGCTTATGTCAGACTGAATTTACCATGCCAAAGATTTTATTAGGACTGAGCCGGCCATCATTTTCATAATTTATTTATTTCATCTTATTACTGAAGATTTCCCACCTGGCTTTTAAAAAAAACACCCACAAAAAACACCCAGAGAGAGAAAATTCACAAGGTTGGCATGTACCCTAATATCTTCCGGATCCAAGCTATGCTCGCTCCAAGCTGAATTGATACTGCTGTTCAGGTAAGATCCAGATCTTCCCATGTCGAGTTCATCTTCATAAGCCTCAGTAGCTATGTCATCTCTTGGGTTATTGCTTGAACGGGAAAACTGAAAACATACGTGAGATGTTAAAAATAAATCCCCTGGTCAATATAACAAGTAAGATAAAAGAACATGCCCTTGTTCTTTAGTTCGACATTCCTGGACACTACAATTGGCTCTTCCGTTGTGGCTGTCATGCACGCCTCCCCCTGAATATTCAACTTTTTTGCTGTTCTTTTAAAGTATGTGCATAGCCTTCATATGTGCATAGAAACCTTTGCCCTGCTAGCTTCATATAGAACAGGGTTGGGGAACCTGTGGTCCTCCAGCTGTTGCTGGACTCTAGTTTCTATTATGCCTGCTCATCATCCCCCCAACATCATCCCTGAGCATCGGCTTTGCTGGCTGGGACTGATGGGGAGTTGGAGTCCACCAGCCTTTGGAGGACCACTGGTTCACCATCCCTGGTATGGAAAGATACTTGCTGAGAGCAACTGCATGATACTTTGCAGTTCTAGAGAGAAATATATCTTTAGATGTCTCCTCAAAACATGAGATTTCTCAGGCTATTTCCTAATTCAACAAACAACAGTTGCCACCAAGTTATATTGATCTATCAGAGGGCTAAGATGCCTGTTAGGCGGAAGATCTGTGATGAGAACTCCTGATGTTTCTAAAGCTGCCTCAAGATATCCAAATTAGGTCAGGGCAGTGGCACTGAGGGGGTGCCTCTCTCTTACACCCAGCCATGGAGCTCAGAGCAGCAATTTAGATTGAGAGGAAAGGTCGACATTCCAATTTAATTTGGAACCCTCTGCAAAATCTAAAAAAAACAAACAAACCCCAAACATTAAGAGACCCAGTAAGAGATCTCCTGCGTACTGTGCATTTGTCCCTGAGTTCTGACATGGGGAAAAGAGTAGAGAAAGAATACCTTCGGGATCAGAAGTAACCCAACGGTGACTGTCACAGTCAAGTGTGTGTGCGCAAAGAACAACATCAGCATCCAATCAGACTGAAGTCTTGAGGCAAGACTGAACCTAAAAATAGAATCCACAGGGTTGGCAAAAGCATCTTCCTCCACTTTCCTCCCCCCACATTAAATGCTAGATCCTTAATATTCCTGACGACTCTTATAGAGCAAAAATCCGAATATAACAATGCACTACGTGATCGAATATGACATTGTTGCCTGTCTCTCCCTCAGTACACATCCTCTGATCCACAGGCTCCTTGTGTGCACATCAGAGCACCAATGCGCATGCAGGGTTCATGCGCACGTGCCCCATTGTATGTGGAAAACCAACCAAATGTTCCATTTGCAGTAAAGTGAAAACTTGCAGGGATGGCTCTAAGTGGGAGGATTCTTGACAAAGCACACTGTGGTGGAATCCCTCTGGCATTGGTGGGGCTACCACTGGAGGACCGCAGCACTACTAATACCCTCTTGCAGTGGGTGGATGTGAACTACCCACTCATCTATCCACTGTTCATTTCCTTACATAATTATATCCTGCCCTATACTATGGGACCCACGGGGGGTGTACATGTGGCTGCCAGATAGTCATCCATCCAGGGTGCTAGCCAGCTTCACCAAAGTGGTGCTCTCATGTGCCTTCAGACCATGCACTGGAATCTAGAGTCCCTTGTGGGGCATTGTGGGCAATTTAAAATGGTGGTGGCCTCCTACCTGCCTGCTACTGCTCTGTAAGCCAGAGCCTTGGAGATCTGTGACTGGAGCATCGTAGAGGGTGCAGAACACCTGGCATCGATGCCAGAGGGTGCTGGTCATTATGACACACGCCTTGGTCACATAGCCAGACCAAAGTATTGCAAAGCATTCTTCAAGGGTACTGCCCTTGAAGAGTAAGCAGAAGCTGCAGCTGGAGCAAAAAGCACCAGGCAAAATACTTAACAGGTACTTATCTTTTGGATCATATCACACTAATCCTCTTTCAATTGCCCTGGCTTCCATTTTGTTTCTGAGCCCAGTTTATAGTCACTTAAATGGATTGGGACCAGGATTGCTTGAAGAAAACTGCTTCCTCCATCATCATCATCACCACCATCATTATTTAAATTTCTATACCACCCTTCACCTGAAGATCACGGGGTGGTTTACAATATACAAACACAAAAATACGTACCATAATAACAAACGAAACCAATAGCCCTCTACACACTGTTTGAAAGGCCATAAAATCTGCCCATCAAATAGGAGCATCTTGGGATGCCTTAATCTGTGTCCTGACACCAACAGAGGTATAGCTGGTGGGGATGTGGGCCAGTGCCTTCTCGGTGGTGCCCCCACCCCCAAGTTATGGAACTCTTCCTGAGGAAGGTCAGCCTGAAGCAGGTAGGTAAGATGCTTCTTGAAATTATTATTCTGCTAGGCTTTTGACAGATTTCAATTCTGCCTCTGTAGGGATTTTGTAAGGCTGCATGACTAGGGAGCTACTTCCCTGGTTTCTTTTCAATGTTGATGCTTAGGCTTAGATTTCTATGCATGATTTCAAATGGGGCTAACAGCAAGAGGAGACTGGTCCATTAGGGCAAACGGGGCACTGCCCCACCACCCGCAGTCTGCTCTCAGTCAACTGCCACCAGCTACCTGCCTGCCTTAAAGGGAGTGGCTCTGGCTGTTCCCTTCCTCCTCTTTAGTCTGTTTTGCCTTTTCAGAACTCAGCAGGAGAATGAGGACAAAGCTATAAAGAGTTGGCTCTACATACAGGCGCTAGCTCCACTTACTGTTGGCCTCCCAGGATTCTGCCCTACCAATCCCAAAGGGGACAACTCTAGCTAGACATTTTCATGTCCCACTGCCTGCTGCCTGATAGTTTTCTTGGTTATTTTTAACCCTGGATTTTAAGTGTCATTTTAAAGCTTCTTGAATTAAGATTTATATAGTTGTACACAGCTTTTGGAAATAATAAATGCATAAAATGCTGTTGAGAGACCATTTCCTTTGATGCATGTACTGAAAACCCTGCCTGCCTAATTAATAGATAGGAAGCTCATCTCTTCAGCCATCTAAGAGAACATCTTTAAAGAATTCTGCGCTTTGCAGGAGGAACGCTTTCATCTGGGGGCTTTCTGATGTGCATCTTAGCCTGATGACCCATTTCAAATTGTACCATGTTGAAAGTAAACAGTTAAGAACCAGGCTGCAGCTCACTTGCCTAATTGCATGGAATATCGCAGAGATAATGAGCTCAATGTGAACCGCAACAGCCAAATAACGTGGCTCGTGAAACGCTGAGGGCACGGTCCGCACTGCATAGCAGAGATAAACGCCCCACAAGAGGAATAAAAATTCAGCTGCAAGAGAAACAACGTAAGAAGTACATTAGTATTTATACATTAAAAATGAGAGAGCAAACTTGAAATTATCAGTTCGAATCTTGGTGTGAATATATATACAAATTCAACGACCGGAATTTATGCGTGTGCCAGTATGCTTTCAGATAACAGAATGGTAGATACATCACCTAATGTCCCTGCAAGCCTGCATGTGTTAGCTCCCCCATTCATTCCAATGGAGGGGAAGGTGTCATGCACTTAATGGAATCAATGTACACTACTGTATCTGTTTTGTAAATAAGGCCGGAAAAGTTACTCATCTCCAATGAGCTTAAGATGGTCACATGGATCTCTCCTCCATCCCATCCCATCCCAAATGTAACGGGTAGGTAGAAAAGGGTCCCTCTGCAATGAATTTCTTGTAACCCATGGTTCCCAGTTGAGTTGTTAACTATCAGGCTGATCTATTCATTTCATTTAATATTCATTCATATATTTTTACTTTTCTGCTTTAAAAGCAACAGCTAACAATTTAAAACAATCACCAACGGAGAGGGAGAGAGAAGTTTAAAAAGAAAAAAAACACCGGTGAAATTAAAATGTTTTATTAAATACATTTAAAACAAGACTGAAACCCTAACAAAATAGCTCCTCATGGTAAAGAGGAGCTGGTGTTTCCTGCTTGGCAGGGGGTTGGACTCGATGGCCCTTGTGGTCTCTTCCAACTCTATGATTCTATGACCCATTTATCACACCGGGAAAGCCAGTCAGAACAAAAACGTCTTCAATTATTTCCAGAAAGTGCAGATATTGGGTGCCTGCTGTATCTTGACCCAGAGGGCAGGGACAGCCACACTAAAAGCCCTGCTCTGAGTTATTACAGAGTGGGCTTCTAAGAGAAAGTCTCCTGTTGTTGTTGTTGTTGTTGTTTAGTCGTTTAGTCGTGTCCTACTCTTCGTGACCCCATGGACCAGAGCATGCCAGGCACTCCTGTCTTCCACTGCCTCCCGCAGTTTGGTCAAACTCATGCTGGTAGCTTCGAGAACACTGTCTAACTATCTTGTCCTCTGTCATCCCCTTATCCTTGTGCCCTCCATCTTTCCCAACATCAGGGTCTTTTCCAGGGAGTCTTCTCCTCTCATGAGGTGGCCAAAGTATTGGAGCCTCAGCTTCACGATCTGTCCTTCCAGTGAGCACTCAGGGCTAACTCTCCTGTAGACTGCAACTATCTACTGGTAAGAAGCATACTTAGACTTCAGCCTAACAGGTGTACTGTATTCTGATATGAGCTTTCATAGGCAATTTTATCACATCCATTTCATGGGTTAGTAAAGTTATTCTCCAGGGAGAAGGCAAAGGGTGTTTTTCTGTTGGCAGCAATTTTTCATTACAAATCTGTTAGCATAAAAGCGCAGTTTCCCTGGCATTGGCCATATCTTAGGTGAGCAAGCTGGTGACCTAAATATGTAGCATTTTGGAAGGAATTGGGCTTGTTGGCAGCAAGCAGGCCTTGAAGTCTAAAAGCTCCAGGCTGGAATTCCCCGAAGAATCCTTTCAAGCTGTGATCCCAAATATACTTTGCAGTCTGATCCTTTGACTCACTGGTTCAGCAAATGAAAGTGTAGCACAAACACGGCCTGCCAGCACATCACCACAGCATGGGTCCCTGCACTGCTGACTGACCCCAGCCAACTCAAGATGCTGACCCAGAACAGCAACACTTGCTGATGCCAACATTAGACGCAGGTGCACAAAATCATTACTTCACACACAAACACAACAGATGGAGAAGTGCGGGGTGATTAATCCGGAAAAGACTGAGTTAATGCACCATCTTCAAGGGCTTTTTTGCCCATCATGCAGTCAGCCTACCTATGCAGGATCTGACAGAACATGGAGATGTGTTAAAAGACTATCACAGCTGATAAGCAGATAGTTTTGCAAACACTTCTTTATGTACATTGGCCTGGGACAAGGCTGAGTAGTAGCATCTGATCAGTGCTATTTATATGGAAAAATAGGTGCCAGAACTCACCAAGAACTACTTCTCCCTTGTTCTCTTAGAATGGCAATGGCACCCACCTGAGAGGTGAGCTCTGGCTGGGGGAAAAAAAGCCCTGCATCTAATGGATCTTGCCCCAGTCAAAATTTTGCTAACGGTTTCTTGTTATCGCTGAGAAAAAAATATACTTGCATCTTCTCCTCCTGTTCACAGATCAGAAACTTTACAGTTCACAATATCATCACATTCCCCTCCTCACAATATGGAATTATCTATACATTAGCTTACCTGAGCTCCATTATCTTAATGTCTGCAATCACATCTGGTGTTAAATTAACTTGGGCCCAATAATGGGTGGAAGGGAACACTTTCAGGACCCCCCCCCAAGTGTCCCTATTTTCCAGAGACAGTCCTGGATTTACAGAAGCCATCCTGGTTTCTGATTTGATCCCAGAATGTCCCGCTTTTCCTTAGGATGTCCCTGTTTTCATCGGAGAAATGTTGGAGGGTATGGAGTTATGCGACACCCCCGAGCCAAGGAGATAAGTAAATCTTTACAAGACATTTGAAGGCAGCCCTGTATAGGTAAGTTTTTTTATGTTTACTGTTGTATTATGTTTTTATATATGTTGAAAGCCACCCAGAGTGGCTGAGGCAACCCAGTCAGATGGGCGGGGTATAAATGTTGTTGTTGTTGAATAGGATGTCTCTATTTTTATTGGGAAAGTGTTGGAGGGTATGCACTTTGCTAGGGTTCTAGGGGGAGGGCAGTAGCCCAGGCTGCAAGCTAATTACTATGAGGGGGGCAATGTATCTATGAGGAAGAGTCATAATTCAGTGGTAGAGCACATGCTTTGTATTCAGAATGTCCCAGTCCTAATCCCTGGCAGTTCCATGTAGGGTTGGGAGAGGCCCCAGTTAAAAACCTGGAGAGACACAAGGCTGATTGGTTGGTAAAAGGCTGCTTCCTATATCTATCCCTTAAACTACACAGAGTGTACAGATATTGGAATTTCTCCTAAGATCTCTTAAGTGTTGGAACAGATCAGGCAGCATTCTGGCTCAGCCCCTTCTTTTGGAGAGAGAGTGCTTATACAAAAAACCCTGGAGTTTGCAGGAGAGAGAAGGGCACACAACTGCACGTGGCGTGCTCTCTCCAGAGTTCCCTGAGTCCTGTGGGCATTTCTTGTGCCACACAGGAACACATAGGAGGGAAGGTCAAGCCCCATAACAATCATCGGCACCAAGTATTCAGGGAACCAATGCTGTTGATGGGATTTACAGCTCCATCACAAATGTAGATACTCCCTCTAATTTTGTGTTCTGCTGTTCCCCAACCCCCAAATAACAGCCATGTTGTGTAGTGCCATGCCCCCATGGCAGCCATTTTGTGACTGGTGCTGACAGCACTTTCTCAAAATTCAAAATGGGCCTGCTAACCCTAGATCCCGGGGCAAGAAACAAGGTCTAAAGTGCCTCTGTTACTTGTCACCGTTAGAAATTCATATACATACATTAGTCAGGCTATAAAGGCCAATCACAGAATCATAGATTTGTAGAGTTGGAAGGGAGCACAGGCATCATCTAGTCCAACTCCATGCAATGCAGGAATCTTTCACTCAACGTGAAATATAAGGAGCAAAAGCAAATTATGTCTGAAGGCATAATTATGTCTAAAGGACACTAATCAATTTTCTTGTTTTTTGAAACAGGTGAATTGGGGCCATGCGGTGTGGAAATTGAGCCCATGCTACAAATTTGTTCTGGACCCAGAGAAATAATACTTGGGAATTCAACCTGTTAGTGGGTGGAAGACTTGCTAAATTTTGATTTCCTACATAAGAAATTTTAGCTTGTCAACACGGAGTCTGTTGTCAAAAACTGTTACATGGCAGAACAGACAAGATACTGGCAGCATTTAAGTTTTAGCCTCATGAATAATCTCTCCAAAAGGTTAGGATTAGGATGTTGAGTTCAGCATTTTGTTTTCATCAGTATGCAAAATAAGAATCTGGTTTGATAGTGAAGAAATGTTTGTCTGTCCTGAACCACAGGAGAGTTTGTGTGCTGTTTTAATCATGAGGTTCCCCAAGACAATATATGTAGCAATTATTATGCCACTGATTTTGTTTTTCCACTTGTTCTTCCCTTTTTATTTCCTCCCTTTTTATTTCAGCCTCTTTCTGCCTTTCTTCATGTCTCTCATAGCAGATGTCCAGGCCTCCTATGTGACGCCCACACCACACTTTGAGAACAACGACTTCAGGGCAATCTTGCAGTAAAAACAGCCAAACAAAAAATATAACCATTTTTTTTATTTAAAAAACAGAGCCTACCCCTCATGTTCTCTCTTCTTTATATGCAAATCATACCGGAGAAAATACCAGTATCTCCTCTCTGAGTTCTAGGAGGTAAGGCTTGTACAGTGGTACCTTGGGTTAAGTACTTAATTCGTTCTGGAGGTCCGTTCTTAACCTGAAACTGTTCTTAACCTGAAGCACCACTTTAGCTAACGGGGCCTCCTGCTGCTGCCGCGCCGCCGGAGCACAATTTCTGTTCTCATCCTGAAGCAAAGTTCTTAACCTGAAGCACTATTTCTGGGTTAGCAGAGTCTGTAACCTGAAGCGTATGTAACCTGAAGCATATGTGACCCAAGGTACCAATGTACTAGCATGAGGAAAAAAGAAAACTTCTGTTGTAAACAAGAATCCTTGGGCAAATTAAGTTTTTTTTTACTCTAGCACAGTGGTGGCTGACCTGTGACCCTCCAGATGTGGTTGGACTGCAGTTCCCAGCACCCCCAACCACTGGCCATGTTCAATATCATGTGTAGGGCCACAGATTGCCCCCCTCAGGGATAAATCCCTTAATGAGGCAATCAATCCTTAGAAATGGCAGGGTCTGTGAGATATTTTCCTCCCTCCCTCCCTTTTTCTTTCTTTCTTTCTTTCTTTCTGTCTGTCTGTCTTGTCTTTGATTTGTTAACTGTCCTTCATCAGTTAGGATTTGGGGCATTATACAACAATATCGTTAAAACAACAAATTCAATAAACCAATTAAAAACCCTAATCTATACTTCAATGATAACCCAACCATCAACTTCATGCAAGCAAACCAGAACCTTTCTGAATATGCACAGGCCCATGTCTATTTCCTTGCCTTACTCTTTCCTTTGTGCCACTAGCTCTAAATTTAACATACAGTAACTATTTTACATAAATTAAACAATTAGTTGTTGCAGCCCGAGGTTGCAAGACAAAACATCTGCAGGAGTTTGGCTTAACAACACTTTCTCCTTCATATTTCTCTCCGAAACCCATTTCTTCAGTAAAATTGAGCTGCAGAATTATCGCCTTCATGCAACCTACAAATGTTTTCCTTCTTAAAAGACCACCCACAAAAAAACTTGTTCGTCTTAATATTTGTTTGTCGCAATCCACAGTCCAGTGGAAGTGGCAATGTTACATGTGAACTGGCTGGGTTCACATGTAATGTTCAACTACCGTTTAGTGTTGCATGCTTGAATTGCAGGCTCATGTACTTCTCCTATGCCCTCTCCTCCTCTAGCGCAGCCACAAGCAAGAAATCGGAAATTTCTTGTTTCTTGTTATATCCAAACCGGAAATCTGTTTTGCTTCTTACATGCCCCCACCCCTGGTTCTGCTTAATATCTGTTCTGTGTCTACCACTATTCCAATCTGCCACTGTTCAGGCTCTGTATTGGCTGTGTTCAGATGTAGTACTAAACCATAGTTCAATATGATATACGCAAACAACACTCATGTGGCTTCTTCCATGTCCTCTACTCCCCTCGAGTGGCTGACTGGAGGATATTTGGAACTTCTGAGTTCCTTGTTATGTCATTAGTGAGACAACTGTAGTTGATTATCTTGCTAGTTACACCAAACCATAGGTAACGCTATCCACAATTCCCAGCTCAAACATAACAAGCAACCACAGCTGGTTGAAAACAGAAGTAAAAGATCCTTGTGATGCGAGTCTGAGGAACACAAGAATGTTATGTACACATAACAAAAAACTGCAGTTTAGCATTATGTGTGAACTGAGCTATTCTGTACAAGCCATCTACTAATTCGGTCTAAATAAATGTTAAATAGTTGAGGAAGTGGCAGTTTAACCTTCATAGTAACAACATTGTAGAATCTCCACAAATGTGCCAGTCAGCAAATGTTGCTGAAACCACACTCTGAAACTGAACTGTGTTTCAGCATATTTGTAAAATTCTGACCCCACAACAGTAAATCTATGCCAAATATATTCCTATTTGTAATCATCACAAAGCTTTTGAGATAGCCCTTAGTAGTGCCATGATCCCATGCTCTATGCTTATACGGTGGAACTCAGATAAGATTTATAACAGTTTATAGTTCAAAGGTAGAGATGTTTTAGCTACAGGAAACCAATTAGCATTACATCTTGAATCCTACAAAAATGGAATTCTTTCGCAATGCAAGGAAGATTACGATAATACATCTCCCAGCTACGCCTAACATTATCATTATTTAATTAGCAATAACAAATATATCATTCTGCTTGGAAAACAATTTATTACCCAAAGCACCAATTACACAGTTTAAATGTATCATGCAGAATTGTGCTGGAGGGTTTGGTGGGGGGGGGGGAATCAGGTTCATATAATTAACTCTAGACTAATGCCACAATTGGCATAGAGAAATGTGCAGATGTTACCAAAATTTACTGCACTTTTAAATGTGGGAGCTGCATTCCGCAATTCTGATTACACAATGAGAACATGGGCATTTAAAGATAACAGTTATCCTGATGAAACTAAAAAGCAGTGTGTTTAAAGATCAATGGGGAAGAATCTTTTGCATGCTAATGCCACAATATTTACAAACACTCCTTCCAAATATATTTTGGCACGAACACAAAAGAGCTTGTGTTTGCCCAGTGGAACGTTTGACTTTTCCTTCCACCTTTGAACAACTGGCCCCTGTGCCAAAATTTCAAATAGCTTCTGAAACAGCCATTGCTTGCCAAAGCAGTTTTCCATGAAGTATGTGACTCAGTGGGAATTTAAAAAAGGGGGGGAACGACTCATTAGTCTCCTGGAAGTTTCACAAGTTTATGGATCCCAACTAATATGTCCCAAATATTCCAGTTGCCTATGCTGCCACTTTTTTAAAAAAATGAAGTCATTGTTCTCCCAATGCTACTCTCTACCGTGACCAATGTATCTGAAAACAGGATATGGACAGATCTGACACAGGATAGAGTTTCTATGGCAATATACGCTTCTGGCTGCCAGAAAATTGTGTGTGGAACCTTTGGCCCCCCCACATGATGCTGAATTACAGGTCCCATCATCCCTGAACACTGTCCATGCTTGCCAGGACTGGTTTATTCCATGACATCTGGAGGCCAAAGGTTCTACACACCTGGAGCAGGAGTGGGTAGAAATTTGGTTTTATCTGTATTTTAATATGAACCTATGTAAATTTTCACTTTCCCAAGTGACAAGCAAAAGGAAATGCTGCTATTGTTCGGAATGTGCACTTTTCCAAACGTTGAGCAGTTACTGTTCTTCCACCAAATTTCACGTACAGAAATGTGTGTGTAGATAAAAATGCACATATTAGCAAAAAAGCCATTACAATTAGGGGAAAAGAACACTTTGCAAAACTGTGTGTATCTGGGAAAATTGCAAAAAAATGTGTCTATATTAGGATAGTTTTTCACTAAAGACTTAAAGGGGGGAAGCAAACTGATGCAGAAATGAAGAGAACTGAACTTAAGATTGGAACAATGGAAATGAAATTGAGAGATTTGTCCATCCCTACCCCTGAAAAAAATGAATTTGGTTGTGTATGAAGTAGTCTATGCAGGGAGCACACAGAAATGCAAGTCCTATAAGGAGTGTGCCCCTGGCCCTATACAGGTTGACTGGACACTTGGATCAGCTGGGGAGGTCCTGAACGCTGTTCTGCTGATGGATGTTGCCCATTGTGTGGTGAAATGGGGTCATGACATGGTACCCAGATTGTGGAATCTCCCCCGCCCAAGGCATGGATAGATGGTCCCTACATTACTGGGCTTTGGGTGCCAGGTAAAAACTCACCTGTTAACTCAGACATTTGGATGCATCTGATTGTTCAAGGTATTTGTGTAAGTACCGATCAATGCAAACTTATAAATGTGTGACCGTTTTCCTTCTAATACTTTGTGAGCTGTTGTATTGCTCTTAGTTTATTTCTATTGTGTCGCTGTTTGGTCACAGTAATGCTCTCATTTTAAAATATCATTTAAGGAATGATATTTAAGGAATGGGTGAATCTTAAATAACATAAAATATGCTTCGATGCTTCTAGCATCTCTTTTCCATTTACCCACCCACAAACCCACCTTACAAGCTAGCACATGAACAACGCAAAGGTGCTGTGTGTGTGTGTGTGTGTGTGTGTGTGTGTGTGTTGGCTCTGCAGTCAGAAAATTCAGGAAAGCAGCAGGTCACTTTATATGAACCACCATTCGAAGCATGCCACACAAATGTCGCCATCAAGAGATGGGAAGCTTGCAGAAGCATAGCCAAGCTTTGCTTCCGATGCAATTAATCATAGCTGCAACCTTTGGGTAACAATACAAACTGCAAGGCAGGAAATGAAAGTTTCCTCTTGTCTCTTGCAAAAAGAAAAAAGAAAAAAGGATGACCTTATGAAGAAAAGTGCATGTAAAAGCAAGAGAGGCGTCAGGCAGGCAAGCTGCCAGAATGGGGAAGATACACTTTGCAGCGAGAAACAACAGAATCATTCCAACCTCTCATGGTGTAAGCTTCTGCTAATGCAAGGGTAGCTAACGCAGTGCTCTACAGATGTTGCCACAACTCCCGCCATCCTTGTACATTGGCCATGCTGGTTGGGTACCCTGTACCTTTAATAGTTGCATAGCTGTAGGGCTCCTGTACCTTTAACAGTGCTCAGTATTATGATCCAATTGCCAAATGAGAAAACGGGGTGTATCTGCTGAAACTCCCTGTATTCTTTTCAGTCTGGTCATTCTGTTTGGACTCCCCAGGGCATGATGATTGCCTGCATTACACCTTGAAGCCAGATCTCCAATCCCAGGTCAATGTTTAAGCGGTCCTGTCTTTTAAAGCACCTTTTGGCAGCACTCCAAGCACTGGCCTGAAAAGGATGCTGATAGGGAAGAAAACAGTGCTGATTCTGGGCAGAGATAAGTGAATAGATGGGGAGGAGAATGGGACATAGCCATGGCAGAAGCTCCTCCTCCTTGAGAGCTTCTGAGGCTTTCAGAAGGCAGAGAGAGGTTAGGGCCGGGGAGGAAATTTGTTGCCTCTTGCTTTTTAATGAGAAGCTCTCTGATGTACACTTCTTGAACCAAAGTGAACCCGAAATTCACCTTTACTGAGTGAACGACTTGGGGCCATGGACTGTGGGGAAGGAATTTGCTTCAGTTAGCATTCAAAGCTGAATCTTATCAAATTCACACTTTCTGTAACAATATGAGAACCAAACAGCAGCTTGAAAATCACACTTTTCTGATTTTTGTAATGCAGCTCTCCAGTCAATTAATGTGCACAAAAATGCATATATTAGTTTAAAATCAAAAAATGCATTATGTTTGGGGTAATTGCAAGCAAAAGTGTGCACTTTAGTCAAAACGCCATAAAAATGTGTATATTGGGAGAAATTCAACCTGAACTGTTGATGAATTATCATGAGTGGGGGTTTTTTTTGGGGGGGGGATGCAAATTGTTCAGGATATGTGGAGAACTGAATTGAAGATAGGGGAGAAAATGAGAGAACCAAAACTGAGAGATTTGCCCATCCTACACTTCACGAAGTCTTGTCCTCTGGAATCTTTGCAAATATATAAATTTAAAAGATTAATTGTCTTAGATATCCGCATAAATGCTTGTTTAGGATACCAGAGGACTGCTACAACAACATATTTATTGGAACAGGGTGTGAAATTCAGTAGCTAAGCAAATTATATTACATTAGCTCTGGCCTGGCTGAGATTCTTCCTGCCTGGTCAGGCAGATAAGCATTTTGGCTTCCAATATGAAGTTGAACATTAAACTGTAATTAAATTGGCATAAATGGATGTATTTAACATCTCTCTCCTTCCCCACAATTTCTACTTCAGCTGTTTGTGTTCTGTCATGGAAAGCCCAACTCCTTCTTACACCAGTATGCACAAACACACTCTTAAAAACACCATCCTAGAATCTCTTGCTGGGCATTTCTACAGTAAGGAACACAATTAAATGTTCAGTTTGAGCACAGATTTGGAAGACATATTAGTCTAAGGAGGAGGAAATAGCTCATGGGACATACAAAATGTGTGAATCATAAATGTTGGTTCCTTTATAAATCATCAACAACATGCACATTTTTAAAAAATGCATCGTGTAAGCTACGGCTTTTATCTCTATTACAATCTTATTATTATTTTATGGCTATTATTTATTCAATTTATTACCAGCCCTTCACAATCTGCTCCCACAGTGGGTTACAGAAATATAAAATTGAGTATTAAGAACAGTTGAAAGCAAATTACAGTCAAAGGATAAAGGTGGGTCCTGAAGACATATATCGCAGCAGTTGCAGCCCAGGGGAAAGATGTGTGTCTTCAGCATTCAACAAAAATGAAATAATAAAGGTGCCATTTAACATGCACACCAAATATCACAGCTGTTCTCCAGAGCTGCCTTTCCAAATGACTTTATATTTCAGCTTGGCTTTTTAAAGCAGTTTGGTTTTCTGCCACTCGCAGAGATTGCGTCAATCTAATTATGCAGTTCACCAGTTTATTGATTAACTGGCCAAACTGAAATTCAGCATGGCAGAATGGCAACGCAAACTGCCCATTATCACTCCTTCCCTTTCTGCCATTCCTAGATACATTCTTTGGATATTTAAACTGAAATTGACGTATCTGTAGGTTCCTTTGAGACTTTTTTCTTTTTTTGTAGAAAGTGATGAATGACTGCAATCAGTAGCACCCTTCTTACTCATAATAATTTGCAGTGCAATTTTGCAGATCCTAAGCGTGTGCATTATTTAGTTATTTTATTCATTTAACAATATTTTGCATATCGCACAACTGTAAAGAAATCCTCCAAGTGGTTTGCAAAGGTGTCAACACACAGAAAGGGGGTGTGGGGAGGAGAAAGGTGAAACCCAACCCTTTCCGCCGTGTTACATCACTGCGTTTAAGATGCCTGCAATTGCTGCATGTTTAGAGTTTGGAGGTTTGCCGTTGCTTTTCATTTCAAAATTCGTGCAGCCTTATAGGCATTGTTATACCCCAGAGGACCACCTTCTCTCCATCAACAGGCTGCCTCCAAAAGATGTCTCTCTGCTTAAGGAAGGAATGTAGGAGGCTGCCTTATAAGAAGTCAGATCGTTGGTCCATCTAGCTCAGTATTGTTTATACTGACCGGAAGAAGCTCTCCAGAGTTTCAGGCAGGGGACAGTCCTAGCCTTCCTGTGAGATGCCCAGGATTGAACATGGAACCTTCTGAGGGCGAGGCAGATGCTCTACCACTGAGCCACAGCCCTTCCCTCAATTATTCAGTGGGGCTCCTTCCCTCATCTCCTGACTGAAGCCTTTGCTGGATCGAAGAGCCTTCTGTCAGCAAGGGATGCTGACATGAGATGCAATCAAATAAGAACACCACCTGCTAACTCTAGACCCACCATCCTGCAGGAACAATCCTGATGACCTTCTTCCCCTCAGTGGATTGTTGCAAAAGTTGGAAGGATAACCCAGGCCGCAACTGGACTCAGGCATGCCCCAGTGGTGGTAGGGAACAGAACTCAGCTGGATCCTGCTAATTAATCAGAGATGCATTTTCAGTTGACTCTCAAGCCAGTAATTGGATAATTGCACCAATTAATTGATTAATGCTTTTGGCTCTACTACTAAGCCACTGGAGCAAACCCTAAATTTACATGGCAATTACAGAACATATGTAATGTTTGCAAAACATGCTGAGCGGGGAGAGGCTGGAACTGCAGAGTTACAACTCAGGTCACCTTTCTCCCAGTCAGTTGACCCCAATGACAGATTGCACTGCTAATTAAATCTAACACATAGCCTGCCTAGAGAGCTCGTTTCTGAATTGCTAGCTGAAACTTTTCAGTAGTTTTCTGTTTGAAATCTGACTTCAAGCCTTTTTGCAGCTATTAACTGAGCCACAGGTCTGGAAAACTGGTTCTTTGCTCCATTCCACTGCTTGAGCTGACATCTGGAAGCCAATAGACCATAGGTTGTTGTTTTTTTAAAATAAAAAATTGCAAATTATTGTATACTCAGTGTCAGGGACTGGCTGGACACTGAGGAGTGAGCACTAGGAAAAGGGGGGTTGGGAGAAGCGATCTGGGAGAGCCTGGAAAAGCCAGGAGATGAGAGACAAAGGCAGGAGAAACTGTAGGATTGGAGAGTGAAGAACAAGTACGAGAGGAATTTGTTTTAATTTGTTGAACAGCTTCTATGGATGTAGCACTGTTATCGTTTGCAGTGTATTCCTTTTGTAACTGATATATTTAAATTGTCAGGTTGTGATGTGATTTTATTATTACGCTTTTTATAAGGAAAGGTGTGTTATAAATGTCTTAAACAAGCAAAATAATGACCAAAGCAAAACAGCAGTAGCAAAAGCAACTTACCAATAGCCATCATATAATCCCACCGGTCTATCAGGCACATGCTGAAGATCAGATGATCTGAGGTTTGTCCTTGGCCAACGAGAGAAATGTTTCGCTCCAGGTTTTGGCAGACGGCAGCAGTCCAGCCTATTAGGAACCAAAGCACCACCAGGAATATCACAGCCAGCATCTTCATCACGCGCCCGCCTGTCATGTATGGCATTCGGTGAACAGTCCGTGACAGGAACACTTTCAAAACCCTGCGCAATCAAATAGACACAACGTCACAATACAGTTGCCGGTTCAAATTCAAGGTGCTTGCAGTAATTCACAAGGCGCTTGACAACTTGGGTCCAGAACAGCTTAAGGATCACCCGATTCCTTATACCCCTGCCCGATCACTGAGATCTTCATCTGCCGTACCATCAAGCTATGTTGGACTCCAGAGCTTTGATAAACTCCATGCTCATCACCCTGGCAAGGTCAATAGTTTGGGACAATGGGAGCTGTGATCCATTAATCTCTGGAGGGCCACAGATTAGCCACACAGCTTCCTTCAAAACATTTTCTTCTTATTATTTTTACAAATATCGCAATAATATTTTTAAATTTATACCCCACCCATGTGGCTGCGGTGCCCCAGCCACTCTGGGTGGCCTCCAACGCATATAAAAACATAAGAAAACATCAAACATTAATAGTAACAATCTGATCCAATATTTTAAAAGTCACAATAACTTTAAAATAAACGATTTGTATCAAATAAAGCCATTTTGAATAATCCATTAAAATCTAATAGTAATCAGTAAAATTAAAGGCCAGCAAACAATAAATTTAAAAGTTTAAAATTAAACGCCAGCAAACAGATAAATTACAATAAATAAATACTAATCTATAATCAGTTAAAAAATAACAGCAGCTCATGATACATAAAATACCACAAAACATACAAAACCATGTAAAAGGATCAAATTGAGAAACAAGGACATACAACTTATAAAATGATTTTTTAAAAATTGCCCTGAACTCCTCTCTTCCCAGCTGCTTCTGCTGGCAAAAATGTGCACCGAGGCAAGCACAATGAAATCAAGGCATCCAAAGAAATGTATTTCAAACCACCATTCTAGTGAACTGGCTCTTTAAATTAAAGTGCCTTCCCTGCTTCTCAGTACTTAAGAGGGCTAGGGCTGGCTCTACCATTAGTCAGGGTGAGGTGAACGCTTCAGGCGGTAGATTCTGAGGGTCAGGGGGAGAACAGAACTCTGTGTGCCCGCTCCATACTCCCTAAGCTAGTCTGCAGCCCTCAAGTGTAGTGGAAGACACTGTCTATTTGCCAGTGATGAACAGTCAACTACTGGTTTTTGGGACATGGGTTTGGGGTGTGCGTGAACCGTTTTGTCTGTTGCCTCGGGCAGCAAAATGTCTTGGATCTGCCCTGTCAATAGCACATAAATGTGTGTTTGGGGAAGAGCAGAGCGCTGCATGATTGGTAAAACCCCCAGTTACCCCACCATAGCACTGAATTATTGCTGCTGCCTATCAGCTACATGCACCAGAGAAAACAAACATACCATAAAAGCCAAGGGCATCTTTACAGAATTCTGTATCTAGAAAGTGTGCAGTATGTAAGGAAGGATCAACTAAATATCAGTTACACCAATTATTTTTAGAACAACCTGGGTGTCCTGTTTCTTACCCATGTCATCAACAAAAGAGCCTGGGAGAATTGAGATAAAAATCTAGCAAACCGCTGATCCGGAAGAAAAGTCACACCTACTATTTACAACAATGTAAATTATTCACTCCCACAAATTTCCCCCCTCCCCCCGCCGCAATACATTCTGCATTTTGGATCTTTCTTCTGGCTTTTGGATGTTGTCATCATCGCTACCCCATTATATAACCTTGACCTCACTGCTCACTTGTTTCTATGGTGGGCAGGAGGTAAGCCCCACCCCAACCTATCTGGGAAGCTAGGCAGGGCTGGGTCTGACTGGTACCTGGATAAGCAGACAGACGGTGAAGTCTGAGTGCTGCAAGCAAGGCTTGATGCCCTTTCCTCCCTCCCAGCCAAGTGGTGGGGCAGGAAAAAGAAACTGGCAGGAGAGTAAGGCTTTGAATGGCTCCTAGCCCCAATGGCTGTCATAACTATAACTTTAAGAACTGGTACCTGACCTTGCTTTCCCCCTCTTCTCTCCCCATCACTTTTTCTTTGAGTGCCACATCTTTTAGATTCTCTCCTTCTTTCAGTCTTAAATTCAGCTCTCCACATTTCCACATCAGTTTGCAATTTTTTATTTTTAAAAAAGTAAGAATGAAAATTCACCAGCATTTCAGTGCAAATTTCTCCAAATATATACTTTTTTGTGCAATCTTGCCCAGCAGGAACAATTTTGCAAAGCAAAATCTTCCCTAACACCCTTTTTTCTATGTTATTTACACACACACAATGTGCACATTTTAAGATATGTGGTTTTTCCCACACATTACTTGACTAGAGAACTTCTTTGCAAAATTCGGAGAAGTTCAAAGGATGGTTGTATTTTGGTTCGCACCTCGTTTTGGAAAGTGCGGATTGGGTACGTTCACCTTTAGATGGGAACTAAGTCATATTTCTCCCCCATCCCTAGAAAGGGCCGTGGCAGCTTAGCAGTGCATTCCCTTCTCCTCCCTGTTATTTGTCTCCCTTCCCAGTGGGGCTTGTTCGCGTGCTGTTTAGCTGTGCTTGGCAGTCTGAAGGAGGAGAGAGAGAAAGATGGCTCAGGAAAGAGGGGAACAGATTGGCCAGGGCAGTGTTTTCCCTTCTCCTCCTCCTCCTTTTCTGCTGTTACTTGGCTTCCTAACAGGCTGTGCTCACACACTGCTCTGACTGGAGGGCCTTGGCTTGCAGTCAGACAGAAAATGATGAACTGCACCAGCCTGAACTTTGGGCGAGTCAAGGAAAGAGCAGAGGAGTTGGAAATTACACAGCCCAAATCAATCTGCTCCCTTGCCCAGCTAGGCCCAAAAATCTCCAGTGCCAACAGCAAGGTTTATTTTATTTATTTATTTTATTTATATGTGATTGTTGTCATCCATGCGACGGTCACCTCCAGACTGGATTATTGTAACTCGCTCTACGTGGGGCTGCCCTTGAGACTGACCCAGAAACTCCAGTGGGTGCAGAATGCTGCAGCGGGACTCCTTACGGGGTCCTCACTGCGAGATCACATTCACCCGGTGCTATACCAGCTGCACTGGCTCCCGGTGGAGTACAGGATCAGGTTTAAGGTGCTGGTTTTAACCTTTAAAGCCCTGTACGGCCTAGGACTCTCGTACCTACGGGACCGCCTCTCCTGGTATGTCCCACAGAGGAACTTACGATCTTCAAACAAAAACATTTTGGAAGTCCCAGGCCACAGAGAGGTTAGGCTGGCCTCAACCAGAGCCAGGGCTTTTTTGGTTGTGGCTCCGATCTGGTGGAATGCTCTGCCACAAGAGATTAGAGCCCTGCAGGACTTGACATCTTTCCGCAGGGCCTGCAAGACAGAGCTATTCTGCCAAGCCTTTGGTCAGGGCACAGCCTTACTCCCTCCTTCACAGAACTCTTCACAGAACTCTACCCAATGGTTGCCATCAATTTGATTTGAAGTAATTTTTTTAATGAAATGATTTTAAAATGTTGTCTTATTTTATTGTTGTTAGCCGCCCTGAGCCCAGCTTCAGCTGGGGAGGGCGGGATATAAATAAAAATTTATTATTGTTGTTGTTGTTGTTGTTGTTGTTGTTGTTGTTGGCATCCGACTGCCTTGAGAGAGTTCACTTCCGGAGAATGAAGTCAAACTGCTGTGTTAGCAGCACCAAAGTGACCTCTCTAGGCAGTGTGTATGGAGGTCCTTGGGTCCAAGGGAAAGCAATATGCTTGGCACCAGCAGGACTGCTGGAGCTGCTGGAAGAAGGAGTACAAGGACTCTACTCTGGATTTGTATAGGGTTTACTGCTTTGCCTTTTCTTTTCCCAGTGGAAGTTTAGGATCAGAGTTTTCCTTCTCTTGAAGGGCTGCCTTTCCAGGTTGATGAGCCTCACTTCCCTCTATAGCATGTGCAGAAACCCCCTTCTTGATCACTAGACCCACACTTGGTCTCGTCTGCTCAATTCGCTGGAGTCTGTACAGTGGTACCTCTGGTTGCAAACGGGATCCGTTTCGGAGGCCCATTCACAACATGAAAAGCCCGCAACCTGAAGCGCCGGTGCACGGTGTGATTTGGCACTTGTGCAAATACACAAAGCGCAATTGGCGAAACCCGGAAGTAACCCTATCCGGTACTTCTGGGTCGCCGCGGGACGCAACCTGAAAAGAGACAACACGAAGCAAACGTAACGTGAGGTATGACTGTATTTCAATGCAGGGGGAGTCCCCAACTCAACGAGGGTTTGAGACCCATCGGCTACCCCCACCTGGTTGAGCTGGCCAGTCGAAGCTGATCCCCAGGGTGTGGCCACGGTTGCATGCTGGCATCTCCTGGGAGCCACAGGTGAGAGATGAATGAAGGGTCCCCACCAAAGGTAGACAAACTAAACCAGAAGGAGCACGATGTGCCCCCTTGCTAGAGGTACTGCCCCTCCCCACCCCACCTTCTTCTCCAAGAAGCTCAAGGTGTCGTATCTGGTCCCTACCCTGCCTTATTTAATTACCACAACAACCATGAGGGGTAGGTTAGGCTGAGAGGCAGTGACTGGCCCAAGTATTTCTAAACTGCTTAATTAAAAAAAAAACTCTTAGCAGTATAGATACAAAAAACACAACATAAAATAGTACAATAAAACAGAAACAAAAGAACAGTGAAATAGTATTATAAAAACAGAAAACAGAATTACAAAGAAGGAAATTCAGCAATAGCGAGGTTCCAGCTTATGGGTCAGGGCAAAAATATATGTCTTTGCAATATGGCTGAAGCTACTGATGGATGATATTGGGACGCAGGTGGCGCTGTGGTCTAAACCACTGAGCCTAGGGCTTGAAGGTCGGTGGTTCAAATCCCCGCGATGGGGTGAGCTCCCATTACTCGGTCCCAGCTCCTGCCAACCTAGCAGTTCTAAAGCACGTCAAAGTGCAAATACAGTGGTGCCTCGCAAGACGAAATTAATTCGTTCTGCGAGTTTTTTCGCCTTGCAAATTTTTCGTCTTGCAAAGCACCCTGCACCCTGGGTATTAACGGTTTTAAGAAAAAGGAAACAAACTTGCAAGACGTTTTCGTCTTGCGAAGCAAGCCCATAGGGAAATTCGTCTTGCGAAGCAACTCAAAAAACGAAAAACTCTTTCGTCTTGCGAGGCATTCGTCTTACGAGGTACCACTGTAGATAAATAGGTACTGCTCCGGCAGGAAAGTAAACAGCGTTTCCGTGCGCTGCTCTGGTTTCGCCAGAAGCAGCTTAGTCATACTGGCCACATGACCCGGAAAAACTGTCTGCAGACAAATGCCGGCTCCCTTGGCCAGTAAAGCAAGATGAGCACCGCAACCCCAGAGTCATTCGCGACTGGACTTAACTGTCAGGGGTCCATTACCTTTACCTTACTGATGGATGATGCATTGCAGGTGGCAGGATAAGAACCTAAGAAGGTGGCTAAATTTGTGGCCCTACAATGCCCACCAGCTCCAGCCAGCATGACCAATGGTCAGAGATGACAGGGGTTGTAGCTCAGCAACATCTGGAGGAAAACTGGTTAGTCCCCATGCTTTAGGTGTATGCCTCTTTTCTACCACCTGATTGTGAACCTGTCTGCCTGTCCGCCCAGGGTTTTTTAAGAGAGCTGGATAGACTTGCTAAGTGTCATTTGCTTTCCATAGTCCCAAGTGTGCTCCAAGACCAGCTGACGCTGATTTGCAACCCATCTATACAGCAGATGGGGCTGACGGGAGAGCCAGCCAGAATTTTTATTCTTTGCCAGATTAGGTAACGTCCCTTGCTTTGTATAAATGTGCTGGACAGGAAGCCAAAGCTCTCACGCATATGTGCCCTGAGGGATCTATAGAACAACTGTTTTCTTGGCTAGGAAAAACAAAGTCTCAGGAACCAAAGTGACAATGAAATGATGCCAAAAAGAATGATTATTTGAAGCTGAACAACTATGCATGTAAGCAAATGTGGGTATATGTGCATCAAATGCAAAACTACAAATTACAGTTATAAACTCTGCAAGCTATAGCAGCTATACAAAAAACAAAGAAGTCTTCCAGACAATACAAATAATAACTGATGATATCTCCAGGATTAGATCTAGCTTCATGCTTCATCAGAATCAAATGGAAGAATTATTTGGGGGAGGGGGCAGCCATTAATCCCTGCCACCCATCAATTATTCAACATACACTATCTGAATTGTTTGCAAAACAACATTATAAGGCTTATTAGGTGGATACGGAGGTGCTGCTGTTGCTAAGGGCACTTGGCATCTTCCCTGCTGCGGAGATTCACTCACTTCCAACAGGAGCATCTTACAGCAATAAACGTAGGTCCAGGAACACAGTAAATGATGCACTGTGCCTTTAACAGTTGTGTGTCTGGCACAAATTAAACAGGGTAAGCCTTTTCTAGTATGGAAACACTATCATAGGGAAAGCTTCACCTGTGGACATTCTGTCTGTCAGACATCTTATTACTTGTGCGTGGCCCCTTATTTGCTTTCGGGCCCCATACTTTAGCACCGCAGCTTGTAACATTAAGAATGCTGATTTATTTTATTTTTATATTTGCTGAGGACAAACTTCTTAACAAACTAAAAGCATCATTTGGAGGAACTTGAACTTAACTAGTTCATTCTGTAAAAGGACGTACTGAAATTAGTTCCATTTTGGACAGGATAAACTAGAACTAAAACAAGTTGCTTTTAAAAATGGCTTGTCAGGCACTACCTGTGGCCCCCAGAAAGTTGTCTAATGAGCAATGTGGCCCTTGGGATGTTGAGGGGCTGTGACAACTCCAGAGCTGAACTCAGCAGGGCCTTCAAAGCATTCGCAGACAAAGTCCACCTGGACAGGAGCTTGTGCAGGTCACATCTTGTGGGATGCCGTCAAAGTGTACATCCAAATATTAATACACCCTACATTACAGATGGGTCACTGTCTTTGTCACAGTGTTCTTCTTAAACAATTATAAAATCCTTCATATTGTACTGGTGCTGGGGCAAGCTAATTATTTGCTTCTAAAAAGCACTGAGAGATCACTATCTCACCCATCAGCCATTTGCCTACTTTTTCCCTTATCAAAGTTTTCCAGAACAAGGAGTACAAAAGATTTCAAGGTCAATATTTATCAGGAAGCTTACACATGAAAATAGATCTGAGTCATGGTCTCTAGTAATCCTCTCCTGCACAATGCATTCAAAACTTCCTTTATAACCACCAGGTCCAAATTGGAGTCAACTGTTTCAGCTGAATTTGCACCTCTTATAGCAAAACCTTGTGGAACCAAGCAACCTGCCAGTTCTGACTAGGCTTGAGGGACCAAAGCTATTAGATGTGGCACTGTTCAAAATTCAGGCAGTGCTTGCTCCCTAGATAACTTCTTTTGCTGTTTAAAAACCAACAGGAGTTTCACGACAAATTTCTTCACATGCAGGAAATATATTTTTATAGTGGCTCTCTTTTAAAAAACAAAAACACAGATATGTTTTAAAAATGTATCAGAGCCGAAAAATAAAATTCACCTTCTTAGCTGTGCATGTTTAGTCAGTAGTATAGCTGCGCATAGCGAAGGCTCCTAATAATCTCCAAAACTAATAAACGATTTAGAAAAATGGATTGTAAACCTTTTTGAACAAAGTGGGCACATCTTGAATTTTGAGGAAATGTTGTGGGCACCCGTCACAAAAGGCTGCTGAGGGGTACCATGCGCACAACACAAAATAAATTTAAAAATATTTCCTATTTTTGTTCTTATTGGCTGCCAATTTATTCACTTTTCCTGCTTTGATATGGAAGGGTTTTCTCTAGTAAATGAAAGCCATTGCTTCAAGAAAGTCCCCTCACCCCGGCCACTTGTTCCTTTCTGATTTAGTAGGCACTTTGAGAAGTCGTGCTGGAAGAATACTAACAGTGCCATTTAATATGACACTATGCAATTCTTCTAGTGGGTTTTCCAAGTAAATTAATTAGATAACAGCTACTTATTACTAAAGTCAAGGTTTTCTCCACAAAAAGACCAATGGGTTTTCATGAGCCTGGTGGAAAGTTGATTCTGAATATAACAACAACAAAGCTAACTTCTATGCATGTGCCGTTGCATGAAAAGTCTTGTGAGACATTTTGGAACACTGCAATCCTGTGGCACGTTTACACCGAAGCGTGTCCAAGTATGTTCAGTGAGACCTACTGCTGAGAAAGATTGGCAGCTAAAGGACTATTCCTACGGGATGGAGATGGAAATGACCCATCTCTTTCAAAAAGGCAAAAAACAAAGGTAAATTGATAGGAAAATAATGTGCACTGCCAACCTCTGAAAAGCTATGGCAGAAGGAAAGATTCTTTCTGCTCTGATTAAGCTCACTTTGGCAAGAGGCTCTGCAAGCAAAAAGGTACCCAGCTGTGGAGTGCTCCTGCGTGAGACCAGTCTTTACCTCTGCATATATTATCCATGCTATTGATTATTGTCACTTAAACAGATCAATTAACTTCAAGCTCTAGTGGAGATGAGTTCCTTTAATTATACTCTGTGCTTCAAATAGAAGGGCATATCCTTTTTCTAGTGGAAAAGGGAGATTTACAATTTCCCGAATACTACCCTCGTTCACCTTTTTTATTTCAAAGGGAGGGGATTCATTTGAATAAGGGTATATGTAAGTTTCTGAACTTAAGCAGGAATGATCAGATGCACAAATATAGGATTTTTTTAGGGGAGGGACAGACTTGACAGCAGTACAAGCAGAAAGGATCTAGGGGTCTTGGTAGACTGCAAGTTTTAATATAAGACAACAGTGTGATGCAGCAGCAAAAAAAAAGCTAATGCTATTCTAGGCTGTCAACAGAAGTACAATATCCTGATCAAGAGAAGTCATAGTTACACTTTATTCTTCCTTGGTTAGAGTACTGTGTTCAGTTCAGGGACCACAGTTTAAGAAGGATGTTGACAAGCTGGAACGTGTGCAGAGGAGGACACCCAAGATGACAAAAGGTCTGGAAACCAAGCCTTATGAGGAACGGTTGAGGAAACTGGGTATGTTTAGCGTGGAGAGGAGGGGACTGAGAGGTAACATGACAGGCCTCTTCAAATATCTAAAGCATGGGTAGGCAAACTAAGGTCTGGGGGTTGGATCCGGCCCAATCGCCTACTAAATCCAGCCCACGGACGGTCCGCAAATCAGCGTGTTTTTACATGAGTAGAATGTGTCCTTTTATTTAAAATGCATCTCTGGGTTATTTGTGGGGCTAGTGGCGGAGCTTCATGCTCCAGCACCAGGGGCAGGGCGTGCATCCTGGGGGTGGGACATGCTACCCGCAGGGGTGGGGTGCCCAGCACAGGGGGGGGCAGCCGCAATGGCACCCTGGGGGTCGTGCTGCCGAGGGCGGTGCGCTCCCCCCCCGCACTTCTCTTCTTCCGCCAGAGTGTGGGGTCTGCCTGGTGTTTTTACATGAGTAGAATGTGTGCTTTTCTTTAAAATGCGTCTCTGGCTTATTTGTGGGGCATAGGAATTCATTCATTCCCCCCCCCCAAAAAAATAGTCCGGCCCCCATAAGGTCTGAGGGACAGTGGACCGGCCCCCTTCTGAAAAAGTTTGCTGACCCCTGAAAAGGGCTGTCACATGGAACACGGAGCAAACTTGTTTTCTACTGCTTCCGAGGGCTAAGACCCAAACCACTGGATTCAAATTACAAGAAAGGAGATTCTGACTAAACATCAGGAAGAACGTTCTTTTCATGAACTTCCTTATCTTGCTGTGCAATCCTACACATATCTACTCAAAAGTAACTCCCTAGCATTTACATCTAAGTTTGTGGGTTTCAGGACTCCAGCCTCAGGAGCCAAGCCCATCAAAGAGATAACAAAAATACAACTTGCCTGTGTGTTCTTATGATCTGTAAACAAGTAAAACAATCAGCAGACTAGAAGTTATTGGCAGGGTACATGTTTTGCGTCAATGAAGCCCCCAGATTGTTCCTGAGACTCTCCAGGTTAAAAAATAGCAGGGTTGAGGAAAATCTCTCCTGAGAGATTAGACAGCTGCTGCAGCTTCCAGTCAGAATCAACAATCCTGAGCTAAATGGACAAGTGCTCTGAATTCCAAAGTAGATGTGACTGGCCTTTGGCTGTTCATCTCGAGTTTCGCATCCATTCTGGATCAAGGCCATGATGTGGGTGGAGGCAAGCCTTTAATCCTTTGATTCCACCATGATCTTGATCTGGACACACAAACACACACAGGGCAGGCGGGTGCTGCTGTTTGCCCCAAGGGGATCATTGTCATTAGCACTAATAGCAAACAGTGGCTGTGGTGGATCCTGGGACAAATAGGTGGTACAGGGGGCCCTGATGCAGATCAGGATTGCACCAGGGGAAAAGGGTTACGTTTCCTCTCCCCACATGCTATGGAATCAAGTTGCTCCCTTGCACAACCGCAATTTAACAATAGCAGCAACAAAAGAGGACGCACACGCGCACACACAAATCATGCAAAGTCTAATCAGGTCCTCAATGTCTGGCCCCAATCCAGCATTAAGCCACTTCATATGTCTGCCCAAAGCAGAGCTCTGTTGTCATTTCCCAGGCTCCCACAAAAAGCCTCCAAGCCTTCAGCTGCTGCTGCTTCTGTAGCATAACCAGTGACCTCAAGCTGTGCAGTGATACATCCCATTAACACTTCTGTAAACCGTTTAGTCTTGCTTTGAAGCCTGATGTAAGCCTGGCAGCTCTCTTTGCTTGGAATGCTACAAGTGATATAGCAGCAAAGATCATAGCATGGCAAGTATAGGCATTACTACCAAAGTAAATACAATTTGTGTAGTTCTGTTTTCAAATGCAGAAATGGAATGAAAGGGCAACAGTACAACTCCAAGCTGTGCACAAATAATCCACAGGGAAATGATGGGATATATATATATTTTTACACAGTGTGGTTTGGGCACAGGGTCAAGCTGCAGCTAAGGATGGATGAAGCTGCCAGTTTCAATACCTCTTGGTTTATCATTTCTCCAGTCTTAAATACAGTTTTCCCCATTCCCACTTCAGTTTGCAATTAAAAGAAGTATTCAGGAAAATCCGGACTGAAAGAGCATACTGAAATACTATCAAAATAAGACAGGGATACTGTGAGTTGCTCTTCTGTCCAGAAGTGTGGGATATATCCTGTTTTGGATAGGATTATTCTCCCCATGAAGAGGCAGGTGCCCAGCCTGGAGACACTGTTGGAGACAACACTGCCACTGAAGGCACAAGCGCTCTCGTTGGCACAAGGTGCCTTCTGCTAGCTTCAGTGGGTAGCTCAAAGATGGCAGCACATTCTGGACAGGGGTAGTCTGGCTTTGGCTGTCTATGCTCTAGTAACCTGTAGTTTGGACTACTACATAGGCGCCGACTCCATGGGGCTTGAGGGGGCCCGAGCCCCCTCAAAAATTTGTTTGGGGGGGCTCCGCCCCCCCAATAATCTCCGGCGCCCCTCCAGCAGAGCGCCATCGCCGCCCCTCCCCCAGCCCAAAATGCACAGGGTCGGGCTGCATGCCTCCTGCCCTCCCTCCCGAGCAAAAGCTCCAATCAATTTCCTTCGGAGCTGATTAATAGGCGCAGCACGCTCTCCCCTATTCGCTCACGAGGAGGCGGCGCCACTTTATTTGCATATTCATGAGCTTATTTATTATTCATGAGCTTTCCCGGGGCCCCCCAATATTTTTTATAAGTCCGCGTCCCTGGACTACTACAATGTGTTGTTGTAATAACATCAGAGGAGCCCTGCTGGATCTGCCTCAAGGACTGCCTCTTTCCATATGAACCTGAGGTCATCTTCTGAGTGTCACAGTCTGGTCTATGGGCGACTGAAGTTCTGGCTGAGGATGTCGGGACCAGAGGCAAGATGGCGGGGTGGGAGCAGGAATGAGAGTCCAGAAGCCAGGGATCTGAGGGTCAGGAAGCAGGGGGTCATGAAGTCAAGGGTCCAGGGGTCAAGAAGCAAGCAGTCAAGAAGCCGAGGTCCGAGGATCAGGAAGCAAGAAGCCAAACACAGCAAGGCAGGAAACATGTTGCTGTGGCAAAGAGCTGAAGGGAAATGCTGACCTTATACCCCTTCCGGGCTCTAGCCACCAGGTGCAGTGAGTTACCAAGCGGCCTCACCTGTGCGGCCATGCCTTGCCTCTCCTGAACAAACTTAGGAAGACCCCAGTCCTGCGAAGCCCTACTGGTCACAGGGCCTGGCTCCAGCACGCACACCTGACACTGAGGCCCTTCTTGGTGTGCCTCCTCCATGAGAGGAGAGTGGCAACACAAGAATGGGCCTGTTCTGAAGGCTCCCTGTTTGTAGAATACTCTCCCAGGAATGTTTGCCTGGCACCTTCATTATACACTTTTAGGTGCCAGACAAAAGCATTCCTCTTTAACCAGGCCTTTGGCTGATTGACATCCAGTGCCCTTTTAAAATGTTTGTGAGGGTATTGGGTTGGTTTTTCTTTTTCTTTTGATTGTGTATTTTGTGCTTTTATATTGCACTTTTATCTTGTGAACCACCCTGAGCCCTGCGGGTATAGGCGGTATACAAATTTAGTAAATAAAATAAATCTGGCCTATCTCCCATCCACTCCAGCATCATGTTCTCACAGTGGCCAACCAGATGTCTCTGCTAGAAGGACCTGAGTACAACAATATTTGCCCTACCTCTGATTCTCAGCCACTGGCTCTCAGGGGCATATGGCCGCCTACAGTGGAGAAAGAGCACAACCATTATGGCTGGTAGCCATTGACGGATATATTCTCCATGAATTTGCCCCTGCCTTAGAGGGCAAATTTTCCAGTTGTGGGGAGAGGGCTGTTACATCTCCCTGCAGCTGGAAGATTCAAAACCAAGGCTGCCATGGCAGCAGGCTGTCCCCATTCCACAACACAGAAAGGTAAGCGGTATTCCAAAAGCCCGTAGAAGAGGCCAGCTTTTGTGAAACATTCAAATGAGATCGACATGGTTATGCTCAAATGGGACCTTGACAGCATCATCATTATTATTATTTTTGCCTTATTAGGCAACCATTTCTAGATAAAGCTTTAATCTCCAATCACATCTTACCAGGTAATTTATTGACAGCAGCCAGGTGGATTAATGCAAAGTTGACTCCCAGTGGATTAGGCACTGTTACTGCTCCTGAAATTTCTACTTCACTGCAGAACGTACATTATTAAAGTATTTCCTCCAAGGGCAACTTTTCCAATAGTTTCGTCCAGTGTATAATTAAATATCTCTCATAAACACACACTCTTGCGGAGCAAATCAGTTCCTGCCCAAGATGGATCAAACTGCAGGTATAGGCAAACTCAGCCCTCCAGATGTTTTGGGACTACAACTCCCATCATCCCTGACCACATCCTGTTAAAATAAAAAAAAAAATCCTTCCTGTAGCACCTTAAAGACCAACTAAGTTAGTTCTTGGTATAAGCTTTCGTGTGCATGCACACTTCTTCAGATATCTGAAGAAGTGTGCATGCACACAAAAGCTTATACCAAGAACTAACTTAGTTGGTCTTTAAGGTGCTACAGGAAGGATTTTTTTTTTTTTACTATGGCAGACCAACACGGCTACCTATCTGTAACCACATCCTGTTAGCTAGGGATGATGGGAGTTGTAGTCCCAAAACATCTGGAGGGCCGAGTTTGCCTGTGTCTGGATCAAAGGATCCACGGTTACATCAAAAGCACTGCTGCTTGCAGCAGCCAGGTGAGGAGGGGGGGGCATTATTTTTCACACAGTTGTTTCTCCTGCACCATTCCAGGGCAGTACAAGGGAGAAACCCAAGGATTAGACCCCTACTCAAGAGATCTGAAGAGCTTTGGAACCTGTGGATATAAGACCTCCAGCATCCCCAGCCAATCCCAAAATGCCCCCTAAATGCTTTAAGAGTTTCTGCTGGTGGGAAAACTGGTGACAGCAAGCTAGAGTTTCTCTTAGGGCAGAGACCACCGCAGCCAAAGCACTCCCCTCCATCGGTAAAATTATGCTATTGGGTTCTAGACTACTGGGGAAATTAAGCATAGGCTTCCGAAGGCAGATGAAAACTTTGAAGAAGTCTGTTTTCCGTGCCCCCCAAAAATATAAAAATCACAGATCATCACTGCAATCTCCTCTGTACATGTGCACGCACACACGCAAAATGAAATTACACAGAAATTACACTTCACCCAGAAACAAAAATGATAACATATGTAGTACCTGTGCAGCTTGAGTGTAACAGTTCCGTAAACAGTAGTAAATCCCAAAAGGCGAACCCATCTTAGGAGAACACAGCGAAATGTGCTTGGCTCAAAGTACAAAATGATAACCTAGAAAACAAAACAAAAGACATACAGAAGATATGTAGCAACTTCAAGTGAATCACAGAAGCCCTTCCTGGTTCATAAACAGAACGAGGGTTGGACACTGGGAGGTGCACTTTTTCCAGTGTTCCTGAGTGATTTCTGAGTTTGCTGCTACTTTATCTTTCTGCGTTTGCTGCTTACTTATCTTTCGCAGCCTAAATTGAAGGAGTGTAAAGAGCAGTCTAGCCCATTCAGTTGCAGCTGACTATACGGTAATATTTAATGAAGAAATAAAAGCCCACTATTTATAACGTGAAATAAGCACCCATGCTGATGTGTAGATAATAGCAATAAACAAACTTGCTGCCAGAGTGGTTCAATTAAGTGGTATGTGCCTGCTTAACTAAAAATGAATGTTTTAATAAAGTGTCTTGAAGGAAAAGTTATAGCATAGCATTTCCCCTCCTTGATAATTTTTAATCATCGCTTTTTGGCTTTCAGGCTACACATCACTTTCCTTTCATTTCCCCTATGGTGCGTGATGCTGCGCTGTTAGTGAATTTGCCTCTGAATGGAACAATAAAGAACAAAAGCTCTTAGTACAAACAGTCTTACTTGGGATTTTTGATTTGCTTAGGCCGGAAGCTCTCCAGCAAGGTGGCGGAAAAGTCAGGACTCCTGCACCTTTCAAAGCTGCAGAGATGAATTTCAGCACGTGCAGCTTGTCATGCAATTACGCCTGCCAAAATCCCCTGTTCTGTACAACTGCAGAAGGTTCAGGAGTCCTGTCCTCTTTTTCACCTGGTCACTCTACTTCGCCAGGAGCACCCGAATCCAACCTTTGCAGCTTCTCAGATTTCTCAGATCTGACTGCTTAACCACAGCCAAGCACGACTCTCTTCCCTTTTGCTGGGGAAACCCTGCTGCAGCCATGAGTTAAGAGGCCCCACCATGGATCTGTATAGACCCAGCTAACAACTCTGTTAAGTTACCAATGTCTCAGCGGAGGCTGAATTCAGTAAGGAAGGGTTTGAGAGACAATGCAAGACAGAGCAATGCAAGACAGGCAAGGCAGAGGGAAAGCTTCTCAAGTTGTTGTTGGCATCTGTCTGTCTTGAGGGATAACAGAGCGTGCCTCCAGGGGTTAACTCAAACCAATGAGCTAGCAGAACCAAAGTGACCACGGGGCGCAAGCCGGAGCAGTATGTATGGAGGCCCTGGGCTGCCCAGATGACAAGACCCTCCCCCCTTGGCCTCACTGATGTCACCCAGAGGAAAGCAGAGCAATGTGTTTGGCACCAGCTTAGCTCCAGAAGGAGGCATAAAAGGCCATCTAACCATTTTAGGGTCTCCACTCCAGATTTGTGTAGGGTTTACTCCTCAAACAAGCCAATAATCTGGGCTGAAGGAACCAACCAACCAACCAACCCAGAACTCAGCTTGAATAAGTGTGTTGGATACAGCTCCCATCATCCCTGACCATTGCCCATGCTGGCTAGGAAAGACGGGACTTGGAGTACAGCAACACCTGGAGAACCACCACAGGTTCCCCACACCTGAGGTGTACTCACCTCTTCATACTCAAGAGTTGTACTTTTCTAACAAAGGTATTTCTCTTTTTTAAAAAATTAAAACCGGTGTCCATATTTTGATGGGCTAGCTCAGGCTTCCTCAAACTCGGCCCTCCAGATGATTTTGGCCTACAACTCCCATGATCCTTAGCTAGCAGGGCCAGTGGTCATGGATGATGGGAACTGTAGTATCAAAACATCTGGAGGGCTAAGTTTGAGGAAGCCTGGGCTAGCTATATTGGTCCTGACCAATAGCTCACTCTAGCAGTAGCTGTTTTATGGGCCAAAGTAGATTATACATTACAAGTATGATTGTATTATGTAAAAGTAAGAGTTAAAGATGTAGAGCAAGGTTTATTTGTTTTTTAGAATGCCAGACTAGGACCTGGGAGAGCAGGATTCAAATCCCCACTCAGCCATATAGCCTCCTGGGTGACTTTGGGGCAGACACTGCCTCTCTCAGCCCAACCCACCACACAGGGATAAAATGGGTCAAGGGAGAATTGTGAATGCCACACCTTGAGCTCTTTGAAGACAAGGTGGGATATAAATGTAAGCAGAATTTGTTTTCTGGGGGTTTTTATTGTGGGGGGATTGGAAAGTTGTCTATACAAGTGGATATAACAAGTATATAACATATGAAGAGGATAGATGAATGAACACAGCTACAATATGCCAAAAGGAGAATAACAACAAGCATTTCCAGTTTAGTTTCTCTACAACAGCCATAGGCAAACTCCGGCCCTTGAGATTTTTGAGACTACAATTCTCATCATTCCTGACCACTGGTCCTGCTAGCTAGGGATGATGGGAATTGTAGTTCCAAAACATCTGGAGGGCCAGAGTTTGCCTATGCCTGCTCTACAATAAGAGAGTTGGTTAACGTTAAGACATTTTCTGGTGTTCAAATAAGCTTCTAGTTACTTCAGATGTATAAAGTTAATTACAGGAGAATAAACTGTGGGAGGGGAGGGGAAATCAAAGTGTGCAACTCTAATTACTTTTCTAGCTGTTCTGTGGAGCAGGTATTAAAGGGAAACCGGTGTTCTTAAATGTCATCCCTCAGCTAATAAGTATCATAATAATTAATGGCTCTCTGAGCAAAGTTGCTTAAGGTCAGTTCTTTTAAATTCTAAATAAAGCCACTAAATGAAATTTTCAAAAGCATCCTGGTGACATGCCAAGTGGCATTCGCTTTAATTAGGGCCAACATGCTTTATGTTCTCTGCACACTCATCCTAAACAAGTGACGGGGAAGGAAGTCTCATAGACTTGGGATAGCTAAGCGCTGTGGGTTCTAGTCCCATGTTGGGCAAAAAGATTCCTGCATTGATGGAGGGCTGGACGGCCCTTGTGGCCCCTTCCAACTTTACAATTCTATGATTCTATTACTTCAGTAGCATTTCCTTCCCTGTGCTTGAACAGCAATGCACGCAATAAACTAGTTCCATTCAGGGATGGATGAATGCAATGAACATGTAAATTTGATGTCAATTTTAATCTGTACATTTAGCTTATAATGTATATTTTTAAAACTCGCTTTTATTCGTGTTTCGATTTAGTTTTTTATTGACACTTACAATGTATATTTTTTACATTCTTTGTAAAGCACTTGGAGGTTTTTGTTTACAATTAAGTGGTATGAGAATTTTGTTAAATGCAATGAAATGTGAACTGTTTTGTTTTATTAAAAGAAGTAATGCAGCCCTAGGAGATGAGTCCTGAAACCCTGGGGAGGGGTTATTGCACTAAAATGCTTATCCCTGGGGCTTTGGTTCACTTTTGGAAAGACCAGATAAGAAGCTTTATTGGCCGTGTGTGCATGCGGTATGCAAAATGGAGAGTCCCCATTCACGCATATATACAGCAGGGGTGGGGAACCTGTTGACCTTCCAGGTGTTGCTGGACTACAGCTCCTGATATCCCAGGTTATTTGCCATGCTGGATTGAGCCAATGGAAGCTGGAGTTGAACAACATCTGGAAGGCCACAGTTCCCACCCCAATATACTCATGTACAGCTTGCACACACATAGGCCACATCTGCACTATACATTCCAAGCAGCATCATAACACTGCAAACTGTCATGGCTCTGCCCCCCACCAAGTATATTTTGTTATGGGAGCTGAGAGTTGTTAAGGGACCCCATTCCTCTCACAGAGCTACCCCTTCCCAAGTGGTTTAACAAGGAATCCCTCTTCCAAACAAGCAGAGGGGTCCTCACTCCTGCCTTGCAGGAACAGTAATTGGGGGAGGAGGGAAGGGAGAAGGAAGTTTGCCCAGGGAGACTTCAATGATGAGAAGCATCCTAAGCCTCTTAGACTAGGAGCCAACGACCTCCACCCCCCAAGATCTCTCTGAAGGAAAGACAAGGCTTTGGGGGCTCTGAGAGAACTCCTGAGTTGGGTGCTCTCATCTAGGGGAGATTTCAGAACAAGAAGACATAACACAGGGCAATAGTGCACTCTGTTTCCAGTCATCTTAACAGAGCTATGGTATTAGGAGCGTGCAGGGGGTTACTTTTGGAATTTTGGTTTCTTTTCTTTTTTAAAAAAACAACAGCACAACAGACTTCACAGGGATGCATTGGGCACTAGAAGTGGTAGTTATTATGCAAACTGAAACAACTGTCAACAGACGGTTGGAGAGAAAAAGCATCAAAAGATAATAAAGGGGTGACAGAAACTAAATACAAGAAGCTTTTCATCTAGGCCTCATTATAGGCTTTATACACAAAGCTCCACAAGCTGGTGCATAAATCTTGGATGGCAAGATCAAATGTTTATTTCAATCAAGGAGACGAAAACAGAGTTATCTAACAGAAAAGTGTCGCCTCAGCATGTTTCCACATGAACAAACTCGAGAAGAACTATCCTTAGTTTTCCTTCTTCCCATACTTTTCCTAACATATATACTGTGAGTGGCCTGGGTCAAACGTAACACGAAACCATGGCTTAGTGTTATGTATGAACCCTGCACAGCAGTTTAACTATAGTTACAGCTTTGTCTACAGCCAACAAACCAAGATCTGAAGCCATGGTTTGTTGTTTGCTTACAAACCTTGATTTGTTTTAACTATTGCTTGGCATTACATGTGAATCCAGTACCTTCTCCTTAACCATGGTTACTCTGAAACCTTAGCCAAGACATTCCACAGACTACAAAGGCACGAGGCAAGAGATGTTGGAAAAAAGAAACCAAACTTTGTAGAAACCATGGTCTGCTTGATTACCGTGGAACCACTGATGGTTTACTCATGGTTTGTTAAACAAACGATGTGTCTTTATTCCTCTTCCTGTTTTTCTATGCCACTTTTCTCATCTCAGAAATGTAAGAGGCTAGAAATAGGCAAAGGTAGTTAGCATCTTTCCTTTACATGTTCTATAATGGCCATCTGTTCCCTAAGGTAGGTGTTCTAACCAAAACAAATCAGTGTCTTTCTTTTCTTGTATTGTTCCACAATGTACCCACGTACAACAAAAATAGCAGTATGTTTTCTGAAAAATCCAGTGTCTATATATGTTGCTTGATTCCGGATGGTGGGGGGGGGGGATTGAGTCAATTTCCCTGTTTTATAACAAATGCCAGAAGGGCAACAGATTATTTGGGTTTCCCTTCTATATACAAGACATATTGAAAGAACAGTAGACAGATTTTGTAGCTTAGTTTAGGCATCAATAGCTTTGTTTAAAGGGGAGGGGAGAGGGGGTGCACAAAGTCCGCAAGCTATTTTTCACAACCTGTTGGCTAATAAATAAGACTGGAAGCCACGGAAGCTCAGTATTTTCCTAAGTGTGCCCCTGTGTTTCTTTCCTTCGATACAGCTCTGCCGTGATCCAGCTCCTGTTTATGAGGTGCTGCTTGTCTACAATGGATCTGGGTACATCGTGTAACACCCTTAAGTTAAAAAGAAGAAAAGGAAATGGTTGTGGCGACTCCACAATTCTTCGGAGGATTGTGTAGGACAGGCTGTTGCAGTGTAAACTGCTACTGTGAGCAGCCCACGTCTAAGAGATTTCAGGAATGTATAAAGGGGAGGCAGTGGTGCCATGAGAGAAGGGCTTCGGACTCTACTTAGCAGGAAGGAGCTGCAGCAGATCCCAAACTTGGCAGGGCTATCTTATCATACTTTAAAGTGGGTGAAGTAAATACGCACTACCATCTAAAGCAGGAATGGGAAACCTGCGGCCTTCTAGATGCATTGGGCTGCAAATCCCATCTTCCCTGACCGTTGGGCTGATGGGAACTGGAGTCCAACTGGAGGATCACAGGTTCCTCAGTCCTGGTCTAAAGATCTCTGCCTAACCTCCAATGAGACCTTTTAAGTCCAGAGTCTCAAATTATCTAAGCGCACCTCTAAGATGAGGGCCCTTCAGGCAATGACCGTTCATGTGAGGACAGGGATGTGTGAAGATGCTCATCTGTGAAACATCGAAGGGAAGCACTGCATCTGGTGCTCAGCTCACAGCCTCGTCTTTTATACTCCTTAAGAACAAAACAGTGTAACTCACCGGGAAGTAAAGAAGCAGTGACCCAAACAGGATAGTCTCCAAGAGAACGAGACCAGATGCCTTAATGCTCTAGAAACAAAAACAAACGGGTACAAGAAATTAGACTGACACAGACATTGCATTATTCGTTTCACGTTATCTTTAAAACATTTATAGCAGAAACATTAAGAGGCTTGCAGATGAAATGTCATATTGGTGGGTTGTAATCAAGGTGAATAAATGTTACCGATTTTAGCACAAGACAGAGAAGACTGACCATCTAACAACCAGATTGGTAAATTAATTAACCCAAACACAGAATACTGGTGTTTAAACTGCTTTCAATACCTGTTAATATGTTTGCTTGTAAGCAGGTTCCCCTCATCAGGATTTACTTCCTAGCAAATAAGGTTGCAACATTAGCTCTATTGATATCAATATAATACAAGTCAGTGTAAACTGAAGCAGTCCATTTTAAATAGTTTATTACAGATGCTTGGAGTGTGCTCAGACAGGCATAATCACATCCATTTCTCCTATATGATTTAAACAGATGGCAAATGTTCGCATGGGCTGGGCATTTTCTGTAGTTTCACTTTCCTAGAGAGAAACACCATTTCCCTCACCCCAAGCTATTTTCTTTTACTGGTTGATTGAATTTATATCCCACCCTTTCTCCCCGACCCCCACCCCCAGGCAGCAAGCACACCCGCAATAATAATAATAAAAATTCTAAAACAGCTACAGTTGAAAATATTATTTCATCCAGTGATCTCAGGATTGCCAGGAACACATTCTTCAGCCACCAAACGTCTGGGGTTTCAAATTTATCCTGAAAGCTAATAATGTTGGAGACAGAGGCACCACACTGGAAAGGGCTTTGTGATATATAAATGAACCTACCCTTAGATCATTATCTGAACTTAAAGGGGAATTTAATTATGATATATACATATCGAGGCTGAGAGATGGATACCAAAAATGACTGTAATGTACATGATATATGATTTTAGAGCTATTCTAATCAGTTGTGTATGTTTGCTTTTCACAGTCAGCTCTGCTACTGCTGTCAAGTAAGTCCAAGGGCTTCTTGAGACAAGGCAGTCGCCCAGTATCAGGTATAAGCAGTCCACCACAGCTGAAAATCTAGGGAACTGAAACCCTTTCCAAGGGGGAAAGCCTTACTTTTTAAAATGCCCCCAAACTCTCTTCCGGGGAGCAAAACTGCTTGCCGCTTTACGGTGGACTGATGATCTCTTTGGCAATGCCTTTAATAATTTCAACTATTTTGGCTTGCAGAATCAGAGTACATGCAATTCATGGCTACTGGCATTTGGGAATGTACATAATACTCAGAAGGTAAATTGGAAAGCTATTCGTTCCCATTGCTTCTTCTCTTTTGCCTCTTCTCCTATACCACCAGGGCCATCAGAAGAGCCTTCAGCAATGCATAAAGCAGTGGTCAAGGGAAAAGAGAACCTGGAGGAGTTTAGGCATTCCCCAATGAGTAATACACTCTTGCTGCCATTCAATCATTTCTGCTGGGACCACTCAACTGCTTATTGTGCTAGGAGGGAATCTGTTGTTCCTCCACCCTAGAGAATCATTAAATATCTCTTTGCCAAAATGATGCAGCTGTCTTTGGGCATTGCCGTTTCCCACAGGCTGACAAACCAGGCAGCTTCTTTGGCATAATGAAGGTTGTCATCAAATGTCAAAGCATTTCCATGCTTCCCTCTGCAATGGCTACACTTTTGCTAGCAAACTGGCATTAATGACTGCACATGTAGTGTACATATAGGAAAATGACCAGGGAAACACCAGCACAATTTCCTTTAACAGCTCAAGCTAATGTGCCGCAGCACCAGATATCAAAATCCAGCACTAGGAACTTTCAGTTGGTGTAGAATATTAATTTCCACAATGGATGGTGGTCGGCTGATAGATGAATCTAAATGCATCCTAAGCAGTAGTGCCTGGTGATGGTTATGCAATGGCTGTGTGCCTCCCAAAAGTCACTGTGATGTTTGTAAAGATGGAACAGAAGAAGAAGGAAGGAGAGAGAGAGGTATGAAAGTGTCCTGCTCAGTAGCAGATCGTATAGTGAGGCAGCGGCACTCCTGACCTCCCAGCAGCTGAGTCAGCTGCTGCTTACCAGGAAAGAGATGGGGAAAGTGAAAGAGAGGTCAGCACAGTGCAAACACACCAGCCAAGCCAATATGGTATTCCTGCCAGTGCCTTCGCGCTCTGCTGACCTCCCTGCCTCCTCACTCCATCGCAGCAGCAACTCAACTGCTGGGAGGCCAAGTGAGCACCACTGTCCCACCACACCATCAGCTACTGGACCTTCTTTTATAAACTCTAGCTTGCCTGTATGGTTAGTTTGTAATGCCTATCCATGGACTGTTCATGCATACACAGGGGGAATAAGCTATTTAAGACCCAGTGATAAGTGTATTATTTTGAAAGTACCTTACATTGATTTCAGTACAAGTGAATATCTTTAAGACTGCAGTCTATGTAGAACAGATATAGCACTATAGAAGGTGCTGGCAGAGGCTCTTTGGCTGTCACTCTTTGGGGATGGAGGAGGATTTCATTTAGTCCACATTTTTTAACGAACTAGCCTAATTCGCACACACCCACCCCAGGGATGGATCATAATGCATGGATCATAACATAATTATTCTTTGGATTGCACACTTCCCTGAATTTCAGAGTTCTCGACTAAAAAGAATAATTAAAAAAATGCAAAAATGCAAATTTTAGAATACAGTATTTTTTAAAAATATGCAAGATAATATATGCAATGATATGTGTTCTGTGACAAAATAGGCATTTAAATGCATTTTAAAATATAAATTTCCATACGGATCACAGATTATGGCAAAAATAAGACAGAACAGACTTACAAATGAGCACATGTGAAATAGATGCAGAATGGAAATAGAATAATCCTACCATTCCTACTCAGTCGATAAGAGAAAATATCAAGCACAAAAATGCCAATATTTCAGCATTTACATTCCTGGGTTTTGACTTGTCTCAGATTAAAGGAAATGTGATGGTGGCAGTTCTGCGTACATTACCCTTCGGGCTCTTGAAACTCTCCCTTTTTTCTTTTCCATTGGATGCTTCCCATTTTGAGTGGGCCTTGGGGATGTGGCAGAACACTAAAATGGCTGTCAGACACAAGAAGAGCTTTAAGAGGCAGGACCACAAAATGGCACAGGTGAGCCTCTCCATCAATGAAAAGAATGGCACCTCTGTCACCCACCAGGATGCTCACTCACAGAGCAAAAACATCTCTTCTGTTCAGAACAGAAGGGTGGGTGGGTGACCAGTCCCAAATGAAATATGGGCATGTTTAAGGGGATGTACTGTTAGGATATTTCCTAACAGAAATGCCGGTCATGTACCAGTACAAATAGGAAGTGGGCAGGAAGAGCAAACCATATTTCATACAATGTGGATTTTTAAAAGGACATTTACTGAGACCTTTCACAAGTGCTAAGAGGCACACTGGCATTCATGGACAACATGTTGATGACCCACTTACATGACTGGGGCAGTTATGCATTTAAATATATGAAGGCCATCTTTAATGATGCACTCGACATAGTCACTTCACCACAATGCAAAAGGAAATGCTTTCATACAAAGCACAAGACATACAATAGCAAGAAGACAAAAAGGACTATGTGGAACAAAGAGAGAAAGAGGCACAACTGCACAATGGTCGAACTGTCAAAGTTTAAGAGTTGGTGACAATATGTGCTCATGCCTCTATCCCGCAGTATGTAGTTTTGTAGGCAGTTGCCTTTTTTGGTGCATGTTGCGCATTAAAAAAATGCACACACCACCCTCAAGCTAGCATGCTCCGGGGACAGATTATTACACAACCTAAAGAAGGGCAAAACTATAAAATAACAATCAAGATAAAACAAGCCTAGCAATGCAGCAAAATTCAGCAATAGAAACCAGCAGAGAGCAATAAAATCGTCAAGAGTAAAAACCAGCCGACTGATTTGCTGGAGGGAAGTAGAAAAAGAGGGAGAAGAAGGAGAAGAAAGACAGGCAAGCCTCACTGGGAAAGGCATTTCAGAAAAAGAATCCCATACAGGTAGAATAAGGGTGGATGAGGTTTTTCGATTGAGGGCCATATTGACCCATTGGCAACTCTCTGGGGGCCACATGGTAAAGTAGGTGTGGCGGATGTGGAAAAGTAGGTGTAACCAAGATGGGAACATGGACATGGTAGAATCAGTAAAGGAACATTTTCCAAGTGAATCTCCCTCTCCCACCCACTCTATTCATTTAATTAACTTTCCCCTCCTTTCTCCCAAAGTCATTCCTTTGTCTTCCAGCCAACTGCATTCCATCTTCCCTCTCTGCCACCAAACCAAAGCAAGACACCATTTGCACACCCATGCTTTTATTATTAAGCAATAAAGTGTTGCTGCTGGCTACTCTGCTTGTCCCATTTTGATGCACGTGGGCAGCACTTGGGACAGACTGCCGGTGACTGTTGTGTCTTTAGCCACTGACAGCATTGCAAGCAGCCACTGAGCACGGCTATTAATAGGACTACAAGAAATTAACTCTCTAGGACTGCTATAACAACAAGGAATCAGAAACAAGGAAAGACTGGGCTGTCTGGGGAACTGCAGAAGTGGAACCAGGCTGATTTAAACTGGAAAGTGCTTGGAGAAGCTCTGAGGATGTTTAAAAAAAAACCCACGAAAAAGGACGGGGGAAATAGGGATCTTTATTTAATTTATTTGCATTGTTTTAAGCCTTCAGTTTTGCTGCAGTGAAATGCCAGGGGGTCCCCGCAGGTTGCAATAAACTTTTGAGGGCCATGTATGCCCCATAGGTTATGGACTGCCCACCCATGAGCCAACGGAAAACTCCCATGTATTCTCTTTGAAGGTATAAACTGAGCCTTCAAAATCAATTTCCCGCATTTGGAGTGTGTATACTCAGGAGTAACAACTTTGCTAGAATTTCTATCTCACACACACACACACACACAGAGAGAGAGAGAGAGAGAGAGAGAGAGAGAGAGAGAACTTTGGAGGCCTTGTAGTGCTTCTGCAATTCCTCGTAGATATATAAAGCTCTGCAAGCTCATTTTTCTTCTGATTTGGGAAAGTATGCTTCATTATCTCCAAGCCATATATTTGTCAAAAATGCTTATGCCAAAGGCCAGGTTTATCTCTAACTGCCCAGCTAGACTGTGGACACCACTTTAAAACTGAGGTAGGGGTGTGTGTTTGTGTGTTTTCCTTGAAAAGGCAGAAGAGGAAGGAAAGAACAAGAAGTCATCAATCACAAATGAATCGCATCCAGGAGGAAAGAGTATTAGTGTTCCCCAAGCAATTCTTCAGTTCACCTACCTCCTGATCTTTTTCTCTAACACAAGAAATGTAAATCTGTCAAGGTATGTTATGATGAAGATAAGTTGCTCTGTGTCTTCTGGTATAGATACTCTGTTCTGCACCATATACATGATCCTTTGAAGGCTTGAGGTCTAAAAATACAACACTGCAGGCTGATACGAAAGGAATCCTGCAGCCAAGGTGGCAAAGTACATATTCTTTAAGATCCACCTTCCCAAATGGGTGCATTCCAGATGTTTCAGCATGGCCAACAGCCAGGAGTTGTAGCCCCAAACACCTGGAGGGCATTAGGTTGTGGAAAGCTGCTTAAAACAGTCCTCTAACTAGGGTTTGCTAATGCAGATGTGGAATTCTCTGTTTCCTTTGTGTTTGCTCACTGGTCAGACATCCCTCCATGCAGATGCTGGAGGCATTTGATGAAACCAGATTTTGTTGCTGCTGTTAACCAACAACCTGTGGATTGTATGTAATTAAATCGTTTAAATGACGTAGTTCTGTGGAGTGTTCTGTGTTTTGCCTTCAACCAGAACCTTCGGTGGAGGAACACAGAATTGTAGAGTTGGGAGGGAACTTAGTGGTTAAGACCGGTGGACTCATAATCTGGAGAACCGGGTTCGTGTCTCCGCTCCTCCACCTGCAGCTGCTGGGTGACCTTGGGCCAGTCACACTTTTCTGAAGTCTCTCAGCCCCACTCACCTCACAGAGTGTTTGTTGTGGGGGAGGAAGGGAAAGGAGATTGTTAGCCACTTTGAGACTCCTTAGGGTAGTGATAAAGCGGGATAGCAAATCCAAACTCTTCTTCTTCTTCTTGTCCAACCCCCTGCAATGCAGGAATCATTTGCCCAACCTGGGGCTTGAACCCAGAACCTTGAGATTAAGAGTCCCATGCTCTACTGACTGGGCTATCCAGGAGCTGTCCAATGTGCTTAATCTAGTTATGAAGGAAGAAAACGTAAATATGAAGAAAGCAGCTTTTAGGGATAGAGACCACAAGGACCTTCCACTGCACTATGAAAGGTGCTCAGGGACGAAGGGTCCCTGAGAATTCAACAGAATCCTCTCCCCACCCAGTGCATATGCACAGGTACATAGGTGTGACTCCCACAATGCCATCCAGCCTCGAATACAAGTCGCTTATCCTTCAGACGCAAGCAACACAAAGAAGGCTGGAGCAAGATCAGTGGCTCCCAGACCTTTTCAGGCCATTGCCCCCTTGGTTCCACAAACTCATCCCCAGCGTTCCCTACCCTACCATGTAAAAAGCATTATTCGGAATACATTGGTACCTCTGGTTGCAAACGGCATCCGTTCCGGAGGCCCGTTCGCAACATGAAAAACCTGCAACCTGAAGTGCCATATCTGCGCATGTGCGCGTGATTTAGGGCTTGTGCACATGCACTAAGCGCAATTTAGTGCTTCTGCGCATGCGTGAGTGGCGAAACCCGGAAGTAACCCTTTCCGGTACTTCCAGGTCACCGCAGGACGCAACCTGAAAAAACGTAACATGAAGCAAACATAACATGAGGTATGACTGTAATGGTTTGCACAACCCACTGAGGAAGACAGCAACACAATATAATTCAAACCGGTAACAATTAATTGCACATTTATTCAAAAGCCAATTAAAACTATTTTGTTTAATTAAATCAACAAAATGGTTGAATTTGATCCAGTGATACCAGGTTTTCTAAGTTGGATAGTCATTCACTGTAACTCCAGTGCCCCCTACTAGCCTCTTAAGTAATCCCTTTGCCCCCCCAGGGGGCGGTACTCCCCACTCTGGGGACCTCTGGGCTAGTTGGGGGATATGGGAGTTACACGCAGCCTCTCCTATAGTTGCTGTGTGCCTAAGGGCTTTGTGTGAGCATAGGTGGGGAAGCAAGGTTCTCCTGCACTTAGGGGAATTGGCTTTGCCTGGGTGCCGCATCCACAGATATCTGGCCTGCGGCTGGCCCTGTTCTGTGGAACAGCATTCCTGTAGAGGTGCCAGCTATCTGCACCTTCCAGAAACAACTGAAGACTTTTTTTTTGTTCTGTCAAGCTTTCCAAGCTAGATGAATAGGTCTCTGCCACAGAAGCCTCCGCTGAATAGTTTGCTAAATTCATTTGCCACTATTATTTGTGCTGTTTTATAACTCCTTTTAGCTATTTTTTTATGATATTATGTACATCACCTTGAAAGAGAGATGCAGAAGGTGATTGAGAATATAATAACCATAACCCCGTCTTAAAGTTACCAGTGTGTGCACCGCCACAAGACAATTGCCTTATTGACATATCAGGATCATTTAAAATGTCAACTGACACTCATCTCATTTGTGTATGCTTATGTATATATACATAATACAACAGAATATTACGTACTTTCACAGACATGCATATTCATTGATCAAAGGCCAACGCAAAGCTATGTTCCCTGAATTAAAAGCATTCTGCCTTTGTTTTTCCACTGAACACTTGGGAGGCTAATTTCCATTCATGATGCATGTCTCCTTAACAGTATCAGTTATTTAAGACAGCCATTAAAAGCCTATGATATTACCATAATGAAGCAAAACTTTAGAGAGTTAGAACAGAGCTCTTCAGATAAGTTGCCACCAGGCTGTTAAACAGATGCCTTTTCTCTGTAATGGGATTACAGGACTGATGTACAGGCAACTCTCTCTGTAACATAAATCACAATTGTAGCAAACACATGTCTCATGGTCACGACGAACACAAAGGATTTGCCATGGAAAGAAAGAAAGAAAAGGAGGGGGGAGGGTTGGAAACAAAACAGGGAGGCAGCAAAATTGTTGAAGCCAGTTCTGAGGTTTCCTGCCAGGCATTTAATTGGGGGAACTGACAGGAAGTTATCCAATACAGAATCTGTTAGATAGATGCAGTTGCTTCTGCAATGATTGCTTAGGAAAGCTAAATAGAAATGCCTGTCTATTTATAGAAAGAGGTGATTGCAGCTATTAATTTGAGCAGTGGGATTCAAGTATTTTATGTGCATTTGATTTCGCTGGTTTCTGAGTAAACTGGAAGGCTATTTTAAGGCTGAATCGTTCTGCACAGAGCTGTCACAGCATTTTCTTCTTTATTAAAGATTTTCTTGGTTTACAAAAGTACATGCCTGGTCTCTTCTTTCAGGTTGTACAGTCTTTCTTACAAATCAGCTACATCTGTTGTGAGACATTAGTGTTGAGTACAGTATAAGATTGGGGGAGAGGAAGGGTGGGGTGATGAGGCTTATATTACAGTGTGCCCCGCAAGACGAATGCCTCGCAAGACGAAAAACCCGCTAGACAAAAGGGTTTTCCGTTTTTCGATGCGCTTCGCAAGACGAATTTCCCTATGAGCTTGCTTCGCAAAACGAAAAAGTCTTGCGAGTCTTGCGATTTTTTCCACTCCCCCCCTTTTTCTAAGCCGCTAAGCCGCTAATAGCCTTTTAGCCGCTAAGCCGCAAAGCCGTTAATAGCCGCTAAGCCGCTAATAGCCGCTAATAGCCGCTAATAGCCGTGCTTTGCAAGACGAAAAAAACCGCTAGACGAAGAGACTCGTGGAATGGATTAATTTTGTCTTGCGAGGCACCACTGTACTTTTATATAGTGTACGTGTGTGGTTTCTTGTCAGTGTCAACTGGGTAGGTTCTCTTTCTATTCGTTTATTACATTTCCTTGGTAGTGAGAGGTATTGGGGGGCCAGGGTGTGGCTGGTTGTCTGTGGTTGGCTGAAGTGGGGTTTGTTTGCATTTGTGAGGGGTGGAGGGCTTGTTGGGTCAGGTAAGCCAGATTGATCTGTATGCTGCCAGAACAGCTGATGAGCAGCAAAGAGGGAGATCCCCAGCCCACAACCCCACCTCCTTTGTAGTGCAGAAGTGGCTATGTGATAAACGAGAGCCATAGCGGGGTGAAGGCGTCTTCTTCAATTTGTCCCTATATCAGTTTCAGTTTATTGGTTAGTTTTTCTAGTAAGGCTGTTTCACATACTGTTTGATACCACTGGTCCATGCTTACTCCTGAAAGGTCTCTACATTGTCTGGCTAGGAGGCTTCTGACTGCTGAGAGCAGGTGGGTTATAAGCTCTGTATAATGTGAATGGTCACTATGATCTTGGAAGATGTTCAGCAGGGCCAGTTATGAGGTGACTTCTAATACCTGTGTAGTTATTTTGCATATTTTATTTATTTATTTCAAGAAGTCTGAGGCTGCAATCCAAATCCTTCAAAGTCAATGGCTGGGGAAGCAGGTAGGAGGAAGACACCTAGAGCAGGTTCGGATGGCCTTTAGAGGACTGTGATTGCGAGTTTGGGCGGCTCCACTGTGCCATAGACCTCAAGCAGGCAGTAGGGGTTAGAAGCATTCAAATCCACCCAGTTAGGGTCATAGTGACATGCCTAACACAATCCTTCCTGCAACTAGCTTGGAATTCAGCACTTTGCAGATCTGGGCAATTAACTTCTGACTAGTGATGGACCAGGGATGGATAGACCAGCCTGTTTCCATTTTGTATCATTTTCACATGCACCCAGTCATAGGTCCATTCCATTCAGTGGGGAGGGAGTTGCATGGAAAAAAAAAACCCACACATATAAATTGTACTAATTCCATATGCATTCTACATGCATTCTTCCTCTAAAATAAGCATGTCTGTAGGCTTTTCAATTTTCCCCTAAAACACAAACTTTTGTGAACATTTTTGAACCAAAACCGCATTGCAAAATCCAACCAAGTGCATAATCCAATCAATAGCTACAATCTGATTGGCATCTAAGTCCAGGAATGAAAAATTAGGTTGGTTTGCTTCAAAACGTGGACCAAACAAATTTCTCCTCTGCCTCTACACCAGAGCCTTCGATTTTGACTGTGACAAATTTGGGTCACTCCCTTATGGGCAAAGCACACTTACGACACGTAAGAAAACAGGCAGGAAGATTAGAGGGGGGGGGGAAATGTTTCCAAGTTTACCTTTGCTTTGCGAAACCGGTAGACCACGAGCATGCTTATGAAGTCCAGCAGCATACAGAGAGTTTGGAATGAGATGATAGCAAGCCGTAAATACTTGTCCTCCTGTGCATAGCAGGGAGTATCATCTGTGCAGTAAGAACATCCTTCCCTGCAGGGTAAGCAGCTGTAGATTTTCTCCGACATCTCACCTCCAGAAAAATGGCTCTCTGCAACCTTTCCTAAAAGTATCAGATATAGGGAGGGCAGGAGAGAGAGAGAGAGAGAGAGAGAGAGAGAGAGAGAGAGAGAGAGAGAGATAAAATGGGGGGGGGCATTTGCTTGCCTTCCCGGTGACCCATGTCCCACCCTCCCATTTTTCTGAACCATATAAAGCTTTGAGACAAAGCTGCCATTTTGGAGGTAGCAGCAGAAGCCGGTCCTACTCTCGAGTAGGACCCTGACAGTGACACATGCCCGACTGAATGTTCCCTTCCTCCTGGTCAATCGTTTGGGAGCTTCAAAAGCTTTCTTCTGCCCGAACATCACAGCGACTTAGGCCAACAGACATTGGCACACTTAGGGATCCGCAGAGTCTTTGCAGCTTGTGTAACAGACCTCAGCAACTCAGCATTTTGGCTAATCTATTTTATTTACTTATAAACACACACACGGGCCCTGCAACATGGCTCCCTCTCTCTCTTGCATCAGACAGCAAAGAGAGAGAACAGAGGACAACAGTCCCACTTCACGGAACACAGTAACACAAACATCCTGTCTCCGTCACTTCCCACTCTGTGGAGTCAAAACATACACCGTCATGTGATAGACAACAATCCCATGACTGCAATCACGGAGCAGGAATTCAAACATCAGATAACTGTGGGAAACCGACAAGAAATGCCCAAGCAAAAGAGGGCTATCCCAACCTGTGGTTTGCAGCAACTTATATTCAGAAGCATGCTGCCTCCAACCGTGGAGGCAGAGGAGAGCCTTCCTGTCTAGTAGCCATTGATAGCCATATCCTCCATGAATTTGTCTCAGCATTTCTCAAAGAATGAGGTCGCAAGGCTCACTATGGAAGTATGCCAGCCCAGTTTGTGTGTGCCTGCCTAGACTGGCTGTCAGGGCTGGAGTCAGAGGCAGGTCAGCACAAAGAAGGAGAGTTAGCTGTCAGTGACTGTTAGCTTCAAGCAAATGACATGCAAACTCAGCTACACTTCCCAGTAGCTCTTGCCCCTATAGAGCCTTCCACCCCTTCTGAGGCTCCCTCTCTTCTGGATGTCTCCCAAGCAGTCTCAAACTGCATCTGTTCACCTCTGGTCTCTGTTCTGCTCTCCCCACTATCCTGCATGTTCTTGGAGGGTGAGCTTGTCACAGCAGGAGAGGGGGACTCCCTGGATTCTTCAGCAGCCTCTTGACACCCCCCCCCACTTCAGCCTCAAAGTAGAACTGCTCCCTGTCACAGGGTCCTCCTGCTCATAAAACCGGTCCCTCCAGTATCCAGCACCTCCTCCCAATCTTTCCCTTCTGACATCTCATCGGTGTCCCACCCCCAATCCCTGGGCTCAGGGCCTTTATCCTCTGGGATTTCCTTTGGGGGTTCCATGGCTGGCGCCTTCCACCACTCCTGGCACTGGCCAGCTGCAGGCTGGACTAGCATGATCACTGGCTTTAAGATTGTGATTTCCTAAATATTTGCCCTTCGCTTCCGATTCCTCACTCTTGTAGGAAATGCCTGACCCTACTGCCTACCTGCTGACGTCCATCTAGGCCAGGGGTCTGCAACCCGCGGCTCCGGAGCCGCATGTGGCTCTTTTACACCTTTGCCGCGGCTCCGGGGTGGATACTACTGAGGGGAGGAGGCGCATTGTGCGCCCCGACACTCCCCACTGTGGCGGGCACTGTACTGGCTGTGACGCCGCATGGGGGCGGTGCGTGCGTTAGTCACGCACCGTCCTGACGTCACCTTCCCGCCCGCCCGCCCGCTACATTGTAAGGGGCATGTACGCTGGTCACTGCATTGAAAGGGGGCATGTACGCTGGTCACTGTTTTGAAGGGGAGTGAAGAACACACACCAAAAAAAAGGTAACTTGTTAATTTAACATTTATTTCTATGAGGAGGAGTAATTCTGAGGGGTCAAAAAAAGAGATAATAAAAAAAATGGCAAAAAAGTTATTTTTATAATGACGAGTTTTGCTGCTCCCAGTTTTTTTTTCTTCGGAAACGGGTCCAAGTGGCTCTTTTTGTCTTAAAGGTTGCAGACCCCTGATCTAGGCTGCAAGTATCCTTTCAAGACCCTGATCAAATTGGGCAGTGAGTTCCCTCTGCAGGCCTTGGCCTTGAACAGGACCATTTTCCTCTCCCTGCCTTCAGCTGGAGTCAGTTCTCCTACTGAGCCTTCTCTGCTCCTTCAAAAAAGAACGAACTGGGCTGTTTTTCTGGTATTTGCATCAGGAGCAGAACCCCAAATGGAAATCCATCTGCCCTGCCATCTCAGCAACCCACTTCAGCCTCCCAGTTCTGTCTCGACCTACAACCGTGCAGCCTCACCGAAAGCAGAAGGATGGCAAAGTTTTCAGTGGGAAAAGCATCTGGCCGGCAAAATCTTGATTATTAATGATGGTGAGCAAGCAAGAACGCAGCTTGACTTTCAGGTTCCTTGCTGGGTTTGCAGAGCTGGCAGTTTAGATAAACAATCTTTTTAAAACTAATGTGCTGAGGAAATTTCACAGAGCATCAGAGGCTGCACAAACAAACAAAAAATCTCCACAAATTTCGCTCCAGCAACATTGCCTTCTAAAGTAGAAATGAAAAATGTGTGCATATATAAAGGTAACAGCACTTCTGGCACCCTCTAACCCAGTTTTTTCCACTGAATCGCTGCTCCCCATCTGGGGAGCAACCGTATAACTGTAGTAATTAAGCAAAATTCTTCTCAGTTAGCAGATAGCTAAGGTAAAACATGACCCACAGAGGCTGCAATCCAAAACATGCTTACCAGGCAAGAAGTCCTATTGAAACAGTGGTGCTGACATCTGAGATACACACACTTATAAATGGACCTACTTTATTTATTTATTTATTTATTTATTTATTTATTTATTTATTTATTTGAAATGCAACAAGGCAGTGTATAATATTAAAAAACAGAATACTACGATGGCGTAAATTAAAAAAACACTAATAAAGACTGGTTGGTAAAATAATTCTAAAAATCATATTCCATATTCCTAAGGCCTGTCAATGAAATACAGCTTTTAAAAGATGTCCATAAGAAGGCAGGGCCTGCCACATTCAAGACCTGGTCCCTGATAAAGGCTGCCAAACCTCAGGGGGCATGGAGGACCACCAAAACTGCCCCATCAGAAGATCTCAGTGACTGAGGTGGAACATAAGGAATCACGAAGTCCTTGCGGTACTTTGGGCCCAAGTTGTTAAGACAAATTAATCCTGCGCAAGCTTCTGCGCTGCTCCCAGCTTTATACATTTTGCCCTTATTTTGAATCTACAGTCCCGCCATCCCTCCTCACAGCTGCGCTTTCTTGCTCCAGGAACATTTTACATTCTAATACTTCTGTCCAGAGTCATCTCTCTCTTCTTGTCAGACTTCAGCCAAAAAGAAAAAAGAAAACCCTCCCCAAAAGCTATGCAAACAGACCTCCAGGTCATGCTGTTTCTTTTGCAGCAACCATCGGCCTCCACCAGTTCCTCATCTTGCATTCATTTCCACAAAATCACCTCTTGGATTCCCACAGTAACAGCCCTTTTTATGTTGCAGTAGAGGCGACAGCCTACATTTTACATTTTGAATTAGTAGCTTTTCTTTCATCGTTTGACAACCTTCACCACTCTTGACACTAGCTGTCTCGCCCTTTGGTTTTGATAAGACACATATATTCCGTCTGGCAGGCTGAGAGTCACATCAAACAGCTACATCTCCAAGGATGAAGGGAATTTCTGAAGGTGTCACATTATGCCAAAGAGGGGTTTGCTTTTGCTTTTTTTTAAAGGCCTTAAATTTACTTGCATATAAGTACTATTTAATCAATAGTATTTTGCTTAATTTAATTTTTTGTTTTTGGTGTGTGGGCCATTTGATTTCAAGTGAGAAAACACTGAAAGTCTTTTTAAAAAAATAATTATTTGTTTACTAAATTTATATGCCAGACCTCCTTCAAAGGGTGGCAAACATGTCAATGTGTACTAAAACAGTAAAATTTAAACTTCTAAAAAGAGTTAAGAACTCCTGAAAGGAACCACCTACCCTCAAACTAATAATTTTGGGGTTGCCAGGCACAGGACTTTCAGCCATCAAATGCCTGGGTAACACTTTTAAATCTCTCTGTTTGCACCAGACCTTTAAATCTAGCGGCAAATGCTAATAAAGTTTGTATCTATCTAAATCAAAGGAACCTCTAGTAAGCTAGAGCCATGCTACGGAATGCCGTGTGTGACAGAAAGCCTATGTGAATGACTGGCAATGCCATTTCCCCCTTGCCTGTAGGCTGGAACTACATATTACATTTATAAACATGGGTTCCCAAGCAGGTAATACAAACATGGAAATGGAGGAAGCATTTGAAGCAGAGAACTGGAAGGAAGGAACACCTCCTGCGCCTATTGATTCTTCCCTGGGTTTACTTCTGTTCTGGGAGCCCAGCTGGGTAACACAGAAAACATGGGATGGCTCAGAACCCCATGTCTTCATTGTAACATATGGTTCTGCCTTTAATCATTGCAAGAGAATAGGAGTCATCGTGATACCTTCTGTCCATGGCTAAAAAGTCAATGGGGAAAGAACCGCATGTTGTCAGCTCTCTCAAAGTAATGTAGTTTCCCCTTCATCTTGCCATTTTTCCAGCTGCAAGAGTCAGGGGTCTGCACAGAAACTCAGAAATAGCAGAAAGCACTAGATGCACAGGAAATGTCTTTGAGCATTCATGAACAGATGATCATCAATCTCCTCCACCAGACTGCCCAAACTCAATGATGCTCACTTACCTAGCGACTGACTCTACCCTAGCTAGTGGAACTGTAGCTAGATTACCCCATCTACATCTCCCTGGAGGGGTCAATATGGCCTGCACTAACTATGGCATGCCAAGATTTCAAAAACTGGGTTCCAGGTCTGGAACTCCTGAGATAACCCCCACCAGAATTTTTCAGAGATTTACCACACTAGGTCACATGATAGACTTGAGCAGCCTTTCAGTGTATAAAGCAGGCTTCCTCAACCTCAGCCCTCCAGATGTTTTGAGACTACAATTCCCAGCATCCCTGACCACTGGTCCTGCTAGCTTGGGATCATGGGAGTTATAGGCCAAAAACATCTGGAGGGCCGAGGTTGAGGAAGCCTGGTATAAAGGAAGGATAAAAACTGAACCCTACATACCCCTCAAGACATAATTCTAACCCAACTTTTGCAATTGTCAAAAATATTTGGCTAAGACATAGCAAGGACAGAACGATGCTCTTGTACATTGGTCTGTGGGGCTAGATTTCCTTATCCCCAAACTTCCTTAGAAGCCAGAATTTCCTTTGATGTCCACAAGTCTGATTTATGTTAAATGCAATAAAGGTAAAGGTACCCCTGCCCGTACGGGCCAGTCATGTCCGACTCTAGGGTTGCGCGCTCATCTCGCTCAAGAGGCCGGGAGCCAGCGCTGTCCGGAGACACTTCCGGGTCACGTGGCCAGCGTGACAAAGCTGCATCTGGCGAGCCAGCACCAGCGCCGCACATGGAAACGCCGTTTACCTTCCTGCTATAAAGTGGTACCTATTTATCTACTTGCACTTAGGGGTGCTTTCGAGCTGCTAGGTGGGCAGGAGCTGGGACCGAACGACGGGAGCTCATCCCGCCGCAGGGATTCGAACCGCCGACCTTGCGATCAGCAAGTCCTAGGCACTGAGGTTTTACCCACAGCGCCACCCGCGTCCCGATGTTAAATGCAATAGCGGGAGGTAATTGGCTGATCAAGTTAAACTAATCATTGTACTAGCCATGATGGCTATGTTCTGCCTCCACTATTGGAGGCGATATGCTTCTGACTACCAGTTGCTGGAAACCACATGTGAACAGAGTGCTGTTGCACTCAGGTCCTGTCTGCTGGCTTCCCATGGACATCTGGTTGGCCACTGTGAGAATAGGATAGTGGACTTGATGAGCCTCTGGCATGATACAGCAGGGTTCCTCTTATGTACTAGCAATGGAGAGTATAAACATCCTCTTCCAGGAAATGTTACAAGGTGAGAAGGGCTTAAACCTTGAATGCAGAGCCAAAACAACCCCTCAATTACCCAGAGCCTCCATTTGTTGCCTCCTGAAGTTCTGCACACTGGAAAAACCAGCAACAGATGTATAATAGAACAATGAAATTTCAAAAGGAATATCAGCAAAACTAAAGCGCTTATAAATGGGAACGCAGCACACTTCTGCTCTAATGATGATACCACAAATTGCTGCTGCCCAGCAGCAAAGGAGTTTTAAAGGGGGGGGTGGGAATTATATTTATTTACAAATCAAATACACTTAAAAGTAGGTATGTTTTACAGGATTCTCCGGAGTATCACAGATGACAAACCACAGGGCTAAAATTCCTTAAGTGATTATATAATCCCTCTGTTGCAGGCCATTGGGAATATACTGTATAGCCCTGACAAGGATAAAAAGGAACCCTGCATTATTAATACGCTCTCTCTCTCTCCCCATCTCTCTTTCAAACCAAAGCAAAGGCACTTACTGTGAAAGCCGTTCATTGAAAACATTTTGGGACGATAGAATCCAGCCTTACAAACGCACTTGTAGGCTCCGAGTACAAATCCATGGCCCTTCACTGGCACACACTGGAAGGAAGGAAGGAAGGAGAAAGGAGAAAGGGAGAAGATGAAAGAAGTGCCCCTCACTTTCCCAGAGATGTTCAACATCTTCATCTTGAGCCTGACAATACAGGAGGGGGCTTTCCTTTACAAAAAGCAAGACAGGATTTTTTGTTTGTTTTTTAAGGCTCAAACAACAACTGTGATTTGTTTTAACTGTTTTTCATTCTGAATTTTAAAATATTGCAACCCAAGCTGGAACCTGCTGGTGAACGATAAGATAATGTATTTTTCGCTCTATAAGACGCACCAGACCACAAGACGCACCTAGTTTTTTAGGAGGAAAACAAGAAAAAAAAATTCTGAATCTCAGAAGCCAGAACAGCAAGAGGGATCGCTGCGCAGTGAAAGCAGCGATCCCTCTTGCTGTTCTGGCTTCTGGGATAGCTGTGCAGCCTGCATTCGCTCCATAAGACGCACACACATCTCCCCTTACTTTTTAGGAGGGAAAAAGTGAGTCTTATAGAGCAAAAAATACGGTAATTAATGTAGCTGTGGCAGTGATAGTAGCAGTGAAAACAATAGCAGCTATGCAGCAGTGGGATTGAATGCGTTGGGCTCGCCTTCACTGGAGGTATTCAAAGCAGAAGCTGGACAGTCAGGGGAAAGATCGTAAATCCCTGCACTGAGGGAAGTGGTCTAACTAGGCAACCTCTAAACGTCCCTTCCAACTCCCACGTTCTGTGATTCTAGGCCAGGGCATCTTCACTGCATGAATACTTTGTATTAACATGGCACAGCTGAACTGCATTAAAACAACAACATATGCAGGCTGGCATAAAAATGAAATTATTTAGAGTAAAAAACCAGGCTATTCCCGTCATTTATATTTATCAGTATTAGCAGACCAATGTTACAATAAGCATCACAGCAGGTTCTAATTAGCATGCAGGCCATGAATATTTAACTGGAACAACATATCTATGCATATATATCTACTTGTGAAGTCACAGCCACCTGTGGATAATAGCTTTATGACACTTTCTGTGATTGTAGAGACAAAAATGAGGTAGCGTATCCCAGCACAGAAAATAATTGAGTTGGACAACTGATCTCCGATTCCAAATAAACATGACCAAAAGGGAGCAATCTGAGGGCAGTCTAACTTTATACATAATGGTAAAATGAAACAATATAATGGGATAACCCACATTCGTTGGTGTTCCACATTGACCAGGGACATACATACATCATCATCATGAATGAAATGCTTCCCATGACACATCTCAAAATGATTTACAGTGAAACAAAAGCATCTACAAAACAATTACATATACAGTATTGGTCTGAATATAAGCCGCACCCGAATATAAGCAGCACCTTAAAATTGAAGGGGGGGGGAGAAAAAAGAAAAAATACCCGAATCTAAGCTGCTCCCTTCCTCGCTGCTCCTAGCTGCATACTGGGCGGGGAGGGAGGGAGCCGTGCTGTGTCGCTGGAGGACTTTCCCCTTCCTCACTCTCTCCCTTCCTGGCCTTGGGGAAGAGGACAGGGGACTATGCATGGGGCGGGCACTGCTTTGCAGTGCTCCTGGCTGCATACCGTAAGGCTGCGAATATAAGCCACACTTTAACTTTCCACAGTCAGAATTTGGGGGGAAAGTGAGGCTTATATTCAGGCCAATATGGTATTAAACAGGTCAAAGAATTGCATATATTAAAAACACTGATTAAAACAGCTACAGCACATACATGAAATAAACTCAAATCCAATATAAACACTACTGTGATAAAGATCCCCCTTTGGAAGGCTTGTTGAAAGAGGAATGCATTTAGCAGTTGATGGAAGGTGATATACGATGGGAGGGAGCTCCAAAGCTACATCATTGTCCCTACTCTCTCCTTATTTTGCATTTTGAAGATATTTTAAGGATGATTTTTAAACATTTAGTTAGTTTGAGCTGTGAGAATTACCATCCTTTGGGGCTCTGTTGTCCTCCCCAAGTTTTCTACCAAAGCCATAGCAAACTTTAAAGCTGTCAAAAGTAACCTTACAGTAACTCTTCCCCCTCCCAAAAACCCACTCCCAATTTCACAGCATATGCATAAATACTTATCCAAGCCTATTGGAAAAGCGATGAGGCATTTGCTGTGAGTAGATGGTATGACAAAATATGCAATTGCCACTTGCTGATAAACTCACTCAACAATGTAGACTCACCAGGGATGCAATCAAACGTGACACCATTCTGGACTAGCAGATACCTTTTATTTCATTCCCGCCAAAATTTTCAAATCCTAGAAGCAATTTTGCATCTGTTGTGTGACTATAATGCTAGTCAGAAAATTTACCGAGCTCTGAACATAGTGCAATTGTAGATGGATGAATTGTGTCCTATATTCTTGTATAAAATAAGAATCAAAATGGCCTCTAAGAAATTGTGAGATGCACATCCTCTATAGTCTACAGCAAGGAGAGATGGGCTGGTGCGCTTTGGGTGAAAAAGCAATATATAAATACCCTATAATATACCATTTAGAAGTAGCCAGGCTCTTTTTTTCCTCTCCATTATCAATACTCATTCATTCATTCATTTACATTTATATATACTGCCCATCATGAGAGCATCATAGGGTGGCCTTCCACAGAACCACAAAAATACATAACACAATAGCAAACGCCACCGCTCTTCCATGTATGTTTTAAAGCAAATATTTTCCAGTATCTTAGATCAGTGCATCACAATGAGGAGGGCTCTTCACCTGTTCCCTATTCCCGAGCCTGCTCTTCTCTGGTTCCACTTGTGACCTGGCATTCCTAGAATCTAACTGATCCTTCTCTGAGGGCTGTTTTCTCTCCCTCTTTTCTTTTTTTTATGGCCTGAAGCTCTGAAGCCCCAAGGAGAGAGAGGAGAGCTGGGGTTCCTTCGCAGCCTTCGCCTGCCGCGGCTGCGCTGGGCCTTAAATCTCTTTAACTCCAGGCAGATTGGCTCACCTCCAGGCTGCGCGCTGGAAACACGGTACTGCCATGCTCTAGACCACGAAGCAGAGATGCCTTCAAGGGCCCAGTAGCAATGAAGCAGGCTCTTAATCAAAAAGCTTCCTGATGGGTTGTTGGGTTTGCCTAAACATGTTGCAGTTTCACAGCTTAAGGATCTCAGGCTGCCCAAATTTCACACATACACCCTATCAAGTCAGCTCCTTATGAAAGAAAGGTCACACATGAAGACAAGCCTACAGATAGATTGTTGGTGGTTCAGCTTGGTTAACTTTAATCAATGTGATTCATCACTGCAAAGAGAGAAGAAAATGAATAATGGAATGCCAGGCATTCTGGGCAGGCTATTTTGTATTGTTAAAATTAATCAGCTTTCTGGCTACATATTCAAAGTACATACATGAGCTTGAAGGAAACAAATTATCAACTCATGGACCAATGATTAGTGATTAAATTATTTGGGGCAAGAAGCCTGACAATGCCGTCTATGAATCCAGTGCTTCAAAAATAATATTTCCCTATTAACCTCAGCTGCAAGATTCTTCGACTGACATATTCAATTTAAAGCTCAGTTAAAAAGTTAAGGGGCATCCATCCAAACAGCCTGATTAAGCCTGCCAATTGCAACTTAACACCAGTAGTTTTCATGCAAACACATCTACTGTGCTAGTTTCAGCCTCCCCAACTGCCTGGGCTACTTCAGGAATATAAACTGAATCTATCCAGAGAGGCAGCCTTGTTAATCCATTTCAGAAACAGTGAAGAATCTTATGACACCTTAAAAGCTAAGAGACAGCAGTGTCCTGGACCACAGCAGGAGTTAGAACTCAAATAAAGAGGGGAAAGAGCTGGCTGAGGAACAAGACTGAGTCCTTGAACTTGAGACCAAGACTAGTGACCTGCACCTGAGGCTTTGCACCAGCACCCCTACAGGCAGTTCCTCCTTAGCCTGAACAACCTAGAGAATGAAGTTCCATCATGCAAGACACCATTTGCTCACCAATACCTGCTCATTGGTGCAGATGACAGGCAGGTAGAAAAGGAAAAGCACCCAATTTCTGGGCTATGGGTCAAAGGGCTTTCCTTTTAATGATACTCATTCCTCAGCATTGGTGGGTGGAGCATAGGAAAGATGGTCAAGGCCTGGGAGAAGAGGAATTAATTAGATCAAGGGTCGGCAAGTTTACCTCGCCTGGGCCGGTTCAATCCAGCAGAGATCCCTCTGTGGGCCAGATCATGTGTGTGCGTGAACGCGCCTAATTTCCAGTGTCTGCATCTGCGCAGACGCAATTTCCGGCGTCGCAGACGTGAGTTCCTGTGCCGCGCCGGTTTAGCGCACCAGACGGGGACTCATTGAGTGGGTAGCTCGGTTTGGGGGCAGCTCGTGGGCTGGTTAAATGACCCCCGTGGGCCTCTTGTGGCACATGGCCTTAGGTTGACGGCCCCTGAACTAGAGCAACCTTCAACCAGTGGATGACCTCCAGGTGTTTTCAATTGCAACAGCCAGCAGTAACAGCCAGCAGCTGGCAGAGAAAATGCACCCAGTGATCTGTCCATGGTACTGAAAGTCTTGTCTCTGGCCTTCTTGACCTACCCATCTCTGCTTGCAGATATCAAACTGAGTTCCTCATTTTCTCAAATTTTCAGTACTATCCCAGAGAGTGCTGGCTGGACCCCTCTGCCTTCAAGGTCATACTTGGGCTCCACTGCCTCAAAACAGACAAGTGGAGAGAGAAAGAAAAAAATAACAGCAGGTCTATAACATTTCTGCACATAACCCAAGTATATTAGAGGTAACAAGAGAATGATCCATTCATAACAGCAGTCACTGTGGCAGCCCTGACTTATTGGCTGTGCAGTCCTAAATTAACATCTGTGATGGGAAAGAAACCCAGAGTCACAACCCAGAGTCACAATTAAGTAAGAACTAAGCAGAATCAAATCTATTGCTAAATTCTATTTCAGCAATTTCATATTATAGCTTCCTTTTGAAACCTTTTCATTGAAATATGTTGGCTTTGAAGTCAGCAGCAGTATGTCCTGATTTATGGATGCTGGCACTTTTTATGACAGATTTGCGTCCATTTATTCTCTTACAGAGCTATTACTGGATCCAGTGTTATCAGCTATTTGTAATTAAATAAACCCCTGCTCATTCTCCAAAGTGGTATATGTCATCCCTTGCCAGCAATGCCCTTTTGCAGTCTGCACAGGGGAAGCATGAGTATAAATGGACACAAACTGGGAATCGAAAATGACAACATTCTCATACACAAAACAGTGCGATCATCAGGAATTACAACAAATACAGTCAGTAAAATGATCTAAGGAAGAGGCAGAATTGCATTGGTTCAAACTTAATCATTTCAATCCTGCCACTGCATCTCTAAATAATGAGGAAATGTTCTGAAAGCCTCCTTCTAGATTAACAGCACTTTAAATGCATAATCATGTAATCATGTAGTTCAAGTGAATTTCAACTTGGAACACACACACAAAAGAAATCCTGAATAAAAATCAATACAGTAAGGTTTTCTTCCCTTCCTTCTAACTTACATCAGATAAATAGCATCATTCTCAAAGCTAAATACAATGTAAGACAAAATATAGGCATAGAAACTATCGCAGGTGTGCAGCTGCTATGGCTGGACCAGAATGGGCCTGCAAACCTGCCTCAGTTGTGTTCAGTGGAGGAGGAGGAGGTGGAACGCAGGAATATGAATGTGAAGGTGGCCAGCAGAACAGGAATGGATGTGTATAGAACAAGGGATCAAATGATATGCTGGGCAGTTTACAACTGATTAAAACAATACAGCAAGAACTGAATGCAAAAGAAATTAGCCAGTTGAAATCAGATGCAGAAAAGCATTTTCTCCCCCCGTTAAAAGATCAAGCAAATGAAGTAGCATTTGTCTGGTGCCTAAATTTAAGTAGCTGCTGGGCAAACATGCTTCAGGAAGTTGTTCTGTAGCTGGGGGAGGGCATCATAAAAGGGCACTGTCCTTGGGTCACCAAACCTCTGAAGGCAGAGTAGCCTTGCGCCTTGCTTTACAGAATTCAATCCTCTACTGGAAGGGCCCCAGCCTGCATGGTCCAAGTCTGATTTTATGGTAAAGAACAATAAGAAGGGAGAGAGGACGGGGGTCTTGCAGTAGCCCATCCACAGCACCTAGGCAGTGAGCCATGGTTTGGCTAAGTACAGTGGTATTTCAAGTTACAGATGCTTCAGCTTACAGACTCTGCTAACCCAGAAATAGTACCTCAGGTTAAGAACTTTGCTTCAGGATGAGAACAGAAATTGCGTGGCGGCGGCGCAGCAGCAGCAGCGGGAGGCTCCATTAGCTAAAGTGGTACCTCAGGTTAAGAACAGTTTCAGGTTAAGAACGGACCTCCAGAATGAATTAAGTTCTTAACCCAAGGTACCACTGTATAGTGTGCTTATGAGGGCAGAAATTACAGGTGGCCTTTTAAAAGACAAGTCTGAAGGCACAAGAGAATAGTCAGGCTGGTGGGAGAGAAGAGCAAGCAGAGACGAAACACTCCATACATTTTTCTGTTCCAAGAATTCTTGCTTCCTCACAATAACCTAGAAACCTAGTTTCCCCTATTATAAATGCTGATTTATTTTAGCTGTGCTACATAGCTTTGGCATTTGATATGCAGGCCTATTTTCTATGTCACCACAATAAAAAGCAGCCACAGGGGAGTTGGGGTGTGTGGACCAGCTTATCTAAGCTGGCTACCCCTCCAGGAAATGGTTGTTAGAGTCAACAAATGACAGTCCCTATTCCCATGGCCCTTATGCTAAGGATGTGTTTAGATTTAAGGAGGATAAGGAACCCAGGGGGGAAGATTCTGACATCTCTCACAAAACTCTAATTCTGTCCCTCTTTAAATAGCATTGGCTGCCATTAGCTGGAACCATGCAAGGCTATCTGGAGTGGGCAGCAGGGCTAGCTCCAGGTAGGGGTGTTCTCTGGTGGACCCTCTCTTAAGAAAGGGTTCCTTAATGTTGGAAGAAGCCCCAGCTTTGACGAGCTTACCTGGTAAGAGCAACAATGGGAAACAGCTGTGTTCCGATTGGAACAAGCTGACTCTGGAGACCACCATTTAAATTTCCCACAATGTTCCAGGGGAACAGTGCTTTGAAACACGCCTGGTTGTGAACTAGAGCCAGGTATCAAAAACATGCCACCCCAGTGCTAGCACACCTGCACTGGTTTTTATTGGGAGATTTTTTTATTGCTTTAATTCTATGAGAGGTTAATTACTTTTTAATTACTTTCTGTTAGCTTCCATCTGTTTATCCTCTTCATATCTACAATAATGCTGGAGAATGCTGATATCCAGATTTATTTATTTTTTTAAATTTCACAGCTTGGAATTACATTTGTCCACTTCACCTTGAGGTTAACCACTTCACCTCTAAGATAAGAAAATTTCCTGAATGCCTGAAAACCATATATGAACACAATCAAGGGTCTTACATTTTGAATTTAGCTCACTGAAGAGAGAGAGAGAGCGAGGGAGAAATCTAGAAGAGCTTCCACACTGAATGATCAAGTTGTGAACTGAACATAAATCATTATTCTACCCTTGAGTTAGCTAAACACTAGAGCAATGATTTTCAAACTTCCAGCCATCTGTGTTATTCTGCGGAGATTTGAGCCTTGCAATGGACACACTCCAGTGAAGTTTCTACAAGGCAGCCTAAACCAGAAATCAGGAACATAGCTCTTAACACAAGGATGCATTTTGATGCAAAGTTCTTGACCCAATAGGAAACCATAGATGTCAACTTACAGACTTGAAAATAAGGGACCAGCAGCCTCAAAAATATGGGATCAGCAGCCAAAATAAGGGATTTTCCGGGCACAGGTATGTTCAACTTCTGAGCCCCTCTGAGCCAAAGGCAGAAAGCCCAGCCAGCAGCCAAACAAAGCCTCAAGGAAAACCACCATCACCTCTCCGCTGGGAAGCGCTGAGCAAAGGTGAGTCCCCAGACAACGCAGCCGTTTTGATCAGCACAAGGCATGCAAGCTCCACTCCCCAATCGTTCTTAGACTTCTTATTGGGTGAGCAACGCAGCCAAGCAACACAGTTGGAGCCTCCCTCCTCCCTGGCCAGCAGGGAGAGAGGGAGAGGAGCTGCTTCCTTTGAAACCCGGGAAATTTAAGGGACATCATCAATAAGGGACAGCAGCGCCGGGACACGGCACTGAGATAAGGGACTGTCCTGCCAAATAAGGGACGCTTGACAGCTATGTAGGAAACTGAAGCAAGCTGAACCCTTATGAAGGCAAGCAAAGCCTGTTCTGCATTAGGTTCCACCTCCTTGAAGGAAGCGCCTATATCCTTCTTTGATTCTGTATCTTTCTGTGAGGTGTAAGATGGGATAACTATCTATCTCATAGCTCTCTATATTTTGTTGGATTATCCCTGGACATTGCCCATCCTGGCTGGGGATGAAAGTCAACAACAGCTGGAGAGCCACAGGTTGACCACTCATGGTCTAAAGATGGAGCAACTGCTCTGAGGACTCACCCTTTGAATCTGAGGGTAGTGGTAGGGCTTGGTGGGCACAGAAGAAGGTACTCTCGGGGGGGGGGGTAATAGCCTGAATCTTACTCTCTTCTTTCTCAAAGCACTATGTGATCTGAAGGTCAGTGGCTATGCACTGTCAACAGCACTTCCATGTGGATTGATTTGTGCACTAAAAAATACTAACATGTTGAAGGGAATTCTGGAGTATACTCTAAGCTGGAACCTAGGGTTCTTGGCAAGTTGCCATCCATTCTTCTTCAGTATTTCTTTTGTCCTGTGAAATTTGAGACTGGGCCCTGGAACATAGGCAACACTACTCTGCAGCAGCAAATTGAAGAAAAAAAAATATCAGTAACTCAGGCCAATCTGCTTATTAAGGACATTTGTGTCTGCTCTGTCCCAGCTCCCCTTCTTGTTTTTCTCACCCCTAGGAATACAGTATGAAAACCACTGGTCTAGGCAGAGTAAAATAAAAGCTAGGCTATATTGTAGCTATCCACAATCTTTTTATAGTAAGCTAAAGTACACATTATCCACCTGTGCCTAGGCTGTGTGTGAACAACCTCCACTTGGATTATTCCCAACGGTTCAAAAGAAGGAACATCTCTCCCATTCTTTAAATAGGAACCAACAAGACTAGTGATTTATTATTTTGATTCCAGCTCAGCTCTGGACTTTGGGGATGTCATTAACTCAGGGATCAGACAAAAACTCCTTTAAAACCATGAATGCCTTGTGGTGATAGCAACAGAACTTACCTGCTTTCTTATTCTCTGTGATGAAAACAAACTACCATCTTCTCTAGCTACCTATCAAAAAGATGCTTCAATTCACTCATCACCTAGTGCCATTCTGTTCTATCTTAAGTGTCTTCACTTTGAATTTGATTGTGTGCTGCGGCCATTGGGAATCCATATGGCAAAGTGTCCGGACCTTGTCCAACCCAGATCCTGGAGGGACCCATTCAGATGAAGAAATCCACTCTAGCTATAGACTAGGAGGAGTCTACAGCACCCAAAGGCATTCTGAAGAGCCCTGCATCATGGATGCTTCACCTGCCACAAATATGCGTGTTTTCTGGGATTTATAATTGATTTATAATTAATTGGAGGGGGGGAAGGTTGAAAATAACTTTTGTTAAGAAACCAGAAGCTTTTCTTTTAGGAATACTGGGAGAAGAGGTGCCAAAAGACCAGGAAAATAACTATTCATGTATGCAACCACAGTTGCCTGAATGATATATGCCCAAAATTAGAAAGAGAAACTGGCTCCAAAAAAGAGACAATTGGCAATTAAAACTGATGGAATATGCAGAGATGGCGAAACTCACTGGAAGTTTAAAAGATCAAGACGAGAGCCTTTTTTTTACTAGAATGGGGGGAAATTATTGAATACATGAAAACAAATCATAAACAATTAAACACCTTAGGAGGATTGACATAAACACGAGCAGTAAGGAATTAAAAGGACACCCATATGCCCATGGGAATCCCACAAGCGTAATCTGTGGGCAAACAGTGCTTTCTTGTGATTCCTACCAATAGATAATCAGCACACTGGCTCTGACAGTGGAGGCAGAACATAGCCATCATGGCTTGCAGTCATTGATAGTCCACTTTTCCATGAATCTGTGTAATCCAATTTTAACGCCATCAAAGATGGTAGTCGTCACTACTGCTGTGGGAGCAAATTCCATCGCTCCTGAACTGTATGAAGAAGTACTTTCTTTTGTCTGTCCTAGATCTTCTATCATTCAGAGAGTTTACAACGTTCAGGTGCATTGCCACATGCTTCATAATAGATTTATTCCTTCCCTCAAGGAAGATACTCAGAAGGATTTCTAAGGTTCAACCAGGAAACCACCTCACAAGGGGATAAGTGATGCATTCGCAAACCTCTTGATAAAATCTACAGTAGGAGAACAGATGAGAGAATGTTTCAAACTCTAAAGTGGTTCCAAGCACAGCACCTCTCCCTAAGGGAGCTCTGACAAATCTCCCATCCAGTACATTAGAGGGTCAAACCCAATCATCTGCTGGATTCTGCTTTTGGGGGCATTATATATATAGCACTTCTCAATCCCTCATTGTTGTCCCTCTGTCAGTTCCTAGTTTGTCAGCTTTAAACATTAATAATTAATTCCACTGAGGCTGAGATTTTGTACTGCTTTATATTTTGTACTTTGCTTTGCTTTGTTTATATTTAACTAAATGCATATATTGATTGATTGTAAGAAAACCTCTTACAAAAAAGAAGTTTAATGGTGAGCTGTCTCTAATAATCATTTGACTGATTGATTGATTGATTGATTGATTGACTCATTGTTGTAGCCTGTCCCGGGAACACAGCTGATGCAAGGTAGGCCAGAAATGGAAATAATAAAATAAAAATAAATTGTATGGGGAAAGCTCCCATTGGCACCAAAGGGAGCTTCTTCCCCTCACCCCTGGCAAGGCTAATTATAGCACAGGATCACAGCTGGAGAAGGAAAGATTAAACCTGCCATCCCTATATGCTGCAGTCCTGATTAAAATAGCACACACACATACACAGAATGCCTAGTATTCCCAGTTGATGGATTGCAACCCCAAACTCACAGGCTATTAAATAGGTTAATTGCAGTAGATGCCAGTTCATCTCCATAGACAAATTCAGGTCTCTTTCAATGCAAACAGTGCAGGCTGCTTGGCAAAAGTAAAACCCAAATCCAAAATAATGTATGTTTCTACACTGAACATATAGATCTGTTCTCAATCCCCATGTCTTCAACTCACAGATCCAAACGTATTGCATTCAGAGAAGAAAAACTGCCCACTAATGCATTATTTTTACTATAAGCACGAACACTGCTCTCTGGAAGCTGGAGTTGGAAAGTTTAGCTCCTTGGAAAGTCTCAGCAGCATTTCTGAACTCTGTGCAAAGTGCTATTAGGGCTTGTTCAAATATTAATCACGCCAGTGTAGTTGTACAACATTTGACGGAGAGGGTGCCATTAGTGAATCATGATTTTCTGCCAAAAGGAGGCTAAAACAGTATTAAGCACAGCAAAAAAAAATTAAAAGTTACTTTGGAATGAAAAGATCCTAGATATATGGTGCTTTAATTAATCTACCTCTCTCTACCCTAAGCTCTCAGAGAGCAAATAGTAACCTGTAATACCCATTCACAGCAGGGAAATATTCCTTCTATTTCCAGTGTTCAGGGTGAGAGGGCCATTGCAGCAACAATGGCTAGCAGAAGCACCCATGCACAACAGGCTCAAGGAAACACCAAGGTTTGCAGAAGTAAAAAAATCTTTAGGGGAAAAAACCCCTAAGGGGACACTCTCAAACTAGCCTGATGATGAGAAGCCATTGACTACTTAGGAACTGTTGGAGGAGAGTGGCTAGTATCCTGAACAGTAGAAATCTATACTACCATGTTTAAAGACTTATCTCATCAGTGAGAAGTTCCAATATCAGCACCTTTGCCTTTTTGACTTCCACGGGATGAGAAATTACTAGCGACTAAAGACACTGCTGTAATATCTGGGCTTATTTCCAACTATACAAAGAAGAAATTGTTTAATTTCTATCCCTCTTTTTTTCCCAAAGGAGCTCCTCACAACAACCCTGTGAGGTAGGTTAGGCTGAGAGGCAATGACGGGCCCAAGGTCAGTGAGTTTCATGGCAGAGTGGGGATTTGAACCCAGTTCTCCCAGGTCTACCACTATACCACACTGTAGCGGTTTATCCAACTGCACAAAACTCAGATATTTTTGCAGACACACACACACACACACACACACACACACACACACACACAAAGATGAGGCTCACGGGGGACTTGTTTCTCATAGTTCAAGGGCAAATTCCAACCACAAATGGGCACTTAGGGGGAGGGGGACAAAGTAGGGCCAGGGAGTGGGTGATGCCTTGGAAGAATCCAAATGGCCAGACAGAAAGGGATGGAAGTCTTCATTCGGCCCCCAAACTGGATATGGATTCCACTCTTATTTGGTGTGTCCTTCCCCCAACCTCCCCCGCTGAAAGGTTTCCACTGAAGTCATCAAGAAATGCATCCTCTGCTAGGACATCTAGGCCATTATTCCTGGCATTGATAGCAACAGTGATCAAAAGCTGGCATGGCTCATCAGAAATAGCTCCTGTGCTTCATTGCTCTCCTTCGGCATTCAATAATCATAAATCCCAACTTCCCCTTTTGAAATCCTTACCAGGCTGCTGATACAGAAAGCTCCATTTATCAGGTAATAAGGTGAAATCACTCCGTGAGAGAAAGCGAAGGGTGGGAAGGAGTGGGGGGGAGGGGGGGGAGGGGGAGAGCCAGTCTGACTGTGCTGCATTTCATTCAACGCCTCCCCTGGTGAGCAGAATCCATAGCCGGGGTGGAGCTGACAACTGGAATTGTTGCTTTGTGTAACACTTTATTATCCATTTGCTCAGGCAAAGCCGTAGAAAAGAGTTAAAAGGCCACAGAGGACTATATATATATATTATTTTTTTCCAGAGAAATGCAGTGAAGGACCTCAAGTAGCCATGAATCAAGAGGGATGCATTGACCTGGAAACTAAAACTAACCCAGAATGCGGCAGCTAGACTGGTGGCTGGGAGTGGCCGCCAAGACCATATAACACCGGTCTTGAAAGACCTACATTGGCTCCCAGTATGTTTCCAAGCACAATTCAAAGTGTTGGCACTGACCTTTAATGCCCAAAACAGCCTCAGCCCAGTATACCTGAGGGAGCGTCTCCACCCCTCATCGTTCAGCCCGGACACTGACACAAAACTTTCAGAAGAAGCTGAGGGTTTCAATGACTGTTATTTTACATCCAAAGTGTGAGCAAGGATCAAGGTTGCCCCACTATTTCCTTCAAAACATGCAAATAAATATATCAGGTAAAAAGAGAGATCATCAAATCATAGAACTGTAGACCAGGAAGGGATCATGAGGGTCATCTAGTCCAACCCCCTGCAATCCACGAATCTTTTGCCCAATGTGGGCAATCTTTTGCTCAAACTCATGACACTGAGATTATGAGTCTCAGGCTCTATCTACTGAGCTCCCCCAGAAATAGCTCAACCTTCTTAAGCCTTCCCTGGGTAAATTTTTCTGCCAGGCAATAAATAATAGCTTAGTGCTGGAAACACTCTTGCTCTCCAGAAATGATGAACTATTTGGATGACTTAGGCAGTGGGCCATCCAAGTAATAACAAACTGATACCCGAAGATTAAGTCCCCTCTCTACGAAAAACAGAACAGGAGTGGCAGGGAGCACATCTGCTCCAAGAAACAAAAGAGGTGGTTGATTCGCTGCTCCTACAGCTCTGTTTTAACAACAGTTTTGTACTGGAAGAATTCACAAGTGTGGAAGTAGTCCCTTTGGCTCATGGGGAGTCCTTTACCCAAGGTATCCAGTGAAAATAGTGGGAGTAGTGGCAGCTGTTGGTTGTCTCCAAGTTGGCAGTATTGATACTGAATTTCACCACCAGGTCAATCAAGAGGGGGGAAAGTAGGCATGGCGGATTTCTAATACAAGTAAATGGGGCAAGCATATAATTGAGGGCATTTGGACCACCCTGGTTCCAACTGGGTATTACCTACACAACTTTCTCTAGGTTGGGCCTTTCTCTAGGTTGGGTCTACCACCTACTAGCCATATCAGTCATTATCTCAATAAAAATTAAGGAAACCCACAGAGTATTTTCCTTTTGAGATCCCATGCACACTGAATTATATGCGGAAGAGAATCACAATTCCTCCTGATCTTCCATTTCACAAAAATGAGCCTCCAAGAGGCAAACTGAGACCTAAGTCATGCATTATAAAAGGGAAGCAGAACCTTTTCCAGCTGGAGGGCTACATTCCCTTCTGGGAAATCTTCCAAGGGCCATGTGCTAGTGGGCGGGGTCAAAGGCAAAAGTGGGTGGAGCAACAAATATGAATTTTATGGTTAGTAGCCACTGATAGCCTTTTTCTCCATGAATTTGTATAATCTTTTTTTGAAAACCATCCAGGTTCGTGACCAACACTGCCTCCTGTGGGAATGTATCCTATAGTCGAATATATATTTCGACATATGTGTAACATATATTTGTTTCTTGCTTTTCTACCCAAGAGTTCAATGTTGCTTATGTTTTCCTCCTCTTCCCAAGCCCTACACTATCCACAAATCATGTACCAGGCCTGGAAAATGCTGCTCTTGCCAACAGAAGAGTGTTGAACTGGGAGCATTCAAATCACCACTTAGCCATGAATTTCACTGGGTGACCTTGGGCCAGTCTCTCAGCCTAACCTACATCACAAGGTTATTATGAGGACAGACCAAGCAGAGGAAGAACCACATGCTCCTTGGAGCAAGCTAAAAATTGAACAAACACAGGACTGCCTGTGTTACTCACATTGTGGTTCTGCTCTGAATCTGTCTCAGATAATCTGCACTTGATAAGCCCAGAGATCTTCCTTCCTCACCCACACCTGCCCCCCACGGTCCCCTCCCCTAGAGGATCAAGCTAACTGCCTTGTCACTCACTCGTGGATTACCATCTCCTTCCCTCTTATTAGCTATTTCAGTTGCTCTTCCTACAACTATATGGCTCAGAACATTTTCTCAATCTACTGGAGATAAAGCAGTAAGAGATAGCAGGGCAATCTTATTGCCCAAAAAACTTGGGACTGACTCATCTCCATGAAAAGCAAGCTGCATGAATCACACAGTCAGCGTGATGACTCAGAAGCAGAGCAAAGAGGTATCTGGCTGGAAATATAAAGGGTTGTGTGTGTGTTTTTAAAGTGCCCCACTGACAACCAAGGATACTGATTTAAAGAGGGGGTTTTCCACTTCTTAAAAAAGAAGACGACGACGACGACAATGGTTAAATAAATAAATAAACACGGAGATGTGGTTTGGGCCTTAACAGGGCAGAAGAAAAGGCCGATTAAACTGTGACTCACTGCACATCGCCCCTTAGTGGCCCAATTTGCTGGATTCAACGGAGCTAGCCCTCCTTTTGTTCTCTCATAAGTGAAATCACGGTGGGTTATTTTTATTCTAAAAGCTTGACTGTACAAGTGTAATGAACAGCCCGTGGCTGTTCATTATCTGCAGCCATTGCTGATGGAAAGGAAGAACAAAAGCAATTCCATGTTGCTATTTCTGAGTGCATAGAGCTCGCCTGCCCTACCGTTAGACAAATGGGACACTTGGTCTGAGTGACAATCTTGGAGCTGAAGTCTGAGAGGGGGTACCTGTGGTGACAGCCATAGAAGGGGTGGCAAGGATGTCATCTCTCAGCCTTATGTGGTGCAAAAGAAAAGGAGAGAGTGTGTGTCTACGGAAGAGACCCGTGTCAACCTCTCCTCCTGCACAACGCTACCTCACTGCCAAGTCTTCACGGCTGCCTCCAGACTGTTGCTATTTTGTGGGAGGGGTTCAAGATGCTCTTCAGGCAAAACTGTAAAGGGCTGTAAAATTGCATATGCAAAAGGGAGGGAACAGAAGCGCGAGGGGGGCCCACCAGACCGTCACTGTTTTGCAGCAGGGATTCAAATTCATACTGGGTATTTAGGTCTGCACAATAAAACCAGTGTTGCAGGAAAACCACATTTTATTTATTGTTTTAAATAACAAAGAGGGAGGGAGAGAAAAACTGAGAAAGATAAAGGAAGTGTGACAGATAGGGGAACAGTGCTTTTGGGGGGGTGGTACTGAAGTACCATCACATTTTTTCAGATGTTAAAAGTGTGGCACTGACTGTAACACTGTGAGGGAACTCACTTTTTTAAAATACCGACTATTCGAAGTTTGGAAAGCAATGGGGAAATGCATTGAAAAGAGTGAGAGGCATGTGAAAATTCTGTGGTCAATAGCTGTGATTCCAGAATTGCAAGGGGTTAGACTAGAGTCCCTTCCAACTCTGTGGTTCTTCAGCTTTTTATTGGGAATTTCCCCCAATAAACACATTTTTGTATGCAGATTACACATTTTTGCAAGCAATTTCTACTAATATAGCACTGCATTTTTTTGTATGTTATTTTCACTAACATGCTCCTTTTGATATACACTTTCTCCTAATATATGCATTTTTGTAAGTATTGTTTTGCTGGAGAACTGCACCACAAAATTCTTAAGTGTGAATTTTGAAGGATGGCTGTGTTTTGGTTCTCATATTGTTTCAGGAAGTGAGAATTTGATAGATTTGAGCTGCATCAAATTTCTCCCCAGCCCTATCCAAAGTCTATGGCCCCAAGTAGCTCACTCAGCAAAGATGAATCTGCTAAGCTTTTTTTAAACAACAACAACAACAACAACAACAACAACAACAACTGTGTCTGGAAGCAAACTGCCAAATTACACCACTAAGCTGTATCAGAAACACATAGCATTCAAAGATCAAGCACAGGGGATGTATTCTGCATAAGAGCCACTGCCATCTGGCATAGACACATACACACACTAGGGATATAACCTATGTTTGCATCCCGGTTTCTCTAGCATTGCTTTTACACCAGGATTCGGTTGTGTGACAAACCCTTCTGCAAACTTCGTAAGCTGCAGTGCAAGGCATTGCCATGCCTGCGAATGAACTTTATTTCAAAATTCTAGCTGATACAATATGTAGTGTTATCTAGCTTCTAATTATGCATCTATTTATAGCCTACTCAATAAGAGGATAAAGCTAAGCCCCTTCTGGTCAGCTCTGGTTGTTGACCAAGTGGGAGACAGAAATGCCATGGCACAGTCAGTAGAGCTGCCCCTAGTTTTCTAACCAAATACAGTCCTACAAGTTGAGGAAAGGACACAAGAATTGGCTTCACACCAAATCAGACCATTGGTACACCCCACCCAGTAGATCTCTAGGATCTCAGAGAAGGGTATTTCCCAGCCCTACCTGAAGAGGATGAGGACTGAAACCGTGACTGTCTGAACACACTAAAGCCCAGCGATGATTGAAGTTGCAGTCTAACAGCATATGGAGGGCGACACCTTCCCTGTCTCCACTTTAAACCATAGAACCCATGCACCAGATTGTGAAGGACATTATCAACAGCTTCCCCGTTACTGAAGAAACACCTACTATCTACTGTTGGAGAACTGCCGAAATGTGCAACTCAAATGAAACTTGGGGAAATTCTCAGGATTTGTTTTGTGTGTGCGTTTCTAACTGAGCAATGATATACTTCCATTTTTATTATTATTAATATAAGGTTACCAGACGTCCTCATTTCCCTGGATTTACAAATCAGTCCCCTGACAAAATCCATCTATTTAGTAGGAAGCTGAAAAGTGTCCTTGGATTCATTGAAAAAAATCTGGTAACTTATATTACTATTATACTGGGGGAGGGGAAATCCCAAATACAGATTTTGTGCTTTGAGCTCTCCCAGCTCTGTCAATCCAAGAGAGGGAATGGGCTCAAGAGTTGCTCTGGGAACAAAATATGCTGAGAGTCTTCCTCCTAGATGGGGAATCTCCAGATGTTTCTGGACTACAACTCTCATCTGCCCTGCCATCTGCTGGCTAGGCCTGATGGGAGCAGGGGAGGGGGGCACAGGTTCACTATCCATATCCTTGATAAATCCAATGTACGTGCGAAAGGAGTCAGTGGAAAACTCATGCACAAAGAGAACAACATGGACAATTCTTCTCATCTCTTCTGAGCTTCCAAAAATAATTGGAACTGATGATGAGTTGTGCAGTTGTTTCCAGATTTGGGAAGGTTCACTGGACTTTATTCTAGAGCTGCAGCAAAATGAGCTGGGTCCTCTCCACTGCATCAAATCTTTGCAAAGCATGCTTATGCCTCAGCTTAGGACACCATTAGAAATTGAGGATGATGGCATCTGGTGTGGGTTTGGTGCATTCTCAGCCTTATGGAAGAAGGGAGTACTCACTTTTATTTTTCCCTTGGCAACCACAGTGTCAATGGCCAGGCTTTGCTAGGTCAAAGACTGGTGTACTGATAACATCATTGGCCAACTTTATCATGGAATCACAGAATTGTAGAGTTGGAAGGGACCCCAATAGTCATCTAAGTCCAAACCCCTGCAATGCAGGAGTCTAAAATAAAGCATCCATGAAAGATGGCCACCCAACCTCTGCGTAAAAAGGAAGGAGAGTCCACAACCTCCCAAGGGAGTCCATTCCACTGTCAGACAACTCTAACCGTCAGAAACTTTTTCCTGATGTTTAGTTGGAATCTCCTTTCTTGAAACTCGAAGCCATTGGTTCGAGCAGGAGAAAACAAGCTTGTTCTGTCTTCCATGTGACAGCTCTTGAGATATCTGAAGGTGGCTATCATAGCCGTTATGGGAGAGGACAGATCTGGTCAGCAAATATTACAAGATCTTACAACGGCTTCTCCACATAATCCATCACGCCCAAATTATTTTCAGACTGCGTGTTGGAGTTTATCCACCCCCTCTGTTAATTTCATGGACCAGCGTGATCCTGTTTGCTGTTCAACCATCCAATAGAGTCCCAAGATTACAAATGAGCAGCAGATCAAAACAGCAATGCTGAAAGCTTTAAAAAGCCTCTGACTCATTTATCTGGGGGAAAATGTGTTTCCCCCCCCCCAACATGCTATTTTTGAAGTATAATATTTCTGAGTTAAGTCACACACAATAATAAAAGTGTCAAAACAGCCTGGGTCTACTTGGGATGGAATATCATTATGGGTGGTATCCCAGCCAGCACTTCTATGACACAGAAGCCTGGGAGGGTTAAGGAATCATTTTCTTTCAATCCAAAATCAGTTCCAGGGTGGGAGGGTGTAAGTGAGTTACAGAATGTGGGTTCCTGGTCGTCAACTAGATTGGCCAATCTACTCCAACATTGATTAACACCCAATTCCAAGGTCTCGCCTTTAGGAAAGGAGAAGAACATGCTGTTATTGCTATATTTGGTTGGGGAGACCAAATATGTGTAACTTTCCAGCTGGCAGAGCTGATGGGTTAACCTGGATAGAAGAGCAAACTGGGCACCACAGTCATAATCACACACATGCTTCTGTTGCTGTTGAATCTTGATTCAAAGTGGCCAAAGTGCCCTACCAAGAGCAAGATAGTTGCCTTCCATGGAATGAATTCTATGGGTTTATATAAAAGCATTTTTCCATCTCTGCCATATGAAGCAGTTGGTCCCTTACCTTTCTCGCCCTGATCTGGCCACAGTGATCCATGCGACTGTCACCTCCAGGCTCGATTATTGTAATTCACTCTACGCATGGCTGCCCTTGAAGCTGACCCAGAAACTCCAGCGGGTGCAGAATGCTGCGGCGAGGCTCCTTACAGGGTCCTTGCCACGGGATCACATTCATTCAGTGCTTTACCAACTGCACTGGCTCCCGGTGGAGTACAGGGTCAGGTTTAAGGTGCTGGTTTTGACCTTTAAAGCCCTATGCGGCCTAGGACCCACATACCTACGGGACCGCCTCTCCTGTATGCCCCACGGAGGACCTTAAGGTCCACAAATGACAACACTTTGGAGGTCCTAAGTCGCAAGGTGGTTAGATTGGTCTCAACTAGGGCCAGGACCTTTTCAGTACTGGCCCCGACTTGGTGGAATGCTCTGTCACAAGAGACTAGGGCCCTGAGGGACTTGACATCTTTCCGCAGGGCCTGCAAGACAGAGCTGTTCCGCCTGGCCTTTGGTTTGGACTCAGTCTGTCCCTTGTTTCCCTCCCCTTATGGTTCTGAACTATGGGCTACTATTAAAATAAGGCTGTATTTTAAATTGTATTTTAACCCGTATTTTAAATTGGTGTGTTTCCCCCCCCCCCACTCCCCTATTATGTTTTTACTGGTGTTAGTCACCCTGAGCCCGACTCAGGCCGGGGAGGGCGGGGTATAAATACAATATTTATTTTATTGTTGTTATTATTATTATTATTATTATTATTATTATTATTATTATTATTATTATTGTTATTATTATTATTATTATTATTGGTGCATAATACATTTTGGCTTCTGGCAATCATTGGAAGGGTCAAGAAGATATGGAGACCACTGGAGACCATGGAAATCTTATTCAGCAATTCCTCTTCTTGTGGAGAGAAAGGCTGGGGATTTGTGCCCCAAGTTCAACCCACATCATCTCCCATTGAAAAGAATGAGGTAGCAAGTGATGTGAAAGACCCTCTACCTAAGACCCTGGAATGTCACTGCCAGCAAGGGTAGGACATGACCTTCTAAAAGGTTTACAAAAATATAAAATAAAACATAAACACCATCAGTTAAAAACAAGCATATAAAAGCATTCAAAAGATGAATCAAAATCAACAATAGCTAAAAAGAGATAAAATACATGTTAACTTTTACATGTCTAGATATGCTTTCCCTAAACAAAAATGTTCTAAGCATGTGCTGAAAAGAATACAGAAACGGCACCTGCCTGGTGTCAATAGGCTGCTAGTTCCCAAGTGTAGGTGCTGCCATGCTAAAATATCAACTTCTTACACATGTGGAATGTCCTTACAAGAGGATGTCCACTCCTGAGGGACACAGTGATTGGTTGAGTATGTAGGGGATGACAGAATCTTTCAGGTGTTCTGGTCCTAAGGTGTTTAAAGTTTAGATTCCCAATAAATGCTGCACCCCACTTTCTGTATTCTGCGGAATCAGAAAATATCCACAGCCCTGCTTGGTGGTCCCCATCATTGGAACAACGGAGAGTAAGGAAGCAATGTGGAGCTGGTAAACCCATTGACCGCAGTAATAGTGCAGCAATGTGAGCGAGCATTGAATTGCCCCTCCCCCCCTCCAAAATATTTCTGGACTAAGTGGCTTCCATTGATCTTATATGAACTTCCCCCACATGCCTCCATCTACCAAACTTAATTAGCATAGCAACAGTAATTCAAGCTGGAAATCATTTCCCAGCAGGAAAAACAAAAACAAGCAGACAGAGGGAAGAAACAGAACAGAAATTAGAGTGTGTTTAGACAGAAACAGGCTAAAAATAGTAATTATCACATTCCTGGTATATAATTGAATCATTTTCATGGGAAACATGCCACATTCTTTGGGTAGAAATGAGGTTTTTTTCCCCTTGTTCATAGCTATAGCTCATTAAGGGTGATGTGTTGCCATGGATACAGAGAGAACTATGGTCTGCTGCACAAGACAAAAAACTGGGTATGATGGGCCACAAAGGTTGCTGTACTAGTGCAACACCCAAAGTCATCATGCTGATTGAGTGCAGCGACTCAGGATGGGACGACTCCATTGTATGAGGCCCTGCAAGGGTTAGATGTGGGTGGATAAGGAGATGGCGAGAAGGCAATCCTATCTAAATCAACAGGACTAGAAATCATCATTGTACAGTGAGAAACACAAGAATTAACTCAAAACACAACCACCAAATTGCAAAATCCTGTAGCCTTTTCGGGGCATAAAGAGGAGCATAAATTGGCGTGCTAGACAGAGCACTGCAAATGAATTGAAACATTTTGCAGGAACTTGCTCTGAGTTGAGGAAAGAGAGTAAGCCAAATCTCATGCAAGGAAAGCTCCTTGGCCACCTCACAGAAATCCTTAAGTAATCCCAGACTCTGCTGTTTGTGGTGCAGAAGAACTGAGGTGAATTTGATAGCAGAATTGCATTGGTCTGAGGCTGCCTCAGCATGAGGGGTTGGGATAAATGCCTGCTGGGCTGTTTCTAGCCATAGAGTCTGGAAGGCTAAAACGTTTTATAAATAATCTATATGTACAACATTAGTAGGATGACTGCCCTTCAGATTTGGATAAGAGAAATCGTCCTTTCAGATTGCTATGTTATCATGAGCCAAACTGAGGGGAGGGGTGGAAGTGTTCCAAGAATGACTCAACATTTTATGATCAATCACTCTTTATTTCTGTTTATTGGAAAGGGTAATTGGTTTTACTGGAAAGATCCCAGAAATATGATCCTTGTAATCTTGCACATTTATATCCCCCCTTTTTCTCCAAGGAGCTCAAGGTGGAATACACCCCCATTTCACCTACAACAACCCTGTGAGGTAGGCTAGACTGAGAGGCAGTGATTGGCTGGAGGCCACCCAGTGAACTTCATGGCTGAGGGGTCATGCTCGAACCCTGGTCTCCCAGGTCCTAGTTGGACACAGCATCCTGCGTCAATGATATGCCTATGGAAAGCCCAGCAAGCAGGACCTGAGGGCAACTGCAGTCTCTCTTTTCTGTGGTTTCTGGCAACTGGAATTCAGAAACATTGTGCCTCCAGCAGTGGAGGTCAAGCATAGTCATCAAGGTTAGGAGCCCCTGATGGCCTTATCCCTCCATGAATTCATCTAAATCTCTTTTAAAGCCATACAAGTTGGGGGCCATGGGCACCACTGTGTCTTGTGGGAATGAACTGCACAGTTTAACTACGCTCTGCATGAATAAATATTTCCTTTTCTCTGTTCTTGATATTCCAATGTTAAGCTTACTTGGATGTCCCAGAGTTCTGGTGTTATGAAAGAGGCAGGACAACTGTCCTCCTCTCACTTTCCCCAGACTGTGGATAATTTTATACAGAAAAGGAGCCTGACAGCTTTGCCACTAATTATTAAGGGGCATCTGCAGACATTTTGACTATTCCTATCCAAACCTTCCAAACATATAAACAATATATACATAAAACAATATATACACAATATGTAGGTTGGCTGCAATCACAACTTGCTCACAGTGGGACGGGGGAAGCAGTTGTGTGGATAGAACCTCACTCAAGCTATTTTACAGGGTCCACACCTGCATTTCATTCTTTTCCCTTCCTTCCCATTTAGATTTTTCCCCAATCCTTAACTGCATTCATTGCTACTTAATTTTATTCTCCAGATCTGTGCATCCTATATTGCTTCTCCTCTCAGAACAAGTTGACTCTACAGCTTTAACAGGAAGTTCAGCTGCCGCTAAAGGAAGCAGATGTGATTCCAATAGAAACTGTTGAGCAAGATGCTGTTATTTTTGTATATTCCTTTTGAAGAGCAGAGTGGTTTTAAAGTGGCATTGCATTGTCCCAGACACTGTCTGCATAGAGAATGAAGGCAGCAAGGATATGAAGTAAGTGAAGCAGGCAACAGGCATTTGGGGGGGGGGGGGAGAATAATTCAATTCTCACACAACTCTTTTCTTCTGCATAATTTACATTGAAAATTCCAGCATAATTTAAAACAAATATCTGAAACCTCTGTTCATAAGAAATAGCCCTTTGAAAGGGAGAGGAGTGACACTTAGAAATTGCATAAGCCCAAGTCAAAGAGTGCAGAAAAGGAGCAGGGAGCTGTCCACAATTCATGGTTCTGAAGTCAGTCTCGATCAAATAACTTGTTAACTTGGCTGACTCAGAAGGACTCTAGAATCCAAGTCCAGGTATGAGATACTTGGAGAAGTCTACAGTCAGGATGGTAAATCTCCAAACAATTGTGATGAATGGGTAAAGAATGGGTGTTGGCAAGGGATCTGTGTATTGTCATTAGTCAAATTTTGATTGTTTCCATATGCCAAATGAGTCTCAAGATTATGTTGACTAAAGAGCACATGGCAATTGTCTATATCTCCCCTCCAAGCCACTTTACACAGTCTAAAATAAAACATAGCAACGTTATTGTGTTCCTCCTTGGCTGTTGCAGTTGGTGATGTCTACAACTATATTGCTCATAAGGCTATCACAGCCAAAAAAACATTCAGTATGGCTCTTCTACTTAGACTTGTTACAGGTAGGAAAGTTGATGGTTTTAGGAACATTCTATGAAAGTCAGGCCAGTTGGTCCATCGAGCTCAATGCTGTCAACACAGACTGGCAGCAGCTTTCCAGGATTTCAGTCAAACTTTTTCCTGGCCCTAACTGGAGATGCTGGGGATTAAACTTGGAACCTCCTGCAAGCAAATAATATGTTCTACCTCTGAGCTATGGCCCTTTTCTATATGTTGAGTTGAACCTGCCAGATCAGGCTAATGGCTCATCTAGTCCAGCACCCTGTTCTCACAGTGACCAACCAGATGCCTCCAGTGGTACTGATAGCAGCACAGTGGCGAGAGCATGCAATACCATTGTTGTAGAAGCTACGCTGTCTATTTCCAAGACCAATTAAAAAGTGCTGGTTTTAACCTTTAACACCTTAAATTGTTTGGGTCCAAGTTATTTGGAGGACTGCTTGCATCCACATCAACCTGTCCACACGTTAAGACTGACAGCAGAGACTCTTCACACTTGTCCATCTTTATGAACAGCGCAATTGCCAAGCAGGAGTGAGAGTCCATTCTCCATGGAGGTCCCACAACTCTGGGCTTCCTTACCAGCCAACCTCCATAAAACAACCACACCATACTCTTTCTGGTGGCCTATCCATGATGTAGCATGTATACTGTCACTGTGCTCCCCTTGGAGCTGATGGACTGCTGAAGTTAAGTTTTACTGAAGGCCGGGGGATTTATGAATCATTGCCACCTTTACTGTCTGTTTTATGATTATTTATTTCACTGTGTTGATATTGTTCTAATTGTATTTAATGCACTATCTTGTTAGCCGCCCTGAGTGGTCTGACTCATATTTGCATCCTATTTGCTTTAAAATAAATGAATAAATTGAAGATTACAGAGAAATAGCATCACCAAGGGAATCTGGCTTCATTTACTAAGGTCACCTCCAGGACTAAACTAAATCCCTAGAAAAAAGGTTTGCACCTGTTTCTACCCCTAGAAAGAGGACCACAAGCCATCCATTACATACACCTTTTGAATTTTTCCATTAGTTGTCAAAGAGGATGGTACAGGAGAGATGGATGATTTAAGGCCAATGGAAAGTCAAGGAAGGTCATGCGTCTCCTCATACCCATATTAAAATAGTGTCATTTGTCTTAATTTTAATAGAGGCATTAGGTTCCATTGTATCTTTTTCTTTAGAGTCATGTAGGAGAAGAACATTATTGGACTGGAGCGGGGAAGTGCTGGCAGCGATCTCCCATTTACCTTGTTTCTGTAGAAGTACATAACCAGCTGTGCAACCTATACAATGCAACACACAAAAGAAGTTGTGCATGATTCAAAACAGTTACGTAGCTATTCCATAGAACAAGGATGGGGAACTTGTGGACCTCCAGGTTTTGTTGGGCTCCAATTCCCATCAGTCCCAGCCAGGGGCCAAAGATGATGGAAGCTGTAGTTTAGCAGCATCTGAAGGATGACAATAACTCAATTCATTCAACAGAATATTGCTTAACCATTTGAGCCTATGCATTGCTTACTGTAAGCTAAGTCCCCATGAGTTAAATGGGGCATACTTCCTGATAAGTGTGTATAGGTATTGCAGTCTAAAATAAACTGCACACTTCACACAAATCTTTAAAAGGGACAAGCCTCAGTTTGAAGACTTCACAACCTAAATATCTATAAGACACAGTAAGAGGAGGGGTCGGGAAGAAGGAATAGGAAATAAGAATTTGCAAAATACATAACTTATAAAGCATGGGAATTTGGGGGAAAGAGAAACCAAGTCATTGGGAGATGGAGTATTGGGTCTAAACCAAGGAGTTTTAGTTCGGTGGACTAAAACTCCCATGAGCACCCATCAGCAAACAGTCGGGGATGATAGGAACTGTAGTTCCACAACATCTGGAGGGCCAAGGTTCCCCACCCCTGGTCAAAATCAAGAAGGGTTGCTCTTAAGTGAAAATCAAATCAGGGAGCCACCCATAATCTCCAAGGCACATTAAAAATAAATAAATGCTTAAGCCAGGTTGATTGCTTCACCAGTGAATCAGATTTGTTAGGATACTTCCTCAATGGATAGAAACCTGCCAAGTGAACGCACGCGCGCACACGCACACACACACACACAGTGCAAGGATGGGGAATATTGTCAAAGAAGCAAGAAAGAGCTGAGGAAGGCAGAAGGGAAAAGAGAAGCCCAGTCACCAGGAGAAGCAAGCGAGGAAGGGAAGAAGAGAGTGAAAGCAAGGAAATACAAGTAAACAGAGCAGAGAGATGAGCTTGTAATTGGGCACACCCTAGAGACCCTTATACTTCAAGGAAGTTTCCACTTTGCCGTTCTAAAGCAGCACTGCACCTGGTACAAACCACAATTTTGTACGAGCACATAAAACTGCTAGCACAGCTCACTTGCTCCCTTTAAGGCCATCCAGTTATGAGCAATAAGCTGGCAAGCTGAAAAGTGCTTGGTCTTTAATTTCGCTTCCTGCTGTGTATTGGCCTTGTATCCCACATGTGGGACCCACAACCAAGCGTGGAGTGCTTCTCTGCAAGAGTTCCAGCTTCTCCATTACACACACACACACACTCAATTTATTCACTCTGTCTTTTAGCCTCCGTCCTCTCCAGTGTATTTTTCTTTTAAAAATTAGGTGGTATTTCTCTCTCTCTCTCTCTCTCTATATATATATATACACACACATACATATATACAGCCATGCACATAAAGCTGAATGCACACAAGTTCAATGTGCGTAAGCTGCAGGCTTATTGTATAGGATTGTGTTTTTAGTTGTGTTCCTTCATTGCAATGGGTCCACCCCAAATGAAACTTAGCTGAATACTGCCCAATACTTCTGCCAACCTTGGGATTTCCTTGAGCTGGTCCAAATCTGCCTTTCCTGTGCGGATGGGGCCATTTGGGTTACATAAGAACCAGCATTCAGAAAAATCAAGTTCACAAAATATATATAACTCTTCCTTTGAAAGCTCAAAGCCGTTTACTCTTGCTCATTTTTCCATTTGCATAGCTTCAAAAATAATTCATAATTGGGTGCTCCGAGATTATCTTCTGAGCCAGTGTAACCTGGCAGGCTGAATTAATTTTATTACTTAAATATAAGTACTGCTCTCAATTTTCCCAGCAGATGAGGCTGATCCATGGAAATACCTAGATGCCACATGCTAAGGAAATAATAGCACATTTTGAAAATATGGTTGATGTAACAAGGGGAGGATTAAAAAAGAAAGAAGAAGAACACATTGTAAAGCACTTGCAGCAGTGGGAATTCTGACAAATAAGGGGAATTGATGGATCTTATTATTGGACACATTTTTTTCTTTGTAGTTAATATTCTGAGAGAGAGAGAGAGAGAGAGAGAGAGAGAGAGAGAGAGGAGAAATAAATAGGTATTTTCTTTTCCTCAGACTATACAAAGCTGTGTTTCAAAAGGTTAGAATCTATACCTTCGCATAAACTCATTTGACCTCCACTATCTGGACCGCATCCATAAAGCCACTTTATAAAAATGTGCTGCTTGCACAGTACAATAAATTGAACAAAGAGCTCAGGAGGACAGGATCAATGAAAGTGATAAAGGAAGATTGATCTGCTGAATGGGAAGCCTATTAGCCATTGTTGAGAAAGATGAGCACATCCCATTTGTCTCTTCCTCCAAAATTTAAATTACAGCATTACCAAGGGGGCCTTCTAACGATGGCACCAGCAAGGGCCTTGAGGTTCGGCGTGATGACAGCCACACGTTCTGACACAGAACCCGGCTTCCCCTCCGTGGGACTAAGTGAGCAGGAGAGAAATGTCATAAAGGGAACCGGCTGAATACACACGGACAAGCGCTGGTGAAATTGCAAAGCAAAACCCCTAAGGGTAGAAACGTATTTATGGAAAAGAACCGAGAGCCGACTCATATATAAATAACCATTTTATGGGCTGGTTTTTACAATGAAATCGAAGTTGATACCAATTGACTTGGGGAGGGGGCAGGGGAGATGAGATACAGTAGTGGCATCACAAGGGCGACCTATGGCGGAAACCTTTTGGGAGTCCCTCCTAAAAATGAAGCAAAGTCTAGGCACATCCTATTGCATTTGCTCCATTATTTATTATTCCTGGCCTGCTTTCTCCTTCTCAGCTTTTGAAATTCAGATGGTAGGGGCAGGGGCAGAATTAGGCTTTATTTCACCCAGGTCAAAGACTCAGTTTGGCACACCCACACCCACACACCGGCTGAGAGCTTCAATGGCACCTGTTCTGGAGTCTTCACTGGGAGCAAAACACTTGGCTAGCCCCCAGCCCGCCCCACCCTATCCCCATAGCTACAGCTCTGCTTAGAGCAGTCTCTCTTTTGCTTCTGCTCTTTTAAAGTACCTTGTGTGCACAGTCAAAAGTCCATTTGTGTGAACTGATGATGCTCAACTCTGAGCTAGCCTCACCGATGTTAACAAATATACATTGGTGCTGAGCTATTCCCCTTTGAAATGTAAAATGTGCAAATTTTGGTTGTGTGTGTGCAATAAACAATATCCCAATTTTTAAGACTTGTGTGGGCATAAGTTACTGGGTAATTCTGCCAAGATGGTTTATTATTATTATTATTATTATTATTATTATTATTATTATTATTCATTGAATTTATAAACTGCCCTATACCTGCAGGTCTCAGGGCAGTTCACAGGATAAAACTGGAATATAAAACCATATTGCCACTGTCTAAGGCCAAACGTGGGACTCAAACCCACAACCCTGAGATTAAGAGTCTCATGCTCTACCAACTGAGCTATCTTGATCCATGAATCTGTCTAATCCTCTTTTAAAGCCATCAAAATTGGTGGCCATCACTATTTCTTGTAGGAGCACATTCCATATTTTAACTAGGTACTGTGTGAAGAAGTACTTTCTTAACTCTGTCCAGAAACTTCCAACATTCAACATTCAATGAATGTCCCTTGTGCAGGAGCCTAGGCCCTCACTGTTCAACCTTTGTGACTATGCTAATTTGGCATCAACATGGGGATAGTCCATCTGGAGATGCCAGTTCTCACAACACCCATTAGCAACTCCATGCACTCTGCACTGGGTGCAGAGCCAAGAGTGGCTTCATATACTGCTCCCTTTCAGCAGTTGCACTGGAGCTATGAAAAGTATGAACTAGGCCATATTGTTAATTGTTTATTATTTTTAAAGAGTGGTGGTGGCGGCTGAAGAGCTGTAGCTAAGCAACCCACTTTTCCTTTATGTTGAAAAACGTATTTTGCAAAGCTCCACTTTTCACTGAAAGCTTTGACAAGCCTCTGTCTTTCTTTATATATAACTGTTATTGGAGGAAGGCCTAAACACCACCAAGTTGCTCTCCTATATGGGCTTTTCCTATAAAGAACAATGATGCAAATCTTCTTCATTTGGGAAGCTTTCAGCAATTGATAAAATGCACCTATTTTTATTTTTAAAAAAGGAGTTCTCTTAAGTTTTTAAAGAGACAGTCAAGGACTTAAACATAGCTTTTGGTTTTTTAAAAAATAACAAACAAACTAAATGACTATCATGGGATTGCCATCATCATTCAGTGCCAAATACAGTCCTGTTCACTGCATTAAAACTGCACGCATCTCTAGGCACCTGGCGCTTTCTCAACAAATGAACATTTATCGAGGAAAAACCTATTGCTTTTGCCAACCCTGGTGTAAAAAGCCAGAACAAAACAAGCCAAGACAAAAATACATTTGATAAATGAAATTGTTGCAACCCACACAGAGACAGAGAATTGACACTGAGAAACATTTTAGAAATTAGAGCCTTGAGATAGTGAAGTGTTTATTTTCACAAGGAAGCCAAAGCATTTTGCTTATTTCATTTATTTCATAAAATGCATATATACCGCTTGATTGGAGAAAGAAAGAAAGAAAGAAAGAAAGAAAGAAAGAAAGAAAGAAAGAAAGAAAGAAAGAAAGACTTCAAAGTGGTTTACGGGGATGACTAATTGAACCTCCCCCTTCTCAAAATCCCCTGTGCATTTGCCCTGAACACCTGAAGAAGAATTTTGTGGGGACCTCTGAGGTTCTGGTTTCTCAGTGACTCCCACCCTTAGTGTCAGGGACTGGCAGGGCTCTGGTAACTGGGGGGGGGGGGCAGAGGCTGACCCAGGAGAGGGGGCCAGCAATTTATAGGGTTTGGTGCCACCTGCGAGGCAGGAGAAGGGAAGGGTCTTAGCAGTCAGAGGCGGAGGAGGGGGCACAAGAAATGTTGGAAGTGGGAAAAGAAGCTGTTCAGGCAAGGGGCAGGCCAGTCAAATCCCCCCCCCATCCCTTGCCCTGCTGTCTCCTAGAACCAGGAGGCGACAATAAAGCAAAGGGGTCCCACGCTCTGTTCTAGGCAAACAGCCCTGCGAACGCCAAATGGCAACCCAAACAAGCCCAGAGAATGTTAACGGTCGAAGGCTCTCGTTTCCACAGTATTTTTCACAAGTGTCTCTAACACATCCCACTGGCTTTTGCAGCAATGTTATTTATAAAACGAGGGGTTTTTATCATTACAGTTTATTTGTATACCTCTTCTCGACTCCAAGGGGTCCCCAAGCAAACAGCATATTACATTTTTTAAAAACCACACACAAACTAGAAAAACAATTGATCAATCAAAACAAGACAATAAAATGACTGCTTCCAGCCAGTTTTTCTATGTCTACTATTTTTACATCTTTGTCTCATTTCCTAAGCACTCGGAAAGTCTCCTTCTGGGGGACAGACTACAGAACTCTAAAGGGACTACTAACTTCCGAAGAACAAGCCATGTCAGCAACAGCCATTATTAGGACACAAAATATGTGCCGTCACAGTGTGCCATTGTGCATCACTCTGCCCCTTCTTCCAGGATTTATTGCAAATATTTTTATGCTGCTCTTCATAACTCCCAGGGTGGCTTACAGCAGAACGATAGACACATAAACATGAAACCAGAAGGATAACAACAATTGGGCCAAAGAGAGTGAAAAGGGAGAGCAGTTTTAAGAAGCCAAGCATCACATTCAGCAGAAAGGATACAGAGGCAGCCCAGGCAAATTTAAAATAAATAAATAAATCTTCAGCTGGTTCCAAAATGCCATCAAGTTCAACACCTGATAAGCCTCCCTGTGGAGAGTATTTGGTAGGAAGAGAAGCACGGACATGCCTTACACCAAGTTAGACCACTGACCATCTAGTATTTCCTACACTGACCGGCAGTGGCCGTCCAGGGTTACAGGCAGGGAATCTTTCCCAGGTCCACCTGGAGATGCTGGGAACTGAACCTGGGACCTTCTGCATGCAAAAGTCATATGATTCTATGATTCCATCTTTGATTCTATGTGTAGCTGACTGTAGCATCCACCAAGCTCCTATCCTACCTAGAGGAAACGTCCTCCGTCAAAGTGAAGTGTCTACTAGCATAGAACAATGTGTGTCCCATTTCTACCCCAGCACTGCCTAACTACCACCTGGCAATCAAAGAAAGCGACTGATGGTTAGCAAGTTCTGAATGGCTTTACTAAAGCTATCAGCAAGCCTCCTGTTTGCCAGCCTCCAAATCTATGTGAAATGTTAGTGGGAGCTGCACCATCTATCAGCGAGCCTGGATCTCATCCTTGTAATTCCAAATGTGTGTGTGTGTGTGTGTGTGCGTGCGTGCGTCTGTCTGTCTGTCTGTCTGTCTGTCTGTCTGTCTGTCTCATGCAGACAGCTACCTTCAAGAGCACCAGGGCTAAAATAATATTACAGTACATCAAACAGGACACACACCCCTTGCTCACTCTCTCCAACCCCCTTTCTCTCTCTCTTTCTCTCTCAACACGCCCTTTCATATCTTCCCCCTTCCTTGTCATCTGCATGAACTCAAGCTAAGCAACACAAGCTGCCCCTCCACTGGATTAGAATTTACTTTTTTAGCACATCTAATGAACCACCCTGTAGCTTACAAAAGACACACACAACTACCTCCTTTCCTACGAATGGAGGCAATCTTCCTGGAGACTGAACTCTTCCTTTTTTCCTTTCCTTTTCTAAATTGGCTTAATGCAGACCTACTCAAGACACCTGAGATCATTTCCATGCAGCACTTATTTGGGGGGGGGGGGTAAAAAATGAATTGCTGGCCAGATGTATGACTGCATAGGAAAAGGGACAGAACAGGAGCATCGTTTGACAGTGTGCAATAACATGCCCAATATATACAGACACTGAAATTGAAATGCTGCATAGAAATGTGGATAGTTAAGTGGCGTAAAGGTAAAGGGACCCCTGACCATTAGGTCCAGTCATGACTGACTCTGGGGTTGCGGCGCTCATCTCGCTTTATTGGCCGAGGGAGCCGGCGTACAGCTTCCGGGTCATGTGGCCAGCATGACTAAGCCGCTTCTGGCGAACGAGAGCAGCGCACAGAAACGTTGTTTACCTTCCTGCCGGAACGGTACCTATTTATCTACTTGCACTTTGACATGCTTTCGAACTGCTAGGTGGGCAGGAGCAGGGACCGAGCAACGGGAGCTCACCCCGTTGCGGGGATTCGAACCACCAACCTTCTGTCCTAGGCTCTGTGGTTTAACCCACAGCGCCACCCACGTCCCTTAGTTAAGTGGCATATTAATGTCTTAAATTAAAGCTCTTCCCCCACCCCGTATCAAGAAGCAGAATAGTTCTGCCACGGAGAGGTGGTACTCACAATTCATATCCTAAGATCAGGTTGTATGCCACTACAACTCTTCTTTTAAAAAAAAGAAAAAGACATGTGGTATGGAAAAAATAGTATTTTGATAGTATAGCTAGAGATCAAACCCTTTATTGCTTGCAGAGAATCTCCCAGGAGACTCAACTAACTAACTTTCTTTCTTTCTTTCTTTCTTTCTTTCTTTCTTTCTTTTCTCTCTCTCTTTAATGACATCTAGCATAAGATTCTGATATTACAGTTTGAGATGAAACACTGGCAATAAGTCAGCACCATCAGAAGTTAGAATAAAAGGATTGCATTAATACACACACATACACACGCCAACAGCAACAAAATATTCATTTGGCTAGCCTTTGTATTTCTTCTGCTTCCCAAGGGTTGGTGGCATTTCAAGATGGATATTGCGCCCCTGGGACCTAATTTAAGCTGTCAGGTTTCCTAAGAGTACTCATTTTTCTTACTATCCTATTACTCATAATGACGTAGGCATCAGGTGCATGAATTCTTCTTAGCCCTTAGAGGGTGTATTGCCACATCATACATTTTGTTCAACTTGAGACTCGCCCATACTAGAAGATGTTAATCCACTAACATTGTGCGCAAAAAGGGAATGTGGCAGTGGCAGTTTTTTAATATACAGAATTTCACTGCCCAAATTAAGAAAGAACAGAAGGTGGCGCGCAGTTCTATTTATTTATTTCACGTCACAACACCTATATTTTCCACCTGCATTCTTGTGCTCTCACAAATAACTTAAGGCTCAAACTTTAATGAGTCACTATCACACTTGCTAAGTATAGCTTATCATCTGGGATGCTTCGCCAACAACCTGAGACAAAGAGCCATGCGCAATTCAAAATGGTGCAATGAGACAATTAAAAAGGACAGATCCAAACTACTCTTTAAGATTGGACACAGTGGGCCAGAGATGTGGTGTAGTGGTTAGAGTGTTGGACTAGGACCTGGAAAACCAGGGTTCAAATCCCCATTCTGCCATGAAGCTCACTGGGCAGCCTTGGGCCAGTCACTGCCTTGCAGCCTAACATATCTCACAGGGTTGTTGTGGACAGCTCCTTGGAGGAAAAGGAGGGTTAGAAATTGAATAAATATACAGTGGTGCCCCGCAAGACGAATGCCTCGCAAGATGGAAAACTCGCTAGACGAAAGAGTTTTCCGTTTTGGAGGTGCTTCGCAAAACGAATCTCCTATGGGCTTGCTTCGCAAGACGAAAATGTCTTGCGAGTTCCTGCGGGGGTTTTTTCCTTCCCCCCCTTTTTCTAAGCCGCTAAGCCGCTTATCAGCTGATCCGATAAGCTGATAAGCCGCTAAAAGCCGCTAATAGTGCTAATCTGCCAATGGGCTTGCTTCGCAAGACAAAAAAACCGCTAGACGAAGAGAATCACAGAACGGATTCTTTTCGTCTTGTGAGGCACCACTGTACTATTGTTAGGCGGAATCCAGTTGGTGCATTGACAGAAGAGCTTTAAATCCAGCAGCTGTCTCAAGCAAAACTAAGGGAAGGGAGCCATTTTATTTTATTTTTTGCCAATTTGCTATTCCCCCTGCAGTCTCCTGTCGCCCCCTGCATGCCACCTTCTAATCTATCATTATAATTTTGACAATTTATATAAAGCTTAAGGTCTCTGACATGCAGAAGCTCAGTACAAGAAAGGTAAAAATTAATTTAAACTATAAAAATCTGAATTCAGCTAAAGCCCCTACTGAAATCATAACAAAACCAAAAGAAAAAAGAAGAAAAAAGTCTTGAGTAGGTGCTAGAAGTTCAACAATGAGGGAGCCCATCTGACCTCAACTGAAAGGAAGCTCCATAAAATTTGGCCCACAATACTGAACGCACAGCTTATGGTAGATACAAGCCACATATTCAAACCATAGGGGGCCACTAACAGTGACTTTGTACACATTACTCGGCTGGAAAACAGCACTGCAAAATGCAGAGACATGAAAATTTTGAAGGGCAGATGTGTTTCAGCTTGGGCATTGTTTCGAAAGTGACAATTACAGTGGTTCACCTTTAAATGCAAGCTGAATCTATGAGGTAAATATGAGTATAAGAAAATGTTTATACAGAGCTTTAGGACTTGAGCAGAGACCTCACTGGTCTGAGCCCAGTACTCCATTCGTTGCAGTAGACCAACTCTCAGAGCCAAATCAGGTGTGAAACCATTTATGCAGTTCTCAACTGCTGGGTGTGTGATTGTGTGGGTTCATGAGGAGCAATGGATCCAAACTACAAACTACAAGAAAGAAGATTCCACCTAAACATTAGGAAGAACTTCCTGACAGTAAAAGCTGTTCGACAGTGGAATTTGCTGCCAAGGAGTGTGGTGGAGTCTCCTTCTTTGGAGGTCTTTAAGCAGAGGCTTGACAACCATATGTCAGGAGTGCTCTGATGGTGTTTCCTGCTTGGCAGGGGGTTGGACTCGATGGCCCTTGTGGTCTCTTCCAACTCTATCATTCTATGATTCATGCGTGCTTGTATTTAAGTAGAATCCCCTAATGGGGGTCCCACTGGGGTCACAATCCAGATCACGTACACTGTATCTGCTATTAGTGCTGGAAGGTAGGCTTCTACAGGTGCAAATGGGAGTTTGCCTTCCAGTGCAAATAGCAGGTATGGTGGGCAAAAGATGTAACACTCCTTTCTGCCCTACCTCATCAAAGTGCAAGTTTAGACTACCCCCCCCATGTTTGCTATTTGCATATTTAAAAATCATCCATGCACTTGCTAATTGTGTGAATTGCTCCATGTCTAGCTTGGCACTTGGACTGAGAATTGTGCATGGTTTGAAAGAGCCCTGTCACTACTGCTCATCAATTCCTGTGGATGAGCCAAACTTCAAATGTTTTGCAAGAAATAACTTGTCTCTACTTAATCCCTCCCTACCATTTGGTAAATCTCTACTGTACCTTTAAAGTAATCATTCCTTTTAAATGCAAAAAAGCCCTAATGTACACTGTTCTTCTTGTGTGAAATGCTCCATCCCTCTTTATCCGTTGAGCTGCCCTTCTCTCTTCAGCATGCAGTACATTCTCCAGAGCTGCAACACACAAAATCTTCCCGTCACCATGACCTACTTATTCTCGCTTTGCTCTTTCTGAAAAGAGTGTAAATAGAAACCTAGCCCCTTGGCACCCTCGATCTGCCTTTCATAAGGCAGTCCCAAATGTGAGCAGAATACTGGCTACACCACCATTCATTAAGCAAACTAAATGTCAAATCCTTGCTGTTTCCAGTTCGTTTTTCATGCCATTATTCCTATTTACTCGTGTCCTTTCATTTTAGAAAGCTGGTAGCTGGCCAGGCTTAAGCAATGTCAAGTTTCTGTTAAGCAGTTAAAAGGAGCCTTCTCCAACGTGCTGCCCTCCAGATGCTTTGGACTACAATTCCCATCACCCCCCCCAGGTCAATGTAGTCCAAAACATGTGGAGAGCACCACCAGGTCAATGAAAACTGGTTTAAGAAGCTGTGGGGAACCTTGAGCCTTCCAGATGTTGCTGAACTACAACACTCATCAGCTCCAGCAACCATGGCCACTGGTCAGGGATGATGGGAGTTGTAGTTCAGCAGCTTCTGAAGGCCCAAAGGTTCCTCACACCTGATTAAAGGCTACTTCCAGGTGAAGCATCCATTCCTAAGGTACCAATGCAACATTCCTATTGAGAGTTCCACTAGAATTTGCAGCAACCCAGTTCCTACATAACAGAAGAGAGGAAGCACTCCTTTGATATTGTTCTTAATTCAATTTATATACCACCCTTTATCCAAAGACCCCAGGGCGGTGTACAACATTAAGAACATAGACTATGCAGCATAATAATAAAAACATAATACAAAGCATAATAGCAAAATAATCATATTAATGTCATTTTAACTACTGGAAAAGAGGAGACTGAGAGGAGATATGATAGCCATTTTCAGATATCTCAAGGGCTGTCGTATGGAAGATGGAACAAGCTTGTTTAGTCCTGTTGTGGACGGTAGGAATTGAACCAATGGCGTCAAGTTACAAGAAAGGAGATTCCAAGTAAACACCAGGGAAAACCTTTTGACAGAGTTGTTTGACAGTGGAATGGACTCCTTTTGGAGGTGGAGGACTCTCCTTCCTTGGAGGCTTTTAAGCAGAGGTTGGATGGCCATCTGTCATGGACGCTTTAGCTGAGATTCCTGTACTGCAGGTGTTTGAACTAGATGACCATTTGGGTCCCTTCCAACTCTACAATTCTGTGATTCTATGGTTCTACTGGTGGTGGGCCCTTTGAGTGCTAAACACTTTGAGCTCACAACCTTAAGATAAAGGTGGAAGAAAAGGTGAGAGAGGGTGGAAAATGCTCTGGATTCAGCCTCGCCAATGAAGAAAGAATTCTATATTTTGTTTTATTTTTAATTCCGAGCCCCTTTCATCACCCAGTCTGTAAGAGGGGATTGCCTAGGTCTCCTCTTCCAAAGGAAGCAATAGGGAGCCTGCGACACACACCCCAACCTGGAGGCTGCTAGGCTCCAACTCCCATCAGCTCCAGACAGCAGGGCTATAGTCCATCATCATCTGGAGCGCTATAGCCCCAGCCCCAAGTGGCTGCTATTTACTTTGAAAACCATTCATGCCATGGCAAATTGCTTGAGTGGTGCCATGCCTGGTTTGGCTGCAAGAGAAGTTAAACTGATCCTTACTCCCCAAGTTCCCCCACCCAGCACTGCAAACTGACCTGGGCCCCAGCTTTTGCTAGATAGAGCCTACCTCATTAAAGTAACAGTAAAGGGACCCCTGACCATTAGGTCCAGTTGTGACCGACTCTGGGGTTGTGGCGCTCATCTCGCTTTATTGGCCGAGGGAGCTGGCATACAGCTTCTGGGTCATGTGGCCAGCATGACTAAGCTGCTTCTGGCGAACCAGAGCAGCGCACGAAAACGCCGTTTACCTTCCCGCCGGAGTGGTACCTATTTATCTACTTGCACTGGTGTGCTTTTGAACTTCTAGGTTGGCAGGAGCAGGGACCAAGCAACGGGAGCTCACCCCGTCGCGGGGATTCTAACTGCCGACCTTCTGATCGGCAAGTCCTAGGCTCTGTGGTTTAACCTACAGCACCACCCGCATCCCTTCCTACCTCATTAAAGGTGTTTTAATCTGTTTTACCACATCCACTTGGTCACACCATTCAAGTATGCAAAAAAGCACCTTAAAAAAAGGCAACTACAGTCTAGCTTGGCCCAGAGAAATAAACAAAGCTGAGTTCTAGTTTTAAGGGTGAAATGCTCAGGAACTGCAGACATCCTTATGCATCATTCATGATCTCCTGCTTTCTTACATCCTGTCATGCTTTCCATCATGCTCCTGAGATCTAAAAACAACTCAAGCAGCAGACCTGCACTGGAATTTATTCTGCACGCAAAACAATTAAGAGCCAAGAGCAGATTCACTCTTCAGATGCTCCCGAATGGAATTCCAGGACCAAATCTAAATGTCAGCTCCAGGAGAAGGATTTCATTTCGGCAGCGCATTTTTAAAGTTTGCCACCTCTTATCTTTTCCCCTGGCAAAGGCATCCCCCGATAGAGGTCAACTCTAGGGAAATGAGAAATTCAAAAGAAACCCTTTTCTGCAGCTCGTGAAAGGAACTGACTATTCTATGGTCTTTTAAATGTGTTTGTGGGGGGAGGGGGGTTATTGGTTTGTTTCGTTTTATTGTGTATTTTGTGTTCCCATTTTGTATTTTTATGTCGTGAACCACCCTGTGATATTTGGATGAAGGTATACAAATTTAATAATAAATAAAAATTATTAATAATAATTATATTGTCACCATTGAGAATGCCCTTGGGAATGGCAACAATCCAAGTATGGAGGAAGAGCTTGGAAAGACTTTGTAAGACTCACAAGCTCCAACTGCCTGACTGCCCTCAATTGTATACAAATCACGCTTCCCATACCCCCTAAAAAAGGAGACCACTATAAAATGTATTGGGTCTGGGGGGCCCTGGCCCCCCACCACTGAGTTGAGTACTGGACAGTGTCACCTAGATTCTGACTTCTTTTGAAGGTGTAAATCACTAGAGACATATGGATTTATTTATTTTTTGCAATATTCACTATATTTACAAATATGCAGGATGAGAAGGGCAAACGGGGTCTCTGGTGGCCATGACCAGGATGACAGTACAGTGGTACCTCAGGTTAAGAACTTAATTCGTTCTGGAGGTCTGTTCTTAACCTGAAACCGTTCTTAACCTGAAGCACCACTTTAGCTAATGGGGCCTCCCGCTGTCGCCCCGCTGCCGGAGCACGATTTCTGTTCTCATCCTGAAGCAAAATTCTTAACCTGAAGCACTATTTCTGGATTAGCGGGGTCTGTAACTTGAAGCGTATGTAACCTGAAGCGTATGTAACCCGAGGTACTACTGTATTGTCAACTTAAAAAATAAAAAAAAATATGAGGGTTGATTTGTTTCTGCTATAATTAATTGTGTTTCTTATGTTCTCCATCACTCAGGCTGTATGCGGAAGATAATTACAGCTATTTATAGCGTTCAGATCGTTCACAAGTAACAGGCTTTTGCTTAGTTGTTGTTTTTCTTAAAACCAAAATAGGAGGCAGGATTTTGGAAGTCTATGAAAGATGCTGATCCTTACGTGAACCCAAACTCTTTCATGTGCAGCTAGCCAAAAGCAAAGAGTTACAGCAAATGGTTGATAAGTGACTGATCAGGGTCGAAGAGCATAGGAAGCTGCCTTATACTGAGTTGGCTTGATAGCACAGGATTGACTACACTGGGAGAATCTCTCCAGGATTTCAGGAAGGGTCCCTCCCAGCCCTACCTGGAGATGCCAGGGATTGAACCTGGGACCTTCTGGTGCAAAGCAGATGCTAAGGACCTTCCCCACAGAATTTGCCTTGCTGTTCTTTCTTCATTCTGCTACGTTATGGACACCTCCCTCCTGGTCTTTCTTTTCTACAGCTGAAATACCGTATTTATGCTCCATAAGACGCACCTGACCATAAGACGCACCTAGTTTTTAGAGGAGGAAAGGGAGCCCTGTTTTTTTGAGGATCAGCTCAAAGTTGTGCAGCTTCCTTTGCAAAGGGGAAAAATCCTGTTTTTATGGGGTCCAGCTCACAGTTCTGCAGCTTCTTTAAGAAAGGAAAGGAAACCATTTCTACAGTTTCAAGACAGATAATCTAATCAGCCAGTCACATGTCGCTGGGGAAACAGACAGCCTCCGTCTGCAGAACATTCAACAATGGAGGCCTGGGCGGGACTGGAAAGGGAGCCAGCGATCGACCACACATTCGCTCCATAAGACGCACAGACATTTCCCCTTACTTTTTAGGAGGAAAAAGGTGCATCTTATGGAGAGAAAAATACACTATTTCCACCGGAGGTTGATCCATTTGAGCAAATGAGGCCCTCAGTCTACCCTCAGCCAGCCCTCACTTCCCTGCCTTCTTACTTAACAGCAAGTTCAGGGGGTGGCCCTGTCTGTCAGCTTCGTCCTCGTCACTCTCAGTGTTGCCGTTGTAGAACCTGGTAGGGAGGAGGACGGGGACAACACTAGAATTTGTTGGCTCTGCCTGTCACTGGCTCTAGCACCACCTACAGTTGATCTCCCTGTCTTCCACCCTACCAGTCCAAATAGGCTGAATACCACTGAGTACGCTACACTCTTGCTTAGGAGGGGAGTACTCTTGAACACAATGTCTACTTCCAAGTAAGCAGAATCAAGCTACATGCTACAAGCATACTCCTGAAAACCAGTCATGCATCCAAAGTTGTAACTTAAATACATGCCTACTACATTCAAGGTCCAACCCAGGCACGTGGTTAGAATCCCGTAGATCAGGAGCAGTCAACAAGGTACCACCCCAGATGTTGTCTAAATACATCTCCCAGCAGCCCACGCCTGGTAGTAAATGGTCAGGGATGATGGAGGTGGCAGTCCATCGACATCTGGAGGTACCATGTTGGCCCCAGGGGAGAAAATCTCATTGAATTCAGTAGGGTTTAGTTCTGATCAAATAGTTCTGATACATATATAATCACGCAACTAAACGCACTGCTACCAGGAGCTAAACCATGGTTTGTCTCAGCATTACATGCAAATCTGAGCTCATGGTTTGTCTCCCCCAACAAACCACGAGCAGTAAGCCAAGAACAAACCTCAATTACGAGGTTTGCTTAAAACAATACAAGAGCATCAGCAAGAGTATGCGAGGAGCAAAGTAGCCACAATTTTCCCAATGTGTACCAGCACACTTGCTTGTTCTCACTAAGCCATAGTTTGGCTTAGTGTTACATTCAAACCAAGCTAATATTTTCCTACATGTGTTGTTGGGAGTTTTTATGTGCATTTCCTTGTATGTTTAGCACTGAAATAAAGGACAACAGGTCTGGCTATACATGAATCATGTGGGTGGGTGTGCATGCACATATATTTGTGCACATGCATTTAAAAGTGATTACTAGATATATGCCCAAAATAGAAAGTTCAGCCCATTTATTACAAGAGCCTTCTATGGCTTGGGTGAAGGAACAGCAGTTGCCAACCACAAAGTTACCTTGTTCTACAGTTCGCTGCCACTGAAAGCTTGTACGGTCCATCTTGTGTGGGAAGCTTATTCCCATTTAAAAAGCAGGAAAATAAGGTCAAGACTTGCAATGTGGAAATCAAAGCGAAACATGGTAGAATACATCATTCATTGAGATTAAGGTACGTTTCCTTACCTCAGAGCTATTTAAGTGGCATGTGTGAGTTCCTGAAAACCAGCCCTCATTTGAACATTGGTCAATGTCCACTTTTTGTAAGTTTATGTCCACTTTCACAACACCCCTGGAAGAAGAATAAGAAATGCCATTAATTCACATAGATTCAACACACCATTTTCCTTTCACTGTTAAAAATGGCGGGAATTTAGTGCTGAATCTTAATTGCATTTATGAAAAGCTATAGTTATTTGATTTGATGTACTGTATTTCTAGGATACTAACAAACAGTAAATAACAGCAGAACATCATAAATACAGCATAAATCATATAATATAATTAACAAAGCATGAATAAAACAACTGCAATCTATAAAACACTAGTAACAAAACAGCAACCAGAATATAAGCTAAACAAGAAATTTACAGCATAGGTCATATTATATGATTAACAAATCAATATAGCATTTCTATAAAGCAATGTTAACAACATTAACAAAATAACACCTAAAAAAAAATTCAGCTAAGCACTGTTAAATCCATACACACCAATCATCTCACTAAGTTGGTTCTGATAATGAGTGCCAAACTTGCTCTGGTTATTAGTACCAGGGGTAAAAAGGATAGCTTTTTAGTGGGCTGTTATACATTAGTGGATAGCTGCAAATGCTTTATGTTTTGTGCCGTTCTTCATTTCAAAAGCTTGTGTACTCCTACCCATCCCACAGATGTTGGCCCAGTCTAACCTATTCAGTCTCTCCATTACAGTCTGAAAACAACATCACAACAAGCTCCCAGTCGACTCTTAAGCCTTCTCTGAATCATCATCAGCTCATGTGTTGCTCGACATGAGATGTTAAGCTGGAAGAGAGCCATTCCGCTTTGTTTCCGCCATTGTCAATAGCTGCCAGTATCACATAAATCTGCATCAAGCAGATTTCACAATTTTCACAGTACAGTGGTGCCTCGCAAGACGAAATTAATTCGTTCCGCAAGTCTCTTCGTCTTGCGGTTTTTTCGTCTTGCGATGCACGGTTTCCCATAAGAATGCATTGAAAATCAATTAATGCGTTCCTAGGGAAACCGCCTTCAGACCAGGTCCGGGGACAGTCTGTCCCCGGACCTCTTAAGGCTGGGGGGGGGGGAGACAAGGGCTTTTCTTCTCACCCCCAGCATTTTAAAAAACCCTGGGACAGCGGAGGACTTCTCCGCTCTCCGGGCGATCTTAAAATGCTGGCGGGCGGCATTTTAAAATCGCCCCGGACAGCGGAGGACTTCTCCGCTGTCCGGGGCGATTTAAAAGCCCCTGGGAAGGCAGGCAGGGGGGGACAAAGACTTTCGCCCCCCGCCCGCCTTCAGAAGGTGTTCCCACCCCCACCCCCCGCCCGGCTTCGCAGCAGCGCTACGAAGCCCGGCGGCTGGGGCAGGTGCTCCCGCCCCCCCCACCCCGCTTCGGAGCAGCGTTCCGAAGCGGGGTGGCTGGGGCAGGTGTTCCCACCCCCCGCCCGGCTTCGCAGCAGCGCTACGAAGCCCGGCGGCTGGGGCAGGTGCTCCCGCCCCCCCACCCCGCTTCGGAGCAGCGTTCCGAAGCGGGGTGGCTGGGGCAGGTGTTCCCACCCCCCGCCCGGCTTCGCAGCAGCGCTACGAAGCCCGGCGGCTGGGGCAGGTGCTCCCGCCCCCCCACCCCGCTTCGGAGCAGCGTTCCGAAGCGGGGTGGTTGGGGCAGGTGTTCCCACCCCCCGCCCGGCTTCGCAGCAGCGCTACGAAGCCTGGCGGCTGGGGCAGGTGCTCCCGCCCCCCCCCACCCCGCTTCGGAGCAGCGTTCCGAAGCGGGGTGGCTGGGGCAGGTGTTCCCACCCCCCGCCCGGCTTCGCAGCAGCGCTACGAAGCCCGGCGGCTGGGGCAGGTGCTCCCGCCCCCCCCACCCCGCTTCGGAGCAGCGTTCCGAAGCGGGGTGGCTGGGGCAGGTGTTCCCACCCCCCGCCCGGCTTCGCAGCAGCACTACGAAGCCGGGCGGCTGGGGCAGGTGCTCCCGCCCCCCCACCCCGCTTCGGAGCAGCGTTCCGAAGCGGGGTGGCTGGGGCAGGTGTTCCCACCACCCCCCCGCCCGGCTTCGGAGCACAGGGAGATCGCTTCTCCCCACCGCCCCTTGCTTCAAAAGAGGTCCGGGGGCAGCAGGAAGCGCTCCCGCTGCCCCCGGACCTCTTTTGAAGCAAGCGGCTGCGGAGAGAAGCGATCTCCCCGCAGCCGCTTGCTTTAAAAGAGGTCCGGGACCTCTTTTGAAGCAAGCGGCTGCGGGGAGAAGCGCAGCCGCTTGCTTCAAAAGAGGTCCGGGGGCAGCAGGAGCGCTTCCCGCTGCCCCCGGACCTCTTTTGAAGCAAGGGGCGGTGGGGAGAAGCGATCTCCCGGCCGCCCCTTGCTTCAAAAGAGAAGACCCGCTGTCCCCGGGGCAAGCTTCGTTTTGCGAAGCAAGCCCATAGGGAAATTCGTCTTGCAAGGCAACTCGAAAACGAAAAAACCTTTCGTTTTGCGAGTTTTTCGTCTCGCGAGGCGTTCGTCTTGCGGGGTACCACTGTACTCTAATAGGAGTTGTATTCAGCTAATATCTCCTCTGAACAGACCCATTGAAATCAATGGACTTTGGTTAGTCATAGAATCATAGAATTGTAGAGTTGGAAGGGACTACGAGGGTCATCTAGTACAACCCCCTGCAATGTAGGAATCTTTTGCCCAATGTGGGGCTCAAACCCACAACCCTGAGATTACGAATCTCATGCTTTACCAACTGAGCTATCCACAGGACTTCTCGCGCCCATTGATTTCAGTGGGCATACCTACTCTGCTTATGACAAACACTGGATGCAATCCAATATTAGTCAATTAGATTTATGAGCCATTTGTGGAATTGGCTCCCTTTGCAGAATGTTCTTGATTGAATCAGAAGGCTTAGAATTACTTAACCAACTACAGGTACAGAGCCTAAGAGTCCTGCTTGACCTGCTTTTCAATAAACAGGTTTGCTGTGGGGGCCAGAAGTGCTTTTTATCTTCTGTGTTTATTGTGTAGACTCATCCCTTCTTGAATAGAGAGGATTTTTCAATGCTGACTCATGCTTTCATAACTCCCTGCTCAATACAGGGCTGCCCTTGAATACAACTCAGATACTTCTGGCATCTGAATTTCAGGCCAATGTTTTTGGAGAAATATTTTAAAAGTTAAATGCCCCATCCAAGCCTCCCCACAAGCTGCCCTTTTGAACTTGTGGGATGATCCAACAGCAATTTTACCAAACTTAATTTTACCAAATTTATTATTATTATTATTATTATTAAGGAACTTTTGACATGGATGCTGGCTACAACGAGAATTTCTTTGGCTCAGAAATGGAGGACACTACAGGGCTTCAACATAACATAACTCACAAATTACACATTTCTAAGGTCAGGAAGACCAGGGACATTTTCATGCAGTTAGGTGGAATTTCATTTATTATATTCTTGTGAACCGCCCTGAGATGAAGAGGCAGGTTATTGGTGGAGGTTTTTTGTTTTATTAAATATTTTATGTCCTGGTTTTGTATTTTTTTTCCTGCTGTGAACCTGGGATCTTTGGGTGAAGGATGATATACAAATTTAATAAATAAAAATATCAAGAATGATTTGAGGCTTCTCGTGGTAAGAAAGGTTTGGTAATATCTGCAGTTCAAGTTGTGACTGTGAAGGCACAGGACCAGGAGCCAAGAAATGATGGCACATCTGAGGAACAGGTGTGGAGAATTTCAGCTGCTCCAGGTGACTCCTGGAAGTGGGCCACTAAACCCCCTGGCTCAATGCTGGAAATCCATCAGTAGAGCATTGCTGGCAGGTGGCTGAAAACCTCCAGTCAGGGATAGCCAACATGGTGCTCTCCAACTGGGCTACAACTCTCACCGTTCCTGACCCTTGGCCATCTTTGCTAAGGCTGATGGGAACTATAGTACAACATCAACTGGACGGCACCATGTTGGCTACCCCTGCTCTAGGTAATTGACTCCATTGTCGAATTGCTCTTACTGTCAACATATTTCTCCTATCCTCCTGTAAATGAAGCCAATTTGATCAATCCCTAGGCTTCTGAAGCAGCAGAGTAAGGCTGTCTACACACTCCCATTTACTCTACATCTAGTGCTCTCCCCACCACTGGGTTGGGAAGCCGTGTGCACATGACAACAACCACAATCCACATCCACCCTGTTGTTTCTTGTGAAATACTGCATTCTGATGCACCAAACCAGTTTTGATCCCAATCGAGACCTGCTCATTGGCTGAATACATCCCTCCATCCTGATGTGGACATACAGCAGGCAGCTTAAGATACACAGAAAACCATGCTGATCTGTACAACCATGTACAAACACAGTTTTGAAACGCAGCCAAAAGAAAAGAACAACCTCACTGCGTTTTAAGCCAGTAATGCACACACGGCCAAAAAGGCCTGTTCACGTATTTGAAGATTACTTCCTTCAGTGTATTTAAAGGAGGTGGGAATTGAGGAGCTTAAATTAGAGAGGGAGGATCAGGAACAAGGTAGAGAGACAGTAGCATCAGAAACAAACAGAGGGGTACCACTTTAGTACATGAAGGAGGCTGGGTATTCAACAGAATATTGGATGTAAAACACAGTGGGCAGAAGTAGCCAAAGGAGGTGAAATAGGAAAATATTTAGTGTTGGATGAGGTTTGCCCAGGATGGGTAGTGGATTTATTTGAGTTTGTATTGAGATTTTTACCTTGCACTGTTATTCTTTTTTTACTTTTGAGAGAAGAAATAATAATGCATCACAGCTTATCTTGAAACCTCCATGACCAAATAGAATTAAAAACCTAAAAATGAATTATCTATTAACCTACTAAGCAGGCGCCGTATTAACTGTGCTGTCCAGATGTTTGGTCAGGACATAAGAAGTTAAATGCACGATAAGTACAATTTGGCTTGTCAGCAGCATTAGATCAGCCTGATAGTCACTGAGACTGGCAGTAGCGCTTTTCAGAATTCGGTATTCAAAACGAACCAACGAAGGTAATTGAAGACCATCTGACATTCGTATAGCACATTTTGCCCACAGAAAGCTAGCTCCCCAATGTCTATCATCATCATTATTATTATTATTTACACTGCTAGCATGAAGTACTACAAACTTAGTAGTTTGAATGCCCACCAACAGATATGTTGCAGCTATTCACATTGATCCCAGAATCGTAGAATTCTGAGTTGAAAGGGACCACAAGGGTCATGCAGTCCAACCCCCTGCAATGCACGTATCTTTTGCCCAACATGGGGCTTGAACCCATGGCCCTGAGATTAAGAGTCTGGGGCTCTACCAACTGAGCTATCCCAGGCTGAGAATAAACTATAGCAAGATCAAGTGTCCAGAGCAAATCAAATTCATTAAATCAGAGCAATCCATACAAGAGGCCAGAAAGACAAGCCTGTTATTACAAACCCCGTGTTGCAGGGCAGGTAGCATCGTTTGGGAGAAAGGTGAGACAGAGGAGCAGGTGCTAAATGAAACACAGGGGGAAGGGCCATAGCTCAGGGGCGGAGCAGCCCCCTTGGAGGCAGAAGGTCCCAGGTTCAATCCCTGGGTCTCCAGGTAGGGCTGGGAGAGACTCCTGCCTAAAACCCTGGAAAGACACTGCCAGTCAGTGTAGGCAATATTGAGCAAAATATACCAATGGTCTGACGCAGCATAAGGCAGTTCCCTTTGTTCCTTCAGCAGTTGTTAAAACATGGAGGTTAATATTAGGTGGTGTGGGATTCAAAGACTCCCAAACTGTGGTCCATGGGCCACTAGTGGTCTGCAAGCTTCATTCATGTGATCCGCAGCATATACACATTAAATGTTCGTTCTGATTTCTAATTGTATTATATTGCTTTATTTCCCTTTTTTGCTTCTTATATTGTATTTTATTGCATTGCAATCTAAAATCTGTAGCATGCAACGTGCGATGCAATAGAATACAATATAAGAAATAAAAGAAGCAATGAAAATACAATTAAAAATAGTTTAGCATCTAGCACAGGGCATCACAATTGCTACAACAGGCAGAACAATCATTAAGAGGTCCAGCAAGACCCTCAGCAATTTTCAAGTCATCTGTGAAGGAAAATAAGTTTGGGAACGACTGACCTATCGTATTATTAGTTATTTTTTATATTACATTATTTATATATGGCATACATCTCTTCTACTTTTTATACTCACAACAACCCCATGAGGCATACCTTTCAACATTTCTCCAATGAAAATAGGGACGTCCTAAGGAAAAGCGGGACACTCTGGGACTAAATCAGAAACCGGGACAGCTTCTGTAAATCCAGGACTGTTCTTGGAAAATAGCAACACTTGGAAGGTCTGCACGAGGTAGTTTAAGCTGAGAGCGAGCGATTGGCTCAAAGTAACCCAGTGAGCTTTGTGGCTGAAGTGGGATTCAAACCCTGGTCTTCCAGGTTCTAGTCCAGCACTCTAACCACTACACCAGCCCAGGCACTATGCCACACTGATGGTTGGAGGGCATGGAACACTTGCAGAATGCAAAAATCTCTCAGTGGAAAATCATCTTTCTCCTTGCTGTAGATTCCATCTAGAACAGCTAGATTCAGCTAGAAGCACAACAGCAGTAATTGGCTGCTTGGCAATACAATAAGGTTGCTCAGCAGAGCTAGGAAGACTGCGTTACCTCCAATTACGGCTGTTGTGTATGGCCGCCATGCTTATATTGTGCACATTTGAGCTTTGCACAGATATGTCATAAAGGCTAGAGCGCTTACATTTCATTTGGCCTCGCTATTCACACTGTCTCTCTCTTTATCCATGTGTCTGTATGTATATATGTCAACCCACTGAGACAAACACTTCATGCATCCAGGTCTAAACCACGAAAGCTCCTGCCAGAATTAATCTATTTGTCCTTAAGAGGATTTCTTGCTGTGTTTGCTGCAAAAGACTCACACAGCTAACCCCTCTACAACCATGACAGGGGAGGAAGTCTATAAATGTCAGGAGTCGCTCTTGATTGAAAAGGCACTCAAAGGGAAGTTGGGGTCCTCCTCTCACAAGCACCCAGTGCTGCAAGCTTACCAAATCTCACTGGAACCAATGAGACCTACTTTTGGGTATCCATGGTTAGAATTAGGCCCCCTAAACTCAATGGAGCATGCCTCCAGGGGTGAAGTCAAACCGCTGTGACAGCAGCACCAAAGTGGCCTCCTTGGGGTGCAAACCTGGGCAGCGTGTATAGGGTTCCTAGGCTGCCCAGACAACAACAAAAAACCCTCTCAGCCTCACTGATGTGGTCGAAAGGAAAGGAAAGCAATACATTTGGCACCAGCTTGGTTGTAGGAGTTGCCGGAAAGAGGCATACAAGGCGCCATCCAACCATCCAGCCATCCAACCATCTTAGGATCAGAGTTTTCCTTCTCCCTCACTTCCATACCATCCAACTACAGTGGTACCTCGGGTTACAGACTCTTCAGGTTACAGGTTACAGGTTACAGACGCTTTAGGTTACAGACTCCGCTAACCCAGAAATAGTACCTTGGGTTAAGAACTTTGCTTCAGGATGAGAACAGAAATTGCGCAGCAGCAGGAAGCCCCATAAGCTAAAGTGGTACCTCAGGTTAAGGACAGTTTCAGGTTAAGAATGGACCTCCAGAACGAATTAAGTACTTAACCCGAGGTACCACTGTATTTCCAATGCAAAACCAGGACACACGTCTTCCAGGGTGTGCTCCTGGGCGAGACACATAGCCAGTCTCGCTTTTGCCACCCCTCTCCCTAAAAAAAGCACTTTCTCGGGGCAAGAGCACATGAAATCACAGCACCAAAAATGGCCACCGAGATATTGCACAAAGAAACAGGATGTCCTGTTTTTCACAGGGCATTTGGAAGGTACGCACTTCCCTCCACTACAGCATGTGGAGAAATTATTTTAAGTGCCTGTTAAAAACATTTTTTGTTTTGTTTAGGCAAGCCTACTGACATATGCAGAATGCTGGCATGTACTTTAATCTGGTTTTGGGTTTGTTTTTGCTTATTAGTTTTATTTATTTATTTATGGGTGTTTTAAACAGTTGTTTTGGATGCCATAAGAAATCTGAAACATTTGTTTTATTGTATTGTAGAAACGAAGATCCTCTTAAGAGTATGGTGCAAGATGAAGGAGAACTATGATTTAATTCAGAGGTATAGCATACTGCAGTGCAGAACACAAGCAGAAAAATTACATACCCACGCCATGTAAATTATGACACAGGACTTTCTCTCTACCAATAAGAAGCAGGGATTTCTCCTGTCCCAAGTAAAGTGGTTGTGTGCTTCAGAAACAGCCCTGTATGTGCAAATCAGTGGTTATGTAAGTAAAGATTGGGAACTTGCTGGACTGAGATGTGGACAACTAGGGTTCAAATCCCCATTCAGCCACTGTGTGACCTTGGACAAGCCATACACACTCTCTTACAGCCTAAGCTACCTCACAGGGTTGTTTTGTGGATAAAACAAGAAGGGGGAGAACCAAATACACCACCTCAAACTCATTGGAGGAAAGGCGGGATCTAAATTAAAATATTAAACATTTGAGAAAGAAAGAAAAGACTTGGGAATGCATGTGTGAACGCATGCTCTGAGTCAACGTCAGTGCAGAAATCCGAACTCCAATCGGCAAATGTTTTCCCATGCAACACACTATGATCTGGTCCACATCTGCATTAAGACTAGATCAAGTCACATTATGGATGGGGTAGCTCAGTCGGTAGAGACTATTAATCTCAGGATTTTGGGTTTCAGCCCCATGTTAGGGCAAAATATCCATGCAATGCAGGGGGTTGGAATAGATGACACTTGTGGTCCCTTCCAGCTCTACAATTCTATGATTCTATGTAATGAACACACATTCCCCTCCCTACGGTTCATAAATGCAGGCAGCTTTCTCTCCCAGAACTGAGCAGATGTACTACTACCACATTTTTTTCCCTCCGGCGTGCATTTCAAAGAGGACAGCAGCCTTCACTAAAAATAAATTTAATCATAAAACTGGGCACAGCAATGTGGGCATATGAATTAGATCCACCTGCAAAGGGAAATCCCTCTGGACCATTTGGAGCAGTTTGCAAGAGTCAGATCTGAAATCTATCTTGTCAATGAGATTATGGCAGTTTCTAATGCGCCTTCAGATATATGGCATAGATCACGGCATATCTGGGGAGTTCCCGGTAATTTAATCAAAAGAGCTCGTTAAATAGTCTTTTCTCGCTTCAATTACTGCTTGGCTGAATTCTGCCAGCAGAGGAAAAACAGCACAGGACGAAGCTTTCTATATGCAAAAACATAATGTTTAGAAGGAAGGGAGGACAGAGAGGGAGTCTGATTCTCTCCACCTCCGTACCAAAAAATAACCCCCCTGAATCATTGCAGGAGCTTAGGAAGACCATTGAGTCCATCTAGCTCAAAAGAGGTTGCTGAACTATAACCCAGGCCTGTGTCTTGAGAACGCTGCCTTACAGAAGTGAGTCATGGGCAACCTGCAACCATCAGGAGCCTTGACGCCTTCCACATGTGATGCATCAGGAAGATTTGAGGTATCACATGGTAGGTAAAGGTAAAGGGACCCCTGACCATGAGGTCCAGTCGTGGCCGACTCTGGGGTTGCGGCACTCATCTCGCTTTATTGACCTAGAGAGCTGGCATTTTGTCCGCAGACAGCTTCCGGGTCATGTGGCCAGCATGACTAAGCCGCTTCTGGCGAACCAGAGCAGCACACGGAAACGCCGTTTACCTTCCCGCCAGTGCGCTACCTATTTATCTACTTGCACTTTGACATGCTTTCGAACTGCTAGGTTGGCAGGAGCAGGGACAGAGCAACAGGAGCTCACCCCGTCACGGGGATTCGAACCGCCGACCTTCTGATTGGCAAGTCCTAGGCTCTGTGGTTTAACCCACAGCGCCACATGGCAGGACAGATTTCCAGACAAATATGTGCTCTCCTAGCCCTGTCTCAGCGATATCTATGCTGGATTGGTCGTGTCCACAGAATGGAAGATGGCAAGATCCCCAAGGATGTGGTCGAAAGGGAGCGGGCTTCAGGCACCAGGCCCGTTGGCAGACCAACTCTGTGCTACAAAGATGTCTGCAAACGTTACATGAAGGCTAACAACATCCCACATTTCCATGTGGGAATCCCTTGCGGACAACCGCAGCGCATGGAGACTGGCAGTCAAGTCATGTATCCACAGCAGAAACCAGAGGAGGAATAACCGCTGGGAGAAGAGTGGAGAGGGAAAAAACGCCATGGTGCATCTGCAGCAGCACAACTGGACGCCTTCATCTGCCCCAGCTGCAATAAAACTTGTCTCTCCCACATCGGTCTCTACAGCCACAGCAGGCACTGCAACCTGCCAACAGCTTGACTTCACCCACAAAGGCGCGCTCCTCCATTGCTTCCCAAGATAGACAGGTGCCAACAACAACTCCTGTGAGCTCCAGCAACTAATGCACTCACTGCCTGAACATTACAAATACAAGGGAATTAAACATCCTTCTCCTATTCAGAGATGGTGAGCAATCCTATTCTCACTTAGCTGGGAATGTGCCCCACTGAACTTAAAGGAGCTTGCTTCTGAACAGACATGCATAGGATTGCAGTATTAATTTACAGAGATCGGAAGCGGGAGTGAGGAACAAATGTTCAAAACTGGTTTGAGGAACCGTTGGCTCTCCAAATGTTGCAGAACTACAACTCCCACCAGGTGGGAGTTATAGTTTAGCACCAGTTGGAGGGCCAAAGGTTCCCCACACCCAGTTTAAAACAAGGCATCCTCAAAAGCAATAAATAAACAAATCTAGGGATAAAGGAGAGAGAGCGATTTACCAAGGGCTGGTTCTAGAAAATAGGAACATTTGAAGAATATGAAATAAATACAGCCTTTACAATCCATTTCCTAAATGGGAAGAATGCCTGTCCTTTAAAAAAAATAAAAATCTGTGTAGCACATTTTGCTTTGAGTATTGCAGCCCCAAGATAAGCTGGAAAGGATATCAAATGTTGAAGGCTTGTCTGGTGAGAAAATGTACTGAAAGGTTATTTCTCTCATTCCAAGCGGTGAAATGGGAAGGAGCAGGCAAACCAGAACATTAATATGTCCCTAACAGATGGCTCACAAGAGGCATTTTGCTGGGGGAAGACTCAGTGCAGCATTTTAAGGAGAGAAAGATGAATATTTCATCCTTTTACTCTTAAGGGACTCAACAAGAGGAGTTTGGAATTTTTAAAAGCCTCATTATCACTCAATGACACAGAGAAAGGGAAATTTAAAAGCCTATTTTGAGAGGCATGTGTGGTGATTAATCGTAATGATATAATGACACAGGTATAATTTTCCCCACTGTTGGTTTTTTTTTTTACCATTTCAGATTGTGAATGGAATTAAATGAAAATTATGTTTCCGTTGTATGATTTGCTAACACACACATGGAAAAGGTGCTTAGAACAAGAATTTCGTGATTTTGCTGTTTTGTGTTGCTTTGATCCATTCATTGTACCTTAGTTGCATGTTTCTTTTGTACTAGGAAGTGTTGTTTTTATTTGTTAATTCTTTGCTATTGTAGAAAGCCACCTTGAGCTCAGCTTGGTTGCTGGAAAAGCAGTATAGAAATATTATATTGAATCAAATCAAGTACAGCCAAACATCATTCTCTGGGAAGTTCTGTCCCTCCAGTCACTAAACAGGCAACCAGATAAGTGGTTCAGCTCTCCAATAAAGCATGCAGATATTGCCTCAACTAGAAATATGGGCTTATATTCAACTGTCCTAATAAAAATAAGTTAACCCTGCCCATTAACTTCATTGGGTCTACTCTGAGAAGGACTGGCATTGAATTACACCCATGACCTCCATAGGTGTGGGGAGATAATATTAGGCTGTGGATTGGAGAACTCCTGGTGCTTCTTGGCCTTCCTGTATGTGAGGCAGCAACTAAATAAAATTTATTTAGAAAAGGATTTATATTCCACTGTATCACAGAAAGCAGTTTAAAACAGAAAACAAAAAGCTATGCAACAAAAGCATACCAAGTTAAAAACGAAGACAAGTAAACCACGGTTGAGGCGTTTAAAAGTTGGCACAGAAAACGCCTACTGAACCTCTATTGGGAGAGAGTTCCACAGGACTGGGCCTATGACACTAAAGGCTCACGTAAACTCCATGTTTTTCCTTACACAAATGTTCATGCTTTTTTTTTTTTAAACCACACCTTGTTTAAAATTTCATAGAGCCACTGAAGTCAGATGAATTAGTTTCTGGGAGGCTGGGATCTGACCAGACTCTAGCCTTGCAAAGCTGCCCAGGGAGGGCAGCGTGAAAACAGTGTTAAAAACTTTGGTATATAAGCTGGGTGCCAAATGGCACCTTGAATCTAGCTTGCGGTCAGAATGTCAGAATGTCTATTCGCTAGGGGGTTGGACTAAATGACCCTCACAGTCCCTTCCAACCCGACAATTCTGCAATTATTATCTCGGCTACATTGCTTGACTCTAGCTTGCTCTTACAACAATTTACTTGTCCCAGTGCAAGAAGGAGAAACACACGTAGTTGCAACTGGACCCACACCAGTAGCAAGATGCACCTGCCCCCTGGCTAATTTTGAGCAGGACGTCATGGACCCTTCGATCCCAGCCTCAGCCTCGAGGAGCTGAGATCGAACAGTGCATGGTTGTTGTGACCTTCTCATGCTGCCCTCCCTGAGCTGCCTTGCAAAGGCTGGTGTCTGATCAGATCCCAACTTTGCAAAGTGCTGCAGGGCTGGCTCTGGGAGGGCGGCATGAGCAACACCCCCCCCAAAAGTGATCTAGTCCATTACAAGGCCCAGGTTCATAGAAAGAAGAAGAGGAGTTTGGATTTGATATCCCGCTTTATCACTACCCAAAGGAGTCTCAAAGCGGCTAACATTCTCCTTTCCCTTCCACCCCCACAACAAACACTCTGTGAGGTGAGTGGGGCTGAGAGACTTCAGAGAAGTGTGACTAGCCCAAGGTCACCCAGCAGCTGCATGTGGAGGAGCGGAGATGCGAACCTGGTTCCCCAGATTACGAATCTGCCGCTCTTAACCACTACACCACACTGGCTCTCATAGAAAATGCAGTCTATAACATGGTATGAAAATATTCAATACAGATGTGATGTGATAAGGCGAGCCTAAGAAGAGCCTTGCTGAATCAGACCAACGGCTTACTTAGTCCAGCACCCGGTTTTCCACAACGGCAAACTGCATGCTTATGGAATATCCAAAAGTAGGGCATGAAGGCAATAACTTTCTCCTGATGTTCCCCAGCAACTGGCAGTCAGTGGCATGGTGTCTCTGGTCCTGGAGGCAGCACATAGCTTCCATAGTGAGCCTTTTTCCTCCATGAATTTGCCTAATCCCTTTTTACAGCCATCTAAGTTGGAAAAGATCTATTGAACGCCAACTTTCCCATGAGGCAAAAATGGACTTAAACCTATGACTCGTTGGGATGTTCCGTTCCACCTTAAGGAACAGGCATGATTGTTGTGTGTCACATGCCTGTTTACACTCCAGCACAGCTTGCTGGGAACTTCCGTTTGTGTATAGCTTTTGCTTATGCTGTTTGCTTTGGACACGAAGGAGAGCAGACATGTTTCCTTTTGTCTTGATGTACGCTGAATAAACTGCTTGTAAATATGCTCACACAGCCTCTCCTGCTACTTCTGTTGCACAGCGTTTACTCCGCTGAGTAGCGTGCCCTAGCTTCTGAAGCTCGGGTCGCAGATTCATGCTGCACCAAGGACTGGAGTTCACCCGGCACACCGTCCGGTGGGCTGGAGCCAGCTGGGGTCCTGCCAATTGCCCCCATTTCGTTGGCTGCATGCCAACATGTCTATCCCTCCAATACGCTTGAGTGGGATAAATGCAAGAGGGGACATCTTTCCGCAGGGCCTGCAAGACATAGCTGTCCCGTCTGGCCTTTGGTTTGGACTCAGTCTGACCCTTATGTTTCCCCTCCCCCTTATGGTTTTGATCTATGGGCTTTTATTAAAATGAGGCTGAATTTTAAATTGTATTTTTAACCTGTATTTTAAATTGTTTTTCCCCCTATTATGTTTTTATTGTAATTTTACTGGTGTTAGCCGCCCTGAGCCTGGCTCTGGCCGGGGAGGGTGGGGTATAAATAAAAATTTATTTATTATTTATATTTACTGGCAATAGGTACAAAAAGTGTCATGGCACTATTGTAGCAACCTAACCTTTGCAGGTTCGTCGTGGAAGATATATGTTAAATACGTGTGTGTCAGAGCTGCTTCAAGATCCTAGCTCACAGAGGATCACGCTAGCCAGCGGTCATTAAGTAAAAGTCTTTATTGAGTTACAGTTTCCATTCCCAAGCTGCTGCGTGCAACTCTACGTCTAAGTCTCCGCCCCTTGTGCACCAACTTAATATCCTAGCCCTGCTCCACCTTTTCCGCCTGACTGCTCTCCTCTGGGTCCCTCTGCCCCCCGGGGTCTCTTCCTTCCGGGATTCTTCTGACGCCGACCCCCCGGAACTCCCTGTCTCCTTGCGCCGGGCTTTAGGACCTGGCTCCCTTTCCTGGCTGCCTACTGCGTCACTTTCCTGTGCATTTGAATTTGGCGCGCGCGCCCAACCTTCCACTTTCCGTCTGACCGTTTCTTCGCTCCCCGATGGAGGTGTGGCCACTCCTGACTCGTGCCCTCCCCCCTGTTGCGAGCTGCCAGCGCTTGATCTCTGGCGCTCCTCCTCTTCCCTGCTCTCTGGCTGTGACGCTGGTCCCGATTTCCAACTGCTCTCCTCTGAGTCCCCTCTGGCTCTATCTTCCTGGGGTGTCCCCCTAGGCTCCCCCCTTGCCCTGACCACTGGTGCTCCTTTCTGTGAATCTTCTGATTCACTGGAAAGACTCGGAGATCTCGGGTCGTCGTCATCACTCATCTTTTCTTCTGCCTCCTCCCCCTCGCTCTCTGTTTCCTCCCTTGCCCTTGCCTCTGCTCCTGAACCCCTGACATCCATCCCCCCCTCGAAGCCCCCCGTTCCCCCCTCCCCTCCTTCCGGTGCGGGAACTGGGTGCTGCTGTGTCAGAGGGACGAACGTCGGATACAGTTCGCTTCCCGTGGCGGGCCTCCATCTGAAGTCTCCCGGTTCTGCCTCCCTGCTCTCGTCGACGACGGTCACCTCCGCTTCCATCTCTGTGCCGCCGTGCTCGAAACCAGGGTCGTCCCCGAAAACATCCATGTCCGTCTCTCCCTCACTTCCTCCTGGCGGCGTTGCTCGTCCTGGACATTCCTGCCACTTCCTGCGCCACTGCTCCTCTGGTCTATCGTCCCACCAATACGAGGGTTCTGAGGCAGATCCCGAGGGTGACCCCTCCGGGGAACGGGCGTCTCGTATCGGGTCCTCGTCCGAGTCGAACCCCCGGAACGTGCTGGCAGAAAGCGTTGGCGTGAAAAGCCAGTCGTCGAAAAATTCTGCTGGCATTGGTCTATGTGGGAAGAGGGCATGAAACTCGTCTTTGAGCAGAGGTTCGTCCAAGGCGTAGCCCGGCACCCAGCTGTTCGCACTGGCCGGGGTGCCCTCCTTGGCGAGAAGGTATTCTACCCCTTCTTCCCCCCATCTGGAGTCCAAAATCTCCGTGACTTCGTTGATGCGTTCCTTCTGTGCCACTCCCGCGTGCCCGGTTCCTTCTCTGAGCGGACTCGGTGCCGTTCCGGGTTCCTGAAACCTGTGCGGTGCCTTGTAGGGGGTGAGCACCGATCTGTGGAACACCGGATGCATTCTGGAACCCTCCGGAAGCGCCAGCCTGAAAGCCACCGGGTTGACCTGCTCTTCGACTTGGTAGGGCCCCAGTTGCTTATGCCCCAGCTTCTTCTTGGCCAACGACCTGGCCGGCACTGCGTGGGCTGCTAACCAGACCCAGTCTCCCACATGGATCTCTTCGCCAACCCTTCTGTGTTTGTCCGCTTGCACCTTGTATGCATGTTTGGCCAGCTCCAGGTGTCGCCGCAGCTGATCGTGGACCTCCTGCAACTCCGACGCGAACGCATCTGCTGTCTGCGGCTCCCCCTCCCCCATCCTTTCCAGGCCCGGGAAGGTTCTGGGGTGCCTCCCGTTGTTAGCGAAGAACGGCGTGACCCCCGTGGACACGTGCTTCGTGTTGTTGTAGGCAAACTCGGCGAGCGGCAGGTAATCCACCCACGTCGCAGGCTGTTGATTCGCATAACATCTCAGGTACTGCTGCATGATGGCATTGACCCGCTCCGCCTGCCCGTTGGTCTGCGGGTGTCTCGCCGACGCCAGGTTGATCTTGACGTTCAGGAAGCCCATCAGCTTCTGCCAGAAATTCGAGATGAACTGTCGCCCCCGGTCGGACAGAATAGACCGTGGCAGACCGTGAACCTTGAACACGTGGTCTATGAACAGTTTGGCGGTTTGCTCCGCCGTGGCCACCTTGGCACACGGAATGAAATGTGCCATCTTGGAGAACAAGTCCACCACCACCAGCACGGCCGTCTTGCCCCTCGAGCTGGGCAGATCCGTGACAAAGTCCAGGGCCACCCTCTCCCATGGTTCGACCGGAGTTTGCAGCGGTTCCAACAGTCCGGCCGGTGGTTTGTGCACCGGTTTGGCCCTCTGGCAGGTGTCACACCTCGCCACGTAGTCCACGACCTCCCCTCTCATTCCGGGCCACCAGAAGTCCCTGGCGACTAATTCCACCGTCTTCTCCTTGCCAAAGTGCCCGGCAGTGGGCGCGTCGTGCAGCTGCTGCAGTACCTTGCGCGAAGTTCGTCTCCCGGCACGTAGATGGCTCCTTTACGGATGAGCAATCCATCTCGCAGCTGGAACTCGTCGGTCGCTGCCGTGCCCCTGTGCACCTCTGCCATCTTCGCTTGCGCGAAGGAGTCATCCTGCAACGCTCGCCGCACCGCCTCCAGGTCCACTGTGGCCGCAGCGCACGCCCACACTGTTGGTGCGAAGATGTGCATGGCGGCCGCTGGCGTGGCGTCCTCCAGATATTGTGGCTTACGAGAGAGAGCGTCCGCCATGATGTTGGTGTCCCCCGGGACATACTCTATTCGGAAGTTAAAGTTCGCAAAGAACTCAGCCCAACGTATCTGCCTTTGGTTCAGGAACTGTGCCGTGCGCCAGTGCTCCAGATTCTTGTGGTCCGTGCAGACCTGCACCGTGTGCTTGGCGCCGATCAGGAAGTGCCTCCATGCTTTGAATGCTGCATGAATGGCCAGCAACTCCCTGTCCCAGATGGTGTAGTTCTGTTCGGACTTGCTGAGCTTCCTGGAGTAAAACGCTCCCGGCCGCCAAACCCCCTGCGGGTCTTTCTGCAGCAGGACTGCTCCCACGGCTCTGTCCGAGGCGTCTGTCTCCACCCTCATCGGCCTGCTGGGGTCGACATGCAGCAGCTGCTCTTCCGACGCGAAGAGACGCTTGAGTGCCTGAAAGGACTGCTCCGCCTGCGCTGTCCAGATGAACTTTTTTTTTGAGCTAAGCGTGTCCGTGATGGCCGCTGTCTGCATAGCGAAGCCTTTGATAAACTTGCGATAGAAGTTCGCGAAGCCGACAAACCGTTGGACCTCCTTCCGGTTGCGTGGGCTCTTCCAGTCCAACACCGCTCGAACCTTGGCGCTGTCCATGGCGAGCCCCTTGTCAGACAACTTGTAGCCCAGAAAATCCACCTCCGTCACGTCGAATTGGCACTTCTCCAGCTTGGCGTAGAGCCTATGCTGCTGTAGCCTGCTTAGCACTTCTTTGACGTGTCTGTCATGCTCCTGCTGCGATTCCGAAAAGATCAGGATGTCATCTAAGAAACAGACGCACGTCTTGTAGAGGAGCCCCGCCAACACGTGATGCATGAACGCTTGAAAAACGTGGGAGCCATTTTGCAATCCAAAAGGCATAACTCTATATTCGTAGGTGCCCAGCGGCGTGAACATGGCTGTCTTCCACTCATCCCCTTCCCGCATGCGAATGAGGTTGTACGCCCCTCGCAGGTCTAACTTGGTGAACACGCTGCCCTTCCGTACCTTTGCGAGGAGGTCGTCGATTCGGGGCATGGGGAAGTCCGATGGCTTGGTCACACTGTTTAAGATGCGATAGTCCACCACAAGTCTTTTTTGGGGCGTGTCCCGCTTCTTAACAAAGAATACAGGACTGCCCCCCGCTGCCTTGGACTCCCGGATGAAACCGCACTCCAAATTATGATCTATGAACTCTTTGAGTTCCTGCAGTTCGTCCTCAGACATGGAATACAGCTTCCCTTTAGGCAGCGCCGCCCCCGGCAGCAGGTCAATTTTGCAGTCATATGGTCTGTGGGGGGGTAGCCTGTCTGCCTCCTTCTCGCAGAAAACCTCCAAAAATTCTGCGTACTTGTGGGGAATCGCTTGCAGCGTGCCTAGCAGCAGCTGTGTCTCCTCTTCCTCTCCTTCCTGCCGGGGGACGATGCAGTGTTCAGCACAAAAGGAAGAGCCGAAGGTCAGCTGCCTCTGGTACCAAGCCAGCGTTGGGCTGTGCTTGTCCAGCCAACTCATGCCCAATACAATGGGCGTGTCCGATAGTTGAGTGACGTTGAAGCTGATGATTTCCTTGTGATTCCCAAGGCGCATCACCATTGGTGGCATCTGCTTCACCACTTGCCCCCCTAGCAGCTCCCTGCCATCCACCGTGACCACCTGCAGGGGCAGCGTGGCCGGCAGCAACTGTATAGCGTGCCGGTCGACAAAGTCTTGCCCTATAAAGTCCGCATTGCTTCCCGAGTCAATGGTGAGCGGCACGTCCATGGTGATTCCATTGGGCAGCTGGAGCGATGCGGTGAGCCTCACTACTGGTTTGGGCGGGAGGGGGTCCATGGGCTGTGAAATCTCCGGGGACTTCTTCACTGACACGTCTGGCTGGGCCCCATTGCCTCTTCCTCCAGCCAGACATCGTCGTTTCCCTGCTGTGGTCCTCCTTGTTGCGTTGCTGCAGTTACCATTGCTGAGGCTGCAGTGTGCTTGTGGAGCCTCCGGGGACACTCTTTCGCCATATGCCCTGGATCCTCGCAGATGTAACACTTCCTGTTCCCTCTAGGAGGCTTCGCTTTCACTGTTGTCGGTGCTAGGGCTCTGGCTGCTGATTGAGCCCTTGCACTTCCAACCTCCATAGGTTCCACTCCTCCTCCTGGCGGAGGCGTGGATTGCGCACGCGCTGCTTCTCTGGGAAGGAAGGAGGAGCCCCTGGCTGGTTCGCGCCCTCCACGCCCCTCGTCCCTGCTCCACGGACGTTCTTCCAGCCGCACCCCCACGGCTAGCGCCCTCTGAACGATCTCCTGCGTGGTCCGGGGTCTCTCCCCCCTCGCAATTTCATCTTTAACAGAGCCGTGCAATCCCTCCCAAAACAGGTCTCTTACAGGAGCCGAATCCCTGTCCCATTCCAGAGCACTGACCAAAGCGAAAAAGCGGGCATGATACTGCCTTACGCTGGCCCTCCCTTGTTTCAGTCCATGTATCTGCTGCCGAGCAAGATCCACGTCAATGCTTGATAAGAAACACCCATCCATCGCTTTAATAAAGGCATCCGCATTTTGGAGCGCCGGATCCTTATCCCTCCACAAATTGCGCAGCCATGCTTTAGCTTCCCCATGCAAATGGGACATGATGAACCCCACTTTCTCTTGCTCATCTCTAAAGTCTTTTTTCAGCAGTTCCAGTGCGCACATTACATCTGCTCTAAAGTTGGGGTACTGCTGCAGGTTCCCATCGAAGTGAGAGACCAGACCGCCTGTTCGTCTCGCCAACCCAATTCCCTCCTGTCTGGGTGTCAGTTGCCCGTGCTTCGTAAGCATGTCCAACCTGACCTGGAGATCCCTGCAGGCGGCAGCTGCCTCCTCCTCTCTCTTCCTGGATGCGAGAGCCTCGGCATTCAGTTGTGACACTGCTTTTCTGAGTTCCTCTATCTGCTGCTCAGCCGTCATGTTGTCTGCCGTTCGTGAGCTAGCTAGTAGGCACCTGCTTCTCTCCTCTCCTCGAGGCTGTAGATGCCCACAATTTTATGAGACGGAGCTTACTGTCAGAGCTGCTTCAAGATCCTAGCTCACAGAGGATCACGCTAGCCAGCGGTCATTAAGTAAAAGTCTTTATTGAGTTACAGTTTCCATTCCCAAGCTGCTGCGTGCAACTCTACGTCTAATGGCTAGATCGGCGAAGCTCCGTCTGAGTCTCCGCCCCTTGTGCACCAACTTAATAACCTAGCCCTGCTCCACCTTTTCCGCCTGACTGCTCTCCTCTGGGTCCCTCTGCCCCCCGGGGTCTCTTCCTTCCGGGATTCTTTTGACGCCGACCCCCCGGAACTCCCTGTCTCCTTGCGCCGGGCTTTAGGACCTGGCTCCCTTTCCTGGCTGCCTACTGCGTCACTTTCCTGTGCATTTGAATTTGGCGCGCGCGCCCAACCTTCCACTTTCCGTCTGACCGTTTCTTCGCTCCCCGATGGAGGTGTGGCCACTCCTGACTCGTGCCCTCCCCCCTGTTGCGAGCTGCCAGCGCTTGATCTCTGGCGCTCCTCCTCTTCCCTGCTCTCTGGCTGTGACGCTGGTCCCGATTTCCAACTGCTCTCCTCTGAGTCCCCTCTGGCTCTATCTTCCTGGGGTGTCCCCCTAGGCTCCCCCCTTGCCCTGACCACTGGTGCTCCTTTCTGTGAATCTTCTGATTCACTGGAAAGACTCGGAGATCTCGGGTCGTCGTCATCACTCATCTTTTCTTCTGCCTCCTCCCCCTCGCTCTCTGTTTCCTCCCTTGCCCTTGCCTCTGCTCCTGAACCCCTGACAGTGTGCAATGACCAGCATTAGTCTTTGTAGGTAGGAAAGTATAGTTTAACTGCTACCATGATGACCTCTACTGGACATTTTATGTGGTAAGTATCACCTGTAACCAAGACCTGGGCCCTTTTCTGTCCAGGGTTAGGCTGGATGGCATCTAATAATATCATTAAATTCTGCAACAGTGTCGCCCCATTGACCAGGAGCAATTTTCTTACAAGTTAGTTTTAACTTTAGATAATGAAACATGATGCTTCACAGCACAGAGAAAAGCTAACATGAACTGCAATAGTGCATGCTCCAAGCAGAGTATTCTTGTGTGAATAAAGGTAGGACTTATTGGAAAGGATTTTAAAGAGCTGCAGCCAGTTTCTTGGAAACCTATTCCTTTGTTACCATTGAGACTGACCCAGTTGACTTCTGATGGTCTGGAAAAACTCAAGCAAACACCCCTCCACTCACACACACACACACACACCTCTCTCTCTCTCTCTCTCTCTCTCTCTCACACACACACACACACACATCAGCTTTACAGCTGGGCTTATTTCCTTTCTAATCCAACTTGGAAGCTCAGAGGTTAGTCAAGTACTCTGGCAATCCCAGATTCCCACCAGCCAATTGCATAACCAGACAGGAACCTCAGTGGAATAAGCCAAGGGAGTCCCTAGTTCACTTGGGGAGTCAACCAAAAGGGAATTTAGTAGCTAGAGGGAGATGTGGGTTAACCCAGATTAGAGGGAGACAGGCAAAGAGCAGCCTCAATGGACAAGGGAGAAAGGCTAGCACATGTAGCCATTGTTTAAAGTGTTGGAACCATACCCCCTTAGAGAGTCCAATGGCCTGTCAGTGTCATCAGAGTTATAGTCACCAGTCTTATTTATTCATTTTCAAAAGGTTGCTTTACAAAAGGAATTCCACAACACTACTACCAAAGGCAGACAGAAAACCAAGGGTGGATCCCAGGGTGGCTATGATACCGTACCACCAAAGCTTGACAGCAGACCTTAATAAAAAATATTTAGTTCTTGGACATCCATCAGGAAGCACTTGATTTTGTAATGTGCTTCTCCTACATTTTTTAAAAATGACAATTCAGTCTAACAATGCACAGCAATTTGAAAAGTCCACCTTCAGCCTTTTTTAAAAAAGAATAGTATTCGTTTCAATAGTTCTCAAAGTAAAAATGCAGGAAACCATCATTTGAATTGGCCTTGAGTTGCATTGTGTGTGTGTGTGTGTGTGTGTGTGTTAATGCTGCCAACAATAAATTATTTAAGCAAATCTTTCTCTGTTAGGTTCTCTGGGCTTACAAGCTCCTTCTCAAATCAGAAGTGGCAGAAAGCAGGAATCAATCAGTACCCTGCCTCCCCCCCAAAAAATCAACCCAGACACCTGCTTTGGTAACCAAAGGAAACTGCACACATTTTCTCAAAGTAACTGTTACTTGGCTCAACCAGACACTGTGCAACTGAAACACTCATCTAGCAGGAGAGCCTGAAAAGCACTGGACCAACAAGCAGACAGAAATGTGGACGAAGGAACAAGGAATGGACCCGAAACGGATGGAGAACCAGGGTTGCCAGATCCCAGCTCAAGAACAAACAAAAGGATAACACTTCTAGTCCAAATTCTCCCATTCATATACCAAGAGCAGCAAGTTACTTCCCATAGCTGAACTGTCTCAGCAGTCTGAGGCTTTGGAATATGATGAATAGTACATTTTCCTGCAAAAAAAATCTTGAGAACTGAAGTTTGTTTAAGGGTGCTTAGGAACTACAGCTCTCTGAAGGGTAAACTACCTGTGGAGGATCCCCAGGATTCTTTGGGGAGGGGAGATGGGCTTTAAATGTGTGATGTGCACATACTCCTCGGACTGGAAAAGGTCTATCATTAGCACTGCTGTGTACATAATGATAACTGTGCATGATCTGTAACTACTACAGCTGAATCCATCATTCGCCACTCTGCCTCTGGTTCTATTGCTCTACTGCTATAATGTGGTGGGTACCAGAAACTATTTTTATTATGCACATACACACTAATGCTGAAAGAGATCTGCAACTGTTAAGACACCCCCCACCCCAGATTAAGTAAGGTGACAATAACTGGGAATGGGGGGGGGGGCTATATTGACCAAAGTATTTAATAGGGCCCAATCCTGCAGAAGTTAGCCCCAAAGGAGGCTGAAGTTCCAAACACACTTAATAGATGCAACTGCCACTCAACACAGCAGGGCTGGCTTTCGAGTAAACCTGTGCAGGTTTGCACTGTCTGTCCCATTGAAACCAGTTGTGTAAACGAGTTCAGATTAATTTAAAACCCCCATTGCTTTAGATCATAGGCATAACTTACTTTAGCTGGAACAAAGTCACGGTGTTCTGTTGATCCTAGCAACAGTACCAAACTACCGTATTTTTTGCACCATAACACTCACTTTTTTCCTCCTAGAAAGTAAGGGGAAATGTCTGTGCGTGTTATGGAGGGAATGCCTACGGGTGGCATGCCTACGGATTTTCCTCCTCTAAAAACTATGTGCGTGTTATGGTTGGGTGTGTGTTATAGAGCGAAAAATACGGTACTTTGCATTCTCACTGGAGCTAGAAGTTTTCACAAGGGGCAATCCAGCTCCTCATGAATGTGATTCCCTCTCCCCCCCCCCAACACACTTTCGCTCTCAAGTCAAATGGCTAAAGGAAACCTTTTCACAGAATTTTTGCCTCCTTTTAGAGGAGGCATGCTAATCTCAACCCAGATGGTTTTGAAAAAGAAAAAAACCCTTCTCATAAGGGTTTCCTACTTGCAGCTGCTGCTTTATATTAAGGTACTGGTGCTATGAAATTGGAAATAAGGGTGCCTGAACACAGAGGGACTTACTTCTGAATAAATGCACATAGGACTGGGCTGCAAACAGATGTTCCTATGGCCCTACTCATGCTACAAATACCTTTCTCTCTTTTAAATAAAAATAAAACCTCTCTAACTTTCCTATCAGGTTGGAGAACAGCATTCCAGTTTTAGAGGATGCAAAACAAAACAAAAAGCTGCAATCTCATGCAGACTTACATGGGAGGAAACCCCACTGAATTCAGTGTGGAGACTAACTTCCCAGACTGCGCTGAAGTTAAAGGGCTTAACTAATATTATTTGGGAAGCCTGTGCAAGGAGCTAGAGGGATTCCAATGTTCTATGCAAGCATATTCTCACTCCTCACTCACAAAGCTTTGGCTTCTTAAAAGCAAAGAATCCCTTGTTGACATTTTGCTACAAAAAAAGAACCAAGAGACTCGTCAAACTTCAGATCTCCTACCTGAATTCAGGAAGGAGGTTCGGCTGAAGCCCATAAAAAGCTGCAGAGAGAGTGACCAGCCAGGCCGGCTTGTAATTCCCATTCTCACACTCCAGGTAGGGGGAGGACCACTTGATGTGGCTCCTCTCGGAGGCCACCGGGTGCCCATCCCTCCTCTTCAGGCTGCCCTCCAAAGCCTTGGCACCGGGAGGACTCAAGCCCTTGCGGTGCTGGTGGGGCCTCCCCTTGCGCTTCCAGGCGTGGAACCACTCGGTCTCGCTGGAGGCGTTGGCCAGGTGGTGAGCCCCGGAAGACAAGTCCTGCAGGAAGATGTGGCTGTCCTGCCGGATGGCCTGGAGGAAGACCTGCGGGGCGGAGGACCAGGGCTCCAGGTTGAAGGTGATGGCCGCCCGGGAGATGTTGGGGTCCCCTTCCAGCAGGCTCTTGATGAGGATCTGGTACCACTCCAGGTCCTCCTGCAAGTTCTGCTCGCGGCTCCGGTTGCTCTGCAGGATGGTGTTGAGCAAGTTGGTGGCATGCAGGAGCGTGTCGAGGGCGCCGTGCAGCGACGGGGGCGAGGCGGCCAGGCGGGACTTCCCGGCCCAGGGGGGAGCCAGCTCGTACCTCCCGGAGCAGTTGGCGTGCCTCAGCTCCCGAGGGTCGCCCGTGCGGAGGAACGAGGCCACCTTGGCGGGCACCTCCGGGGACAGCCTCTGGGCCAAGACGGGGATCTTCTCCGGGGAACCGCTCCAGGGAGGAGCCGCCGCGCTCTTGGCGCTGGGGTAAGGCGCCTGCTTCTCTCTGGCCGCTTTCCCTTTGCCAGGCGCCGCCTGCCCCGGGCTGCCCTCGGCGGCCGAGCCCAGGTGAGCCAAGAGCAGGAGCGCGAGGAGGAGACGCCAAGGCAGCCCCATGTCCGAGCGGGGGGTGGGATGCTGTGGAGAACCCGAGTCACCTGTAGCGACGCCGCTCCTCGGCCGGGAATGGCGCAGGCTGCCCGCCTCTCGCCCAGGTTGCCTCCCTCCCGGCTCCGGGGAGATGCTATAGTTAGCCTGCTTACGTTTGCCTTCTTCCCCCGTCCGGCGCTGGCAGCGCTGGCAGGCAGGGCGGGATCCGGGCAGCGCTGCCTACGAGGCGGCGTCCTCCTCCAGGTGCGGCCGCCGCGGCGCCTCCATCCCGCGCTCGGTCCGCGCGGCTGCCATCCCCGCCCGAGGCGCCCGGCGAGCGGGAGGCGGGGCGAGGGAGAGACGCGCAGCAGGGAGGGGCCGGGAGATGCTTCCCCTCCGGCAGGCGCCCGCCGACTGGGGCGCTCGGCTTCCCCGGCTCCGCAGCAGCAGCAGCAGCAGCCCCGCCTGCCTGCCTGAAGGAGGCGGCTGCGCTCTCCCGACTGCTGCTCCCACGGCCAGCCCCCTTTGGGATGCGGCCCTTCTCATAGGTGCGCTCAGGACGCCTTCGCAGCTCCGGGTGGCCGCGTCGCGCGTCAATCTCCAGGTTGCCTGGCGGTGGGCAGGGCGCCGGCGGGGAGGTTGGGGGGGGTGCAGAGCGCGGGCGCTCCCCGGGAGAGGCGGGCCCGCCGGGCGCCTGCAGAGGCCGCCTTTGCAGGGACCCTCCGCCGCCTCCTCGGGTCGGGCCCAGCGGCGGGGAGGGAGGCAGCCCAGATCGGCTGGGATGCATTGCTTATCCTTGAACTTGTTTAAAGGTGATAAGAGAGGCCTGGAGGGCAGGGCGGGGTGTGAATGCCTACCCCGAAGGGATATTAGGTTCGGTATCTTTATATATACTGTATATATATTTAATGGTATTAATGAATGGATTAATAACGAAACTAGGCGGAGATGATCGGAGATCAGGGAAATGGAGACACCTACTGGCTGAAGTTTTTAAAACTTCTCTCGGAAAGATCTTAAAAGCTGAGCTGGGAGGCGGGAAGACAGGAATAGCAGAGGAGAAAATGTGCTCAGCGCCAGGGAAGAATCCTAGGTTTTCCTGGCTTTTCGTTGGGATGCATGGAAATGTGGGTGTGTTTGTAAGTACATGGGAGATTTCCACATCACAGTGGAAATATCCTTGGGCGAGCAGCAGATTCACTGGAAATCCACTTCACAAAGCTTCACAAGGTTTGAAGCAAATTTGCAGTCTTTTTGTTAAACTCTGAAGACCATAGCAATTATATCTATCTATCTACATCTCTTCATAGAATCAATATTTGATGTCTCCTGTAATGATTGTGGTTATGCATTATAATCATTATTATGTGTTTTGGCCTTGATCCAAGGTGCAGTTATGCATACTTTTATGTCCCATTGTTGATGATTGAAATAAAACAACCAAACAGTGTTCAGTTATAGCCTTTGTTTGATAGCATGTGATGCTACGAAGATTATCGGAGGGCAGCAGTAGTACCAGTGATCTTGGTCTGGCTCATTGAGACCAATACACATTTTTCAATGGATGGCACCTAGAAAAAATGGACTAGCATTTGTTTAATTGGCTGGTAAATATAACTGTGCTGATAGTGCAGTATAAGCCAAAGAGTCATATCGTGGCTAAGCGACAATGAGTGTGAGTGAAATTGCTTGCCACTTCTACAATCACCGTCTCTGTCTAGTCTGTCTTGAAGACTGATCTGCTCTCTAATGTCGCAATGCCTCTTGGCTGTGCAGATTCTTAATGGGCCTTCTGCTGCTATTGGCTTACTTGCTCTGACATCATAAAGTGACTTGCCAGTCATGACTAGAGACAACTAAAAGCACTTCCAGACTCTCTCCATTTTCAGGTGGGATTCCATCACACACAAGTAGACTCAGGTTACAAATTCAGGTTAACGGGGGAGGATTTGCACAACCAACTCGCTTCCCTCAAAAGATCAGACTTTTTGTGATAAGGAAAGTGTCCAGAAAATGCACTGAAACATTTGTGATAACACTTGCTTTGACTCACTGTTGTCTAACCTCTCCACAATTAAATTGGAATGAATGCTTAGGAAACAGGTTTTTGGGAAGCAACCTTGAGTGCTCAGGCAAGCTTTCCAGATATTTCCCTGAACCAAGTCCCTGAGCAACCCACATGAAACTGAACCCCATTTACCATGTCATTACTCTGTGTGATTTAGGAAAGAGCAGCTTATTTCCATGCAAACATTGGACTGTCATTCCATATGCAGCCTGCAGAGAGCAAAAGTGGAAGGACACTGCCTTAATTACTTACCATCTAAATTAGCATCTACTTCTTCCATAATGGCATCTAACTGATACATCATTCAGTGTTGAAATAATAATCGTTAACTCTGTACTGGGGAATAGCAACAAATAATACTTCCATGAAGGGGGGGGGGGGAATCCCAGCAATGTAACATTTTTGGTACTCTCTATTTGTGATGCTTTCCTGCAAAGCACAGGGACTTTTCCAGTTAACCTCTCCACTGCTAGATCAGACTAAAGGCCCTGCTAGTCCAGCATCCTATTCCCATGGTGGTGAAACAGGTGCCCCTGGGAAGTCCGCAAGCAGGACATGAGCACAACAACACTGAAAATTCCATTTATTGTCCCTCCCATGAAATTCTCAAAATCAGAAATTCTTGTGAATTGGATGCTGGTGTCAACAAAAGTGAAAGTGAATGAGGTTGTTTAGATGCTCAATAGGAGTAGCAATATGCACAAATTCACCAATACAGTGGTACCTCAGGTTAAGGACTTAATTCGTTCTGGAGGTCCGTTCTTAACCTGAAACTGTTCTTAACCTGAAGCACCACTTTAGCTAATGGGGCCTCCTGCTGCTGCCGCACCACCGGAGCACGATTTCTGTTGTCATCCTGAAGCAAAGTTCTTAACCTGAAGCACTGTTTCTGGGTTAGCGGAGTCTGTAACCTGAAGCATATGTAACCTGAAGCATATGTAACCTGAAGCATATGTAACCCAAGGTACCACTGTATTTATACTAGAAGATGCTCCCGATTTGCAACCACTGTGGCAACTTGCAGTGGTGAGTTCCATAGTTTAACTCTGCACTGTGGGAAGATGTCTTTCCTTTTGTCTGAGCTGGATTCCCCCCCCCCCCCATCTTTCTGCTTCAAGGGATGAACATGGCTTACAAAGCTATCCATCAACCACCAAGCCTCTTGGGCTTGCTGAACATAAGGGTTGGCAGTTCAAATCCACGTGATAGGGTGAGCTCCCAGTGCTCTGTCCCAGCTTCTGCCAACCTAGCAGTTCAAAAGAACGCCGGTGCAAGTAGATAAATAGGTGCCGCTGCAGTGGGAAGGTAAACAGCTTTTCTGTGTTCTCTGGCTTCCGTCACGGTGTTCCGTTGCGCCAGAAGTGGTTTAGTCATGCTGGCCACATGACCTGGAAAGCTGTCTTTGGACAAACGCCAGCTCCCTCGGTTTGAAAGCGAGATGACTGCCACAACCCCATAGTCAAATTCAACTGGACTTAACCATCCAGGAGAGTGACGCGGGTGGTGCTTTGGGTTAAACTACAGAGCCTAGGACTTGCCAATCAGAAGGTCGGCAGTTGAAATCCCCACAGTGGGGTGAGCTCCCATTGCTCGGTCCCTGCTCCTGCCAACCTAGCAGTTCAAAAGCACATCAAAGTGCAAGTAGATAAATAGGTAACGCTCTGGCGGGAAGGTAAACGGTGTTTCTGTCAGCTGCTCTGGTTCGTCAGAAGCAGCTTAGTCATGCTGGCCACATGACCCGGAAGCTGTATGCCAGCTCCCTCGGCCAATAAAGTGAGATGAGCGCCGCAACCCCAGAGTCAGTCACGACTAGACCTAATGGTCAGGGGTCCCCTTTACCAGGAGTCCTTTACCTTTTTACCTTTACCATCATCACAAAGGGAACATCCACCTAAAGCAAGAAACCAGACAAAAATAGTCATGAAGCTAACTGATGTGTTAATTTCTTCTACAGTGGTACCTCAGGTTAAGTACTTAATTCGTTCTGGTGGTCCATTCTTAACCTGAAACTGTTCTTAGCCTGAAGCACCACTTTAGCTAATGGGGCCTCCTGCTGCTGCCGCGCCGCTGGAGCACAATTTCTGTTCTCATCCTGAAGCAAATTTCTTAACCCGAGGTACTATTTCTAGGTTAGCGGAGTCTGTAACCTGAAGCGTATGTAACCCGAGGTACCACTGCACTGAGCTAGGTGACTCAAACAATTGGTCAACACTAATCTTTCACTGATTCTTTAACATTGGCTATCATCCCAAATGAGATGTCTTTCATTCCCAACCTAAGATGACTCAAAGGGCAACAGCGGCAGCTATGGGCTCCAGCACATTTCATTTTTATTAAGCAGTAAACAACGAAAGAACTTCCGGGGGGGGGGGAGTGAAGGATCAACTTAAGGGAATAATATTTCCCCTCTGTAATAGAACACATAGCAAGGTTTTCAAAGACATGCATGCACCAAGGACAAAGAAGAGAGGATCAAGCTCTGCTATTACGCAGCTGCCATTCATCATCAGGACTTCTATGAAAGATAAATGCTTACCTTCACAAGACAGTCAATACATGCTAGTGGACCAGAACATAGTAGATGCTAGACATTGCTTAATGCAGTAAAAGGCAGAAAAGCGGCTGGTGGTTAAGCAACTTGGAGGCAGTAATGTTTCTGAATACCAGTTGCCAGAAACCACAGAAGGGGAGAGTGCTTGTGGGCTCCTGCTTGTGGTTTTCCACAGACATCTGGTTGGTTGTGAGAACAGGATGCAGAACTACATGGGCCATTGGCCTGACCCAGCAGGGTCTTCTTCTGTCCTTATGTCTGCATCTGGCTTCACCACCAGCCAATGTTTTGTTCCTGCCCCCTCCCCTTGCTTTAAGAGCTCAGGAGGACCTGAAAATGTGTGTGCTATTTTGTAGCATTTGGGTTGCAGAGAAAAACAAAGGTGTAGGCTCCATCTTGTTTTTAGGAACCCAGAGGTGCACCTCTGTGAAGGAGCCCAAATAGCATGTTGGGTGGGCCTGTGACAAATGCTTAACTGCTGTGCTATGTGAACTGACAAACGGTGCTTATTTATGCCTCTTCCTCGGCCACCCTCAGAAAATAAGGAACTAAGGGCCCTAAGCTCAAGTAACACTGGGAGCCCAGAGGTCTTCTGGTTGGGAAAGACTAGTAATAGCTCCGTTGGTAGAGCATGAGGCTCTTAATCTCAGGGGCATGGGTCCAAGCCTCATGTTGGGTGAAAGGTCCCCGCATTACAGGGGGTTGGACTGGATAGCCTCCGTGGTCCCTTCCAAATCTGCAATTCTCTTATCACTTTCCTTGTGAAGACCGAAGAGCTGCTTGAGTGCTTAGCAAACCCTCTGGTGCAAGCCCTACCCACTGAAATTACAAACAAGTAGATTGCTTTTGAATTATGATGCTTTTGAATTCTGGTGCTGGAGGAGACTCTTGAGAGTCCCATGGACTGCAAGAAGAACAAACCTCTCCATTCTGAAGGAAATCAGCCCTGAGTGCTTACTGGAAGGACACATCCTGAAGCTGAGGCTCCAATACTTTGGCCACCTCATGAGAAGAGAAGACTCCCTGGAAAAGACCCTGATGTTGGGAAAGATGGAGAAGGGGACGACAGAGGACAAGATGGTTGGACAGTGTTCTTGAAGCTACCAGCATGAGTTTGACCAAACTGTGGGAGGCAGTGGAAGACAGGAGTGCCTGGCGTGCTCTGGTCCATGGGGTCACGAAAAGTCGGACACGACTAAATGACTAAACAACAGATTCGCCCTTCTTGTTTGAAATCGCTCCTAGAAGAGGATGTTTGCCGGCCACACTAGCAGTTGGGATCTTGTTGATGCTTCCAGTTTGTTGATGCCAAAGAGACCAGAAGCAGCGACTGGAGCCTCTTTGCGCCACCTGCTGGTTGGTATACAAATTTGTTGCTGGCTGGCTAGCAGCCGTCGACTGAAGTCTTTGCCAAAGATGTGCAGACGTGTGGTATTTTCCCTGTTGAATATATTTTGGTGGGATATCTCAATATGCTTTTGTTGGATGGGGGTATTTTGTCAGCAGTTGTTTGTTTTGCAGGGATGTTTCGCCTGCCTTTTTGTGGTTCTCTTGGAAGGGCTGTCTGTCCCAGATGTTGTTTCGGAGATGGGTTTCTGCAGCACCCATAAGTAGCTGCTCCCTCTTCCTACTGACACTGAGAGCATTGGATTCAATTTCCACTCCTCATTATAACCCACCCTGCATTCAAACACTAGACTAGGATGCACCCACACAGTGCAAAAAAAAGCAGATGGACAGACTGACTGACTGTACACAGAGGGGAAGAGATGTGTTGCTTAGGCTGCCGGTTTCAAAACCCTTGTGAAATATGCTTCCAGAAAAAAACATGCTGTTGATGATCTGAAAAAGTTGCAGATGTGAAACTCAAGAAATGAAGTTACAAAGAACAGAAGGGGAGTGGAGAAGATGACAGTGCACTTATTTAAGGCAATTAAACTTAATTGAGGGAGAAATGGCCATTTCAAAATACCTTTTTATTTTTATTTTTTTCCCGAAGCGCAGTTTTATTTTGAGCGACTAAGAAGTGGGGTGGGGGTGGGGGGAAATAGCAAATGTCTCTAGATAACAGCATCTGCCTTCCTCTATCCAGCCCATTTTAACTACCTGGTAAGTAACAGAAGCTAATGATTATACACCTTGAAGACGGCAGTGATGCTTTTCTGCCAGATGCAGCAAATTAAACTGTTTCTCTGAGATGTTGTGCTTTAGATTTGTCTCTTCCCTGTCACTGTTCTCTCCTTTTCTAACAGCAGCTAAATTTGTGAACCGCTAATTAAAGAAAGGGGCCTTCTCTCTCTCTCTCTATACACACACACACACACACACACACACACACATAAGAGAGTTGAAAGGAAGCAGCATCGAAGAACTCTCTCGCTGCAGCTCATAAAAGGAAGAAGCAAAAATGTGGAGACAGTCAGAGCAAGAGAGAGAGACAGAGAGCAAGGAATTCTGTTTCACAACATTCCCCCAGAATGGAACCCATATGAGGGCCAGGAAATGTGTCAGAAGTCAGGACTGTAGAACCTGAGCTCATGTGATCAAGGCAGATCCTTCTGAGGACGGGTGACCAAAATACACAAATGAATTCACATCTTTCCTTTTCATTAAAATAGCAATAAAAGTAATTGAGCATTCAGGTGCCACCCTTCGTAGCCTTTTCAGCATGCAAGCATGTATCCAACTAAGACCTACTCGGAGTAGACCACCTGGCATGAATGCAGCTAAGTTAGTCACGTTCATTAATTTCAGTGGGTCCACTCTTGAGTCTGCCGTTGGATGCAACCCAAACTGCTTTACTGTCAGATCTGCACAGAAGTCCTAAGAAGCAAGATCGCGAGCATCCATTGGATTCTCCATATATGCACACCTGGAGCTCCTGCATAATAGAGCTTCCCATGCAGTCTGTTAGAGAGTGAAATTCTCCTACACACACACACACACACACACACACACACACACACACACGGCAGTCTTCTCCACTGAATGGTAGAGGCATCCCAAACAACCCAGAGAGCCAGCGAGGTGTGGTGGCTAAAGTGCTGGATCTGGAAGGTGGAGGTTCAAATCCCCACTCAGTCATAAAGCTCACTGGGTGGCCTAGTCACGTTCTCTCAGCCTAACCTACCTCAAAGGGTTGTTGAAGTGATAAAACGGGGATGGGAGAGAACTAGGTAAAGACAGTCCTGTGTAAATCCACGACTAATGCATTATGATTATGTCAAAGCGTTGTTGCAGAATACTCTCCACCCACCCACCCAAAAAAAGAACCCCCCGCCACCAGTCTGGGAATTGCCATTTATCCCTCACAGAGCTACAATTCCCAAACTTGGATTCTTTTGAAGAAGCCATGTGCTTTAAATGTGCATGGGTGTGGCGTTTGCCTCCTAGGTGGGTCGTAAGGAAAGGGTTAAATGTGTGTGAAGATGATAGGCCAGTGGGAACCCGAGGGGAGGAGTTAGAGTTGGAGTTGTGTGGAAGTCAGTTGAGTGTTGGGAGTTGAAGAAGGAAGAGGGAGGTTAAGTCTGTGGGCTGGTCGAGTTGTGTGGTGAGGGTGTGAGAAGAATTGTTAGGTGGAGACAGATAGATAATTGGAATAATCAGTCTGAAGTTGTTAGGAACGCATAAGACAGTTAAGGAACTAAGATTAAGAAACTGCCAAGAAAAATTAACTGAAACCATAAGCTTGTTCATGCCCATAAATAAACTTGATTATTTGTTAATGTTAACAACTGTCTAGACTCCATGTGTACCCGTGAGAAATGGGTTGGTGGCAGCAAAGAAAGCAATCACAGTGGTGGTGACACAGGGTCAATAGACCGTCAAACGTCCGGGGACCCTGTGTGATCGCCACAATGGGTGACACCAATGTCCCTGTTTGATTCATTCAAACCAATAAAATGGAAGTTCTAAAACCAGAACAAACAGAGATCACAGATTATATTCAGTGATTACAAGCTATCATTAATCAGTTCCTTCATTGCAAAAAGATAACAGGGATTCTGCGTGGCTTCTTCCTATAATGTACTGGAATAGTCTGTCATGGTTACCAAATTTTGTTCCAGGACCTCAGGCATAAAATTCTAAGAGGCCTCCAGTGACTCTCCCAAACACATAGCTCCCTGGCCATAGGCCGCACAGCTCTCCAGCAGTACTACAAGAGCTAACCCATAAGTAACCTCGCCCCTCTGTGATTTCAGAGCAAAATAATCCAATGGCAGGAGGGGAAGTAAGGTAGGCAAAGAAGTGAAGGAGACTGCAAAGATCAAAGAGAGAAGAGCAGGACCGTCCAGAAGGGTTTGGCTGCTCCAAGCTCCAAGCTGGTGTGTTATATTGCAAGCATGTTCTGCAACATGTTATTGACATACGAATGGGGCATTCATGGTAGATTTATTCTGCTTTAGTTTGTTCCACAATGCTTCTCCACTGCTACTACATCACTGCTCTCTACCATGGGGCTACCATGCAACAGGCTAAAAATATACTAGAATATTTGTCATATAAAAGGTCACCGTGTCTATGCACTGACTGGAAATGAAGATGAATGGCTGCCCCAAATTTTTGCAGGTGCAAAGGGTATTGCAAGCAGGATCATGCTTAAATGCCCCAACAGCATCATGAGCACAAATCATCACAAAAATGCAATAGGAAGGATGTCTGGAGGGGCCCAAACAGCCCATCAAAGGGATAGTCTTTTGGCATACCTTCAGCATATTAGAATTTAATATTTTTGTGCATTTTTTTCTTAATTGCAACATTTTTTTCAAAAAAAAATCTCAGCTGCTTCTCAGCCTTATTGCCATTTTCCACCAGGATAAATTTCCACTTCAGATGGAGATTATTACTTCATAAAAGAGGCTGCCAAGTTTAATTTTCATAATCATCGCATTATTTTATTAACTGCTAGGAGGGTTATTTGCTCTTCATAGGAAGCTAAGGAAAGAAAAATTGCCTTCTCTCTCCCTTCTCCCTCTTGAATATGTACATAAAAAGGTGTAAGTCTCATAACAACTGCCTGTCAAGAAAATGATATTAGGTTCTTCAGTTAAAAGCATACCTGGTTCAGTGGCAGAGCACATTTTGTATACCTATTTTTCCCTGGCTTATTCCTGGATCCATTTCTCCTATTGGCAACTTTCCCCCTCTTGAATATCATACACTCTGATAACATAACGAAAATGCTTCTTCCCCTTACCTTATCCATGGGCGTAGCCAGGATTTATGCTAGGGGGAGCAGGACTCTTGTTTGGGGGCGGGGGCAGAACCGAGCTATCTGTGATGCAATTGGTCAGTTAGTTAAGTATTCTTCTTTATTTACTAGATTTGGGGGGGGGCAGCTTCCCCCTGCACCCCCTGGCTACACCCCTGCCTTATCTAAACCCTGCTTTAGATTATCAGGAACAAAGTGCAGTGAGCCTTGGGCTTGCATGCTCCCTTTCCTCTGTGATGCACCTGAGGAGAGTGGAGACCCCTGCATTTACATTCCAGCAAACCACAGTTTCGCATTACTAATGAACTCAGGACACTGCGGCTTGTTCTAACCAAAGTCTTTGAACAAACTGCAGTTCAGTCAACAATTGCAGACTTTCCCAATTATTCCCGGCTCCCTTTATGGTGACACCTATGGCAGCTCTTTTCAGTGCCAGCAGCAACTTTCAGCATCAGTTGAACTGTTGGGGGAAGATTGGGGAAGAAGACTGGAGTTGCCCGCTCAACTGAGTGAGCAGGAAGTCCCGCCTCCCAAGGCAGGCACTGTCTTACGTACTTCAACAGCCCTGGAAGAAGAGCACACAGGAATGGAGAATCGGGATCTCCCTTGTTGGGAGAGTAGCCAGGCCACTGCTCTGTGCCCATACACCCCACTGTCCCCTGACATGAGTGGTCCTCATTCCTCCATCTCTGGGCCAATTTGAGTGGCTGGCAGGGAACCGGGAACAAGTTGGGTGGCAAGGAAAGGGTGTGGTGAATCACAAGCTACGCAACCCTCACATGCCACATGGAATCAGCAAGAGCTTCCTATGTAGGGGGATTTTCTGCAATCATTCCACTTCCAGTTTGGCTAGGTCACCATGGCTACAATGCACTCTGAGAGTTAAGGTACAAAATCACAACGTTACGAAAATTCAGAGGGGAGGGAGGGTTCATAATACTCACTTAACTGGGCTACAACTGGAATTTGACACCTTTTTTCTAGGCAAAGCTACTGGTCCTTTAATGCCTACCTATCAGGCAGAAATTCAGCGGGCGAAGTTTTCCTCATCATGTTGGTGAAAGGTTCAGCGTCTGAATTTCCTCATATCTTAAGCTTCTGAAAAGGATGCTTGCCACAGTGGCGTAGCGTGGGGGGTGCAGGGGGGCCTGCTGCACCTGGCGCAACATCTGGGGGGGCGCTCGCACTCGCAGTGCTAAAATCAGTGCTAAAATCCACGGGTTAGGGGGCGCAAATTACTTGCCTTGCCCCGGGTGCTGACAACCCACGCTACGCCACTGGCTTGCCAGAAAGCAAAAGTGGAAAGATTCCTCCCAAACAGATTATATTAATAACATGGAGGACCAGAATAACAAAACTGGATTTCCTACACAGCGTCCCATATCATTCGTACACCCTTTCATTACTTTCTGTCATTAATTACACCGCCGTAATCAAAGTAATATCAAGCAGCCAATTGGAAGAAGAAGTAGATGAGCTCAATTTCATACTCTGGGCTCACATTCACTTTCCTCCATTTATCTTCATTAGCAGCAGCAGCAGCATCTCACTGGAGTTTTCAGAAATGAAAGATTATGCATTTCTAAAAAGGGGGGGGGGGGAAGGAAGGGAAAAAAGAAAATAGGAGAATTACATAGCAGTCAGAGAGAATAATACCCAGGGTGTGACAAGATCAGGTTTGTGAATAGATAAAGATAAAGGACCCCTGGATGGTTAAGTCCAGTCATAGGTGACTATGGGGTTGCGGCGCTCATCTCGCCAAGGGAGATGGCATTTCTACACAGACAGCCTTCCAGATCATGTGGCCAGCATGACTAAACCGCTTCTGGCACAACGGAACACCGTGACAGAAACCAGAGCGCACAGAAATGCCATTTACCTTCCCGCCGCAGCAGTACCTATTTATCTACTTGCACTGTTGTGCTTTCGAACTGCTAGGTTGGCAGGAGCTGGGACAGAGCAACAGGAACTCACCCCGTCATGGGGATTTGAACCGCCAACCTTCTCATCGGGAAGCCCAAGAGGCTCAGTGATATAGACCACAGCGCCACGCGCATCCCTTGGTTTGTGAATTTCGGCAACAGGGCTACCCTTTCCTGGGTTCCATGAAAAGTGGAATTGCTGTTAAACCAGTTTGCAGATGCACCCTCTTTCCTAGCCTTATCTTGACATAGTCATGTGATACTGTTCAGACATTGCTAGACTACAGCTCCCAACACCCTTGATGGGAGCTGTTGGATGTCCCAACACATCAGGAAGACCAGAGATACTCACCTGGCTACCCTATGTAGCCATGCTAGCTAACTTAGCTAGCATATTAATTATAAGGCCAAAAAGATCCCACCCTGAGCTCTTTAAGGTGACATATTCAAATACAGTGGTACCTCAGGTTAAGTACTTAATTCATTCTGGAGGTCCATAAGGATTCATACCCAAATGAATGAGTGCACCACAGTGGTACCTCGGGTTAAGTACTTAATTCGTTCCGGAGGTCCGTGCTTAACCTGAAACTGTTCTTAACCTGAAGCACCACTTTAGCTAATGAGGCCTTCTGCTGCCACTGCGCCGCCGGAGCCCGATTTCTGTTCTCATCCTGAAGCAAAGTTCTTAGCCTGAAGCACTATTTCTGGATTAGCGGGGTCTGTAACCTGAAGCGTATGTAACCTGAAGTACCACTGTAACAGATTTGGCAATCGAAAATAAAATATTTGTCTTTCCTTCCAGCCCCTCAATCAGCTTCCAGTTCGCCAGCTATCCCTTCCTGAACCAGATAGTTTGGCATTGATTTTTTTGTAGACAGTGGCACTTAATTGGATTCATTATAGCAGCGCTGGCCTGCGCTTAGCATCACCAGTGGTACAGAACATACATGCATTTCCCAATCCTCATTTTCAACAAGATGTCAGTCAGCCACCTACGAGTTTGGCAGAGAGAATTCCACTGGCAAAGAGAAGATATTCCCTCCCGCCGCGCTGCTGTCATATCCTTGACAAACCTTATTGTATCAGGCAGATGGCTTGTCTTTCTGTCAAGCAGCTCTTTTGTCATTAGAGTGGGAAATCTCCCTGCATTTGCATGTAGGAGAAGATGCTTTGCAGGAAAACCTCAGAGTTATAAATAACGTTGGAAATTGAACTTCTCATCTAATAGATGATCGCCTCACTGAATGTCCCTCCTTTGCACACACTTCAAATTCACAGCACCCCTGTAGCTTTATTTAAGACACCAGCACTGACACACACAAACACATGTATACAAATATTTATCTATTTCTTTATTAGGGTGAATAATTGTGCATCACCCAAAAGAGGGGGTCAAAGTTGATACCAATTTGCACAACTGGACAGCCCTTCAGCAAGATGACTGCCTTCTGTAAAGGTGGACAAATGGCCACCCTATTCCTTCCAGAGGCCTTCCCATATTCCCCCCGCCTTCATTTATTTATTTCATAAAATTTATACACCATTTGATTGATTAAAATACACACACATCCCAAAGTGGTTGCAAGAGCCCTGGACATTCTCTGCAAAAAGAAGAAGGCAAACACGATAAATAAATATAGTACTCAAAATAAACAAGAACAGATCCACTAGTAGAAGATTATACAAAAGTGTTTGGTTATACAAAAGGGGATGTTTGAAAAGAGGCAGTTGAGGGGTCGGGATTGCAGAAGCAGCTAGTTTCTTTCTTTCTTTCTTTCTTTCTTTCTTTCTTTCTTTCTTTCTTTCTTTCTTTTTTCTTTGAATAGCCTCTGCCTCTTTGCAGAGAAGTTACAGTACTTCATCCTAGCAACTTGGAGACTTCGTTGATCAGGAAGCTTGGAGGCTCTCTAGAGAGCAGTAATTGACATCTGCACAAGCAGTGTGGCTGATGAGCCTGTGATTTCTTCCCAAGGTGCTGTGGAGACTTCGTACTTCGCGACAAGTACCTCTGCAATAAAAGCCAAGAGGGCTCTGTTTTCAGCCTCCTAATGGAACAAAAGTTGTGGCAGGAGAGAGGGGGAGAAGGGTGTAAGATCCTGTCAAATTACTGCCAGAGCAAAAGCTGGCTGTCATTTCCCAAACAACGTTGCTTTATTAGTTGTACGCTCTCATAGGGTACATGACGCGATGCAGGCACAAGATGGACAGACTGGCAAGAATTCTGTTCCTTTGGGCAGGCAAAATCCTGCCATGTGATCCCCAGGGTGCCTTTGTTTGCTAATTGGTAGAGGGGATGGAAAAGAACTGAGAGGAAATTGGTAGACAAAGACTTAACATTAGCTGCTGGGGATTTATATGTACAAAACACTGAAGTTGTAAGCTAGCCAGGGTTCTGAGACCAGTAGACCAGGACCCAAGAAACCAGGTTCAAGGGGGACAGCTGATTTCACTCTGGAGTCTGTTTCTGCCACCGCAATGGTTGGGAGTCAGATAATATGGGTCTGTGTACACATATTTGTCACTCTGGCTGGATTTCAATCCTTTGCTAGCTCTCCTATGGACTGTATGGGCTTTAGAATGGGATTGCATGGCGGATGGCAAGAGCTTTGACAATTCAGTGCAAAATAACTGTTAAACAAAATTAATATTTATTCATCACAATTTCAGGCATATCATAAGGAACATAAAATAGGGATGAATGCAGATTCTGGTTCCTATATTTTAAAAATGCAGAGTCATGTTTATCTGGATCAGAGAGCAGAAAGGTAACTCTGCCACTTAGGGAGAGTGCAGGGAAGCTGGCTAGTCTGTGGCAATGAACGAACACCCACTGCATCAAGCAGACTTTTATCATGTTAAAAGGACAAAACTGCCTCCAAATACTTTGCTATTTGGTCTAAATACTAAATACTTAGGTCCTCCCAAGCAGTAGAAATTAAAAGCAGTATTTCGTTAACATAGCCAACCGTCTGCTATCAGTCCAGGTGATTCTGAAGGCAAATGAGGCTTGAGTTCAAAGGGAAGGCAAAGAATCTTTTCAAAACAAATCCAGGGACAACCTATGTAAACTGCATGCTCAAGAAAGGCTGCAAAAATTCGAAAAGCCTATCTGAGGCATTTACCTTCTCTGATTTTTTAGCAGCTCTCCTCTGAGGCTATGCAGGAAGAAACAAAATGTGATTTCGCCCTTTTTTGGATTGAGGTATTCTGATTCACCTTGAATGAACGTTTAGCAAAATCCAGACAAGCTTGTGATTATTATTTTATGTTACCAATTATTCTACAAAAAAGGAAAAATTAAGCCTTGGCAGAACTAGCGTTATTCTTTTTTTAGACTGGTCTCTGCTGAAGCTAACCAGAGCAAAAAAAATAAAAAAAATCAGCAGAGATTTGGTCACCCCATGCTTTACAGTTCAGAGAAACCAAATGGAGACGGTGAGTTTTTAAACAGGCATCAATAAATGCTCTTCAGATGTGTGGTGGCTGTACAGTAAAATGTCAAAGATTCCATCCCATCGTGCCAATGGTTATTTTCAAATGTCGGAGGTAAAGCTCATTCAGCTGCTCTAAGAGCCAGCAAGCAGCAAGGACTGAACATCCTGGATTCAGTGGCAAAGAGGGGCATTCTCTTTTCTTTTAATAGCTGCTGAAAGCACCAGCCACAGGTGATCTTTTTTTTATAGATGGTAGGGTGGGTGGTGGGGATGGAATGAAGACACTGTGAAAAAGAAGACTATGGAGAAATGCGGATTTGCTGTGCGGAGTCTTCAAAAGAAAGCAGCAGGAGATATTTCTCTCTGCATGCAGCCTCTTTTTCTCTCTCTCCACTCCCCCCCCCCCAAAAAAAAACCTCTTCTCTGGAGCCAGGCAGAAAGAATACAATGAGGAACCCGACATAAAGGACTCCAAAGAGAACAGATTCACAAATAACAACAATAGGGCTTTGCTCCAAATGCTTTTCTCTGGAAAGACTGTCATTTATTGATCCGGGGAATTTGCAAACCCACAGACAGCTGGGCCCTGAAATGTTGCTTTTTCACCTGGTGAAGCAAATTGTGTCGAAGGTATTGTTGGGCTATCCATGGAACGTATGCAGTGTTCCTGGCTCAACAGCTCCTCACCTTCTTCGCCTGGCTGGTTTTAGGAGGGAGGTCTGAGATACACTTTTATAAGATGTGGGAGGCTGATACATGAAGATGAAGGGGTCTTGCCCAACCGGCCAGGCCTATGTATGGGAGGCAGGCGGGTACACTGGCCCTGGGCCTCAGAGAGCTAAACTGGCCAGGGGCCTCTGCCAGGGACTGGCTGCTTTATTGTTTGAGTTTATAACTTTATTCTACAAGACTCCTGCCCTGGGCCTCAGGCAAGCTCTGCATGGGCCTGCCACCAGTCTGGCCCTGACCTCAGCTAGTCCCCACTTCTCTGCCTACCTGCCTGCCTGCCTGCCTGCCGGCAACCCATCCAGGGGGTGGCACTGTTGGTCAGCTTTTTAAGGGTTGCCATATTCCAGAAAGTAAAAACCAAGGCACCCCAAAAGTTGTTGAGCTCTTTTTAGGAAGACCTCCCAAAATTTTGAGCTTTTTAAAGGAAAACCCCAAAGTCAATCCCACCTTTGAAATCCTGGTAATGTCCGGGGAAATCCTGACGTATGGCAGCCCCATAGGCGTAGACGATGTGATTGGTCAGTTAGTGACGTATTTATACAGTGGTACCTTGAGTTACAAACGCCTCAGGTTGCAAATGCTTCAGGTTACAAACTCCGCTAACCTGGAAGAGTTACCTCAAGTTGAACTTTGCCCCAGGATGAGAACAGAAACCATGTGCCGGCAGCACAGCGGCAGCAAGAGGCCCCATTAACGAAAGCACGCCTCTAGTTAAGAACAGTTTCAAGTTAAGAGCAGACCTGCGGAACGAGTTAAGTTTGTAACTAGAGGTACCACTGTATTGTCTTATTTGATCAGGGAGGTGGGCAGCTGCCCCCTATGCCCCCCCCCCCGGCCCTAGCTTTTTCTACCTCCTATGGCTGTGCACACATCATACATTTAAAGCACATTTCCCCTGCCACCTCCTGAATCCTGGAAACTGTAATTTACCCCTCATAGAGCTACAATTCTCAGCACCCACAACAAACTGCAGTTCCCATGTTTCTTGGGATGGTGCGTGTGTGCTCCAAATGTTTGGTTTTAAAAAAAGACCTACTGTTGGGCTTCCCTGCCTTCCGTCCCACCAGTTCCACAGGGCCCCAGACACCGCTGATGTCAGATTAGTTCCCTGATTGACATGTCCCTGCACATACATGTTGGTAGGCTGCAGGCATTTGGTTGTGTGGGGAGATTCTGTGCATTTGCCTGCCAAAGACGGGCCATTGCTGGGTGGTGCAGAGTGCAGGCAAAGCACTCAGAAGGTCCCACATTCAATCCTTGGCCTTTCCAGTGATTAAAGGATCAGAGAGAAGGTGGAGGAAGGACTGCTGCCCTGGAGCCCTGCTGCCCATCAGAGGAGACATTTCTGGGCTGGATGGACCAAAGGTTTGACTTGGTATAAGGTAATTTCATTAAGAGATGGTTTGATGGCTTGTGAGGCAGAAGAAGGGGAGGACAAAGTTGAAACATTTGAGAGACACTGCTCTATACACCTATGAATCCTGCAGTTGCATGTTCAGACAAGTGCGCTGACTGAAAGACAAAGGAGGGAATGAGCTAAAGATGAGCTCAACCTCCTCCAAGCTGGTTGCCACTTTTGCAAAAGTGATATCTATTAACACACCATTTTGCTTTACAATGTTTTAATTGGACTGTGATGGAAATATGTTGCAGAAATAGGTAACAATATGTGGCCCTATGTTAAATTTACAATTGCCTGTGTGTTTTTAAGCTTTTATTTTGTTTTAATTTGTAAGGTTTCATTCTTTAATTTTGAAAAATCACATAAAATGTGAATCATCCTCATCATTGCAATAGTTTATTCTGAAGGGTATCAGAATCGATTTCAGGAAGGAGTCGCAATTGCAACGTCAGCCTCAGTTGGTAGAATGTGTCCCAAGCAACTGAAGTTATCTGGGTTCTAGAGACAAGTTTAGATCAGTGAAGACCCCTGCTAAGTGCGTAATAACACCCTCCAGCTGACTCTATTAGCCTTTCTCCTTTCTCTTCCGGTGTCTGCATGATTTTGTCTGGTGGAATGTGATCCCGAACAACTTGGAGGATTAACCTTCGTTTTGCTCACACGCTGAAGAGCCCCCTCAATTCACTCAAGGACATTCTTTAAATTCCTTTCCTGCAGCACATTGTTTGAAAAGCCATAAATAGCAGCTCTTCAAACACAATGCTGAAAGCTGAAACTAATAACAAAAAAGGAGGAAAGGAAGAAACCACACAATTTCAGTCTAAAGCACTGATTGTATGCTGTTGTTTCAAAAAAGGACCAAATTCCTCTGGCTTGCCCAAGGCCACCTAGTGTGCTTGGTAGATGAGCAGGGCCCTGAAACACATTTTGCCTCATTTTGCTTCAAGCCCCAGTAGCATCCTGGCTCAAAATGCATGCACCAGTTTTGAAACAGATTCACAGAAAGTGTGGGATTCAGGAGGACTAGTATAGAATGCTAGGGCACCTGTGTTTCTTGGAAACCCCATCTCTCATATTACAGATGGGGGAGCTGAGGCATGGATTTTCACAATGACCTCGCGCTCGCTTTCTCTCTCTCTCTCTCTCTATATATATATAAAACTGATGTGGAAATGTAGAATACCAACTGGAAAAAATGAGACCCGCAAAGGTCTTCTCCAGTGTCTCCCCTCCCTACTGAAATTAGACTGGAAATAAGCATCCTTTCGTAGCCAATAGAACTCTTGTGATGCCCAAAAGAGTTTCTCTGTTTTGCATATATGCCTACATGGACCCCAAAGAGTTGGCGGCGCTCTTTACTAGACAGTGGCCAATACCCTTAGATAAGTAGATGAGAGAGAGAGAGAGAGAGAGAGAGAGAGAGAGAGAGAGAGAGAGAATGGTATATAAAAATTCACTGATTTGTTTTAGAATTTCTGGTTTCATGGGAGTTGCTTTCTCCCCTGAGTCCTTGTGGATCGGTTGATTTGCCAGCCTCAATAAAATAACTAAACCTCAATTGCACTTTTCCCTCCTTTTCTCTCTAATTGGTAGTGAAAGTCAGCGAGCTGCTTTCCCATGGGAAAGCTAAAGGATTAACTATAACTCGCATATACCAGCATACTTATTAAAAAGGCATATTTACAGTGAGGGTGGCCAGATGAGGGGGTTGTGAATTGTAACAACAGCATTTGCAATAACATGGTAGAAAGCAAAAGGAGAGGTTAGCTTTAGCAGTCTTTTTGCTTAGAAAACAAAACCCTAAATTCCTTTTTAAATTAAAGTTACAGCCTGGAAACAAAGAAGAGTTCCCCTCACTGTAGTGGATCGTTTCTGACAAGGCAAAATCATGTCAGTCTTGTAATTAAAGCTGAACTGCATCTGCTCTCTTTAGGCAAGCAGAACAGGAACTGGGACACTGTAAAAAGCCACTCTGAAGGGGACAGATAAGGTGGGGGAGATTTTTATCCAAGAGAAAAAAGAGGGCACTGGAAGGGTTTATCTTAAAATGGTTGATGGGGAGAGAAAAAAGAGAGAGCAAGCTGCTTTTCCCGGATATTAATAAGCTCATTTTCAGGTTCCTCCCCCACGCCAAAGCTACACACTTCAAAGGTTTAGGGAATGGGAGATTTTCCTCCCAGCAAAGTATTAATCTCAATTAACTTAACTGTAACGAAGATTAATGAGCCAAAGAAGGAAACCAAGGTAGATAGAATCTGCAGGGGCATTTCTTACTGGTCAGCATGGGGAAGAGGTTTGCAACTGGGGAGCATCTCCGAGGAATTGGGGCAATGGCTTCCAAACCAGTATCCATGTGTGGCAGAGGGGGCTCCTGAGGAAGAGGTTTGCAACTGGGGAGCATCTCAGAGGAATTGAGGCAATGGCTTCCAAACCAGTATCAGAAGAGTAGACAGGGCTTGGCCATGAGATTTGGAGTGCCCAGACTGTCACTATTTTGTGGGAGGGGTTCAAATGTACACCAAAAATTAAAATATGCACAATCAAAGTGGATTGAAATGCTCTGTCACCCTCGCAGAACAAACCACTTTTTGTGGTTGCAGAAGCAATAGGTAAAGTCATTGAAAAGTGTGGGGTGAACCAACAGTCAATAAGAAAAGGTGCAAACATCTCACAAGGAAATCAGGATGAATGCTCAATGTTTGATAACCACCCTATAAAAAATCAGAACCCATGCTCGATAAAGGCCAGACATCGTCCAACCACTGTTTTAAGTTTTGTGTGAGGAAATTAGGATGAATGCTAAATAAACAGGTCATCTTGAGGAACCCGTGGCATTCCCCATCAAAGGAAGATCCCTCTCACACCAGGTATTATTTATAATTCAGGAAGGAGGAGTTGGAACTGGCAAAACTGACCCCCCAAAAATACTCCCTCTGATTTTCAAGGCTTAGGTCCTAGGGGATAGCTATAGCCCATACCAGGAGCGGGTGGTGTTGTGGTCTAAACCACTGAGTCTCTTGGGCTTGCTGATTGGAAGGTTGGCGGTTTGAATCCCTATGACGGGGTGAGCTCCCGTTGCTCTGTCCCAGTTCCAGCCAAACTAGCAGTTCAAAAGCATACAAGTGCAAGCAGATAAATAGGTACCACTGTGACTGGAAAGTAAACGGTGTTTCCGTGTGCTCTGGCATTTGTCACGGTGTGCCGTTGCACCAGAAGCGGTTAAGTCATGTTGGCCACAATACCTGGGAAGCTGTCTGTGGACAAATGCCGGCTCCCTCAGCCTGAAAGCGAGGTGAGTGCTGCACCCCATAGTCGCCTTTGACTGGACGTAACTGTTCAGGGGGCCTTTACCTTTACCTTACCTGTAGCCAATAACCAAAAGGAGGTAGATGAAGTGAAGTAAACTGAATGTGGTAGAGAAGGCAACAGATGGTCTCATACACATTAGGCAATGTAAGACATTCTCTATGAGTAGATTCCTTTGGTTGGAGTCCAATGATCCATTCATGTGGTGGTGAGCATATGAATGAACTGAATATAACAAACACTCAGGTTGAAAAATAAGACCTGGAAGCACCATGGTGTTTTTATTAAATGTGAAGGATCACAGCAAACAGAACGCTGAAACTGGCACACGTTTCGCCCAATATGCAGCAGCAGTCATGGCTTTTCCATTTAATGGTACGTTCAACAGGGAGCTGAAGACAATCAAACCTCCCAGAGAGGCTCTATGATACACATTATCAAGTAGATGTTTGCCATATTCACAGTCTAATTTTTGAAATATCTTAGTTGTTGAAGCAGCCCAGAGCTTCATGGGAAATGAATGGACCTCAGTACTAAGGAAACACAGCTTTGCCTCCTCCTTCAGAATAATGACCATGAAGACAACTGTCGAATCGAGCAACCAAGGCATTCTCTTGCTAAATAATATTGTAGTGACAGCCAACACAACTTGTATGGCTTTAATAAAAGAAGATTAGACAAATTCATGGAGGGGAAAGCTATCAGTGGCTACTAGCCACAATGTCTCTGACCACTGTCAGAGGCACTATAGTCCTGAAGACCAGTTTCTGGGAATCACAAGTGTACAGCTGGGGAACTGAGGCTGACTGGTAGCTGTTATCTCACTCATGGCTCTCATTATATATCACTTAATGCCCTCAAATATTCTCATTACATGGACTTCTCCTCTTCAAATAAGGCACCTCCTCTTTTCCTGTCTTACTAAGTTCATATAGGCATCTTTTCCTTATTATTTAAATTTTTTTCTATTCCGACTTTCCTCCCAAAAGGAGCCCAGGGCAGTAAACAACAAAACAGCAAGACAATGAGATTTTAAAACATTTAAGCCCCCTTTTTTTACAGACCTGTTTACAAGAACACTTGAAACTATTTTAAGCAATCAAAATCACTCCGGCAGGAGGGGAGAACATCGTGCTGACAATAAGGCTGCTCAGGAGGCATTTTGAACTGATCTCCTCCTGTAATGGAATATGATCCATCCTTTGAAAGAAAATATTATCCATCTCCATTAGCATGAAACAGAGTCAAAGCAATGTAATCTCCAAAGGGACTTGAGACTGTTCCCTCAAGGAGATCATGTAAACACAAGAGAGCCAATGAACAAAACAGCCATTAGGCATGAGAGTGCTCAGTCACCTTTTTGTACATATATATATGCAATATAATATCATTTCTGAGCAAACGACTCAGACACTTCCTCCTGGGAAACATTATACCCTCAACAGAAGAGCCACAGGCAGCTGACAGATGGCTACAGGGGAATGACATAATGCCTGGAAAACGCAGGATAAGAGAGACACGATGGGGGAACCAAGTTGCTGATATTTCGACGCAAAGAATGTGAACGGTTCCATCCGAAATCATGGCTGGCCTACAGGAGTCCTCAGAGACCGAAACATTTCAGAGGCAAGTGTGTGCCTGTGCTTCCGTGAATGCCCCAGATTTCCCAAAGGAACAGAAGACGACTCCGTTAGGTGGTGATGAACAGGAGGGGAGAGCCGCTGACAATCCACACTCTATTCCTTTTAGTATTAGGAAACTGTAGCAAGGGCATCTTCAAGAGGAGCCTCCTGACCAACCAGAGGACCTATATTCTTGCTGGCCTCCCTCAATTCAGAAAAGGAGCCTGCATGGGGGAGCTCCCAGCAGGTGCGTTGCTGCCGCTTACTGGGAGAGGAAGGGCGAAGCAGTGGTCAAATCAGCAAGTGCAAGAACACTAGCACAGCCAATTGAACATTTCTGTCGGTGGGTCTGCACAGGGCTGTTCTCCCTCCCACCGCACCCTTCCCAGTAATAATAATCATAATACAGTGGTACCTCGGGTTACATACGCTTCAGGTTACATACGCTTCAGGTTACAGACTCTGCTTACCCAGAAATAGTACCTTGGGTTAAGAACTTTGCTTCAGGATGAGAATAGAAATTGTGCTGTGGTGGCATGGCGGCAGCAGGAGGCCCCATTAGCTAAAGTGGTGCTTCAGGTTAAGAACAGTTTCAGGTTAAGAACGGACCTCCGGAATGAATTAAGTACTTAACCCGAGGTACCACTGTAATAAAAAAATCATAATATAATTTTATTATTTGTACCCTGTCCATTTCACTGGGTAGCCCCAGTCAGGCCTAATAAAATATCAAACATTAAAAACTTCCCCATACAAGACTGCCTTCAGGTGCCTTCTAAAAGTTGCATAGTTATTTATCTCCTTGACATCTGATGGGAGGGCGTTCCACAGGGTGGTCTCCACTACCAAGAAGGTCCTCTGCCTGGTTCCCTGTAGCTTCACTTGCCTCCGCAGTCTTCAGGAGCCTAAGCTGAAGAATTGCGTGAGGTTCTCTGGGAGGTGGGGTTTACTGAACTATGGTCCATCCAATGTATATAAGGATTCAGTTGGACCTAGACACTAGCAGAGTTAACACCTCACAGAGCCATCGTAGTAGGACCATGTGATAGAGGCACCAGAAGGACACCCTTTGGATTCCACTCTTTTTTATAAGGTTCTCTCTTTTCTTTACCATCCAGGTTAGGGTGTTAAGGATTCCATTCGTGCTCCAATAATGGACAAGATCTTTGCTGCTTAGTGGTTAGAACCGCCACCACACAGAACAGCAATACAGGTCATCACCCTGTGGCTCCTCTGCTGCACTCATAAATCAAGTCACAACTGCTCTGTGCAGCGGCGTAGCGTGGGTTGTCAGCACCCGGGGCAAGGCAAGTAATTTGCGCCCCCTAACCCCTAACCTGCCGCCGCTGCCAGCTTCTTCTTGCTGCTGCCTGGTCTGGTCTGGTGTGGTTCTCTCCTGCGCTCTGGGCGGCCGCTGCACTGTCCCTCCCCCAGATAGTCCCTCCCTCGCTCTCTCTGCAATGCACGCCTGGCACCCACCCCCTCCACAGTGGGCAGCGACCCAGCGGCTCGGATCGGATTCGCACAGCCAGCACTGGAGTGAGAGAGAGTGAGTGAGCCAGGTAGGGGCAAGAGAGCTGCGAGTGCGAGCGCGCCCCCCCAGATGTTGCGCCCGGTGCGGCCAGCCCCCCCTGCACCCCCCACACTACACCACTGGCTCTGTGACGAAAATACATACATTGTTTGCCACCTCTCCACACTTTCATCCATGCTCAAGGCGGCTAACAACAGGGAAGGAGTCTCTGCCTTGTGGCAGTGGCGGCAGGAGGGGGAGGAGCCATGCACCATTAAAGCCACGCCGCTGCCGCCACATTCCTGGCTCCTCCGACCTGGTGCGACATCCGGACGTCATCTCACGGGCAACATCATAACATCACATGCATGATGGTTCCCTCTCACTTTGTTCACAAGTTGGCGCCTCTGAGCCACAACGAGCAATCATCTGGCCGAGTGTGAGGTGCAAACCAGGACAGAGTAGAGACTTAAGAAAGCACAGCATTTCAGCTATGGAGGGAATTATAACGACATGTCACCAAAGAGCTGGAAAGATTAATTTCATTATGAAGCTGTTGAATATCATTTAACTTACCCTACTATATTGTTGTTGTTTGTTTAAAAGGTCCATATCTCTCACTTACATAGGCTGGTCGTTTTCCATTATATTTTAACTGGCTTCGCATATATATATATATTCTAAGAAACCACAGGAAATTTATCACAAGCCAGGAGCCTATGTGCCATATGGAGCTCATTCCGAGATAATGAAATACCTGCTAAAACACATAATGGCTCTCTTTTGTCAGTGAATACAAATCCTTTTTGTTATTCATGGGTCTGCTTTCCAATATTTCCCAGGCTGATGAACAGAGTATGGCTGCTCTGCCCCCTCCCCCAATTGGCACTGCTCCTCTCCACCACTGGAGGCCAGCAGAGAGACAGCTACATGCCATTCAGCAGCCCTCGCCCCCTCGGGCACCGCCCCACTTGCATGGGGGAACGGGGGGGGGGAGTTAGGATTGCACTGTCAGTCTTCATTGTTTACATATTGCTCTGGTTACTGTGCAATATTAAAAACACATACCCCCAAAATGCTCTAAAGATAAACAATATTTTAGCAATTTAACTTTTAGTATATCCAATAATGGTCTTCACATCTTGTTGGGAGTCACGCTACCCTCCACTTAAACTGTATTCAAGGTACCAGAAGAAAACTTCAATTATTTATTTATTATATCTTTCCTCACCTTCCCCACCCGCAGTCTTTATCACAAATTGACACATCAGGTGTTCTTAACCAGGGATCCATGTGTGGGCTTTAGGGAATCTGTGATCTGGGTGTTGTTGTTTTTAACAATGCAATAAAATGAACTGCGTGCATAATTGTGTGTATATATCTTTGTGTACATTTTTTTCTGGGGAGGGGGTCCATAGCTTTCACCACACTCTTAAAGAGGTCCACAACCCCCCCCCAAAAAAATTAAGAATCATTGCCATAGATCCATTTCCTATGTAATCACTTATAAGGTATTGCCAAAAGCAAAACAAATTTGAGTAAAATGATCACCTCATTGTTCATTTGTTTTGCAAGTTGCACTTATAATGATGTGTGCATGCCCCGGTGTCTGTGTCCAGTTGTTAAGAGAATCCTCTAGGACTCTGTTGTTAGGCCGCGGTGTTTGCAGTCTCCAGGGCACAATAAACAAGTCTTTGCAACCCTGAGCTGCTTTACATTAAGCACAGCTGAGATCTGACAGCCAGACAGGAGGCATTCCTGTGACAACTGATATGCCATGTAAACTATTGAAAGCCTCTTCCCAAGGAAAGTCAGCGCAGTCAGTCTTCCAATGGTTGGTTATGGTTTCCACAATCAGAAAAGAAAGAGAAATGTTGTGTAATATACAATGAAACATTAGTACCCCCTTAATCCTTTCACTTCTCACAGTATCATCACATGCGAACCAAACGTTTTTGAGCGTTGGGCCCATACCAGGAGCACGTCTGGTGAGAAGTAAGTTTACATATCAGTGGAAAGGCATATTCAAGCAAATGTCTTTCTTTCTATATCTGCAAACACAGGGTTATTTATTGTGCAGCTCCCCAGTGCATTTGTGAGATGCTGCATCTATTGCTTTGTAACTACAGGAAGTACAAAGTAAAGCCACAATCCTCAAAAAGTGCCAGGCACTGAGCTCTCGCCAGTTTGGAGAAGGCTGGCTTTTGGCTGAGCATTCAGACAGAATAGTGCAGCGTGGGAGGGGGGGGTGTCGTCCCCACCCCCATTTATCTCCCCAAGTAGAAAAAGCTGTGTGATAGGGTAATAGACAACGTATTCAAGAGTAGACCGGCTGAAATCAACAGAGTCCATTGACTTAAGTCCATTGACTCTGCGTATGAGTTAATTTGGGGCTCCAGTGAGTTAATTGGACATCACTCCTATGTTAAAACCAAAACAAATTGGAGGGGAAAGCATGCTGAAAATTCAGTAACGTTCTGCCCACCACGAAACTGTACTCCTGGGGGATTCATTTATTTGTCCTTTTGATTCTGTATTCTTAAACCACACGCACCGTTTTGAAAACCTTTTTTTAAAATTCAGTAAGGAACCCTGGAACATCTTTGAAGGGTTTAGACTGTAGCACTACAAATATTTGTTTTATTGCAGTTAAATCCCTCCCCCCCCCCCATTTCTCCCCATCACGGAGCCCAAAATGAACATACAGTTTGCAGGCAATCATCCATTCAGGCACTGAGCAGACCCCAAATCTCCTTAGCTTCAAAAAGGTGGTAGCCCTTCAGACCACACACCCTGGCACCACGGGAGTTTTGGGACCAGCTCTTTAATGGGAATTCGTGCCAATACGTTTGCATAACTTGCTTAGAGGTTACGTGACATCACCTGTTTATTGAGCATCCCCCCTAATACATTTCACATACATGTCACCCTAACCACTCCCTCTCAAGGTGGTTGCTTTGCCAATGCACACAGGTAATGCCATAGTAAGAGGCCTTCATACCATAGTAAGAGGCAAAGGTTGTCCCACCTTCCTGTGAGGAATTGCTTTTCCTGCCTACAAGCTGAAATATGGGTAGTTCGTGTTATGCCAGTTAAGCGAGCCAAAAGATAAAATAAAAACCCACTCTCCCAAATCCTAGTCTACACACAATTAACCTGAAAAGAACTTAATGCATTAACCCCAAAGCTCCTATTAATTTCCATTTTTAAAAGTTTATTATTCTAATTCTTTGAATTAATATGGCACTAAATTTACCCTACAAAGGATGGTTTTACATTCCTTTGTAGGAGGAGCAGACTAGAGTGAATTAAAAATGGTTCTGCTAAAATGACTTTATGATAATACGTGACAGTGAAAGATTTGAGCGTATTACCCAGACAGCTGCTCTGCAAACAGAAAAAACTTGCCAAGGTGGTTTCAATGACACTCCAAACATTTAAGTTATGAGGATGATTTTTCCCCTTTTTAACCATCTCCCCACTGAGAAAAGAAGTGTGCATAGATAGATATATAGGTATAGACACACACATACAAAGTCAACTTAGACTAAACATATAAATGCAGTTTCCAAGAACAGGGGGGAGAAAAATAAATGTGAAATGGTACAGAAAACATTTTAAGGAGAAAAGGGAAGCCATGTGGAATTGAAAGAAATGAAAATGCCAACCCATAGCTATACCAGCAGACTTCAGAGGCAAGGAATGAGGCTTCACGTAGAAGTTAGACTCAGAGAAAGTGAGGCCCAATAGCCAGCATACAAGCAAGAACTTTTCCATGCTATTACCTGGTATGAGCATTAAAACTTTATTGCCGTATCCAATGTTGCTCCTAGTCAGATCAGACCCGCTGAAGATAACGGACATGACTGACCTAGACCCCTTAATTTCAATAGACCTCACCCACACTATGCATTTAAAATAACATCATACTATTACTGGTAAATAGTTTTGGCTTCCCCTAAAGAATCATGAGAACCATAGTTTGCTAAGAGTGCAAAGAGTTGTTAGGAGCTCCATTTCCCAGAATGGCTTAACAATCAATCCCTGTTCCCAGGGAACCCTGGGAACTGTAGTTCTGTGAGGAATAGGGGTACCCTAACAATGCTCAGCATCCATAACAAGCTACAATTCCCAAGATTCTTTGGGTGAAGCCATGACTATTTGAAGTGTTATGATACTGCTTCAAATCTATAGCAGATACACCCCCCAGTTCTTTAAAGGTAAAGGTAAAGGGACCCCTGACCATTAGGTCCAGTCGTGACCTACTCTGGGGTTGCGGCACTCATCTCGCTTTATTGGCCGAGGGAGCTTCCAGGTCATGTGGCCAGCATGACTAAGCCGCTTCTGGCAAACCAGAGCAGCGCCCAGAAATGCCATTTACCTTCCCGCCGGAGTGGTACCTATTTATCTACTTGCACTTTTGATGTGCTTTCAAACTGCTAGGTTGGCAGGAGCTGGGACCAAGCAAAGGGAGCTCACCCCGTCATGGGGATTCAAACCACCAACCTTCTGATCGGCAAGTCCTAGGCTCTGTGGTTTAAACCACAGCGCCACCCGCGTCCAGTTCTTTAGTAGCAACCAATTGCTTCCCCTCTTTTTCCCCCTCTGGCTGGACTTAACCAACTATTTATGTACCAAATGCTTCATGTCTGTTGACTGATTAACAAGGCAAAGAGAGGAATAGACTGAGCAATAGACAACAATCTCCCCATTTACAATCCATCTAACAGACCCCGATTGAAAATAGTTCTCTAGCAAGTTTAAAAATCCCTCCCTATCTCTTTAGATGCCACTAATCACCGAAGACGTTCCTAACAGCTTAAAAGGCCTACATTCTGAGCTCGGATGATCCAAGGAGATCAGAGCTCTGCGGCTCCATGTATGTGTCAGCACATCCGTCACTCCTGCCGCCACCTTGGCTCTGGGAAGCTGGCAGGGGGATTGGAACTGACAGGCCTCCTGCTCTCTCAAGCAAGAGCAAAAAAACCTCATCCATTTCATTGCTCCCTGGACTCCTAAGAGCAGGCACAGCCCAAGCAGACAGGGCAGGGGAGGAGTATAATATGCTACCTAGGCTTATTTGAATAAAGTAAAGCACGACGGCTGCTTAGGTGGCTTCTTCTTGCATGGCAGTTTTAATATTTTCTATTTCATTAAGACCGCAGCAGCAATGCAGACATTTGGAAGAGACTGTCTCCCCCAGGCAGCTGCTCCAGTGTGTGTGCCCATGGTGTAATGCAGAGGGGAACACAAGGGACTGCTGCTCTAGGACTTTGTTCAGAGCAAAAGAAATGGCATCATCTATAGGAGCACCGCACAATTGGATGAGGCGATAATGAGGCTTTCAAGCTCCTTTCATAACACGGAGGAAGTTACGAGCATGAGAACAGCTTACAATTCTATGGCTGTCAGCTGATGCTAAATTGGGTATTATGCTATGTTGCGGGCAGCCTGCAGAGGCATTGGTCATGGCAGAGGTCGGGCACCCATAGGCACCCACTGCAAAAATGTTGTGGGTGCTCGAGTCGCTGGGAGATGGCACCAGTGACTCAGACCCCACTATAATGGCATAACAACCCATCTGAGAGACCTTTGTTTGCTCTGAGGAAGAGCTTCCCAGTGTTAAAGCTGGCCCAAAGGATTTTGCCCAACAATATTTTACGTGTGGTGCTTCTCTGCATTCTCTTCTTCCCACCTTTTAAGGAATTGGGATGAATTTCCCCACCCCCAATTTATAAGTATTTCTTTTAGCTATTATGGATAACTCAAAGATTCCTTTAATGCAAGTCCAGACTTTGAAATGCTATTAGTAGGCTTGCCATACGTCAGGAAAGTTCCTGACATGTCCTGGTTTCCAGTTGTAAAAATGGCGTCAGGGGGCAATTTTGCCAAATTGGCAAAATGTCAGGGGGAAACCTGGATGTAATGTATGGCAACGTGATGTAAAAAGCAGCAAAAACACTATTTTGGGGGGAGGATTCCCCAAAAAAGCTAAACAACTTTGAAATATGGCAACCCTATTATTAGTAAACTACTATTAGCAAACTGTTAAGGATGCCATCTTGTGGCTAACGGCTAAATAGTGTTGCACAAAGTATCTCCCCAAAACTATTTGTTATTCCTTCCCTGGCCAACCAGAAACATCTGATGAAAGGCTGTAGCTCAGTGGTAAAGGGACCCCTGATCATTAGGTCCAGTCATGGCTGACTCTGGGGTTGCGGCGCTCATCTCACTTTATTGGCCGAGGGAGCCGGCATACAGCTTCCAGGTCATGTGGCCAGCATGACTAAGCCACTTCTGGCGAACCAGAGCAGCGCACGGAAATGCCATTTACCTTCCCACCAGAGCGGGACCTACTTATCTACTTGTACTTTGACGTGCTTTCGAACATCTCATTTGCATGCAGAAGGTCCCAGATTCTTCTTCTTCCTCTCATTAGGTCAGTCAGTATAGCATGAGACTCTTAATCCCAGAGTCACGGGTTTGAGCCCCACGTTGGGTGAAAGATTCCTGCACTGCAAGGACCCTCATGGCCCCTTCCAACCCTACGATTCTATGATAGGGCAGAAAGAAACCCTGGAGAATTGCTGCAAGACTGTGTGAGCAATACTGAGCATCTAAAACAGGACTTCCCTGGGAACCATATGCTAACCTTTTCTATTTCTCTTCCAAACAATGATCTCACCTTTGGGAATATGACATTATTATTTTTCAACAATGCTTGTTTTGTTTCTTACACTGCATTCAGTGCTCATGCATCTAAATATCTGGCAGTATATAGTCACTAAAAGGCAGCTACTGTGTTTACTAAGCATTTATTAAAACATGCGTTTGGGTGAATGTGTGAGGAGGAGGAGGGGAAATATTCAAAGCGCCATAGGAGGCAAATGTCAAATAAGCCTACAGTTAGAAAACCTTCATGAAGTGGTTTTGTATTAAGGATTCAACATGTTCCATGAGGACGTTCATGTCAGCAGCACAAACCTGGTACTGCTGCTTCTCGTTCTTTTTCAGAGTCTCTAATAGGCCCCTGTGGACCGGAGGCAAAGGGTTATAAGAGTTTAACAAGTGAAGCTGACTTAACGGAGTCTGCTTGATTTCTCCAATCCTCAATGCCTGTAGGACAGCAGGTGCAAATTTGGAATAATGAGCCGTAGAAGAAATGATCACCGGGCAAGTTTTATCTTGCAGTCGATCGGCAACCACCTTTGCGAGAGCTGTGTGCGTATCTAAAATGTAGCCTGTGGTATCGAACACAGAGCGAATGGCACCCAGGCAGTCGTCCTCAGAGCACCAATCAGCCACCAAATCCTGCTGAAGCCTGTCCAGGAAGTGTTCCTGCAACTGGAAGCAGTGCTGATTCTCCAGACTGCTAAACAGTTGCGTCACCAGCTGCCCGTCCCCATTAGCAATCAAGTGCAAATGTCGTTCAAGGTTGGAAGACTTCAAAATGTCCACTGCCGGTGACAGACTTTGCATTAATCGCCTCTCCTTTATATTGTACAGGCCTGTTTTTATGAATTCCGTCAAGACGTTGTTTTGATTGGAAGCACAGATGCATTTCCGTATAGGGATCCCCATCATTTGCGCATACTTAGCGGCTAGTATGTTGCCAAAGTTCCCTGTGGGAACACAGACATCGACGGGGTTCCCAAAGGAAATGATGCCTTGCTCTACAAGGTCAAGGTAGGCAGAGGCATGATAGACCACCTGGGGAAGCAAGCGAGCCCAGTTTATAGAATTTGCTGCACTTAACGCTGTTCCGTATTCCACAGTGAGAAAGCCGGTAAAATCTGAATCGGTAAACATCTGCTTGATGGCAGACTGGCAAAAATCAAAATCCGATCTGACACCTATTACTTTTGTGTTTGCTTCCTGGTAGCCGACCATCTGTGATTTCTGAATCTGGCTAACTCCATCCTGGGGAAAGAGGGTGACCATAGCAATCCTTTGTTTATCCGTCTCCTTAAGCCGACTAAAACCATCCAGGACGGCACTTCCTGTGTCACCGGAAGTAGCTACCAAGATCAGATAGTTACAGCTTTGGGGGATGCAATATGCAAACAGGTGGGGCATCAACTGCAACGCCAAATCCTTAAATGAAGCCGTTGGTCCATGAAACAGCTCCAGAAGAAACTGATTGCCTGCCAGGTGCCTAACGGGGGCAATTTTAGAACAGGTAAAATTTTGTCCATAAGCAGCCTGAACTATTTCCCATAACTTGGAAGCAGGCACATCAGCAGGATGTATGCACCTTTCCAGTATAACCTGAGCTCTTTCAGCATAGCTCGCCCCTAGTAGATGTTGCCATTCTCCTGCAGTGAATACTGGAAGCCCCATCTCAGGAACAAAAAGCCCACCATCAGGCGCCAGTCCCTCAACAAGAACATCGCTGAAATATTTCACAGAGCCTTTTGGCTCAACCTTCTTATCGCATCTTAGACTTCTGGTGGAAATGAAGCCATCTGAGTCAGAGTCTTGGTACCGCTTCACTGCATGAAGCACTTTCTCGGCAACAGCGTCGGCTGTAATTCCGTTCTCACAAAGCACACGGACATCGTACCACTTCTTATAAAACTGCTTCCGAAACTGGAGGATGTCTCTCAGTGAGGTTCCGGGCCCCTGCCCCACAATACGGTCTACTTTCATCAACTGCAACCGATCCATGATGCTTTGTGTCGGTACGTCCAGATAGACCACAACCCCGTTTTTCTTCACGTGCTCCATGCCGGCAGCATTCATTGGGTTGGAGCCAGTAAGGGAAACGACACTTCCGGATGCTGAAAGATTTAACAAGGCTTTTCCTTCCTCTTCTAAAAATTGCTCATTGCCAACATCCTTCAATTTTTCTGCCACACTCATGTTCCAGGTTGTTTCAAGGACATCGTCGTCCACATCTATGAAGCAGGAGCCTAGTTTCTGCCCTACTATTTTCCCCACTGTCGTTTTACCAGCTCCAGGGGGTCCCATCAGGACAATATTCTTGTCCCCGACAAGAGAATGCCTAGACATCCATGGTGTCCATGCAAGGGCAAAGCTTCTTGAAAAAATCAACTTTAAATACACATCAGAAACCACGATGCGACTCATTAGCTTTAGATGCCGATTCCAGACCACATGAAACATCTTCTTCTTTTCTCTCGAGCCAATTTCACAAGGAAACGCTTTAAAAGAAGAGGAAGGGGAAATCCAGTGAGCCAGAAATACTTTAAACCTTAGCCACTTGACATTTAAAATAATTACTAGAATGTGAAGACACTTCTGACTGCTCCATTTCCATCTTAGGGGAGCACGTTTTGGGGGTTTTTTGAACAAGATCGCTCACCCATTCTGTGACCTGATCATGACAAATAAATGGTGAGGATTTTATTGAATTCCACCTTCTGTGAAATCTGTGCAGAGGGGAAAGGTTTTCCCTTTAAAGCATGTGTGTTTGTTGTGAAATTTCTACTCTGAAAAGAAGCCACATGCTTAAAAAAATAAGCCTCTGTGCCTTCCTGCATAAAATCTTTACACTTAGTTCATTTTCTGTGCGTAGGATAGCTTAACTGTTTCCTTGGCTAAGAGCCACAAGCAGAACAGGACAGAACCACCTCTAACACTTACAATGAATACTCAATAGAGGCACTGACTGTAGGCAGGTAATGTTCTCAGAATCAATAAAAAATCCTCAATGGAGCTCCCGAAACTGGCTGCTAGAAACACCAGTATGTACTCCATTTCTTAGACATACTGTACCACCCCTGCCCTCCCCTTGCCTTTATTTGCACATGTAAGGAAATATTAGGGGCACATTAACCCTAACTACCAGAGGATGGCAAACCTATAGAAGGTGACAGCTGATTACAATGAATACTTTAAAACGCACGAACAAAAGCACTCAAGAGTGCAATTCAACTCCCACTGGAATGTCAAAACTTCTCCAGTCATTTAAATGGAGCCAGAGTGCACTTTATGCATTTATATAAAATCCTTTCTTTGCATCCAAATATATTTTCTTCCTTTGAAACCAACCAACCAATCGTTTTGTTACATAACTTACGGTTGCAAGAGTAGCTCACTTCTGTCCCGTTATCGTCTGAGCAGGCATTGCAAAAAAATAATAACAAGCCCAGGCAAATGGCATCTGTGACGTACTCTTGTGCAGCAACCACGTACGGCTTTCTTTTCTTTTTGTAAGCCTCAATCTAGATGGAGGAGAATAAAAGAGAAAGATCAGAGTGAAGCAAATGCCGCACAAGCAATTGCTCTCCAGAGGCAACAGAAGAACAAGCACCGGGCAAAGAGGACTCTCTCCAGCCCCGGAACATGAACACGTTGCCAAGAGTGGATTCGTTTTGTTTGCTCAGGGAAATCAACAGCCACGTCAACACGTACCACAAAGCAAACAGTGCACGCACTTCAAGTCAGGAGACTAGGAAAACCTCGTATGCTTTGCCTTTTCAAAATTAAAACAATTTGGCCCTGAAAACAATATACAGTGGTACCTCGTGTTAAGTACTTAATTCGTTCCGGAGGTCCGTTCTTAACCTGAAACTGTTCTTAACCTGAAGCACCACTTTAGCTAATGGGGCCTCCCGATGTTGCCGCACAGCTAGAGCACGATTTCTGTTCTCATCCTGAAGCAAAGTTCTTAACCCGAGATACTATTGCTGAGTTAGCGGAGTCTCTAACCTGAAGCGTATGTAACCTGAAGCATATGTAACCCGAGGTACCACTGTAATCCTGCATTCTGGTAATGCTAGATGCTTAGCTCTTGCAAGTAAAATATTTTTGGTGAAAGCAGAGTTTAATGTAGCTTTTGCTGATCTGGTACCTTCCAGATGCTTTGGGAAACTCCCATCATCCCTAATCATTGGCCTTGCTGGCTGGGGCTGATGGGAGTTGGTGCTCAACATCTGGAGCAGGACAAGTTTCCCACTTTGTTCTAGACAAACAAAGCTTCCTTCACTTGCTGAGCTACTTTAACGGTGCCAGAAGAACCATTCTCATTCACCATCTTATACTGTTCATTTTTGCCCCTTGGCATCTTTTGACATGTTTATTCCATAATAAGAAGTACAGTGGTACCTCGGTTTACGAACTTAATCCATTCCGGAAGTCCATTCTTAAACCAAAACCATTCTTAAACCGAGGCACGGTTTCCCTAACGAGGCCTCCTATCGCCGGTGCCCTTCCACCATTCGGATTCCATTCTTAGACTGAGGTAAAGTTCTCAAATCAAGACACTCTTTCTGGTTTTGTGGAGTTTATAAACCAAATCGTTCTTTAACCGGACTGTTCTTAAACCGAGGTACCACTGTATGCAGCCTGTAAGACAAGAGGGCATAAATGTCCTGAAGGGAGTCCTCTATTCTAGTCATAGCACAGGGGCAGGGATATCTGTGGTCCTCCAGTGGTTGTTGGACTACAACTATCACTTGCAGCCAGCACAGCCAATGGCTAAGGAGTTGTAGGCCAACAGCATCTGCAGGGGTGGAAGTCTGCTAGTTATAGTCAACTAGCATAACAGAGAAGTACGACATTCACACAGCAATTGTTTTCCATATTCCATGCTCCCACTTTTTCTGTGCTATTCCAAGTCTTCTGGGGCTTGGAGCAGGAACCTTCTCCCCAACTCTATTCCATCATCCAGCTAAAGCTTTTTAAAAAAATAAAATAAAAATTCAGGTGCATTTCCTGATGGATAAGTAATTGCAATGAGTCCCAGGTTATGGTTTGAAGGCAAATGAAACAATTTGCTGAAGCAGTGCTGGGCTGGTCACTACTTGGATGAAAGAAAGGTGGGGTATAAAGGCATAAAAAAATATTTTTAAAATTACATTTCCATGGTGACCTTTACATTTAATATTTGTAGTGATTTTGTTTGTTCTACTGCATTACTAGAATACCTCCAATGTGCTTTAACTGTAACTTTATTCTTTTTAAGTTGCTTACTTTCTTTTATTTAGAAAATTTAGCTGATGATGAATTTAGCAATTCAATACATATTTTAGCCATGCAGCATAGATGATTACAATAACTATGATGTAACATGGAAGCAGTAAGTTGGTATTTCCAATACTTCTTTGTGCCATTAGCTGTTGTACAACATAAAAAACAGAATTTGTGGATAAGCTTTAAATAGCACTCATTTATGAAAAATTTAAAAATATCCAGTGATTTGAGAATTGCCTTGCAATTCTCTTCCTCTTCCTGTGCAGGCATCAGTTACTATATTAAACAATCAGAGTGCAATTGCAAAGCATTTTCTATAACTTGCACCTAGCAATGCCAGTAGCAATGACCCCAATTCAAAACAGAATCCGACTTCTAAGAAAGCTGGAAGAACAGGAGTATGGCAAGAATGAAGTGAAGGGTCAATGTATTAATTCAAATGTGATCATAACCAATATGAATTGTCTTAGTTATCACTGCTTCTCACCCAGCAGTGGCCAGCTTTCTTCCATAGGCAACACGTGTGAATCTTCTCAAATGTCGTTTTAGTTATTATTACATTTACATCCCACACTTCTATAAAGGACATCAAGCAGCATAAGAAGAGTCTGCTGGATCAGACCCACGACCTAGTCCAATACAGTGGTACCTTGGGTTAAGTACTTAATTCGTTCCGGAGGTCCGTATTTAACCTGCAACTGTTCTTAACCTGAAGCACCGCTTTAGCTAATGGGGCCTCCAGCTGCTGCTGTGCCACTGGAGCACGATTTCTGTTCTCATCCTGAAGCAAAGTTCTTAACCTGAAGCACTATTTCTGGGTTAGCAGAGTCTGTAACCTGAAGTGTATGTAACCTGAAGCGTATGTAACCTGAGGTACCACTGTACAGTACTCTATTCTCATACTGATCAACCAGATACCTAGGGGAAGCCTACAAGCAGAATTTGAGCACAAATGGTATTCAGAGGCCTATTGCCTCCAACATCCCCCACACCAAATGATAACAGTGTGGCACTTACTTCAAGAACTGTGTACCAGCACCTTTTTGATTCTTAAAAAACAAAACAAAAAACCACCACTGGGATCTGCCGAGCTCTGCTGAGCAAATTTATTGTATTGCCAATTTACTGGGCTGCAGTTGTGAATGCATTCATGTATACATCTGAGCTCTGCGCAAGAAACCCACGGGTTGCGCGTCTTGCACTTGACTGCTTTGGGGTTCTGCTGCTTTCTTCCCATGTGTGCAAATGTCAGCCTACTCGCGTGGTGCATCTGATGCCGGCGGGCCCACCAGACCTCATGCATGCCACAATTCTAACACCCTTTAAACTTTATTCAGCGACCCGTGACTTTTCTCTCCGCTGCAGCAGAAACCAAGCAACGAAGAGTACCCCTTCTTCTTCAAGATATGGGGCGGCCCCCCGGTCTCGTCAGTGGGGTGGGAAGGGAGGCACCTGCTCCAATGCAGCGCCTCGAGCAGGATGCGGACCGAGTCTCTCCCTTCAGGGCAACCAGAGGGCGACCCACCCGTTCCCCCCATTCCCTGCCAAGGCTGCCAAGAGCAGAGGGGAGGCTGCTCCTCGTGAGCAGGGAAAGGATCCATGCACGTAGTATGGATCCGAAAAGGAAGGAAGGAATCCGTTTCAAGGCACGCAAAAAAAATTAAATTAAAAGCCCTGCCCTCCCATAAAGCGCCTCTCCGCCATTGCTCAACCCAGCCCCTCTCTAACCACATGCAGGCAGACCTACCTGCTACTACGCGTGCGCGAACTCCCACGCCGGCGGCGTCCTCCTTCCTATCTCTGTGCAGTATCTCTACGGCGGCGTCCTTCCACCCTGCCCCTGCTGCGCCTGCGCGCCATTCCTTTCCTCCCCGGCTTCGCTCATTGTTCGCAGCACAGTCCCGGAAATGGCGTCACAAAGCCTCTCTCCCGTTCCACACACACACAAACACGCGCGCGCGTTGCTAAGCGGTGGTTTCCAAGGGCGACCAAACAGTGCCGCTCGTTCTAATGCGCGGCAGCCGAGGAGGCTTCGAACGGGAGCGGAAAAGGGCTCGGAGGAGAGAAAGGAGAGCGGGGTAAGGCGAAGAGAGGGAGGCGGAGAAGGGATGGGAAGGGCGGGCAGGGAGCAGGGAAAGCAAGAGGGACTCTGAGCGGGTGCAGACGGCGCGCGTGGGAATGCGAGGCAGGCAGGTCGTTCGCCCTGGACTCCTTGCGTGTTGGTAGATTGATACACCGCCTTCTCTCATAAGGAGCTCAGAGCGCTGCACGTGCTTCTCTCACACACTTTTTTTTTTGGGGGGGGTGTCCAAATCTCACACATTTTTAACTTCACAACAGCCCTGCGAGGTAGGCCAACTTGAGAGAGTGGCTGGCCCGAAGTCACCCAGTGAGCTTCTTAGCGAAGTGGGGTTTTGTAATCCAACAACATCTCAAAGGCTAAGATATCATCATCATCATTATCATCAATCTCATCTCTGCCTGTTCAGATAAGCAGCAGTAGCAGCAGCTCTCCAAAGCCTCGCCTTTCCCAGATCTGTCACCTTGACAGACTTTTAACTGGAGGTTTTTTTTAAACCCAGACCCTGAACGAAAAGCATTTGTGTATTTTTGGGAACCATGACCCATAATAAAATTTTTAAAAAATTGTATGCGCTTTGACATTGCATTATAGCATTTCTGGAGCCTATTCCGATAGCTGCTTTTAACTTGTGCAGCATACATCTTGCACATATGGCAGCTGACGTGTGGTAAAGCACATCGCCTGATCACTTGGCAGGATGGTGTTAAAACTATCCAAGCTACCGCAGGGTGAGGTTTAACATAACTCTGGGGAAGTCATACATGGATTTCCTCAGCCAAGTGCAGAAGTACAATAAGACCTTCCTCACCCACTTGGCAGGACAATTCAGGTGTTAGGTTGTAGAGACTCGGCATGTGATGTCGTTACTTGGAAAAATGGGTGAGAAACCCGTGGTGCTCCAATGTGGTTGGACGATTCTCTGCAGTCCTGATCACTGGTCGTGCTGGTAGGGGCTGTCCCAACAACTTCTGGCCCAGGGTCAACTCTGTGCAGACCTAGAGAGGAGGCTGGGAGTGATAATGTGAGCGATATTAGGGCAAACCGTGGAACTGGGATGGTTGAAATGTTAAGGTCAAAGGGTAATAGTGACCAGCCAAGGAGGAATGTGCAAACGAGAAGAATATAGAGTATAAAAGAAGGAAGGGGAGGGTAAGAAGTATGTGCCTGGGGGACGGGATGCAGGGAGAAAAACCCGAAAGGAGAGGTGGAATGGTGTTTATCAGACAAAATGTGACAGGCAGTTCACTTTTTTAAAGATTTTTTTAAAATTTTAAAAAATATATTCAAAAGTTACAATACATTTTCAATCAATGTATCCCCTCCACAGACACAGATATTTTAAGACAGTTCACTTTAGAAGTCTGGCAATTTGAATTATCTGCAGACTGTATCACTGTGCAGATGGCAGCAATGTGCATGGAGGAGAGCATTTACAACCTTCTACCTTACAATCTGGATAAGTCTTGCAAGGCACCTAGGTATGTGGGTAAGGACACTTGGGACTCATTCTGACAAACCTTTTATACTTGTCAATCAGTGATTGACCTGTTCCTATGGAAAGTGTTGCAATAATTTTTCTGCTCAAATGAATTTTGTATCTCCTATCATGGTGGCACTGTGGGTTAAACCACAGAGCCTAGGACTTGCCAATCAGAAGGTCGGCGGTTCAATTCCCCGTGATGGTGTGAGCTCCCGTTGCTTGGTCCCTGCTCCTGCCAACCTAGCAGTTCGAAAGCACGTCAAAGTGCAAGTAGATAAATAGGTACCACTCCAGCGGGAAGGTAAACGGTGTTTCCATGCGCTGCTCTGATTCACCAGAAGTGGCTTAGTCATGCTTGCCACATGACCTGGAAGCTGTACACCGGCTCCCTCGGCCAGTAAAGCGAGATGAGCGCCACAACCCCAGAGTCGACCACGACTGGACCTAATGGTCAGGGGTCCATTTACCTTTACCTTTTATAATACTACAGCCTTGGAATTGAGAAGGGACATTTGGGTGCATTCACATGACAGTTTATTCTGTTTTTACGACCGAAAACTTCTGGAACTATAGTGGAATATAGTGCAAGTTTATTATTCATTTCTGTGTTATTTACTTCCCGAAAAAAATCTGTTAGCAAATAATATGGAAATGAGTGCTAAACTTGCATTATATTCCACTATAGTTTCACTGTAATCCACTATAGTTCTGGAAGTGACTTTTACATCATGTGAAAGCTCAAATATAATTTTGAGATTTTGCCTTTTTCTTTTTTGCTTCCTAGTATTTAATGCTGTTCTCCTTTCTTTTCCATCTTTTTAATTTTTCAAGATATGCTTCGTATCCTCTCATAGCATACTAGTGTGGCTGATATATAAGGAATTGCTGCAAATTGCAGTCAAAGAGAACACTCCCCAGCTCTGTCTTATGTGGTTAGGATTTTTATTGCGTGAACCACTAATGGCAGACACGTCTTTTTGAATATACGGCAATCAATAACTGAAATTTAATTTCACCAGCTCAGGCAAATGTTATGCCTTTCTCATTCATGTGACCCAAACCACTTGAAGTCATGGCAGACCAAGAGAGAAATTCAATATAATCACTATAAAGTGATAAAATGAATGAGAAACAGTGTTTTTAAAGCCAGTAAAGAGAATCACTTTGGAACAGCAATTCCCTATTTTTGCTGACTTTTATTCCACTGTTGATTTAACTCTGGATAGGTGTGCAGTGTATAATACCAAGCTATGGCTTAATGGGACCATGTGAAGGTGTCACAGTCACTTATTTCCTCCCCAGTCTTTATTACTCCCACACTGTGCTCAACTACGCCCAGTTTTGACTTAGCATGTGACCTGAACCTGGGCTTGTAGTTATAAACTCTCCTTAGCTTTGATTCCTGCATTGTGGGGAGTTGGGCCAGGTGATGATTGGGGCTCCTTCCAGTTGTACAATTCTATGATTCCTTGCTACAGCCAAGAACAAACTTTGCACGGGAGTCGGGAAGACTGGGGCAGAGCAAGGTGACTACAACCTCCTTGAGGCGGCCCATTTGCATGTTCCTGGTGAGCCATAGTTTGGCTTACTGTGTCATGTGAACCAGGTCAATGGGTGTTGCTGATTTCAGGCACAAATGAGATCAGAACAATATTATTTCTTTTCAAATAGTTCATTTTTTACTTTGATAGACAGCAGTCATTAAGGGACAGTGCTCAAGAAGACAGTGGTCTGTTGGGGGGGGGGAATAGCCTGTAGCTTCTCTTTCAGCTCTAATTATTGTGTGTATATTTTCTCTTCACTAAAGATATGTATCGACATTGAAAACATATGTAAAAAATACAATACAGCAAAGTAAAGCACCGTGGAAAACCATAGGACCACCAAAAGTCCAGGTGCCAAATCCAAAAGACTTCCTTCAGAAACATTCAAAGGAACCAAAGTTACCACAGAGTATGTTTCATTAATTTGAATATGTTTATTAAATGTATACCATTTGTATATCTTTTTCCAGTGCATAGAATCGTAGAATATAGTCCCAACTCCCTGCAGTGCAGGAATCTAAACGAAAGCATCCATGACAAATGGCCATCCAATGCCTGCTTAAAAACCTCCAAGGAAGGAGAGTCCACAACCTCCCAAAGGAGACCGCTCCACTGCTGAACAGCTCTTACTGTCAGAAAGTTCTTCCTGATGTTTAGCTGTAATCTCATTTCTTGTAACTTGAAGCTATTGGTTCAAGTTCTACCCTCCAAGCCAGGAGAAAACAAGCTTGCTCCATCTTCCACTTGACAGCCCTTAAGATATTTGAAAGTGGCTATCATATCTCCTCTCAGTCTCCTCTTTTCCAGGCTAAACATAACCCAGTACCTTCAGCCACTCCTCATAAGGCTTGGTACAAAGCAAAAGAACAAATCATGTAAAAATATCTGTAAATGCAAGATAAAAACTGTGCAGCCAAACAAAGCAGCCAGTAACAGAAATCAGCCATTCCAATTCATTCTCAGAAGAAATCTCCAAAGCCTCGTGAGAAAGGATGTGTGATATTAACTTCCACTAGGAAGTTTCCACCAGAAGTAAAAAGTATTCAGTTCTAGAGTGAGATCATCCCACAGACTTGGGGCCACTGCTGTAAAAGCCCTACTTCTAGCAGCAGATATAAGGATTGCCTGCAGAGATGGTAACTGCTAAACACAGGGAGCAGGGAGCTGATATAATGAAAGCCTACCAAACCTAAGCCTAGATATTTATTTCATTTTAATCTCATCCTTTATCTGAGGAGTACTCAGCATTGTTCTCCCCCTCCCCCCATTTTTTTATTCTAATGGCTACCCCGGAAGATATAATGACTTGCCCAAAGTCAGTACCATTGCTAAGTAGTTATTTGTATTCCAGTCTTCCTAAGCCTAGGGTAATATTCATAGAATCATAGAATCATAGAAGTAGTTATTTGTATTCCAGTCTTCCTAAGCCTAGGGTAATATTCTGACTACACCACATTGATGAATATCCCAGGCCACGTAAAATTTCACTACAATTTTACCCAGGTTAACATCCAGTAATATCTACTGTATTCTCTGGACACATGGGCAATTCTGTTCTAGTGATTTTAAGGACCATATGTTAGTTGGCTGGTTGTTTAGTTTTTGCCTCTGATCTGGATGTGCAAGGCTAGACAGCAAGGCTTTTGTTAATCGTGCCAAGTCTGCATATTTTAAGGAAGACTTAAGTTGGCCAATCCACACCATGCTGGAAGTGTTTGCTTATAAATGTATATATTGTCAGAAAGAGTGGTTATAGAATGTGACATTTTGTTTTCACAAATGGATTTTGGGAATTGTGACAAGTCCAGGAGCATTACAGTTGGACCCCAAGTAACCAGGAGCCTCAGCGTTGCTGACTCCAAATGTTTTTCTAATATTATTATTTGTTATATACCTACTACAAAAAAAGTTTCAGTGTGACATGCAATATGAAAAATAGGGTTAGGGAAAACAAAACAAAAAACAAAAAAATTAACAAGAACAAGAAACACTTAAAATGTTCATAGACTAATTATAAAAGCAGCAGACAAGAACTCACCTCCCTCCAACTACACACAATGACACAAAAAAGGTATGAAACTTTTCAAAATAATGAGTGTGGGTATTTTCCTGAAGCACAATATAGTTTGGTTTTTTAATGTACATTTACTTAGCTTTTTAAGCCTTTATGGCAATATGTCATCAAGTTGTTTTGTTTCTTTCCGCAACTATTTTGAAATGTATCTTTTGCCCTTCACTGGGATGTCTTGGGCAGTGGCTTAAATATTGTTGATCTTGATAGTTTACAGCAGTTACTTTATTCATTTATCATCCAGGACATGACAGTCCCTCTCTACCCAGTCCTTCGTGAGCTGTCACCTCTCCCTTCTTACACATCACTTCTTATACTTGCTGCTCCCCAAAATAATCCTCCTTATGATGCAAAGTGTCGTAAGGAAACGAGCTGTCTAGGGCTGGGAGATCAGAATCCAGAAAATTGGGGGCAAGGGTGCAGGTTGAATTAAAGGCATAGACTTAGCAGAATCCTTAGATGAACATTTTAAAAAATGTAATTCATTTTGTGGCTTTTTATTTTTTTAAAAAAAACAGGAAATAAACATCAAGGAGGTAAGAAAGTGAAACCAGGTGTGCCTAAATTGTCAGATCACCCACTCATGGGAATTCAGAGTTCAAAGAATTTCATAAGCACAAATGCAGCTAATGTCATCATGGGAGTGCCTAAGAAACCTCTACCAGCTTGTGTTGACCGACGACAAGGCGACAAATACGTCCTTGAAACTTCAGGACTCGTTCCAAAATATCTCAAGAAAAAGGTATGCCTTATCAAAATGATGTGGTGCATTTACTAACAGTGAAATGCTATACATGCCTCCTTAGACATAAGTCCTGTTGAGTTAAATGGGGCTTACTCCCAGGCAACATCAACCCATTTGCCTTGCGGGAATCCCTTGTGGACGACCACAGTGCCTGGAGACAGGCAGTCAAGTTGTGTATCCATAGCAGTGACCAAAAGAGAAAAGACTGCTTGAAGGAGCACAGAGAGAAGAAACGCCGTGGTACATCTGCAGCAGCACAACTAGACACCTTCATCTGCAACAATACATGTCTCTCCCACATTGTTCTCTACAGCCACAGCAGGGGCTGCAACCTTTCAGCAGCTTGACCTCGCCCCCAAAGGCGCACTCCTCCATTGTCTCCCAAGACAGACAGGTGCCAATATCAACTCCCAAGCATAGGACTGCAATATAAGGCTCACTTATTTGCAATACTGAGTGAGCCAGACGAGCCATTGGTGTGATCCAGAAGGCTCCTCTGATGTTCTTAGGCTTAGGGCACGGGCAAAATTTTTAGAAACCAGAAGTGCCTGACCCTGAATATCTTTGTTGGGAATCTTAGTATTTTTAGCCAAAGTGAAGTAGTGGACATTAATGAGAAGTAGGGATATTTTTGAGTATTTTATAAAAGGTGTTAGATGTTTAATATCATAACTGAAGTCACATGTATTTAAAAGCAACAACAGATCAACTGGAGAATCCCATCCATCTCCAGATCAGTCCCTTTGCCTACAAGGGTACCAGCTACACCCACCTTCTGCATGCTTCATTATTCGTAGGAAATGGAATAATTTTTCTGCTAAGGCTGCAATCCTGTATCTACTTACCTAGGAATTAGCAGCATTGAATTATGTGGGGCTTATGTCTGAGTTGGTATGTATAGGAGGATTGCACTGTGAATCTATAGTTCTGAAGTCTAAAGGTCCCTAGCCAACATTTCCATAAATTTTATAGGCTTAGTGTGTGTTTCTCCATTATTTTTGTATTTATTTTCTAAAGGTTTTTTGGTACTTTTGCAAAACCTCATGCCTGTTGATATGTACCACTTGCATGTAGATGCTGCTGTTGGCTACATAAGGATTCATACCCAAATGAATGAGTGCACTATTAGTATATACTAGGATTAATGAGGAAAAGTTCAAAGTAGTCTTTTTCTTTCTAAAAAAGAAAAAGAAAAGCAAAAAAAGTTATATTACATAAGGGTCTTTGTTGTTGATGAGGACGACGACAACAACAAAAGTATATGAATATCTGGAAGGTGCATTTTTCTTGTAGGATTACGGCATTACTCCGAAATATGTAACTAAGCGAAATGAAGAAGTAAAGAGAGCCCAGGAAGAGTATGATGCCTATGTCAAGGAAACTCTCAGACAAAAAGCCATGAAACGGCTATCTGATGAAGACAGGGACAGTCTTCTTGAGGTATGTGGGTTGACTTGAATTAGACAGACTGAGGCATAAAAGATACATTTGTACAGGCATGAATGGGAAAGGCTTTATGAATAGAATTGCAACTAAGAAGGGTAGATTTTCACTAGATGGAGCTCTAGAATAGTTATCTGCAGGACTGAGCAAGTTGGATGTGACAGAAATGTTTACAAAGTCTTTTCTGGAAGCTAGATTCCATATCATCACACACTTCATTGCATCAGCAGTAGTGGACCACTGTGGAGCCCAACTGCAGTTAAAGGCATGTCAGAAGGTTTTGTTCCACTTTAAAGAATAATCGGTAGCCAACGTCTTGAGGTGTGTTTTTTTTATGTTACAGTGTGCGGAAAATACAGTTGTGCAAAGCAATCTGTGCATGTTTAATATGAAGTAAATCCCATGGTGTTCAGTGCACCTCACTCCCAGGAAAATGTATATAGGACTGTGAGCCTATAAATGTTTACTCAGAGGAAAGCCTTACTGAGTTCAGTGGAGCTTAGCTTACACTCAGCTGAGTATAGCAGCCTTTCTCAAACTTGTGACCTCCAGCTGTTTCTGGAGTCTCAACAATCATGGCTAGTGGATAGGGATAATACGAGATGTCCAAAACATCTGGAGGTCTCCAAGTTGGAGTATAGGATTGCAGTCCTATATATATATATATATATATATATATTTGCTTTCGTAGATTTTCACGGGTACAGGAATGCAGGTTTTGGTGTTTTCGGGTATCTTCCCGTGTAAGAGTTGGGGTGTCTAGGCGACGTTTCGACGAGGTCTCACTCGTCATCTTCAGGCTGGTGCTTTCGGCTTCTTGTTACTAGAACAGAGCAGGATCTCAGTGTTTGAGTTCCTATAAATACTGTGGAGGGGGTGTGGTGTATAGCCTCCAACGTTCTGGGCAGAGAGGAAGTTCCCAGGTTATTGTGCCTTTTCTTCTTTTGTTCATTAATTACTTGAGGGATATCTTGAGTGATTTCTTGAGTGATATTCTGAGTACCACTTAGGAGGGTCATTAGGTGTGGATTAGTTGCTAAAGCTTTCGTGTCTTGACCTCTTGAGCTTGTGAAGAGTTTTTCTGAGTTTTTCTGAGAAGAGTTTTTCTGAGAAGATGGCTGTACTGCACTTAGTTGTGCTCTGGCTTGGCTTCGTGTATAGGGGCGAGCTGTGGTTTTGTGCCCTGTGCCAGCCAGATCTGTGTAGGGATTGCAGGGGGGTGCAGCATCCGGAGGTGCCACTATGGTTTGGCTACTGGATGGTATCTGTAATTTATCTGTGGAGAGGGTCTGGGTTTGGGTCTGGTGTGGTTGATTGGAGATGGCGTTCTGTGTGCCTCTGGTTCTGGTGTCGGTTTTTGTGGGGAGGGCTAATTTCCAGATGTCTGGCAGGCGGGACGTGTCGTCACGCTTGTTCATGTTGTGAGGGTGTTTCTCTATCTCGATGGCTTCCATGATTATTCTCTTGTGGTGATGTTCCATGTTAAAGAGCAATTTGGAATCTGCAAAATTAATTTCGTGTCCTGTTTCTTTCATGTGTTGGTAAAGAGAGGAAGTTTTTTCTTCTTTTTTGACGGCATTCTTGTGTTCTGCGATACGTGCATTTATTCGTCTGTTTGTTTGTCCAATGTACGTGGCTGGGCAGACTTTGCAGGGTATTTCATAGACCCCTTGGTTTTCTAACTGGATTTTATCTTTTGGGTTTCTGAGGATATTGGCTATTTTTTGGTTGGTGCAAAAGGCTGTTTTGATATTGTGTTTATGGAGGATTTTGCTAATTTTATCTGTGGTGCCCTTGATATAAGGAAGGAGGGCCATGCCATTGTTTTCTTCTGTGTCTTGGTTTTTGGGGGGTGTTTCTTTTTGGATTAGCTTCGTAACCCTGTTTTGCTGGTATCCGTTGGCGATTAACACATTTGAGAGATTCTGTAACTCAGTTGTCAAGTGGTCTTCGTCAGCCAGGCGTTTGGTTCTGGAGATGAGAGTCTTGGCTACGGAGTTTATTTGTGCAGGGTGGTGGTGTGATTGTGCATGTAAGTAGCGGTTGGTGTGTGTTTTTTTCCGGTAGATAGTGTGTCCTAGGGAGCCATCAGGTTTTTTGTAGATTAGGACGTCAAGGAAGGGAAGTTGGTTGTTGGCTTCTATTTCCATAGTGAATTGTATTTTGGGGTGTAGGCTGTTGAGATGTGTGAGGAAGCTATCTAGTTTTTCCTTCCCGTGTGGCCAAATTACAAAGGTGTCGTCAACATATCTGAGCCAAAGTTTGGGTTTGTGTTCTGACTTGTCTAAAGCATTGGTTTCAAAGTGTTCCATGTACAGATTTGCGATGACCGGTGAGAGGGGTGATCCCATAGGTGCTCCTTCTATCTGTTTGTATCTTTGTCCATTGTGGATGAAGTACGTGTTGGTTAGGCAGTGGTTGGTCAGGTCCAGGATGTATTCGGGGGGATTGTATTTGTTTTGAATGGCTGTCAAGGCTTCATTAATGGGCACTTGTGTGAAGAGAGATACACGTTACAAACTCCTTCCAGTTCATAGAAACAATAAAGAAGCAAAACCTACATCCCGATGACCTACTTGTGAGCTTCGATGTTGTATCTCTCTTCACACAAGTGCCCATTAATGAAGCCTTGACAGCCATTCAAAACAAATACAATCCCCCCGAATACATCCTGGACCTGACCAACCACTGCCTAACCAACACGTACTTCATCCACAATGGACAAAGATACAAACAGATAGAAGGAGCACCTATGGGATCACCCCTCTCACCGGTCATCGCAAATCTGTACATGGAACACTTTGAAACCAATGCTTTAGACAAGTCAGAACACAAACCCAAACTTTGGCTCAGATATGTTGACGACACCTTTGTAATTTGGCCACACGGGAAGGAAAAACTAGATAGCTTCCTCACACATCTCAACAGCCTACACCCCAAAATACAATTCACTATGGAAATAGAAGCCAACAACCAACTTCCCTTCCTTGACGTCCTAATCTACAAAAAACCTGATGGCTCCCTAGGACACACTATCTACCGGAAAAAAACACACACCAACCGCTACTTACATGCACAATCACACCACCACCCTGCACAAATAAACTCCGTAGCCAAGACTCTCATCTCCAGAACCAAACGCCTGGCTGACGAAGACCACTTGACAACTGAGTTACAGAATCTCTCAAATGTGTTAATCGCCAACGGATACCAGCAAAACAGGGTTACGAAGCTAATCCAAAAAGAAACACCCCCCAAAAACCAAGACACAGAAGAAAACAATGGCATGGCCCTCCTTCCTTATATCAAGGGCACCACAGATAAAATTAGCAAAATCCTCCATAAACACAATATCAAAACAGCCTTTTGCACCAACCAAAAAATAGCCAATATCCTCAGAAACCCAAAAGATAAAATCCAGTTAGAAAACCAAGGGGTCTATGAAATACCCTGCAAAGTCTGCCCAGCCACGTACATTGGACAAACAAACAGACGAATAAATGCACGTATCGCAGAACACAAGAATGCCGTCAAAAAAGAAGAAAAAACTTCCTCTCTTTACCAACACATGAAAGAAACAGGACACGAAATTAATTTTGCAGATTCCAAATTGCTCTTTAACATGGAACATCACCACAAGAGAATAATCATGGAAGCCATCGAGATAGAGAAACACCCTCACAACATGAACAAGCGTGACGACACGTCCCGCCTGCCAGACATCTGGAAATTAGCCCTCCCCACAAAAACCGACACCAGAACCAGAGGCACACAGAACGCCATCTCCAATCAACCACACCAGACCCAAACCCAGACCCTCTCCACAGATAAATTACAGATACCATCCAGTAGCCAAACCATAGTGGCACCTCCGGATGCTGCACCCCCCTGCAATCCCTACACAGATCTGGCTGGCACAGGGCACAAAACCACAGCTCGCCCCTATACACGAAGCCAAGCCAGAGCACAACTAAGTGCAGTACAGCCATCTTCTCAGAAAAACTCAGAAAAACTCTTCACAAGCTCAAGAGGTCAAGACACGAAAGCTTTAGCAACTAATCCACACCTAATGACCCTCCTAAGTGGTACTCAGAATATCACTCAAGAAATCACTCAAGATATCCCTCAAGTAATTAATGAACAAAAGAAGAAAAGGCACAATAACCTGGGAACTTCCTCTCTGCCCAGAACGTTGGAGGCTATACACCACACCCCCTCCACAGTATTTATAGGAACTCAAACACTGAGATCCTGCTCTGTTCTAGTAACAAGAAGCCGAAAGCACCAGCCTGAAGATGACGAGTGAGACCTCGTCGAAACGTCGCCTAGACACCCCAACTCTTACACGGGAAGATACCCGAAAACACCAAAACCTGCATATATATATATATATATATATATATATATATATATATATATATATATATATTCAGAAGAAAATTGCATGGAGATCAATGGGGCTTATTCCAGTGTAAGTATGCATTGCAGGGTGGTGAACTGCTGCCCAGCAGGCTGAACCATTAAGCAATTTATATTTTTTTGCCCCTCCAACATGTACCAATTTTTGCCTGCAGCAGTAGCAGAATCTGCATCAAGTAACAACACAGCATTGGGCTGGGCAGAGAGATAAGCCCAGCCTCTTAATGGGAAGGGAAGCACCAACGTCCCCACTCTTCAGATCAATGGTCTGAAGAGGCAGAGGGGGCTCAGTTCCCCCACCCCTCTCTGATGCTAAACTGGGCAGAGAGGTCCCTAGTATGTGTCTTCTAGTCATGTATTTATGTGTACCTACATTTGTATGTGTGCTCTGATGTATGTACCTGTATGCGTGTATATATGGTGTGCGAATGCATGTATGAATATAGGGTGGCTTCCCAGAGGGCTTGTATAAGATTGCAGCCTTGTTGTGTTACTGTATAATGCTGCCGTATACTAATTCGTCCCTTTGTATACTCCAAATAGGGTCTCAAGAAGAATTGGGAAGACGTGCATCACCAATTCCAAAGCCTTTCCGTTGAAATAGATACACTACCAAAGAAACTTCACAAAGAAAGGCTGGAAGCAGAGATGAAACAGCTGGAACATGACATTCAGACAATTGAGAAACACAGAATTATTTATATTGCAAACAAATGATCAGGGCATCCTTGGGGGGGGGGGGAATCCTCTGAGATGAAAACAAATACTACTTTCACTATATGCTCATATATTCATCTGTAGATGAATACTTAGGTTTTGACAAGTTAGGTAGAACTTTAGCTATATTTTATTTTTGAAAGTTTTAAAATATCTATTTTTTCCAAAATAAATATATCTATTTATTTATTTCCTGATTGTTCAGTGACCTATACTTTATTTTTAAAAAACACCCCGAAAGTTTCATTGTTCATGTAACATGCTGTACAGCAATAATTCAAATAAGATGATAAATTAAGAGAGTATGGGAAATAAATGTATAATAAAGAGTTGCTAACTAAAGCTCCAAGTTCCTTCTATTTGTGGTTTGGATTCTACATTACCCAACAGCCAGGAAACAGTGTAATCTTCCTTTAAAGGTGAAAATAGGGGCAATAAATGGAATGTGATGCTCACCAAAGCAGCTCTATAAATCCAAAGCACTTGATGTTTAAGGCATGCTCAAAGAACAGGTATATTCCAGGATTAAAGTATTATAAGATTTAGTGAACAAGACAAAGTTAGACCCATTGCAGCTCCTACATCTTGCCAAATTGTCTAGCTTTACAGCACTTCCAAACCACATTTGCACTTAAGGTCATGGGAATGTGAGCAAGCTTTGTCATCACAAGTCCAAAACAGTAAGATTTTTTGTGGGTTAGAACTGAGGCATGAACTATGCTTCACACATTAACTGCACTGTATACAACGCAAATGGCATTGTACTAGGCTGTGCATTTTCCAGACTTGCAGAGCATTCTAAATTCCCCTTCTGCCAGGGTTAGATTGAATTACTGTATCCTTCCACTCAGCTCTGCCTTCTGAACCTGCCTCCCAGTGGCTTTTGAATGTGTGGATGAGTGGAAAGCCTGCTTGTGGAAAGCTAGCAGAAAGCCCCCAAACATTGAGGGGCTGAGACAGTCTGGGATCCATTGCATCCCAAGCTAATCCCACTGCCATCACGTAACAGCATCAATCCTGATCAGATTCAGTTGCTGAGAGAGCCTGGAGCTGGAGCAGCAATTGGGCTCAGTCCTCTCCCACCTTCCACTGCAACTACCATGAGCAGCTGGGCTGTGGAAATGACAGTAGTTCCACCCCCCTGCAAAGCCCTGCCAATGGTGTTTGGATTGTGTCCTAAATCACATACAGGACATCCTTCTCACCAAACTTCACAGAAAGTCCCTGGAATTGCAAATATTCCTGTTAATTGCCTGGTTCCTATACACCAGCATGGGACGATTTGTTTAACAAACCACACAACCTGTACTGCAAATGATCAAGCAAGCCATGGTTTATTTCTCCAAAGGGTTTCCCCCCCCAGCTGTTTTTGTCTCATGCCTTTGTCATTTAGTGAGCTCCTGGTGTGGGATGGTCAAACAAACCATGGTTAAAGAAGCAATACCACATAATGTCAAGCTATAGTTAAAACAAGTGAAGATTTGTAAGATTTGTAATCATGGCTTCAGATCATGGTATTGGCAGTAAAACCATAGGTAAGCTGCTGGGCAGGCTCAGGCATCGCGCTAAGCCATGGCTCAACAAACCGTAGTTATGCCATAGTGTAGTGTTGCATGTGTCTCAGCAGTTTGGGACAAGGCAGTTTGTTCCTACTTTCACTTCAGGGTGGGAATTGGGCAGTGAATAAGAGTCAATGCCTTATTAAATAATTCTCTGCCATTTATCAGAATACTGTAATGGATTTTTAAAAAGTAATTAGATATAGGTAAATTCATCCCATGGGCTGTTTGTACCCTTAAAGGTAAAGGGACCCCTGACCATTAGGTCCAGTCGTGACTGACTCCGGGGTTGCGGCGCTCATCTCGCTTTATTGGCCGAGGGAGCCGGCATACAGCTTCCGGGTCATGTGGCCAGCATGACTAAGCCGCTTCTGGCAAACCAGAGCAGCGCACGGAAACACCGTTTACCTTCCCGCTGGAGTGGTACCTATTTATCTACTTGCACTTTGACATGCTTTCAAACTGCTAGGTTGGCAGAAGCAGGGACAGAGCAACGGGAGCTCACCCCATCGGCGGGATTCGAACTGCCAACCTTCGGATCAGCAAGTCCTAGGCTCTGTGGTTTAACCAACAGCGCCACCCACGTCCCATTTATACTTCACCAAAATCCAACATGAATAAAAATGACTTGCAGCGCTACTGCCGAAAGATGCATAGGATACATTCAGCTATAACACGGATCATTAACCAAGGCTAGGGAAATTAATTTGTGCATGAGCTATGTGCCATTGTATTTAGCCCACACACTTCCCACCTTTCTCTCAGTGAGGAAGCAAACAATGAAAAGGCTGGCTTAGTGTTACACCCAAAGCCGTGCTCATTTGTTTCTCCTAAGCAAATTGTGATTGGCGAGCTTGTCCTAGTCTTCACTGCCATGGTTTGTGAGCAACCACAAGCTGCTGGTTCAGAAATAATGCTAGGACAGCTGCTCTATGGTTTGTTTCCCCTTCATTCTGCACCCAAGTGTTAATGGTGCTGCTCTTTCCCTCTTCTTACACTGCCAGTGTTGTGCTCTGCCAGTCTTTGAACACCACAATGGAACAGGATGCTCTTTGCTACTTGATGCACATGGAAGCATCTATCAAGTCAACATATGGAACAGACATATCTCTTTCCATTTAAAACAGATGTGTACTTTTCATAAAGGTCATCAGCATGGCTGATTACTGGGGGTGGGGGGAATTGCTGTAATGAAAAACATTCAAGCTACAGACACATGGAAAACATTCTTATTCAATTCTCTCTCTCTCCAGGAAGTTTGACAAAATGCATTTAGAGAATCCTAGGAATGTTGTTCTATCTTTATGTATATGTAAAAGAACTGCCAGTGATGGGATTGGCAGCGTTTTTCAATTGGCTCGTGTGCCCTTGCCAGTATAGCAAAAGGAACAAAGGTGAATAAACACAATTGAGATTTCATTAGAATACTTTCTTTCATTAGAATACTAAGAAGAAATGTCAAGTTGTTTTTATAGGACAATCTGTTCTCATTGCTGTTTGGTGTATCTTGACTTGCACCAATTATGAACATATGAAGGTGCTTGAGATCCTTGCTCTCTCTAACCTGTGTCAGTCTCCCAATATTTTAGGCCCAAAGCTATGTGAGCTCTTTAGAACCTGGGAACTTCTACATGTAACCTATGGCCCAGTTTGCATGTCACAATAAACCATAATTTAGTAGCACAAAGGAAATAAACCACAATCTCAGTGTTAACAGTGTGTAGAGTAGGAGCAGAGGGGGTATTTCACTCCCAACAAACCACAGTTTGTTGTGAAGGTTTGATCTTGGCTTACTGATTGTGGTTTCTATGGGTGAAATAAACTGTGGCCCCTGGTTCAGACATAATACTCACCCAGGCATAATGATTTGTTTCCTCCTTGTGCTAGCAGGGAGGAGCTAGAGCAGCCTTATTGGTTTGTTCACAGTAAACCACTAATTATATATTGGCATGATGTGTTAAGGGACGTGGGTGGCGCTGTGGGTTAAACCAAAGAGCCTAGGGCTTGGTTGGCAGTTCAAATCCCCGCGAAGGGGTGAACTACCGTTGCTTGGTCCCTGCTCCTGCCAACCTAGCAGTTCGAAAGCAGGCAGTGCAAGTACTGTAGATAAATAGGTACCGCTCCGGCAGGAAGGTAAACGGCGTTTCCGTGTGCTGCTCTGGTTCGCCAGAAGCGGCTTCGGCATGCTGGCCACATGACCCGGAAGCTGTATGCCCACTCCCTTGGCCAGTAAAGCGAGATGAGCGCTGAAACCCCAGAGTCGTTCGCGACTAGACCTAATAGTCAGGGGTCCCTTTACCTTTTACCTATGATGTGTTAACTGAGCCAATGGCAGACCTTACTTGCTCTGAAATGGTAAACCTGAGGTCGAGGGGCAAGCTACATGTTACATTCAGTGCACAACTATTGTTTGATTCAAAATTGCCATGGGCAGCACACAGGGAAAGGCTTAATTCTTTTCCCTTGGCTTTAGTTCTTCCACCCCAAAACACTGCTTGCTTTTAACTGATAAGCAGAAAGTGGTGTAATGCTAAAATTAAAACCAGTGTGGTGCAGTGGTTAGGGCAGTGGGCTAGGATCTGGGAAGCCAGGTTCAAATGCCCACCAAGCCAATAAAATCAATGGGTGATCTAGGGCAAATCACTGCCTCTCAGGAAGATCTGGTCACTAGGCTTTTAGGAAACAGCTAGTTTCCATCCCAGCTGTTATGCCTAAAGAAGTTGTAACATTAAGAATTTGTTTGTTTTCGTCTTTTCTCCCCAAACCTCCCCCCCCCCCATTTTGTGTCCCATCTTTTCAGACTGTAAACCTGAGGGCAGCAGATGTGCTGTTTTCATTTATCAGTAAACCACTCCGGAAACGTTCTGGCTGAAGAGTAGAGTATAAATGCTTCAAATAAATAAATACTACCACATTTGATTTGGCATAAGCTTCTGCGGACAAGAGATTATTTCATCAAGTGCATGGAAGGCTGTCTTCGGTTGCCATCAGTGCATTATGTAGGTGATGAAGTGGTCTTTGGTCCACGGGGGTTAATCCTACAATATTTGCTAGCCTTTAGGGTACCACAGGGTCTCTCCCACTCCCTACCTGGTTTATGTTGTGCAACACTCACCTGAAATCTATGGGCTAGATGCAGACAAAGGCTGCAATCTGGGAGAAAATGCTGTTAAACCCAATGAGTTCTAAGCAGTCATTAATATTATTACTTGAACTAAGCTCCCAATATACTTAATGGGACAAATTAGTCATGACTTAAGTCCCACTGATGTCAGTGGGAACTATCTGCACACAGTATCCTGCATCTGCTCAGAAGCCCCATTAAGTACAATAAAACTCATTCCCCAGTTAAATCAGCCTGGATCCAACATCATGTGTGTAAGATTGCAGACTCAGAGACACCTTTATGTCCCAGTGAAATCAATGCCCAATAAGCATGCATCTAAGAGGCTATGCACTGTGAAAGCCAGTTCAAGGACGAATTCCAGACAGGCAAAAACACACAGGGCAGGGCTGGTGAGGTGTGGCTGAGGTGTAGCCAGCTGAGAGGGGTTTGGAGGGCCACATGGGCATAACTAGGTTAGCGTGTAAGCGTATCATATTACGTACTCATTTCCTTACATTTATACCCCACTCTTCTTCCTTTCAACCTAGAACCAAGGCAGCGGTCTCCCAGGCTTTAGGCTTCCTTAGACCCAGGTTCAAATACAGTACTGCGCTCCCACAGAGAAGTCCCTCCTCTCTCAGCCTACTACCGTAACGCGCAGATTTGACCCTAGTGTAGCAGATTTTAAGCGGAGAGGGAGCCACCATATCCTTGACGGAGAGGCTCCTTAATAGGCCCGAGCGCGGGCATTAGGGGGAAAAAGGTTCCGGGGCTGAAACCGGGGACAGGCAGCTCTTTTGGTCCGTCGAGGTAAAAGCAAGCCCTGCCCAAAGGCTGGTGGTTTGAGAGGCATCACCCCTCTCTGCGCCAGCTGGAAGAAACCCCCCTATGGGCGGGTGTGGATGTCTGGGAGCAGTTCTGCAGAAGCCACGACGGCGCGGGCCACGTCTAGACGAGGCTGCGGAGGCTCAACCTCTCGCGGCAGCGGCCGGAGGCTCCTTTTCTTTCCCGAGCGAGGCGCCGCCTCTTTTCCCTCCTCCTCCTCCTCCTCCTCCGTCTCAAGGCTCTCGCCAACCTCCTTTCGGAAGATGGCCGGGCTAAACAGCAAGACCCACGCAGCGGAGGCGCCGAGAAGCAGCGGCCGAGGGGTCGTGGTAAATGCAATAAAATAAAATAAAAATAAAAATCCCTTCTCCCCCTCCCCTGCTCCCGCATCCTAAGCTTTGCTGCCTCCCTTCTGCAGCTAAAGCATCCGCTTCCGTCAGCTAACCCCTTTCCCTCCCTTTCATCTATCCAATCCCTGCCCTTTATGGCGGCTCCCCCCCTCCTGTTATGAAACGCTCCCCGCCCGCCCCCCAAAAAGAATATTTGAATTGCAAGCGGGTTAGTCATTCATTGCGCTCGATGGGGCTCACTCCCTGTCTGCTGTGCTGAGCCCGCTTATCTGGGAGAATACCGCCCCCCCCCCCATTGAACCCAGTTAGGGTTTACATCCGAGTCAACGTGCATAGATAGGAACTGGGCTGCGCGAGTATGCATTCCGGTACATTGAAATATGATGCATGTTGTTTACCACAGTTTTCCATTGGGATTTCCCCCGGGTAAGTACGGTATGTGTAGGAAAGCAGCCTTATTGCTAACACACACACACACACACACACACACACACACACACTTTGGATGCGATTTCGTTGGGGCTTCTGATACGAGTTTTGGTTAGAGGAGAGTTGTTCCCTCTAGATTACTTATCACGTTAAGAGTGAAATGCCGCAGCTGCAACTTCGTAATTTCATCTAAAATAGTCTTGGCTTTGTAGAAATCCATTCAGTGCAGCCACCGCTACCCAAAAAACAGCAACGTGTCGTCTTAGCACAGCAAGTAAAGCTTCTGTGGGAGAAAAGCACAACAATACTCTAAATTTTCCTCACTAGGTGCTGTATATGAAAATGTTAATGTTTGTGCATAGCAATCCCTAATTGCAGCCAGCAAAATGTATTACCTCACTTGCAGCCATAATTACGGCATGGGGGGGGGAGGTTTTGGTATTGCTTAGCCTCCCGGATTAGCAGGTTCACAACAGGTGTGCTTAAAAGAATGTTAAGATACAGCTAGGCATTCTTAAGGTGTGCATTCTTATCAAACATTAACTGTTTTCTATTCCTATGTACTCTTCAGGGTGCAGGTAATAAGCACAGCTGCCTTCTGAATAAATAAATCGTTAAGCCCAGTCCTAGGCATGTTTACTCTGAAGTAAAAGTGTTACTTTGGACAATGTTGCTTACTCCCAGGCACATATGCATAGGATTTTACTGTTACTCATGTCTCCAGTTTACTGGTTGTTAATAGCTTAAGACAGTCTTGACCCTAAGCACCCACCTGGCAGACCTAGACAAAAAGGAGTTGCCCTTCTTCTGCACCTGGTATAGATACCACTTATTATAGGAAAACGAAAATAGGCCTTTGTTCTGATGCAGCAAGCCTGCTCTTATGTGCTTTCTCTGCCTTTCTCTGAAGGGCTTCCCTTGAACCCCTGTCTCCTGTGTTTACTGTGTCTTAGATTGACAAAAGTGTTTAGGTCACAGAAGGAGGAAGCAAACCTCTGCTTTGGCAGTATTCTATACATGCCCACAGTGTTTTATGACACTTCTTGGCACATTGTAGAAAACTCTGTTATGGTGAATATGTTACCATTCCAAAAAAAGAATACAGTGGTACCTCGAGTTACAGACGCTTCAGGTTACATATGCTACAGGTTACACACTCCGCTAACCCAGAAATAGTACCTCAGGTTAAGAACTTTGCTTCAGGATGAGAACAGAAATCGTGCTCTGGCGGCACGGCAGCAGCAGGAGGCCCCATTAGCTGAAGTGGTGCTTCAGGTTAAGAACAGTTTCAGGTTAAGAACGGACCTCCAGAACGAATTAAGTACTTAACCCGAGGTACCACTGTAATGTTGTTTTTTTACTGCATTTGATTTACCAGACAAATGTCAATCTTTTATTTATGCATTGCCTTCCATGCTCATCTCAAGGCAGTGTACAAAATGCAATAAAAACAGTTTTAAACAATATAGAAAATAGCTGCAAAGTAAAACACACACACACACACACACACACAAAGACCAAATAGACACCTGTGGCAAAGATCCTTTCATCCTGCTGGGAAGGCTTGTCAGAACAAAAATGTATTCACTTGTTTCCGGAAAGGGCAGAATGTGGGATGCCTGTCACATTTTGGCAAGAATGCTGCTTGCACAGAACATGGGCAGCCACACTTAAAGCTCTCCTGTGAGTTACTGCAGACTGGGCTTCTGAGATCTTTGGAACACGTGGAAAGGAGAAGCTTTCCTACAAGGAAAGAGTCTTAATGAAGTCGCAGCATTTCCTACTAAGTCTTGTTCTATGGGTGTAGCCTCATGTACTTTTGATACAGAACTCCTGCACTCTCTTCGGCAGCACATATATTCTAAAATTGGAACGATACAGAGAAGAGGAATGCAGAAGTCCCATGCAAATTTCTACATGAATTGAGTTTGTTGCTGTGTCGTTTGTATGCTAATAATCTCTTGCAGAAGGTTACTAGCCTAGATTTTTGATTTGCTCACTCTAAAACGAGGACGAGCAATAAGGGACTAACCCATAGACTTTTGCGGGGTTGTTTTCCACAGTCATGCAGTTACGGACAAAATGACATTTTAACTTTGAACTTTTGCCCAGATGAACCGTGAAATGATCCTTTCCAGTATCCTCTTGTGAAAGTTGTCCAAGGGAAACTCAGCCAAGGCTGGATGTTCCAGCGCTAGTTCAGAATGCATTCAGAACAGAGCACATACTGATGCTTGGAGGCCAGAAGTAGTCTTCCCTGTTCTTGCTAGAATACTAAAAAGGCCCAAGAAGCACCATGTGATCCCCATGTGATCTTCTGGTTCACTCGCTACCTTCTGTCTGAGGTGAAGAAGAATGTTTGAGCCAGCCAAAGGCCCTCTTCCAAGCACAACCCAAGTAGATTCCTGCAGAGAGATAGATTGTCGCTGCATGCCCAAAGACTAATTTGCTAGGACTTGAAGCCAGAGAGAACTTTTCACTCTCGTATTTTTTTTTAGAAGAGGGGTAGCAGAAACAACAAAGAGTTTTATGGCTCCGTCAAGACCAAACACGTTTGCTACGGCATAATCTTTTGTGGGCTACAGCCCACTTCAAGAGGTGAATCAGGCTGCATCTGATGGGAGAGGGCTGTCATCCACAAAAGCGTAAGCCGTAAGAAATGTGTTTAGCCCTGAGAATGCCACAAAACGCCACTATTTATTGTTGTCTCTTTTGTTCTAGGTTAACCCACTTAGATCATTTCTTAGGAACAAGGCTTTCTATTAAAACAAGGCTGAGGAACCTTCCCCCCCTCCAAACCCAGCAATATGCTGGCAGTGGGTTGGAGGAGGGACAGGGATGGGCAAGGCCACCCCTTTCTCCTCTTTCACTCCCTGCCCACCCCCCACTTCAAATCTTCTTTGTTCTCCTTGCCCAGCAAACCAACAGGAGAGCAGCAAATCAGTCTTGCCAGAAATGTGAATCAGTTGCTTGCATAAAAAAGGTAAATGGACCCCTGACAGTTAAGTCCAGTCACAGTCGACTCTGGGGTTGTGGCGCTCATCTCGGTTTACAGGCTGAGGGAGCCAGCGTTTGTCTGCGGACAGTTTTTCTGGGTCATGTGGCTAGCATGACTAAACCGCTCCTGGCGCAACAGAACACCGAAACCAGAGCAGCGCACGGAAATGCCATTTACCTTGCCGCCAGAGCAGTACCTATTTATCTACTTGCATTTTTTGGGATGGTTTTGAACTGCTAGGTTGGCAGGAGCTGGGACCGAGAAACGGGCGCTCACCCTCTAGCGGGGATTCGAACCGCTGACCTTCTGATCGGCAAGCCCAAGAGGCTCAGAGGTTTAGACCACAGCGCCACCCGCGTCCCTAATCACTTGCATAGGGGTTCCATTAGTTTCAGTGTTTTTTGTCTCCCCCCCCCTTTCTGGGCTTCCCTCCCAACATGAAATTAGGGTGATGGTTGCAAGTTCCCCACCTCTGTGCTGAAGGATCAAACCATGCTAAGGTTTACATGACTGCTTCTGCTAAACCGATTGCCAAATGGTGTTTAAACACAGATGATGCAATCAAAATTAAGTTTCTAATGAACATTTTATCTCTTTTACAGATTTCAGATGATTGGCCTGGGTATAGTTTGGAATTGTTTACATATCCACAACACTACTATGGAGATCTTGACTATGTGCTCATACCACATGGGATCATTGTGGACAGGTGAGGGTCTGAGAGTATGACGTTTATGAAAGCTACATGTTCAGTTCCTCCCAAGGTAGGAACATAACGCTTGCTAAAATATTGACACCCCAATTTAAGCTGTAGTGCTTATTGTAACAGGAAGCCTAAAAGCTCGCTCTCTTCCTAGCCTGGGACCAGGAATAAGTTCCCGTCTCTCTCTCTCAGCTGGACTATGGTGTTATCAGCTCTGCTTTCCCCTCTGACCTTGAGGCAAGGTCTGCAAGATTCAGGACAAACAAACAGAAATACCTTTTCACACAGGATGTAGTTAAATTGTGGAATTCTCTCCCACAAGAGGTAGTGGTGGCCAGCACCTTGGGTGGCTTTAAAAGAGGATCGGACGAATTCACAGAGGATGGGGCCATTCATGGCTGCTAGCCACAACGGCTGTGTTCCACAGTCAAGGAATTGTTGTTGTTTAGTCGTTTAGTCATGTCCGACTTTTCGTGACCCCATGGACCAGAGCACGCCAGGCACTCCTGTTTTCCACTGCCTCCCGCAGTTTGGTCAAACTCATGCTGGCAGCTTCAAGAACACTGTCCAACCATCTCGTCCTCTGTCGTCCCCTTCTCCTTGTGCCCTCCATCTTTCCCAACATCAGGGTCTTTTCCAGGGAGTCTTCTCTTCTCATGAGCTGGCCAAAGTATTGGAGCCTCAACTTCACGATCTATCCTTCTAGTGAGCATGCAGGGCTGATTTCCTTAAGAATGGATAGGTTTGTTCTTGCAGTCCATGGGACTCTCAAGAGTCTCCTCCAGCACCATAATTCAAAAGCATCAATTCTTTGGCGATCAGCCTTCTTTATGGTCCAGCTCTCACTTCCATACATCACTACTGGGAAAACCATAACTTTAGCTATATGGACCTTTGTTGGCAAGGTGATGTCTATGCTTTTTTAGGGTGCTGTCTAGACAGTCAAGGAAGCACACTCCTAAATACCAGTTGCTGGAAGTTGCAGGTGGGGAGAGGACATCTGATTGGCCACTGTGAGAATAGAGTGCTAGACTAGATGGGCCTTGCGTCTGATCCAGCAGGCTCTTCTTTATGTTGTTAGGAGTATAAAGATGGGGGAGCACCCAGCCCCAGACCTGCCCCTAAGGGAGCAGGGCCTTCTTGCTTTCCTCCAATTCCCCCTCAGCATGAATGAGCAGCATGAAATTAAAGACATCTAGGCATGGTGCAGTCGCAAATGCACATTGCCCCCTGGCAGCTAATTTTAAGAGGATTCATTAAAAACCAGGCTTAAGGGAGAAAGCAGAAGGGCATATGGAATACGCTGAAGAAACAGTCCATGTTTGTGTAACCCAATGCAATTATTTACAAACAAGCTTCTGATCTCCTCATGAGTAGTATCATGGCTGGTCAAGAGGACAGTGAGAGACAACGGACTATGGCCAACATTCAAAGGGATAATTATTGCCAGATTTTGCCTGGGAGATGACAGGCTTCCTTCAGCTTGTGTATCGTGGGCTTGGCCAGAGTTACCTGGTCTGCCAACTGCTAGGAAATGGAAGCTGAGCGACCTGGAAGTGTTTAAACAGACAGGCTGGGAGTAGGCCACAACTGCACCATGGTTACCGCAGTTACTGGTATGTCAGCTCAGTTGAAATTGGGGAGATGTGTTTCCACATAACTCTTTAGGATGGAGATGCTGAATACCCATTCAAGAAGGTGGACTCAGTGACACATTTATGCAGCTCTGGTAAAGACAGGGTACTTTCCTGTCATTGCATGGATGGGTACAGATTTTTAAGTCTTGGTTCTTTGATTATTTCATTTATTCATATACATCTTGTTTTATTTATATACTAATTAATGCCAAAAGTAGGCTTCCAAGCTTTTCTCATTTCCTGTGCTCAATAAGTACAAGTTGTGACTTGTTTAAACTAGATACCTGTAACCAGTGCTTTTTTTCTAGAAAAATAGGTGCAGGTACTCACCATGACGTTGTTACAGTAAGTGTCACATTTTTTAACGAAAAGAGAGGAAGGTGCTGGTACTGTGTACCCTTGAGTACCCCTTGGGAAGAAAATGTAACCCTTCTTCTTAATGAGACGGTTACTATTCTGCATCAAGCTAACATTCAGATGTTATGGCTATTTTTATGTGGCCTGTGCTAACCATGGTTGGAGCTTCTAGATGTACAACAGGCAAACCATGGTTTAGAAAGTGGCTTGCCCACTTTCATTTTTCACCCTTTCAGCACTCAGCTTGATAAGTTCTTAACTGAGACTTCTTCAAAGTTGGTTTAGGGGACAGAATGTAGGACTAGGGACCGGAAGACATTCAGCCATTCAGTACACTGAATGACACATCACCAGTCACTGTCTCTAAGCTGGATTGTTGTGAGGATAAAATGTTGGGGTGCAGTGGGGGCATATATGCTGCCTTGAGCTCCTTGGAGGAAATGTGGAATAGAAAATAAATAAATAAATTTATATAATTTAATCTGTATTTTCTTCTTCATCCAAGGAAGAACAGCAATTATACCCATCCAACAGCCCTGTGAAGTAGGCTGTTCAGAGAGACTATTATATTCCAAAGGCATAGAGCTGAGTTTTATAGCTGAATATGGATTTGTACCTGCATTTTCCGCATCCATACCCAACACTCTAGCCAGCTACCTTTAAATATAAATACGAGCTTTAATGAGAAGCTCTGGCAAATGATATCTTTGTTATTCGTAGCTGGGGATTGTTAACTGCTAAGCTGTCACCTAGAATAAAGTTTAAATACTTAATTTCTGAGATGTTTTGAATGCTAAAGCTGAAATAGCTTCAGGGCTAGAATGTCACTGGAAATCATTCAAGGTGCACATTGTAGTCCTCAGAATAGCAAAAGGGTTAGGAAAATGAGGAGATCTTAAAAGACAATTCAGCACCTCCTTCTGCATAAAAATAACAGCAACCAGAGGTCACTAATCCCCTTACTGGGTAATCAACATATTTTAAATGCCTGAATTAGCAGGTGTGGAAAAAGAACTTCAGCTGTGAGCGAGCAATTGTAATTTCCGCAGCAAAAAAAATTAACAAGCTGCCAAGAAATCGCCACACACCCTTCATGAAATGATTGCCTGTGTATGAAATATGTGTGAGCATTCTACTGAGTTCTGGATCTTTTGGATCAGGACACCGGAAGGATAGCCTTCACCTGGGTTATGTCCACCTGGACCTTCAGATCCTCTGTAGAGACCCTCCTCTATGTGCTGAGTGGGGTTTGCAACTAGAGAGAAGGACGTATCTGTGGTGCCACCCCTATTGTGAAATAGTTACCCCAGAGAGGCTCACCTGATGCCATCCCCTATGGTCTCCTTTTGGTGCCCAAGTGCAGACCTCTTTATTCACCCAGGTCTTTTTGAAGCAACTTGCATTTAAAGAGAGAGAGTTGTAAACCTGGTCTTCCAGTAGCTGGGTTGAGTTCTGTTCTCTTTTCTACTCCAAACTGGTTGGTTTGGAAGGAAAGTGTTGTGCTACTTTCTATGGTTTCCAGTATATTTTAATTAATTTTGTGTGTGTGTGTGTGTGTGTGTGTGTGTGTGTGTGTGTTTATTCTGTTGCTTATGCCGAAGGGAAGTCATATAAATTCAGCAATAAATAAAATAAGTACAGAAGATCCCAGGAACTTTGTGGCTGGGCTTTCTGGCTATTTTGCTTGTCCTGCACACATGGAACTTGGTTTTTTTTCCTTACATGTGCCTTGATATGTTGCTAATATTTGTACATTAAAAAAATCCAGTTGCACCAGAATTTGGGTGGCGATGCTCATTTGAATACCGATGTAGTCTATTTGCACCGAATTACTTTAAATGGGATGCACATTCAGATGCCCATCTCGACCCACATTCTGGTGCAACTGATCCTGAAGTTGAATCCTGAAATGAGACCTTGAACTTTACTATTTTTGTATTGCACCATAGAATATACTTGCATTGAAAAATCCCAAGTCTTACCATATATTTATCCTTAATTTTTGCTTTAGGACAGAATGTTTGGCCAAAGATATCATGCAAGACATTGGATACAATGACATTGTAGTTCTCTGTGTACTTAAAGGTGGCTACAAATTCTGTGCTGACCTTGTGGAGCATATTAAGAACCTCAGTAGAAATTCAGAAAGGTTCATCTCCATGAAAGTTGACTTTGTCAGACTGAAAAGTTACCTGGTAAGTAATGATTTTGCTTACTTAAAGAAAAAGGAAAAAAAACATTGTGAGTTGAATGTGGTCTGATTACAGTTTGTATACATGGATTTTTTATTTTTTTTTAAGGCAAGCATCAAAGTCCAACCTTCCCAGTTTTTGCTGTTGCAAGCTTCAATGAATAAACTGATGTAATGTAATGAATTAACTTTTCTCCTTTCGTGAACAGAACAGGAATTTGGGAGATGACACACTCAACTTAAGGTCTGGTTGATTTTTTAAGGATCCTAAATGATTTACTCCACTACAGCTTTATTGCATCCATTATTCTTTCTCTCTCAGTGAAACTGAACCAGCCAATACAAAGTTCCATTTTAAATAATAATAATAATAGTAATAATAATAATAATAATTTATTATGTATACCCCACCCATCATTGCAGGATTTTAATGTTGGCTTTATAGAGAGAGAGAGGAGGGGAAACTATCCCCAGAGTCCCTTGGGTCATTTAGTTCTGTTTAAGCCTATTTAAGACCACAGCATAGATGTGCCTTAGGTTTGAAGCAAGACTCAAGCCAAAATCCAAAGAAAGAGTGGAACTGGGTCCATCAGTGGTGGAGGTGGGACTGAGATCTGACACTTGTTTCTCTTACACAGCACCATCCACACACCCAGTAGCAAATGGCTAAGGAACAGGGAGGAGTTTCTAAAGCAGTTTGTGATATGACATGTGGTTCCACAGATGTTTGGAGAAACAATGCGAGCAATTCTACCGTGCTAGCACAAGCCCCTTGGGTGAACCAGAGCAGCACTTTTGGATCTTTGCCATTTTTTACAGCGAACTATTTGTTTTTGTCGTGAATCCTTATAATAGAAGGAACAGGAAGGTAGGAGCATCCCACCCACAGGGCTGGCCCCAGACCAAATGCAGGGAACATCCCCACCAGCCCCCTCTCTGTCTTCAGGTTTTTGGATGTCTTGTTTTTTATTGGATTCATAGTCCATTTCATGACTCGGCACAATTTGCAATCATGCAATTTGCATCCACAGTTCTTGTGGATCAGGAACTAGTTAAGTTAGCAGGGAGCAAAGAGTAGGATGGAGCTCAGAAAATGAAGTGTTCCCCCCTCCCCCCAAGGATCTGTATTCATCATCATCATCATCAAACCTTTACAGTGGTACCTCAGGTTACATACGCTTCAGGTTACATACACTTCAGGTTACAGACTCCGCTAACCCAGAAATACTACCTCGGGTTAAGAACTTTGCTTCAGGATGAGAACAGAAATCGTGTTCCGGCGGCGCGGCAGCAGCGGGAGGCCCCATTAGCTAAAGTGGCGCTTCAGGTTAAGAACAGTTTCAGGTTAAGAACGGACCTCCGGAACGAATTAAGTATGTAACCAAAGGTACCACTGTATTGGCATCACATACAAACATTCAGAATAAATAGGCCAGTGCGATCTCCTCGCCATTTCAACAGTACAGTCATTTGCCAAAGGGAAGAAGAGGTGAGAAGGATCTGTATTCGAACCTGTGCTTTTTAAGCAGTGATGTGAACAAGTTTGCTGATGATACTAAGTTGTTCAGGGCTGTTAAAAGAAAAGAAAAAGGATTCTGAAGAACTCTGAAAGGACCTCTCCAAATGGTGAATGGGCTTTAAAATAGCAAACACAATTCATTGTAAACAAGTGTAAAGTGATGCATGTCAAAAAATATTAAATTCACATATATGGTACATTCACGAGGTGTTAACTGGCAGCAATTGACTAGGAGCAAGACTTTGGAGCTGTAGCAAATAGGTCAGTGGAGATGTCAACGCACCATGCAGTAGCTGTGAAAAAAAAGGCAGATTCTATGCTGAGGGATCATATTGAAAGGAACTGAGAATAAAATTCCTGACATCATGAATGCTGTTATGGGGTGCAGCCACATTTGGAATGCTGTGTACCATTCTGGCTGCCTCACCTCATAAAAAGAGAAATGGGAAAGTTGGGAAAGGTTCAGAAGTGGGTAACCCAAATGATGGATGGAGCAAGTCCTCTAGGAGGAACGGTTGCGGCATTTGGACCTTTCTTAGTTTAGGGGAAAGGCAAATAAGGGGTGACATGATAGAAGAGCATAAAATTATGCACGATGGAGAGAAAGTGGCTGGAGAAAACTTAGAATCATAGAATCATAGAGTTGGAAGAGACCACAAGAGCCATCGAGTCCAACCCCCTGCCAAGCAGGAAACACCATCAGAGCACTCCTGACATATGGTTGTCAAGCCTCTGCTTAAAGGAGACTCCACCACACTCCTTGGCAGCAAATTCCACTGTCGAACAGCTCTTACTGTCAGGAAGTTCTTCCTAATGTTTAGGTGGAATCTTCTTTCTTGTAGCTTGGATCCATTGCTCCGTGTCCGCTTCTCTGGAGCAGCAGAAAACAACCTTTCTCCCTCCTCTATGTGACATCCTTTTATATATTTGAACATGGCTATCATATCACCCCTTAACCTCCTCTTCTCCAGGCTAAACATGCCCAGCTCCCTTAGCCGTTCCTCATAAGGCATCGTTTCCAGGCCTTTGACCATTTTGGTTGCCCTCCTCTGGACACGTTCCAGTTTGTCAGTGTCCTTCTTGAACTGTGGTGCCCAGAACTGGACACAGTACTCCAGGTGAGGTCTGACCAGAGCAGAATACAGTGGCACCATTACTATTACTTGTTCTCCCTCTCATAACACTGGAATGCGTGGACACCCAATGGAAGCTGAATGTCGAGAGATTAAGAACAGGCCCCCCCCAAAAAGTACATTTACTCACCCAGTGCATAGTTAAACTATGGGATTCACTCCCACAGGAGACAGTGATGGCTACCAATGTGCATGGCTTTAAAAGAGGATTAGACAAATTCGTGGTGGTAAAGACTATCAGTGGCATAGCTGTCAACGTTTCCCTTTTTTAAAGGAAATTCCCTTATTCCAAATAGGATTCCTCGCAAGAAAAGGGAAAAGTTGGCAGCTATGATCAGCGGCTTCTAGCCAGGATGCTCCTAAATGCCAGTTTCTGGAAACTGCAGTCGGCTGGAGAAGGCTCTTGTGCCCAGGTCTTGGTTTCAGGCTTCACGCAAGCATCTGGTTGGCCGCTGTGAGAACAGCATTCTGGACTAGATGGAGTATTGACCTCTTCCAGTAGCCTCTTCTTATGCTTATCTCTGTCATAATAGGGTTAGAAAGTTGCACATATGAATCTGATTCCAGTTGTTTACACACACACCCCACACTCACATTCACTGTCCCAGTAAATAATAATAATAATAATAAAACATTGATATCAATATTAATATTACTACCCTGCCCATCTGGCTGGGTTTCCCCCACTACTCTGGGCGACTCCCAACAGAATATTAAAGACACGATAAAAAATCAAATATTAAATGCTTCCCTAAACAGGGCTGCCTTCAGATGTCTTCTAAAAGTCAGATAGTTGTTTATTTCCTTGACATCTGCTGGGAGGGCGTTCCACAGGGCGGGCGCCACCACTGAGAAGGCCCTCTGCCTGGTTTCCTCTAACCTCACTTCTCGCAGTGAGGGAACTGCCAGAAGGCCCTCAGAGCTGAACCTAAGGCTGAACGATGGGGGTGGAGACACTCCTTCAGGTATACTGGGCCAATGCCATTTAGGGCTTTAAAGGTCAGCACCAACACTTTGAATTGTGCTTGGAAACATACTGGGAGCCAATGTAGGTCTTGCAGTTCACATCTAACGCCAAGCCAAACCATGGCTAAGCGCGAAGGAGGAACTTGCTGTCAAAATCATGGCCGTTCCTCCCCGGTGCTGCTGCACTGCAGAGTGCTATATCACAGTTTGGCTTAGTGTTGCATTCGAAATCCAGGCTCATGGTTTCTATGGTTAATGAGACAACTGGTTAACTAGATAGCTGAAGACAGATTCTTCCCCTTGTCTTCTCAGGGGTCACCTGGGTCACCACCTCATAAATCCTGCCCTGCACCCAACACTGGGCAGGAGGTGAAGATAGCAATCTTACACTCCCCAGGAATGCATCCTATTTTCTGCCAACTCCAGGGTGGTGGAGGGCTGTGTTCAGTTTCTGCACCAATGGTTGTATGGACACATTTATTATCAACCAGAACCAATGCTGGTATCAGCCTGGTTATGGATATCCCTTTCAGTTGCTTTTCATTATTTTTCTGTGTGGGATCAAACCTCCTTGCTTTCCTTGCTCTGTTTTTCCATTGCATTTTAACATCTCAGTTTTATTTTTATCTAATTCACTTTCTGGGGCCAGATAGTGGTTTTCCTTGAACGCCTTTACTCCCCAACCCCGCCATTCTCTTCCAGCTTCCCCCTTACTAACCATTTCCTGTTTCTCTCTCTTTCTCTCTCTCTCTCTTCCTTAAGGGAGTCCTGCTGCTTTCTGTTCCCTTTCCATGCAGCTGTGCTCTCTTCTGTCTCCAACTGTTTGTCTCGGAGAGCCATGTCCAAGTCTTGTAAACACTGGTGGGATTCTGATGTCTTTTCTTGCTCCACGTTCAGCATTCATGACTAACAGGTTAGTTCATCGTAGACAATGGTAAATGGAAGCGGGGTGGGGGAGATAATCTGGATTTAACCGCTTAGGAAATACGCTACAAAGTTTTAGTGCAGCCCCCCCCCCGTCTTCTTTTTTCTTCCTGTGTGCAAGGAGAGGTTTTTGGCAACTGCCAACGCTTGCTACCTTACCAACACAGCCTGACAGAAAGCCTTGGCTGCAACCCACAGCAAGCAAACACATCAGAACAACGCAGCTCGGCCAGGCTTTCTCCTGCTTTCTCAATACCGGACACAAAGGCAAGCGCTGGACAGTTTCAAAAGCCGTGCAGGGGGGCAGGCAGTTTGAATATAATTTCTTTGTGCGCATGCAAATGGAGTCTTTTTGGATGGCAGGTACCGCCTGAGACAATGGATGTTCCATCTGTCTTCACAAGTATATAAAAATTCCAGCTAGAGCCAAAACTGCTCATGGATTGTTTTTGCAAAGAATTTCAGTTGAAAAACACCCCCCAAAAGCCCATAAACCTTGAGAAGATTTTCAGCGCTCCTTTTCTAATGTTCATTTGTGAAACCCTCCACTTTCTTTGCCTATTTTTTAAAATTGATTTTTGAAAATATGATCAGACGAACCATATATTCTCCTGCCTTTCTTCACCCCCACCTTTCAGTGTGGCCCACAGTGAGAAGACGAGGGAAGGGGGCAATCATGCGTATGCATTTGACTTAGCTCTGTATTATGATGCTATGGCTCTGGTGCCAGGCTTGTGTTGTTTTTAATCTCAAGTGCCTTCACTTGCCCTCAGTGACATCTTTATATAGCTCAATCTGATTGGTTACGTAGATTGTGACATTTTCCTCATTCACTGTGTGATCCCTGATGGGCTAGAATCGCCCGGGAAGGAGGAAGAACCACAGAGTATACGATATAAAAGTTTTGAGAGAAAATGTCTACACAGCTAGTACTGCAAGGTGAAAACTAGAAATCAAAACTGGGAAATACTCGTTGCAGTTCCATCCTCAAGCATCATCGTGGATTTCTCGCTCGTTTATACTGAGACACTCGGCCTGGAACTTGGTGAAACCAGGGCTTTCTTTGCAGCTTCCAGTCAGCTGCAACTTCCTCGCAAGCTCCATTGAATTGAATGGGAGTTTGCACAAGAACTCACTACAGCTCTTGTGCAGCTCCTGTTTGGCTGCTAACGCCAATGGCTATGTTCTGCCTCCACTGTAATAATAATAATAATAATAATAATAATAATAATAATAATAATAATAATTTATTTATACATACCCTGCCCATCTGGCTGGGTTTCCCCAGCCACTCTGGGCGACTTCCAACAAAAGATTAAAATTACATTAAAACTGTAATGGGCACTATGGTTCTGATAGTAGTGTTGGGATACTGCCAGGGAGACAAAGTCCATCATGGCCCCAAGCCGTCTGCCGGACGATCCATCGATCTCCCGTAGGCACGCAGCATCAGCGATTAGCGACATGAGTTTCTAGAAAATATCTTACCACATTCCAGAGCTCATGCACACTCTTATCAGCAGATAATTGACAGCAGAAGTCGCACTCAGGAGAGCGTTATTTACAAGCTTTATTCAGCGTTGATCAGCACAGAGAAAGACATGACTGCCTGCGTCAGTGTCTCCGGACAGAGAGAGAAAACGAAAGCAATAGAAACATAAACATCCTGTGAACAGGACATGCGCAGACTCTCTGACTCACAAAGCCTGCTCCCTTTTAAGGTGGAACGGAAATATCCTAACAAGTAGTTGCTGGAAACCACAGCAGGGGAAGAGTGTTGTTGCACTCAGGTCTTGTTTGCAGGCTTCTCATAGCCATCTGACTGACTACCGTAAGAACAGGCTATTGGGCGAGGTGGGCTCTGGCTTGATCCAGAAGACACTTGCATTCTTACTTCTTTCAGTAGGGCTTGGGAATAATTTGCTTAATAAGCCCAATATACACGAGCCCTTTCATGGTCATGCAGCCCTCCCCACCCCACCCCTTCTTCTCAGCAGCCCTGAACAAATTGCAAGAGTTTTCAGTTAACCATAGTTTTCCTGTTTGGACCAAACAGGCCACTGTGGTTTAGGCTTCAGAATGAGTCAGGATTTTAAACCATGGTTTGAAGTTAGGTGATGATCTGGGCTTTTTTCCAAAACCTGGTAACCGCTATGGTTTACTGAAGACTTCTGCATTTCATTCTGGCATGCATGGCTGAATTCAGCCAGTCTCTCACCAACTAAGGCAGAGATGAAGAACCTGTAGCTGCCCAAATGTTGTTGGACTACAACTCCTATCATCCATTTGCTATCCTGGCTGGGGCTGATGGGAGTTGGAGTTTAAGAAGATCTGGAGGGCTCCAGGTCCCTCATTGTTACATATTTTAAAAAATATTACAGAGAAGCCCTTGTCTAAAAGTTGCTAAATGTGACTGGCATTTTAAATAAATTTTCACTGTATTTCTACAGAAGGGATGCAGGCAATTTGAAAAAAAAAGTTATATGGTCTCCTAGAAGAATATTTTTAGTAGTGACTGTCGAATGTGTGTTTCAGCTTTGAAAATGGCATTTTCAACTTCTGTTATCAATAAAGTAACTCTTTGTTCATTCCTGTGTTTATAGGAAATCTTCAAAAGAAAGTTGTTTTGCTGATGTCTAAATCATGTGGTAGAAAGTGTTGAAGATATGTGGTTTGAGCTAGCTTGCTTAATCCTTTGAAACTTATCACAATTATTTATGGTATCCAGAACATAACTAATTTTAAAAATGTGACCTCCCTACTGAATAACAACCAAGATACACAATGGGTGCATTGATACGTGCACACAACCAAATACATTGATATTACATGTTTGGGGTTTTTTCCTACATTCCATTATTTGCAATTTATTTTACAGTTTTTCATTTTCAGCGGTATGTTGTCTCAGACAGAAGGATCCGTGCCTGAAAACACTTGAGAAAAACATACAACAATACAGGCTTTGTGCCTGAACCTTTTAGGGAATCTGATTACATTCAGCTAATAGTTCAGGTTTTGGTAAACTGAGATCGGGGTAGCCAAGGTCGTGGTTTCCAGATGTGGCTGGACTGCAACACCCTTCATCCATGACCATTGGCTGATGGGAGTTGCAGTTTGACAACATCTGGAGGGCACCATGTTGGCTCTCCGTGCTGTAAACTGATAAGACATTCGGCCATTTTAAAAGTTCTAATAAATTTGTGGGCTGCACTAGAACTCTGCAGATCAAGTTTTCTTTTTCAAAAGTGATGAGCTCAAGTAATCCTGCCCTTCCTCTGAGCTCCCTCTCTGGCTCTCAGTCACCAAACCTACAAAGGTCCTTTGTCTCCACACTTCTTGCCAATGGTACACAGTCCTCCTGTCCCTTGGCCTTGCCTGTGATGTGTCTACCCTCCCCCACTGCCAGACCCCATGCTCCACTTTCCCCATTTCCAACTCTTTCTTTAATAAGCTTCTCTGTTCTGTTTGGAATTCCCTTTTTGTTATTCGCTTCTCACCCTGCTTCCTACCATTTGGCCCTTATTTTGGCCGCTCTGCCTCCAGGGTCCTTGTCCACCCAGCATTCCCACCTACTTTGGAATAAATATTTATAGGCTCAGGCTGCTGGGATTTGTTGCTGTGCTTGGTTTTGGTTGTTGGTTATTGTTGTTTTTGTACTTTTGGCATTATGAGGAATCAGATGCTGCAGCTATGAATGAAGTAATGACTTCCTACCGGGAGCCCATCCATTGTGGTTTCCTGGCACGGAAGCACAATCCAAAGGGACACTTGATTACTGCTAGATGTTCCACTGCTAATTTAGACGAGTTTCAGTGTTTCATTTATAATGGGAGTAAGTGTGTGCTCTTTTCAGGCTGAAGGATGTTTCCCAAGCGAAATAACCGCACTAAAAGCAGATCGGCAGCAAATTTTCTAAACTGCAGCCTATGGAAACTTCACTTAATTCGTGGCCAGTAGGAAAAAGAAAAACTTAAAAGGCTTGCTAACCTTTAGTGGCATTCAGTCAGTATGCTCAGTGCATTTTGCCAGTTATCTATACCTAATTGGCATGGAAAATTGAACTCATGACTCTCCTTGTAGGAAAACGCACACATGGGTGTGTGTTTTTTTTCACCCTGCTCTGTGGGTTACAGGAGAATCTCCACTATTTCAGTTGGTTAAAGGCTTTTCCTTGGAAGAAGACGAGGTCAAGCATTCTGTTCCCTGTGCTTTCATATCTGCGGTCAAAGTGGTGATTTGTATTGTCTTCATTCACAGTATGCGGTCGTGGATTAATTACATATTGGCGCCTGCCTGGTGGAGTGAATTCCCATCACCCCTGAAGCCAATGTTTGCACTAATTTAAGATGAGTTTTTTTAAATGGGTGGGAGGGCCAAGTAGAAGAAGCCAGTTAGCGCAGAATTTGGCCCTGCAGTACAAGCCTTGGCAAGGGGTTCTTGGCAAGGAAACCTTCCTTTTCTCAGTTTTGGTAGGAGCTGCTTCAGCATTAGTAAGAAGAGCCAAACAAGACTATTATTATAACATATTGGGGATTTTTGAATTGGGCAAGGTTACTGTTAGGGGTTGGGAAGAACTGAGAGATGCCCTGCGGTTTGAGGGAAAGGCATGGATCTGATTTTTTTTTTTAATGGAGGGGAGGATGGGGACCAAACTGCACTTGTTATTCATGTGTGTGTGGTTTTTTTTCTTCTTCTTTTTAACCACTGCTTGCAGCCCTGGTATGTTGGATGTGCTTGAACCACAGTTTCCTAGTTTGGGTGCTATGGCAAACTGTGGTTTAACAAATCAGGAAGTCTTCAGTGAAGTCAGGTCCTTGGGATAAAGACAAGCATTTGTTCATTCCTGATCATGGCTTGTTGGGCTGGGAATGTGATGTTTAAACCAGACTATTGGCACAGGTGCTTTTGGAGGCAGTCTCCCTTGGGAGGAAGAGAAAAGCAGGCAAGCTCACTTAGGTCTTCAACCAGTGAATCTACATCCACAGGTGGATCAGGAAGATACGCCAGGTGGTTCTTGACCAAGTTGTTACTGCTATGTTGGATTTCAGCTATGGCTGGCTAGACCAAAATATGCGATGGGCATGGTTTTCTAATTAGACTCTCAGTTTATCAATTTCCTCAAGTGCTGCAATATGGCAGGAGAAAAGCATGAACCATTCTAAGCTCATGATTCTGTTTTTCGGCTGTGTGTATTACGTATTAGGCAAAGAGCATTCAGCATCCTAAGATTCTTACTTTTCCATTTAAAAACATGAAGTTGCTAAGCCTGGGTAACCCAACATGATGCTCTTCTGAAGTTGTTGGAATACAAGTCCCATCATCCCCGACCATTGCCCGTGTTGGCTAGGGCTGATGGAAGTTGGAGTCCCAACAACATCTGGTGTGCACTAATGTTTGCTTAACCCCACACTAAGCTGTATGACTGCAAAAGTGTGCTTGAATGTTTGTGGGAGTGTTCCTACAGGTTTCATTGGAGTGAGAATTCAGTGTTCTGCATAAAGTCCCTCCCCCATCTTAGAAGAATCAGAGTAAATATGCTTAATACCTTTCAGTGTATATGTAGACCTTCATTCTACTACCCTTTCAAATGGGGTGGTTGGCTCACAGGCCATAGGACCCCACTTTTCTTGATAGTTCGTTTCCATGGTACAAGTTCTTTTTGCTACCCTGTGGGAGGATGAGCAGGATGTACATTCCAACAATAAAGTCCCCTTGGTGTAGATGCTCTAATTTTAACACGCGTAACCCTGCCTATAGCCTATAGCTATCTCACTGAAGGAATAGCAGCAATCCCTTTGGGAATGCAAGACCCAGAGGATGTTTCAGAGGATCCCACTATGTTCATGTAGCCGTAAATATTAACTAGTGAAAGTGTTGCTTGGGGATTCTAAGAAGAAGGAGGGAAAAAATCAAGGTAGTTCTGAAACCAGTCGTTAAAATTATTACAGTTTTAGAAAGTTCAAGCTGCTGTCTTGATTCAAAATGGCACCCACTTGTATCCAAATATAGTCAGATACCTGCTTCTTGATCTCAGCATCCATCATGCAAATGAATCAGGACAATGGGACCATGTAGTCCAGCATTCTGCTCTCGGAGTGGCCAACCAGAGGCCTTTGGGAAACCTGCAAGCAGGACCTGAAAACAAGGGTATTCTCCCCTCCTGTCGTTTCCAGCAACTGGTATATCTTAAGGATCCACATGCTCATAGAACAGACTAAGAAAAGAAACAGTTTTCCAAAGTATATAGTGTGTGTTTGTTTGTTTGGTTTTGTTCCTATATGAATGACAATGCTTAGAGAGCATTTCCTTTCATTTAGCTCTGGAAAAGGAACATTGTTAATTGGAGCAAGCCCAGAAGCATTATAATTTCTCCCAAGGAATTTTATGACATCCTCTGCTGGCATCTCTCAGGCCTTGTTATTTAAAATAGATCAGATGGGGACCCCGCCTTGCAAGGCATAAGCCAGAAAGAGCCTATTCAGTCTAGTTCAAGAATGTGGCAGTAGCAAGGAGGCATATTTCAGCACGATACATCCAATTCCATGTTCTTTCGTGTGCCTCATCCATAAGTGGTTCTTGTGATTAAACACTGAGCTAGTTTGAGTTGGGATAGCAGAGCCTTCAGATGTCCAGGAATGGAAAGAGACCTTGAACAGTGTGGTCAGAAGGCAGAGGGCCTCATGCTTTCAGAGAACAAATGCACTTTGTAGTATTCATGTCTCCATCTGCTGACCGTCCTCCTGGTTCTGGTTCCATAATTTTGGAGTCCATGGCCCATTCTTCACAAACCTAGATCTCATGCATTACTTGCTCCTTGAACCCCGGCTTTTGCAACTGACCCAGGACATGGTCTGAAGCTAAGCAGATGTGGGTCTGGCCAGCACCTTGATGGGGTATCATCTGGGAACCACATAAACACTGCTTTGGGTTGTAGGGCAGGATATAAATATAAAATTGCTAACTTGCAGTATCAGCTTGTTCTTAGTACCAACATTTTAAACTTTTTATTGAAAAGATGCAATTACATATTTATTGATTCAGTGGTTATGTGGATGACGCATGGCCTATATGATGACGCATCTCCTCCACCTGTCCAGTTGACCTGTGGTAAACTAGAAGGTCTTTCTGCTCCGGTATCTTAATTTCTGTCCACCACCATTCGTCATTCCCCTGAGATGGTTTACGCCAGGATTAGATTCAGTACCTGACCCCACTTCAGTCCTCAAATGGTTCCAGTACCTGAATTCCCCAAGTAGGATGGTTGTTATTTCCAAACTCACCCAAGGCCCATTCATATCTGTATATTCATAAGTGGTGATAATTAAATGCCTTATTCAGGGACAGCAGGCCACTGAATACCAGTTTCTGTGTTAGGAAGCTTTTGCCTGCAGGCCCTGTTTTTGTGGACTTCCCAGAGACACCTGCTTGGCTGCTGTTAGAAGCTTGATCCAACAGCTGTTCTTACGATTTCTAAAAGAATTACTGTATTTATAAGCAACCTTAGAGTTAGCATTTTCAGTAACAATATATATATATATATTGACATGCATCTTATGTGACATTAGCAGTAGAGTTCTCTACATTTCTCAGCCAGTGTGGTGTAGTGGTTAAGAGCGGTAGTCACGTAATCTGGGTAACCGGGTTCGCGTCTCCGCTCCTCCACATGCAGCTGCTGGGTGACCTTGGGCCAGTCACACTTCTTTGAAGTCTCTCAGCCCCACTCACCTCACAGAGTGTTTGTTGTGGGGGAGGAAGGGAAAGGAGATTGTTAGCCGCTTTGAGACTCCTGAAGGGGAGTGAAAGGCGGGATATCAAATCCAAACTCTTCTTCTTCTTCTTCTTCAGAAGCTGCAGTCATTTACATGCTTACCTGGGATTAAGCCTCGCTGGTCTCATTGGGACTTACTTTTGAGTAAATATGCATAGAATTGCACTGTAAACTGTAGGTTTGTGTCTCTGCAAAGGGGCTTTGAGGTCAAGCTGAAAGTGGTGATACTGTTGATGGGTGTGTGTGACAGAATATAACTGTGTGCTTACTTTGTTTTTCCACTAGTTTTTTTTTTTTTTTTTTTTTGCCTCAAGAAGTTATTTGTGGGATTAAAATAACCCCCATCTGTTGTCTGCAGTATATGAATTTCCGGAAAGGGGAAGCCATGAACTTAATGATTTTAGTCTTCCGGCAAAATAATTTCAAGTATGCTAATGTTCACAGAGCGTGAATTTTAAACAATATATATTCATTTTCATTAGTACACAATTCTCCTACTATTCTCTACAGATGCTTCTGTTCCTATGTTGGGGGGGGGGAGCACATTCACAACAGGAACTATGGTACCTTCAGCTTTCTGCTGTGACAGAAGTATTCCCTGCTCTTAAAAAAAGTGTTGCCTTGACAATCACCCAGATTTGCATGTTTGTTAATGGATGTTTATCCTGGAGGGAAACCTGCTATCCATTTGCCCTAGGAGGCAAATGGTCTGTATCTGAATATTTTGCCCTATCCTGTAGGTTGGGGGTGAGGAACTTCGGGCCCAGAGACTAAATGTGGCCCTCCGATCTTCTCTGTATGGCCCTCAGAACTCTTCCCAGGTCATGCTCCCAAGGCCACGCCCGTCACCAGCCTTGTTCTGCACCTTCTTCCAGTTGCATGGACTGCGACCTTGAACTGCAGTCGTACCTCTTGCATGCGAGGCCGGACAGTGACATGAGTCTGGTGACACCCCCACCTCTGCTGTGCAGCCCAAAGAAGATCACACTTGGGCTGAAGAAGTTTCTCCAACCCTGTGGCACGCCAGCTGTTGCTGAGTTGTCATTGCCTCTGACCACTGGCCATGTTGGCAGGGCTGATGGGAGTCAGAGTCCAACAACTTTTGAAGGGCCACAGGTTTCCTACTCCTGCCTTAGGCACACCTTCTGCTAAATAATAATAATAATAATAATAATAATAATAATAATAATAATAATTTTATTATTTATACCCCGCCCATTTGGCTGGGTTTCCCCGGCCACTCTGGGCGGCTTCCAACAGAATATTAATATACAATAACCCAGGGGTGTCAAACTCAAATTCATCGGGGGCCGCATCAGCAGTTTGGTCACCCTCAAAGGGCCGGTTGTAACCACGGAAGTGGTTTCCTGAATGCATGTAAAGTGGAGGTTTCCTGTGTAGAACGGCCGGCGCCGCTAGAGGGCAGACGTTCTCTGGCTTGTAGGCTGCCGCGCATGCGCTGAAGAGGCGGCTTTCTTATGTCAAAAAAAATAAAGCGAGAATAAAAGGTGAAGGCTGGTGGCCGGCGGCGGCTACACGGGCCACATGACGAAGTTCTCGCGGGCCGGATTCGGCCCATGGGCCTTGTGTTTGACACCCGTGCAATAACCTATTAAACATTAAAAGCTTCCCTAAACAGGGCTGCCTTTAGATGTCTTCTAAAAGTTTAGTAGTTGTTTTTCTCTTTGACATTCGGTGGGAGGGCGTTCCACAGGGCGGGTGCCACTACCGAGAAGGCCCTCAGCCTGGCATTCCCTGTAACTTGGCTTCTCGCAATGAGGAAGCCTCCAGAAGGCCCTCAGCACTGGATCTCAGTGTTACTGTCCAACTTCTTATGCCACCGTGAACATCATTTTGCACAAACCTCCCTGACCTAACAGGAGAAAAAAACAACACTGATCTGGCCAACCCATATCAATAGGAGCACATTATACTGCAAAAATAGAGCTGTCATCAAGTGGAAAGGCATGTTCAGCTGCAAATTAAGAAGCGGGGGCTCTCAATCCCCCCCATTCGAGACAGATGTTTTTATTGGTAGACATCTGAGAAAACTGTACTTTTCAGGGAGTTCGGATTTATCAGATGTGCATGGTTCACGGCACAGGGTTACTGAGCTGCTCTAGCTGGCAGATAATCCTGCTCATCCTCCTTTTCATTCATGTAATTAAATTTGGAGGTTAAATCTTCCCTGCTAGTGGTGGAACAGCATTAAAAAACTGTCTTTCTTCTGTCTCCTTCCCCACCCCGGTTGAAACTGCTCACGCAGTGACGCCATTGGGTGGAAGGTTAATCTACAGCAGAGTGGAGAAACACAATATATCACATTGTTTTTGTGCTCTGAAAGAACTCATCATTAGAAAACATCTCACTTTGTTGCAGTTGCACTGGCCCAGTCGCCTTGTGCAGCGTTGCGGCCGGCCATCTGCAAGCGCCATTCAGCTGTAGTCACCCAGAATCAAGGATGGAAATAATTTCTGCTTGCGACTGAAAAGCCGCACTAGATCAGCCAGGCCTTCGTTCTGCAAATCTGCTATTAACACTCTTTCCATCTATGCATAGATGGGCAGCAAGTTGGATTGGCACTGGGATGAGCATTTTGATAAGAGTGCAATATTAGCCAATAGAGTAGATTGGCACCTGCGGTACTGTTGTTGTTGTTGTTGTTAGATTTAATTAATCACATTTTTACTGTTAGATTTAATTAATTTTAAATCTAAATCTAATTTTAATTTTTACTGTTAGATTTAATTACTGTTAGATTTAATTAATCACATTTTTTTGCTGTGACTTACACCGCAAAAATAAAAATCAGATATAAAGGACAGGAAACAAAAACAGGGTCACCCTAACCTCTAATTTGGCTATTTCAAGGCTGAGCAGAACCGAGGGTGCATAGTTATTTGTGCTCTCCCTGCTCTGGGGTCCATCCCCATTTGATAAACTAGCCCTTATGACAGTTGTTTGTAACACTTGCCACATCTTTAGCGGGGGGGGGGGGGGTGTTACTGAAAAGAAACTTCTTGCTGTACCACAGCTTGTATTTCCCCTCCATGCATTGAGTGCATTATGCACTTTGAAACATTCCGTTTAAAGACCCACGCTTGCAGTTTTCCCCCCTTAGACAATCTTCCACGCTTAACCAGAACAATTAAATAACCCAACTCGCTTAGCTATTGATAACTTAACTTTGGAAGCTATCATGAAATCAGCAACACAAACCAAATTGAAATGCACCCTGCTGCCTGATTCCTTTATTTATTTCAAGTGTTGAAGAACAGATAAGGCCATCGAAATGTCACAGCTCAGACAAAACAGCTCTGGAGTTCTGTTAGAATTAGGATGCCACCAGGGCATTCTGGGAGCTGCACTTTCATTGTTGCGTTCTCAGTCTTCCAACAAAAAAATTCCAGGGGAAAAAGGGCTGCATCCTTTACAAACACCTATTAATCATGGCACATTGTCCATTACGCCATATCTTTTCTTGGGGTCCGGTTCAAGGGAAGGAGATTTCCTGTTTGAAGCATGATGAGTATACAAATTCCATTTTCATGAAATGTTTCATCCGGAATTTGCTGTAAACGCTTCCCAACATGCTAAAAATAAATGAAGGTGTGTACACACTTAGGGACACTTAAGACTTTTCTGCAAGAAGCAAGCATAAGTCTGGGCACATTGTTGTTATTCTTCCAGCATTGACTGGAGGCTAATATGTGAGTCACAACCAGTGGTGCTGGAGAAATTCATTCGGTCCATGCTTTTAAGCAAACTAACCTAACACGTTCTCTTCAGCAGAATACAGTCGTACCTTGGAAGTCAAACGGAATCCGTTCCGGAAGTCCGTTCGACTTCCAAAATGTTCGGAAACCAAATCACAGCTTCTGATTGGCTGCATTAAGCTCCTGCAGCCAGTCGGAAGCCGCAGAAGCACCGTCTGACGTTTGGGTTCCAAAGAATGTTCGCAAGCTGGAACAGTCACTTCCCAGGTTTGGGAGCCAAAACATCCGAGTACCAAGGCGCACGGGATCCAAGGTACAACTGTATGTGGAGCAGACACAGTTATCCTTTGGATTGTGCAAACAAGCTTTTAATACAATAAAAAACCAAAAAACAACAACCCTAGGTTTAAAAAATATAATTAAAGACAAGAGCAAGATAGGATCACAACAACAGTAACTTAGCCCGAACCAATTTTTAATGGTGAAAATGTTAAAAGGCTTTTCAGCTTGCCTTTTAAAGGGAGGGGGCCAATCAAATCTCTTTAGGGTGAGAGTTCCATGACATGGGTGCAGCAGCTGAGAAGGCCCTGCCCCATGTCCCATCCAGCCACAACTCTGAAGGCAAGAAGGCATGGATGCAAGAAGACAGTGCTGAATACAATGGATGGGCAGGTTCACAAGGAAAGAAGGAGATGGCCTTCTTCTAATTTAGGCCTTGTCCAAGAGTATCTGACAGCTTCTGTGCTTTGGACTGATTGTGATGCAGTGAAGATGAATAAAACCTGGTCTATAAAAATCTATATTGTTGACACATCCCAAACCTGATGTACTTAAAAAAAACAACCACACTTTTTTGCAATTTCTAGGAGACCATATCAACAGGTTTCTTCTGAGGGAGGAAGGGGGTGAATATAACAGCTCAGATGATAGGCAACTAGGGATGTAGTAGAGGGCCCGTCCATAGTTTTAACGAGGCAGAGTGCTGGAAATTTATTGCAGCCGCATTTGTGCCATTATTAAGTTAGCCTTTGTTCTGCCAGAACAGTTTTTAAAAGATTCCATTTTCTGCTCGGCTACTGCAAGCCGGCAGATGTGTGCTGCTTTGTGCAACTTTCACATCGGCAGCCCTGTTTGTGGGACTCCTCTCTTTCCTGAGACCACCCAATTCATTGCACATGTAGCTTCAGATGGATTCAAGATCCCTCTGGCCTCCAGAAAAGAAAAGGAAGACTGTAATAATAGACTAACCCACCCAGTTCAAAAGACATGATCTAATACTGGAAGAATTGGCAACCTAAAAGTCGCTGCTGTTATGGAAGCTTTGAGAAGGTGGCTCAAGAAACATTTTATGCTGGGAATTTCTCTCTACGGTACTTAAAGGAGCATATACAGAAAGCTTTAAACATTGCTTTTTGGGTTTGTTCTTCGAAATTCCATTTATCTGGGAGGTTTATTAAGTACAGTGGTGCCCCGCAAGACAAATGCCTCGCAAGACGAAAAACCCGCTAGACGAAAGGGTTTTCCGTTTTTCGATGCGCTTCGCAAGTTGAATTTCCCTATGGGCTTGCTTCGCAAAACGAAAAAGTCTTGCGAGTCTTGCGATTTTTTTCACTTTCCCCCCCTTTTTCTAAGCCACTAAGCCGCTAATAGCCTTTTAGCCGTTAAGCCTTTAATAGCCGCTAAACCGCTAATAGCCGTGCTTCGCAAGACGAAAAAACCGCTAGACGAAGAGACTCGCGGAACGGATTAATTTCGTCTTGCGAGGCACCACTGTACAGGATAAGAGGATAAGGCTTCAATCCAGCTTCTGGTGATGTTTCTCATGATTGCAGCTTGAGAGGCAGTCCATTTATCCCTGCCACAGGTCTCTGCCATGGATGCATTCCTGCAGAATACAGTCATAACTTAGAAGTCGAACAGAATCCATTCCGGAAGTCCATTCGAATTCCAAAACCTTCGGAAACCAACACGCAGCTTCTGATTGGCTGTAGGAAGCTTCTGCAACCAATCGGAAGCCATGGAATCCCCATTGGACGTTCTGCTTCCAAAAATAATTCACAAACCGGAACAGTCACTTCTGGGTTTGCGATGTTCGGGAGCCAAAACGTTCTACTAGCAAGGCGTTCGACTTCCAAAGTACAACTGTATCTGTGAGGCCTCAGCTAAGTTCACAGACAGGCTGCAGTCGGGGATCCCAGGCAAGCAGGCTTAAGATTCAAAGGCAGAGGGTGTGGTCTATGATGGATCAGGCTGTAGAGCACAAAGGCATGGAAAATGAGAGGGATGGAGCAAGTCCACTTAGCAGCATCTGCCAAGGACCAGCTGAGCACATGACTTGGGATATTACTGTTTTATTAAGTCTTGTAGCGTCTTGATTGGTTTGAAGGGTCAACGGACAGTATCCATGTGGGTACTGAAATCTAGAGGATATAACTGAGCCACAGAGTTTAATTTGCTGATGAACCAGAGTGTTGATGGTATAGATCAGCCTTTCTCAACCTGTGGGTCCCCAGATGTTGTTGAACTACAACTCCCATCACCCCTAGCTAGCAAGGCCGAGCTCAGGGATGATGGGATTTGTAGTACAACAACATCTGGGGACCCACAGGTTGAGAACCGCTGGTATAGATGATAAGGCACAGGAGACTGACTGCTGGAAACATAGATTCAAGCTCACTAAATATTCCCAGCCAGTTTGCTGTGGTGGCAACATGTGCATGATGAAATGTCAGTTGAGTGACATGCACGAGCTTCACAGCCACTTTGTTCATGTAAGCTAGGAAGCTACAGGTAACCATAGCTTCCTATGATGTCTGAATCAGGAAACCAAGGTTAACAAATAAAATATGGCTTCCAGATCCTGGCTTCTTTGGAAGCTATTTACCCTAGTTGCCAGTTCAGACATAACGGGAAGCTGAAGTAGCTTAAGCTTCCTGGTTCATATACTTGCTTGTGCAGAGGGAGCATGTAGGTTGTGCGTATCACAGTTTATAAGCCAGGATTTGATGGTGCGAATGCATTCACCGTCTTCAGAGGGAAGCCTGAAGTCATCCATGGTGCCTTCAGATATTCCTGAGTTCTGGCAACGTCAGAGAGCATAGATGAAGGTTTGCTTAGATAAAGATTAAGGTGCTCTTAATTCCTTTCCCGCCTCCATCGCCTGCGTTCCACTCATCTTCATAGGTCAGCCATTGTTAGATGTCTGCCCTCTATAAAGTTTTCAGAACAGATTTAAAATATGTTTCCTGATGGCAATTTCTTCAATTTGTCACGGAGCAAAATACTGTGAAGTGGCTTGAGAGCAGTACATAATGATTCGTGGCAATATGTTGAATTTAACTGGAATACAAAATTGATGATAAGAACTGCTTTTTTCAATATCGTCTTTAAAGTTCTGAAAAAGCATGGGAATGAACCATCTAGCTCAGAAGGAAGCTAGCGCGGTGCTCTCCCAATCAGTGTTGGACTATTGTTTATGCTGATGGGAGCTAGAGTCCAGGACATCAGGGAGGCAGTAAATTGAATCTCCCTCGCTGATACCATTAGAAGACAGTTGTGAGTCCAAGTTGACCTTTAAATATGATGGAATAAAATCCCAATTTTAGGTTGCTAAACTTTTTATTTATTGTATTTTCAGCCCTCCAAGGCAGTTTACATAACACAATATAAAATGCACTTGAAATCACCAAACAACATCCATACAGTGCCTGGAAGATGAAAATGCAGTTTATTTAACTATCACTGATGTTAAGATGACTAACTTTATTGTATCTGTATAATCTATCCAAGGGCTTTTTAGTTTCTACTGAGATTGTTTTATTTTTGTTTATAAATTTAATAAATTTTGTTTGTATTTGTTGCATCAGTAACAATAAAAATGGGGGAGGCTCGGCAAATTTTTTTTGAAACTGAGTTAAAGCACAACCAGAAATAGTTCAAAAACAAAAGACAACTGTAAATGAAATTAGCAGTTTCAAATTTAAAACATTTAAGGAAAAACCAATTTGGAACACTTTAAGGTATGCTTAAAGCTTTGCATAGAAGAGGTGTGGCTCAGTTCACTGGGGAGGGAATTCTTTAACCAGCGGGTCACCACTGAAAAGGCCCTTCAAGAAAAAAATATTAATATAGAGAGTGGAATTCAGTGTTGCTACTTTTGATCCAGTGGAGGTGCCCACTAACATGTGAGAAAGGGAGAAATTCCCCACCCCCACCCCCAGTTCTTGCTGCGGCCCTCTCAGCTCCATGAAAATCTGCTCCAGAGGGTTGGGGGCTTCAGGGGAGAGAGGGAATTGCAGAAAATTACCTCTTTCTCTTATTCATACGCCTCCACTGGATTATAAGACAAGCAGAACAGCAACCTTGGATTTCACCCATTGAAATCACGCAAGAAAAGAGTATCAACCAGCGCTGGTGGACTTAAGGATGATATGCAACAACATATTAAAGCTACTCATATAATGTCACTTATGAAGGGCAGCTAATGCAATACACAGGCATTTGCTTTGATTTCATTTGCACATCTGTTCCTTCCATTGTGGCAAAATATTCTTCTGCTTTGGCAGGAATTGCAAATATGGTCACAAGAATTACATAGCAGTTTCCCCAGTAGCTGCCAGTTCACAGCTATACAATCCTTAACTTCTCTTATTGGATAGTATAATCCTGTGCTTTGAAAGACTCTTGGATTCACTTTTGCAGTTCTTTGCCAGCAGCAGAGTTCTTGCCGCAGCCAAGAGTGTTAAAATGCAAAGGAAGTATACTTCAAAGCCTTTGAAAGGGATTTTATCATTTTATTTTTTAAAAGTAAACAAAAGACCCTTTGCTTGTTTGTTTATTACAACTATTAATTACTCTGTAGGTCTAGAAGAGTCTTGTTCCCAAAACAGATGTCTTATTGGTGGTTTTACCTGAGGACACACACACACACACACACACACACACACACACACACACACACACTTTTTCTAGTTTGGAAACGTTAGAGAAAACGCATCTTTTTCTGCAGCAGTAAGATGTTCTGTTTTCCTCACCCTTCTTATAAATTTCAGTTATTGTCCTCTGTTCAATAAAACTTCTAGGGTGATTTACATAATACAGTAATCAATATTCCAATAGTAACCTGAAAACACCCTCCCCCCCAAAAAAGTTTCCCTGAGATTAGACCATTCACTGCAGTCATAGTATTTAGGTGCCTCCTTTAAAAAATAAAAAGTATTTTGCCAGGCATTTGGTGATTAATTGCACACTGATACTGAGAGTATATTGCTGGTATGGATTTATTGTAACCTTTATTTCTATTTCATGGGTTTGTATATTTATCAGGTCTTAAGGATAGTTGTTAGTTGCCCTGAGCAAGATATAATAACAGACAATAAATAGTTCTATAGAAATAGGTTTCACCGAGATTGGTCTGTGTGCCCTTTTTGGGTACTAGCTCACAGTCAACTCATTAGGGATGAAGATATTTGTCAAAGTTAAGAGTGCAAGTAAAATGTGATCTACTTTTATTTTTCAGAATGACCAGTCTATGCAAGATACACAGATCATAGGGGGAGATGACTTCTCAAAGCTGGCTGGAAAGGTTTGTAAGATTTTTAAATAAAACGAGGCCATTATGACACCAGGATTGGACTAACACTGAGATTCAAATAAAGCATGATTAGGGCAATAACAAAACCTAGAGAGAAGCAAGATGCTAATAATTACCTCCTCCAAGAAAGGAAGGGCAAAGAGAAACAGTCACCTTGGTTTCAGCATGACCAAGGGTGCAGAATCGCAGCTGGGTCCACAACTACTATCAGAGCTAAATACATACTCTTTAGTAACTGGATATTATTGACAGTGAACATGTGAGCTACTGATAAATATCCCGAAAAGGATTCTAGCCCCGCATTCTGGAGGAAAAGGCATTGTCTACACATAATAGTAAATTGTCATTAGCACTACATGCCTGAAGTGGACTTGCACAGTCAGGTGGAGAAATTTTGTAGCGTTTAGTTTTGTTTTCAGAGAATCCTGGCTCGCCATGGCATACTAACCAGAGATAACAGTTTACCACAAGCTCTGATGAGCTTCTACACAAGCCAGTTCCAAGCCATGGGTTATGGGGTTTGTGATAAACCACAGTTTGTATATCAGAGCAAGCCAGGATTCTGCAGAAGCAAAACTGAAGTGCTAACCCAGGGTTGGCTAGTCTGCGGCCCTCCAGATACTGTTGGACTACACCTCCCCTGATCCCTGACAGCAGGTTGGTGATGATGGGAGTTGGAAGTCCAACAAAATCTGGAGGACTACAGGTTCCTCACCTGTCACAGAGTGTTCACAGCTCAGTCCGGTGCCTGTCTAAGTGCCATTGCCATTCTGTAGTGCTCACACCCAGGTAAGTTGGAGCATTCTTCCCTGCCACCCCAACAGACCTTCCTGCATGTTTTAAACAATTATGTGCCTTGCTTCAACATAAGCCGGCATGAACATTGTCATAAACTGTCGCTAGATAACTGAGAAGCTGCTTTTGAAAAGTAAATGTTTGATTCAACACATGCAGCCAGTCTGCATAAAGGCCATTCCAGCCAGTTCTTTCAAGTACTGTACTTATGGCCACTCAATTTAATTTAAACAACAGCCCCCCCCCCTTTTTTTTTTTTTTGCTTTTCTCAAGCTGGCAAAATAGCTGCTTCTAGCAAAGGGGCAGCTAGAAATATTGTTTTGCCTAGATATAATCCTGTGTTTCAGAGGGCCAAAAAAGACAATACTGTATGTGGAATGCCTGATTGCATTTAATATGCCTGGAGCCCCCCGCCCAGCCTTCCATTAGCTATAATAGCCACAGAGTGGTATGAGCAGGATTCAGACTGCAGGAAGGGAGGTTAACCCTTTCCAACCATCCTGCAGTCATGCTATTCTCCCCATGAGAAGATTTACCATCAATTATAGCTTTTCACCCAGCACAAATGGCAACATGGGATGGGTCATTTTTAGGAGACTACAGCATAGGAGGGAAGGGTTAACCCCCCCCAAAAAAAAAATACACCATCGTCCATATCCTGCTCCTGCTCCTGCTCTCCCACAGCTTCTGTTTTCAAAGGTGAAGGCAAATTAAATGCAATTGTCTTGTTTTGGCCCTGAACCTTTTAATAGCACTTTGGTTTTGACAATGGTAAATCATGGGACTTGTCAATGATTTGAATCAGCTGGAAGGCTGATAAGCAATTTATTTTCATTTCCCCCCATTTTGCATGCACATACTGATGTTTTAAAAAAGGGAAAATAAAATATTTTTGTTCAAGGACAAGACTCTTTTAATCCAGGCCTAGTTATACGCTGAATCACTTGAGGAGGAAGGATGACTTTATTTCATTAGGCAGATGGTCTGTGTGGGAAAGTGATCAAAACAGCAAGCCTCGGGATGAATTTGGGCAGGAAACCACTAAAATTAATTTACACTCCAAGTGAAATTACTCTTGTGTTAATAGTAGGACTGGTAACTGATTAAAGACTTTTAGTTAATTAATCATCTGGCTTTTAACAGATTAATCAATTACATTTTAATAAATTGTCCTATTACCAAAATCTCAGTGTCTTTTTTTCTTATTGAAGGAACTGCATGATAACTTCATGATTTATTTAACAAAAGCTACCGTATTTTTCGCCCTATAGGACGCACCGTCCCATAAGGCGCACCTAGTTTTTAGGGGGGGAAATAAAGGGGGGGAATTATTTCCCGCCGGGCTGGGGCGGGGGAAGCCCGAGCTTCCCCCGACCCCAGCCCCCAAACAGCGACGGGCTCCCGCTGCTTGCGGAGAGGTCCACGAAGCCTGGATGCGCAGAGCTCAGCGCGCGCAGGCTTCAGCATGCAGGCAACTCTCTGCAAGCGGCGGGAGCCCAGCGACGGGCTCCCGCTGCTTGCGGAGAGGTCCGTGAAGCCTAGAGAGCGAGAGGGGTCGGTGCGCACCGACCCCTCTCGCTCTCCAGGCTTCAGCGAAAGCCTGCATTCACCCCATAGGACGCACACACATTTCCCCTTCATTTTTGGAGGGGAAAAGGTGCGTCCTATAGGGCGAAAAATACGGTATCTACCATCCATTGTCGCCAGTACTGTCTAAAATAGCGAAATGTAACTCAAAGTGATTTTCTTTTATATGTTGCTGGGTGGTATAAGAAATGGTTTGTGAGAATTATTGCGCATCAGTATTATGTCAGTTGTTACATGATTAGTATGTTAGTACCAGAACCAGTGATTAGATTTGCAGTGTTGAGTGTTAAAAGAGGCAAGGCTTTCTGGATCTAAAAGAGGGGAATTTCAGCAGCTGTAGCTTGTTATGCAATCTACACCCACAGCAATTCTCTCCATTTGGCCTAGGGGTGGCTAACCTGTGGTCTCCAGATGTTGATGAATTCCCATCATCCTCAGCCAGTGTAGCCAGTAGTCAAGGATTGACATTTGGAGGGCCACAGGTCAACCCCCACCCCACCCCCATTTTATAAACCTGCTTCATATTTTCATTAGCAGTGCTGGCAAACAGAGCATAGGTTGCAATTTCTTGCAAGGCTGAATTAGCAGGTTCTCACCAGTCCCCCATCATATCTGCCTACCAGTCTTACTAAGGACATTACGTGTGTTCCTTACAAAGATTATGTAAATGTACCAGGTTTATTATAAATATCCTCGTTGTTCAACATTGAGCAACCTTTGAAAATCTGCCACAAACAGAATGCGGTTCATAAACTCGACGTGTTTATTTTCATCCTTGCTTACAGATGAATTGAATAATGCCAGCTGACAGGATTAGATAAAGCTTAATATCCTTTTTCAGAAAACCTTTCCTCCCCCCCCCCCCATTTTCTAAAAAGAGGCTTTAAGCCAACTTTTGAGATATATTAAGGAATCAAAAGCTGCACGGAGCTAAATATTAACTACCTGTATGGTGTTTTGTGCCTGAAAGGTTAATTTTGAAGATCTACTTGCTACAAGAAAAAGGACCCTACTGGGTTTTGTTGTCAGCAGTTAGCAAGAAAGCTTCGGTGTCAACAAGACTTCAAAAGTATACTGCCAGAGTGTGGAGAAAGAGACCCCCTGGGGCATTCCTAGTGTGCCAGCCAAATGCCCTCAAAAAACAGTGGGTATACAAATCTGAAAGATAGGGATGGACTGCAGTTCCTATGATCCCTGACCACTGACCATGCTGGGTGGCATTGGTTGAAGTTGGAGTCCGACAACATCCAAAAGGTCACAGGTTCCCCTCACCTGTAACTACCTGCCCAAGCTGGAGGTCAAACTACAGTTAGGTTAGTAGTGTGTTTCAGCTACCACACTTAGGAGATAGCACATTTTTAACAGAAGCATCCCCTGGGATCTGCTTTAGTTCTTTCCTCTCATGCCATGTACTTGCATTAAATTGTCTCCCCAACGCTGTTATTTGTCCCTGAAGGTGTTATTTGCTGAGTCAGCCTCCCAGCCCCTTTGTGGCTATATTTGATGAAGGAAAAACATGTCCTGTGTAGAGCACAGTCATAGAAAACACACTTTTTATGTGTGTGAAACTACTTGACATGTAGATTTAGCATTACTAAAGTCTCAGCAAGAAATATTCTCAGCAAGAGTGGCGGTGGGAAAGCTGCGGCCTTCCAGATGTTGCTAGACTACAACTCCCATCATCCATGACTGCTGGCCATGCTGGCTGGGACTGATGGGAATTGGGAGTCCAGCACCCTGTGAACCTTAGGGCAGCCACAGGGATTTTTTGGCCCTCCAGAAATTTCTGGCCCTCTAGAAATAGTTGGACTCTTAATTTACAACCCTAGCCAGGGATTGGTTAGGGATTAAATTTGGAGCCCAACAACATCTGGAAGGCCACAGGTTCCCCACGCCTGCCTTAGAACTCCAACTTGCAGAGCTTTTAGCTTGAGCTCCTGGCCTCCTGTGCCAGATCTGCAGCCATCATTTATATACAACACCCCCTCCAAAAGTTAGTCAGTGACTCAAGCTCTCCTGGATCCTAGTTCCTCCCAGCCAGTTCCTGGCCAGATAGCCAGTTGTCTGCTTTCCCAGTATTTGATATGAACCCAGGGATTCAGACTCCTTTTGAGAATCCTACTTAGGGAGTGTGAAAACCACCTATACAGTTTAGTTGTCTGGAGTGAGCCAGCAGTAAATCACACTGTGCAAGCTGGAGTTAATGCTTCATTAGCAGAAACAGGAGTGTCAGGCCTAATGAGCCCAGCAACTCATCTCTGGTAGGTCTTGCTCGCATGAAGCAGTTGCTGAGACTGAAGGTCTTCACCTCCCTGCAGCTGCCTAAGTGCTGCTCCTCTCCAGCAATCTATTGCTTTTTTCCAAGCAACCAGAGAGTGTGTCTGCATGTCACCAACCTCTCCTCTGCCCTTTTCATGCCTCTTCTGATTCTGGGAGACAAGCGGGGAGGGGAGCTTGTTGCAGTAGGAGAGGGAGACACCCGTGACTCTTCACCAACCTGACTCATCTCTGCCTCTTGGCCTCTCTCCTCCCACCCTCCTGCTTCAGCTTCTGCCGCTGATCCTGGACTGCTCTCTGCCACAGACTCTCCCAGCTCACTGAGCCCTGTTCCCTCCTCAGCTTCTGACACCTCCTCTTCCCAGTCTTCTCCCTCTGACCACTCATTGTTCTCCCACCACTCCTCCCCGGGATCTGAGCCTTTTTCCCTTGGTGGTTCTCCAGCTGGTTCCTCCTTCCATTCCTCTACGTCCAACCAGTCCATGACAGTAGTGCCTGAAAACATGGTTCTTATTTGGGGAGAAAAGAGCCCAGTCTGTGCCCAAACAAAGAGCACGAGAAGGACACCATTAGGCATGTCAGATTTTAGGAAGGGTCTGTAAAAAAATAAATAAACCTCGCTTCCCTGTGCAATTGCCCAGGAGAGAGAAAGTTGGCAGCTTCATCTGGCTGCTCTGATTGCAGGGAATCTGTTTCCTGACGGAATTCTTTCCACCTCTCGAAAGCCCACCTTGCCTGACAACTACCTGCCTACCCTCAGCAGATATAATTAGCATTGTTACATTTTCTGCAGCAGATGAGATGACTCAACTCCTTCTGAAGCAGAACCAAAAAAAGATAAAGGAAAAAAAGGGATGCTACTGGGAAAAGGGAGAATCAATTTGAGGTGTAGCCAGCAGGACCCACATGTATCATCTTTCATCATGGAGCATCTGCCTTCTGTTCATCATTAGCAGCATGAAGGTTACTGATCTTATTGGAGCTGTCACAATGGAGCTGGATGTTCTGATTCAGATTTCTTTCTCTATCTCTTTTTTAATCCTTCTTACCAATCTAGGCTGCATAGACATATGTTCTTGAATTAGGAGATAAATATAGGGATGGTGGTGGTGGGGTTTCTTGCAAATTGAACTCGGCCATACCTAAGAGAGTGGCATGAGGGGGGGACAGCTTAATCTGATATTTACTACACACCATTAAAGCAGCGCTAGCAGGACCCTTAGCTCACAGTTGTAGGACATACAGAATACATGAGTGCTGTTCTTTGTGTGAAGGGCTGTGGCTTAGCAGCAGAGGATGGCCAAGGTCTTTGGTTCAATCCTGGCATCGCCAGGTAGAACTGCGAGAGTACCTAGTGTGAAATTATTGAGAGCCGCTGCCAATCGATGCAGACAGTACAGTACTGATCTCCATGGACCCAATGGTCTGACTCTGTATAAGGCATCTTCCAATGTTCCTTTGTTTACTTAGAAGTCGCCTGTATTCAATGGAGCTTACTCTTTGATATGTGTATGCAGGATTGCAGCCTCACAGTGCAACTTTAACCATGTCTACTCTGAAGTAACTGCCATAGAGTCCTATAGGGCTTGCCCCAGGCAAATGGGTGTATAGTACTGTGCAGCAAATCTCCTGTTCTTTTATATTTATTTGAAATTGTTATCTCCCATCTGTGCTCGCTCAAGGCAGCTCAAAGCTCACACCATAAATTAGCAAGCTGAAAACATCAAAACGCTAAGACAACAGTAAAAAAACAAAACACTAGCAGCAGCAAAGATTGTTTAAAAAGAAAAAAAGCAGATGCACATAAAAACTAATATACCGTATTTTTCGCCCTATAGGACACACTTTTTCCCCTCCAAAAATGAAGGGGAAATGTGTGTGCATCCTATGGGGCGAATGCAGGCTTTCGCTGAAGCCTGGAGAGCGAGAGGGGTCGGTGCGCACCAACCCCTCTCGCTCTCCAGGCTTCAGGAAGCTATCCGCAAGCCTTGCAAGCCCGGCGGGAGTTCCCGCAGGCTCGCAAGGCTTGCAGGCAGCAGCCTGCAGCCCGAAGCATGGGGCGCACTCCGGAGGGCGCCCCGTGCTTCGCACAGGTGTCCGCAAGCCTTGCGAGCCTGGCGGGAGTTGCTGCCAGGCTCGCAAGGCTTGTGGATAGCAGCCTGTTCTGGGGGCTGGGGTCAGGGGAAGCTTGGGCTTCCCCCACCCCAGCCCTGCGGCTGGGGGGAAAAATATATTTTTTTTATTCATTCCCCCCACCCCAAAAAACGAGGTGCGTCCTATGGGCCGATGCGCCCTATAGGGCAAAAAATACGGTACCTTACAAACCAAAAGGAAGCTTTTACTAGCTTCTGGAAGCCATTTAAGGAGAGAGCAAAGCACACCTACTTGGGGAGAGAGGTCAGCAGCCTAGGAGCGGCCACAGAAAAGGACCTGTCACTGGTCCCGATGAAGTGTATTTCAGGGGGGTGCTGGGATACAAAAGAGGGCTTCTGAAGATGATCTCAGAAAAAGGGTAGAATTGTATGGGAGTTGAAGTCAGGCCTTCAGATATCCCGGTCCCAAAAGATATTCAGTTGCCTCTCAGGTGAAGCCCAAGACATTCTGCCACCCGAGGCCAAGGGCAAGGTGACCATCCACATGTACAGGGAAGCCAAAGAAACAGGCAGCTGAATTTTACTTCAATATTGGTGACGGGACAGATCCACCTGCTAGCTTGCAGGGAGAGGTCAGGGCAGCTCTCGGCATCTGCCACCTGAGACAATTGCCCCATTCTGCCTAAGGGTAGAGTGAGGTAGGGAACCCTCCAGATGTTATTAGACTGCAACTCCCAGCACGGCCAGTTGTCAGGGATGACAGGAATTGGGGTCCAGCAACATCTGTAGGACCTGCAGGTGATGCAGAGTAGCTCTTTGTTCCAATGCTGAACTCCACCTACTATTAGAAACTTTCCACCCCACTAAAACCTTTCCGGAACAGCAATTTGTGAAGATACGATCAAGTGAAATCTTCTGATTTATATAACTAGCCATATCTGATGTGAGTTTTGGTGTGTGTTTGACTGTATCATCCCACTCTGTTGATTCATCTGCTGACTCATTTTCGTTTATTAGTAGCACTGCAGTGCTAGGATGAGCTGTGAGTGAGGAGGTGGCATGGCTTGCACCTGGTGTCTTGATTCTGCGATTTTAAAAAAACCAGCCACCTCCCAACACAACATGGTGCACAGATTTTTGTAAAAATGAACATGGAATTATCTGAATGGCTCTGGAATGATTAAACAAAATGCCTGGCTTGAACATGAACAGCAAAAATAAAATGCAGAGGCAAGACAAGAAACAATAAAGACACCCCACACAATTGTAAATGAAATCCATTTGGCAAAAACAATTTTGGTTGTATTCAGTAAGTTGGTTATATTGCTCATTACCAGACTCATAGTTCCAAAGCTTTATTTTGAGCCTGGTTTTTGGTACACGGCTGATTACACAAAAGCTATCAAATCTCAAACGTTATCCAGCTATTCACTGCCCTTTTATCTGTGTTCAGTTTCAGACTATTTTGCTGATGTTCACTGATAAGGCGCTGCAGCATGAAACCTTATTGGTGATATGCTTTCAGTGTAATTAAAGTCAATATAAGGAAGATTTAGGTGTACGTTGCAGCTTAAATATTATACTGATAACCTCCATAACCATTTCCCCAAAACATACTGCTGTCACATCACAGATTAATTTATGTATATAAAATTGGCTTTGAGAGCCTGTGGTTGTACATGTTTACAGTTGTACATGTGATGATCAATCCTGACTTAAGTTAGTCACACTTGGGTCCTACTGAAGTTTGCAGATAGATTTCATTGGGAAAAGTGCAGCTAACTTCGGCTGGAGCAAAGCCAGTATATTTTCCATGGTGCCACTCTTGATTACTTTATAAACATATATATATTAATCTTATTGAAAGTATATCCTCCATTAAATGGTTATGGCTGAACTGCCTGATCCCTGGCCACAGTTTGGATGTTGGGAACTGCAACAACTCCAGTTCCATTGCCTTGGTGTTGTACTGTATTATGAATAAGTCAGTTCTGCTTCTTCATTGTCCTTATAGAAAGGGAAATATTCTCATTTTGCTAGCCCCCAGCTTCAACATCACAGCCTTCTTGGATATATCTTATAGCCTCAACAACATAGCCTTCTCAGATATAGGTAGGACTACCAATTTTTGCCCACCAGCACCCTGCACATTTAACAGTTTAATGGTAGATAAAAATTCAATGGGTGCATCTTTTCCGAGGGTAGAGATGCCACAATAGAAAAGAGATTTCTGTCTATTGTGCAAATATTGAATGCTTTGGGGGAAAAGAAGTTGCAAGCAGTTACATTTAACAGGCACAAATCTAGCACAAGCAGATTTGCTGTTCATGAAGCAGTATTAGAGTAACACCCCTCTAGGTAAATGCAAAACTAGATTTGTAAGGGTCAGATGCGGGCACAATTAATACCATATAATGATTAACACAGAGATGGTTGGTGTTCACTCTTCATGATTACAAAGCCTGGTCTCCTAAAGTGTTGGTTTGCAGCTACTAAGAAGGCGCTTTCTCGAGTTCCCACCAAACATGCATCAGAAGTTGTTGGGACAGAGAAAAGGACCTCTGCAGAATAATTCAATTTGTACTGCCCTGATCTCTCTGATGCCTCACCCTTCTCTCTCTCCCTCCTGGTAAGCATCAGTGATCCACTTTCTGGAGAACCAGCATTACAGCTGCCCGCTCCCCACAAGCTGCTGCTTCTCAACATCCAAGAAGGCTTGTATGGAAGAAGGCAGCCCTTCATGTTACAAGTTGCAGCCAGATGCTTTACCTTGCACTTCTTGTTCTTGCCGTACCAAACCATGGTTTGTTGTTATTTCTGAATCAGACCATTTTCCTGTGCTCCAGCAAGGAACTGCTTGTAAGCTTGGCCAAGAGCAGGACCTTCCAGCCTCCTTTTGCAAGGATTTCTGGCATTTGGAGCCCAAGGAGTCCCAACAAGTGGTGCCTACGCCTGGCATCAGGATGGAGTTGAGAAGAGGACTTTGGATATAATTCTTTCACCAAAGTCAACAGCAGCGATCTGCTGTAAAACCTGTTAAGGCAGGCGAGTTAAGATTGTGTAACTTTACAGCGTGGATGCGCCATGTTATTAAATTTATTACAGGACTACCGAAATAGAGTTCTAGTTTATCAACATGGCAGAAGAATTATCACCAGCTGCACATGAGCCTGTCATTGGCTGCAGGTTGATTTCCTGTGGAAAGAAGCTTGAAGCAAATAGAAAATGTATGTCTGGCCATCTGGAAGACAGAAAACCACTTCTGAAGTATTAACTGCTATGTATTAATGCCTCTACCCTTGTGGTCCTTTCCAACTCTACAATTTTTTGTTTCTCTTTAGAAATATTTCATTAGCTAATCCTCCCCCATTTGCTAATATTGCAGTATTATTATCTCATGGCTTGAGTATTTGCAGCTAATTACAGGTCACATTTCACCGTGTAAGTCACATCAGTAGCATGTAAACAGGTTTGGAAGGTAATGACCTAATTTAGATGATCCTATCTCGGTTTAACGAGCCAAGATACTGAATTGAATAAACTTGTACGTATGATCACAGACCCTTCTGCCTTTCCTGGGATGCTGCAGTTAAACCAGGGAGGAGTTAGCCATAGTTTCCCATTTTCAGGATTATCAGGTTTAAAACTAGCAAGGATCTAAATAACATCAGAATGAACATCTGGTTTGTTATGGAGCTGGAAACCATATTTTCTTGATTGAGATGAAGCTGTAGTTAATTGAAGACTTCCATATTGCATGATAGATAAGATGATGATCCACCAAAATAACCCTTGTGCTGATGGTTCCTGGCTGTTAGCGATGGAAAGTTGGACTGTGCTGGAGAGCCACAGAAGTAAAACAGGGAGGATTTAGAAAACTGCAGACATTGGGATGAAGATGGTTCACCTAAGAATTTGCAAAAGCAAAGACTTAACTTTGCCCACTCATCCAAGGCAGTAGTAATGCATTTAAATATTTATTCAATATTGCTTAAGTAGGATTTGGGAGATCTCAAGTACACAGTAAGGTTCTGAAGCTAGTTGCTTGGAGACATACTAGCAAGACTACTACAAGCCTATTGTCAATCAGAGTACATCAGGATCTTGAGGATTTTGTATATTCTCTTTTCAGTTGCCCAGTTCTCATATCAAATAAGAAACAAAATTCTTCCCCAGCTGCTGTCACGTAAGGAAATAGTGGCCAGACCTTCAAAAGATAGATTTTTGGGGGGTTAGCAAACAGATGCCAAGAATATTACTTTGCTCAGCAACTTATGCCTTAGCATTATCTAAATCTCGTAATGCTATTTTGAGTTGGCTTGCCTCTTGTCCATTGTAAAACACTTGCAAGATAACAGGTTCCGTTATTAATTGTTTAATGTATTGTATTTTTGCATTCCTGCTATGGCCTTTGGCAAGTATGGAAATAAAACTGAACTGTTGTAGATGAGGCATTTCCTTTAAGAGAGTTTAGGTGTGCAAAGTTAGATCAGAAGTCCAGGCATACATACATACCTAATTTTATTTGTATGCAACCTTTCCATAGTTCAAGCTTGCTTACAACATGAAAAAACGTACATCATTACAAGCATAACAAAAGTACTAATAAGCAATAAATGAAACCTCAAAAAGTTCACAACCAAATTGAACAATTTCCACATAAATCATAATAAGATTAAAATAAAGGTATCAAAAAAATAATATCAATAACAGCACCCCTCCCCCAAACCTCTAAACAATTCCTCAACCCAAGAGTCTGTTCAGCAGTCTCAGCTTCTGCACCTGGAGTCAGACAGGGCCCCACCCTCCTAAGCCAGATGGGAAAAGCCTGCAAGGCTGGGAGCAGGTCTTCTAGGACTTACCGCCAAGATTACATGAGAGAGGGGCTGAGAAGATGAAGAGGCGAATGGAGACTCAGCATAACAGCAGGTTCAGCAGTACTTGTGTTCTGGCACCCTGAAAATTATTGAAAACTTCCCGAGGAAAGTGAAAGATCTCAGGTGGACCTCGTTGGGAAAGGCCTGTCAGTCCATAAATACAATGTGCAAGAACCTGGTAGCTTACATTGGAGCAGGAACGTAGACAGAGTCTAGAAGAATTTGGCGGTTCAGGGAGCAGAGCCCTGCCTAAAAGCTGTGTATCTTCCTGCTGGCAGAGATGATGGACCTGTGGCCCTCCTGATGTTGTTGAACTCCAGTTCCCATCAGCCCCAGTCAGCATGGCCAATGGCCAGGAAGGAGGGGAGTTGAAGTCCAATAATATCTGGTTGGCCACAGGTTTCTCACCCCCTGCCAATCCCTGTAAATATAACACACACACACACACACACACACACACCACACACCACACACACACACACACACAGTTGCCAGACCATCGTTCTTAATGCTTGCCAGTTGGCAGACCTATGTATGAAACAGTTATACTGAACTGAGCTATTGGTCTACTTAGCCCTACGTGTTGGCTGCTCTTTCATGACACAGCTCTAAGGTTTCCAGCCGTGGAGATTTCCCAGTCACGTTGTTTCTTAACTAGAGAGGCCAGGGGTTGGGCTTCAACGTTCTGCATACAGAGTGTGTGTGCTGTGCTGGTGGGAATGAAACTATTCGCGTTTTCTTCCCTCTCCCCTTCCCTGGTAGGAGACCAAGTCACCTCTCACTGCAAGAAAGAAAGAACTGGGTCAGAGCTGCAGGTATAGGGCAGAAGCAGGGAGCATCCCCTTGCTGTCTGCCAGGGACAAGGACTCTCCTTGCTCCCAGTACTTGGTTGGTTGGCTTAGCTGGGGCCACCCTTGCAGCTCTCCATCATCAGATCTCCTTTTTCTTCCTCATCCTGGAGAAGACCCAGAGAACATGGACTCCCGTTCTGCTAGTGGTTTGCTGTCAATTCACTTTGTTCTCCTGCCTAACCACATTTCTTTTTCTCCCCCTTGTTTGTTTGTGTTTCAGAATGTATTAATTGTGGAGGTAAGTTCATCTATTTGGACTGGCTAAAATGGGGGGGTGGTCCTTTTGGGTACAGTACGTCTTGTACCACTTAATGTATGTAGGTGCAGATATACAAAGAATCCCATGAAGTCAACAAAAACCTTGCTAGTGCTTTTCGAAAGCCGTTTAGCTAAAGGCTGTGACAACTTTTTTATTTTTATTTTTTTGGACTATGAAAAAGACCCAAAAGAGGCTAATTCCCCCCCTCCTCCCCCCAGAAATTAAAATAATAAAATGGTGTTGATGTTGCAGAACTTTTCAGCTATTAGCTAACCAGGTCAGTTTCAAGGCTCTTGTGTTAATAATATACGAAGCCCTGAAAAACTTGGTTCCAGGATGCCTTAAGGCTTATATCCCAGCTTGAGCACTGAGATCATTCGGAAGACTTTAAGTTGTCCTCCATCTTACAAAGGCTTAGCTGGTTTAAACTTTCTTCCTTCTTACTACACTGTCAGCTTCCTGTGAAAATTATTTTAATGGTGTTTTATTATACTTGCACATATTGTTGTGTACCACCTTGATATTTTATATGAGTAAACAGCATATAAATATTTTTATAAATAAATAAATGCCCTAACTCCACACAAACACACACACCAGACTCCTTTTACCTTTCGTGCTCCTGTGGTGCAATGGGTCTGTGCATCTGGCTGTTAACCAGAAGGATGGTGGTTCGAGCCCACTCAGGGGCTGTGGGCAGGATTCCTTCATTTGCAGGGGGTTAGACTAGATGACTCTCAGGGGTCCCTTCCAACTCTACAGCTCCATGCTTCTATGCTTTCCAAAGGATATCATTGGAACTGGAAGAACGATGAGAGCTCTGCTCAGCAAAATTGAAAAATGCAAGCCCAAGATGGTCAAGGTGGCAAGGTAAGTGTAGTATTTGGGAGGGACCACATCTCAATGGGTGGAGCAGCCTTCGATAGTGCGATGCCCTCCAGATGTTTTGGACTACTAGTCCCATCAGCCACAGCCAGCACAGCCAGTGGTCGGGAATGATGGGAATGGTAGTCCCAACAGCATGTAGAGGCTACTGTGCAGGCCACTGCTCAGAAGCTTGTCTCTTTATCTATGGGAGGTTGGCAGAGGCAGCTGACTCAGCTGCTAAGGGAAAGAGAAAGGAAATCCTTTTGGGTTTGCCCTTGATGAGTCTTCAGACATCTCCGATGGAGGGGAAGTGCACTCATTTACTCTTCTGCTGAAGTTGGGGTGAGGTGGGGAGTTTGCCAAGCTAAACAGAGCTCACCAGCCATGCATGGTTACCCATCAGAGGCTCAATGTATCTCTTGTTTTTGCTACCTGTCTTTAGAGTGTCAAAACAGGGAATGGGGTTGGTTCTCGAGCAAAGACCATAATCAAAATAGTGGATAATATTGAGCTTGATGGACAATTATCTGACCTGGGAGGCCATAATATATGGCTGTTGGGCTGTGGTTCAGCTTAATGTTAGGACATGGTACCCTCCAGATGTTGTTAGACTACAACTCCCATCATCCTTGTCCATTGGCCAAGGCTGACTAAGGCTGTTGGGAGTTGGTGTCCAACAACATTTTAGAGGGGCACCAGGCTTAGCGGGTTGCAAGTTGTACAGGCTTTAAGGAAATGAGAGACGGGGACAGAAGAATACATCCAACCAAGCCAAAATGTTTAGGAGTTATGTGAACAAACCCAGCTTTTTAAAATGTTTACAATAAAAAACCCACACATTTTTGTTATTTATTTAATAATAGTTTGCTGGTGAAAAGAACATCTCAGCCTAATGGATACAGACCGGACTGTAAGTGCTCTCCTGTGGATTTTCTTTGCTTCCTGATTGTGAAGTAGCTAAAATGTTCCATTGTTCCTGTTTTCATTAAATAGGCAAGACGTAACACACCCGGTCCTTGGGGTGTTGTTCAAAAGTGATGCTAGGAATAGCGTCTAAACAATGGAAGTGCCACCTTGATCAGAACTATCAATTGGGGGGGGGGGACAGCTTCCCCTCCACTGTCCCTATTTCATTATAGACATGTATGAGAGACGACGTGGGAAATGACCACCTTTTAAAATCGATTTCAGAGTTGTGCCACTGTCAAGAATCACAAGCTTGACCTTGCAACTCTGCATATAGGCTGAGAAAGAAACCTTCACAACACTTCTGTTTCCAAGAGTGTTTGGAGTTACCGTACTTTTCGCTCTATAAGACGCACCAGACCATAAGATGCACCTAGTTTTTGGAAAGGAAAACAGGGGGGGGGAATTCTGAATCCCAGAAGCCAGAATAGCAAGAGGGATCGCTGCGCAGCGAAAGCAGCGATCCCTCTTGCTGTTCTGGCTTCTGGGTTAGCTGCGCAGCCTGCATTCGCTCCATAAGACGCACACACATTTCCCCTTACTTTTTAGGAGGGAAAAGGTGAGTCTTATAGAACAAAAAATACGGTAAATTGTGGCAGTTTAACACCAGCTTCAGATAAGTTTAAAAGCTGCCCAGCGGGTGTTCCTTGCAACACCCTGCATTTTATTCTGAGATCTGAGATCTTATAATGAAGGACAGTATATAAATCTAATTTTTAAAAAATGCCCTTAGCATGTCCGTTGGCCAAGATACAACACACTGTGGCTTCAAAGTCCTACGTTGTCCAGCTGTATCCCAGTTGCAGACAACTGCAGATTGTTCCTTGAAGCTGTCAGAAAAATAATTTGGGAGTTAACTTCCCTGGGGACACATCTCTGTTTGGGTAAGAGCTGTAGTTAGCAAGCTCTATATTTCTTTGCCCCCTCAATATTAGCTAACAGGATTCCTTTTAGACAGAATTGTGGTCCTTTATATAGCCTAATTGGGTACATCTAGACATCTCTGCTTCAGATTCAGTAAAGTGTTCCCATCTCAGAGCCCCAGACTCACAGTCACTGGGATTTGGCTCTTGTATACAATTTCCAGGTCAGTGAACTATTACATAAAGGAAGTGTCAGGATTTGTATTTTTAACAATACAGACATTTTGCCCTCTCTCTCTTCCAGATTATGGATTTGAAATTCCAAATTTATTTGTGGTGGGCTATGCTTTAGACTACAATGAGTACTTCAGAGATCTAAATGTAAGTGTCTCCCACTCTTTGCCTCCTGAAAAAAACAAACACTTTTATAAACTATGACTTTCAAACCCAGCCAATCTAGAACTGGGTTTCCTCTTCTGTGGCTAACAGTAAAATTTGTACCCTACTTCTGCAGCGCAAGGTGTTTTTAAATCCTTATCCTGCCTGCCTTCATGTACAATAGTTTGCTTCACGAATAATGCTAAACCATAGTTTAGCTGCGGGAAGCCTTGGGCTCACCCTGTCCTCTTCACGCAGCTCTGAGGAGAATGGAAATATCCATTACATAAGATAAACACCTTTTCCAGCACTCATACTTGCAGCGTTATTTCTGTCAGTGGGAGAATGTGATTTATTTCTGTCACTCGACACAGCACACTGGAGCAACCAGAGTGCAGAATGTGGCTCCTCCATAAACGCTGTTGGTTGACTTTGTGGGTTGTGATGTTAAAACTTTTCGTTTCAGCACATATGTGTTATCAATAACCATGGCAAAGCCAAATACAGAGTCTAAGGAATAACCGGCTGGCCTGAACTGGAAAACTGACAGTCCCCTTGAAGCATCTCCTGAAGACATCCGTCCCATTCAGCCTGGACTAAAAAGTGGCCCCTTCTTTCTAGAGGGGGTGGGAAGACTTTGCCACCCTCATCTCCTTTGTAGCAGAACTTGGACAAGGCAAAGGCCGAGAAGTCATGATCTTTTTATATATACATATAATTTAGTGTTATAAGCTAGCAACTAATTAGTTAATTCATTATAATTAGTTATGACTATAATTAGTTACTATGAGATAGTAAGTGAGATGGCATTTATTTGTTGGCTTGCTTATCCCTTACCTTGCTCCAATCTTCTTTGTGAACATAGTGAGGGCAGCTGCGCTATTCACAAAGCCATTCTGCAAGGATCCGTAGCTTTGTGCCTCCCAGTGCTGCATCTTGTTGCTTCCAGTTCTCTCCAGTAACCTATCTGTGCCTTCTTCTGAGCCCTTCTTTTAAAGCTTTCTTGAAGAAGCTCAGTGTACATCAGAGGTGGGGAACTGCAGGCCCTGGGACCAAGCGTAGCCCCAGACACCTTTGTCGGCTTCTTGGGGCTTTCTGCAAGCCACACCCTCTTTCCACAGCTCACCCCCCTCACTAGCTCTTAGAATCATAGAATTATAGAGTTGGAAGGTACCCCGAGGGTCATCTAGTCCAACCCCATGCAACACAGGAATCTCAACACGCGGTCTCCCATCCAGTTTGGAACCATGCCTGACCCTGCTTAGCTTTGCAAATGTATTAGCAGTTCTTTGCACCCAAGTGTTTTCGCCTGCCTGGAATGTGCCCTTGAACTCTGATAATGCATTCATTTTTGCCTGGATGGAAAACAAGGGGGGAGTGTGAGTATGCATAAAGAACTAGTCTGCTCTACAGAAGTAAAATGCACATTTGTTGCTCCGTTCAGTTCGGCTTCTGGCTCCACCCATCACAAGCATGTGGACCTTGAAAGGTTCCCCCAAAAGGGAATAAGGCCCCTAGTAGGCTGGAAAATGTTCCCCATTATCCTCACAAGAACCTTGTGAAGTAGCTAAGGCTCAGGGAGAATGTACTGGCCTCAGACTCACCCAGCGAACTTCGAGGCTGAGTGGGGATTTGAACCCTGGTCTCCTAGGTCTTGGGGCAACACTCTAACCACTATGCCACACTGGCTTTCAGGAGGCTTACAGTGGCATGCAAAAGTGCAGACTATATAATAATTGTGCTCTAAATTAATCCGTCTGTTCATCATGGCCACACACAGTTGCCCTGAGCAAACCTATAAAAGATAGCTTGGCTTTTTTCCTGTATCTTGAGTTTTGTTGTCAGTAAGGTTCTATTTTGCGAGATAACAAGATTCTTGAATCATACATCACATTCAAGAAACATCAAATACAGTGGTACCTCGGGTTAAGTACTTACCGTAATTTGTTCCAGAGGTCCATTCTTAACCTGAAACTGTTCTTAACCTGAAGCACCACTTTAGCTAATGGGGCCTCCTGCTGCTGCCGCGCTGCTGGAGCACAATTTCTGTTCTCATCCTGAAGCAAAGTTCTTAACCTGAGGTAATACTTCTGGGTTAGCGGAGTCTGTAACCTGAAGCGTATGTAACCTGAAGCATATGTAACCCGAGGTACCACTGTATACATTATGTTAATGGTGTGCTGGTTCCCCCAGGGGTACACATTGATTGATCCCTTATCAGTTGACATCTCCAAAGCTGGTGCTGCCCGTGGAGCAGGAACTAGTGTAAATGGTTCTCCTCTACTCCCATTAATCCTCACAGTGACCCTGTGAGGTAGACTAGGCTGAACAATATAGACTGCCCCAAGTCACCCAGTGACTAGGACTAGGGTGATATCTGGTTTTCAACATCATGATATATCGCCAGCAAAACATCGCAATATATCGATATGTCACAATATCCGAAATAAGGAATGAGTTGTGTAGAGTCACTCATATGTGATTCATTGTTCTAGGGCTACAGTCCTAAGCACAACTTGCTAGGGAGTAAATTTCATTGCGCATGGAAGGACTTATTTTTTTGAGTAAGCATGCTTTAAGCCATTTGTATTTCCTAGGAATATGTTTCCTAGGAAGGTAACTGGTTTTAATTCATATCTAGTCCCACACTGCAGAGGCATGTGAGTATGTGAATCTATAAAGTCCCCAGTGGGTCGGTTTCAGTAAATGTATTTATGGGTGTGTTTCTGATGAGCCTTTGTTACCCATTCATCCAAAATCATATGGAGCTCCAGTATAATAACATTGAATCTTAATGAATCTTTGTGAGACACTTTTGATTTGACCTTTCAAGGGGAGATGATGGTGTGTCATGAATGCATGGATGTACTCAACTGTGTTTAATACACTGAATTTTAATTGGAACCAAACAATAGCAGCCAAGCTTGGGTTCCCAAACGGCATCCTTTGTGTACAACATAGGAAAGTCATAGATGAGACAAAAAACCAAGACCCTCTATGAGTGCACATTTCCATAACCGAAACTAATCATGTACAAAGGGTTGCTTAGATGGCATATATTCTTTTTCAAATGTTTTTTCTCTCTCTTAATGATCCTGTTTTTTTCACAAGCAATTAACCTATCTATGAATATGAATATGGGGGTGTTGATACAGGGGTGGGGAAACAGTCTTTTCTGAAGATAGGAAACATTTCATGTAGCAAAGCTCAAATCCATATTAAAAGCATCTTCAGCTTTCCGGGCTTTTGAGGTTTCCCGTTTCCTTTGCCATCATCTGCAAAATATTTTTTTTCTCATTTACCTGTTGCACTCATTGGAAGAAGGCCATTATGTGCTATATACAAACTGCTCTCAATAACTTCCTAAAGGAAGCCAGTGCAAAAATATAAAAATCGAATGCAAGCAGCTTTGTTCAGAACAGCATGGGGCCTATTGTTGTTAGACTGCAGTTTCCTTTACACTAATAAACAGTAAGGGCGCTTTGCTATATTAGAGATTGCTTTCGACTTCCCATCGCCTCTTCTTCAGCACAGATTTGCACACCCCACAGAAGCCTTTACAATGTACACAAGTGCTTTGGGGGAAACCAATGTAAACATTTCCTGTGTACCTCTGCTGTGGCCTGTACATTTTTCCTAGCTGAATAAAATGAACTGAAGTAACTACGGGATTTCCACCATTGTGTAATTAATTGCTCTCAGTGCCCCATGTTTATGCATATACAGATTGGGTGGGGGGAGGTTGAATATAGATTTTTCTGCACGTTTCCTTTGTGAGAGAAAACAATTTCCACTCAGCTATCTGTCTAAGACAGGCATCCCCAAATTCGGCCCTCCAGCTGTTTTGGGACTACAACTCCCATCATCCCTACCTAACAGGACCAGTGGTCAGGGATGATGGGAATTGTAGTCCCAAAACAACTGGAGGGCCGGGTTTGGGGATGCCTGGTCTAAGGGAGCAATCCTAAACTCTCTGGAAGGGTGGCATTGGGTTCATTGGATCCTACAGGTCTCCCTCACATAGGAGGAGCATGTAAGTTCAGGCCAATGGTCCAGCGAGTCCAGCTTCCTGCTCTCACAGATACCCAGATGCCTATGGGAAACCTGCAAGCAGGACATGAGCACAAAAGCCCTCTCCCCTCTTGGGCTTCCTGCAACTGGTATTCAAGAAGCATTCCTGCCTCCAACTGTGGAGGCAGAGGATAACCATCATAGCTAGTAAGCATGGATAGCCACCTCCTCCATGAATGAGCAGAGGGAGATCTCTGTGCAAAGGAGGAATGTCAGGAATGCCATGGTGTGGTGGCAGCAAGCTCCACTGCTGTTCTGCAGGTAGAAACACGGCCCATGATGGAACCTGAAATGGTGTCTTCCCAGGGCACGTTGGGGAAGGCGATGACTCACTGAAATCTACGCATCCTTGTTCCCCAGACCAACTGCAAGAGCTACACCAGCCCTGGAGCTGACATAGTTCCGCCCCCCCTGTTGCAGTTAGTGGGAGGGACATACAGTGGTACCTCGGGTTAAGTACTTAATTTGTTCTGGAGGTCTGTTCTTAACCTGAAGCACCACTTTAGCTAATGGGGCCTCCTGCTGCCGCTGCGCCGCCATCGTGCAATTTCTGTTCTCATCCTGAAGCAAAGTTCTTAACCCGAGGTAATATTTCTGGGTTAGCGGAGTCTGTAACCTGAAGCGCATGTAACCTGAAGTGTATGTAACCTGAGGTACCACTGTACTGTATTTTTGAAAACCTGACTGCAGCGGGAAAAAGAAGAAATGCTTGAGCAGTACATGGGGAAAGGATCTAGGAGTCTTGGTTGACCACAAACTTGACATGAGCCAACAGTGTGACGTGGCAGCTAAAAAAGCCAATGCAATTCTGGGCTGCATCAATAGGAGTATAGCATCTAGATCAAGGGAAGTAATAGTGCCACTATATTCTGCTCTGGTCAGACCTCACCTGGAGTACTGTGTCCAGTTCTGGGCACCACATTTCAAGAAGGACACTGACAAACTGGAACGTGTCCAGAGGAGGGCAACCAAAATGGTCAAAGGCCTGGAAACGATGCCTTATGAGGAACGGCTAAGGGAGCTGGGCATGTTTAGCCTGGAGAAGAGGAGGTTAAGGGGTGATATGATAGCCATGTTCAAATATATAAAAGGATGTCACATAGAGGAGGGAGAAAGGTTGTTTTCTGCTGCTCCAGAGAAGCGGACACGGAGCAATGGATCCAAACTACAAGAAAGAAGATTCCACCTAAACATTAGGAAGAACTTCCTGACAGTAAGAGCTGTTTGACAGTGGAATTTGCTGCCAAGGAGTGTGGTGGAGTCTCCTACTTTGGAGGTCTTTAAGCAGAGGCTTGACAACCATATGTCAGGAGTGCTTTGATGGTGTTTCGTGCTTGGCAGGGGTTGGACTCGATGGCCCTTGTGGTCTCTTCCAACTCTATGATTCTATGATTCTACTCGCCTCACAAGGTGGTAGTTTCTCCACCATGCAGAAACTCTCAGGCTTTAAAAATAATTCAAATTTATTTTAACACAAAATTAAAAACATTTGCATTACTGGTTCTTAAAAGCCTGAGAAAAGTGATGTTTTTGCTTGGCAGCTAAATAATAGCAATGAGGGTACCAGGCAAGCCTCCTTAGGAAGGACATATCAAAAGCAAGGCGCTAACGCTGAAAAGTTTCTCTTGTTATCACCCGACCCCAGGCATCCTGAGAAAGACCACAGGGTGGTGATCTCAGTGGTGACCTAAGAGGTGACCTAAGAGGTATTTAAAAACCGTGTGGGGTTTTAGGGGTGATGACCCAGCTCTGACACAGACTCTGGGCCGAGCAACTGGATTAATGGTACAGATAATACTGATTCAGGAATCTATCTTTCCTTTGTTTGTATATATATATTTATTTTCATCTTGCATTTTAGTCTGATGTACTGCATGCAGTTATTTTAATGGTTGTTTTAGAAAATATGGGGGGGGGGGATAAAGTGAAGTGGGGGAAATCACAACTGTTTATACATTTTATTCCTAGTCCCCGTGATCTCTTTGAGTCACTTGTATCCAGTGACCTACCAAATGCTGTCATCATCAGAGCCAAGTGATCTTTTTCAATCATGGTTGCATCTCTTGACTCATGAACTAGTCGGAGGGTGTTTATTCTTCCAATCAATTTAACAACATCTGGCAGATTATATAAGGCGAGAGGATGTTCTTTATAAACCGTCATGGACAACATGTTTCTCTGTTTTTTTGCAGCCATCCAGTTTTCTCTGATTTCCCTCTCTTGCTCTCTAATAGCTGACATCCTTCCACACCCTGCCCCCAAAGATAAAAGCAGGATTGTTGCATCTACGAAAGTGACATCAGCATTTTGGAGTGCTCCCTTTCGACAATTAATTCAACTCATTCATCCTTCAGTTGGCTGGATCCCAAAGCTATCTGGGAGAAAATGACTGAGGATGACAAAACAAACACTATCCAAAACAGCTATATCTATAACTCATTTAAGGGCTATATTTTTAATGGGAAGCTTCAATCTACAAAGCAGTCCAGATCTATTGTTGTATGTTGTGTCCCAAGTATCCTTTCCCCATGATTCTGCCTTGCAATTCTGATAAAAAAAATACTTTGATTGGTGTCTTTCATAAACGATGATAACATGCTCCTCAACATATAGGGCTTGCATGCAAATCATGCACATGATGGAATCTTCTGGGGTGAAGGGTGCTCTAAAAAGAGAAATAGTAAATAAATAAATAACTGCAAACACAATAGGATACATGCAGCTTTCGCAATAAGAACATATAGGCACCACAAGTCTTGCATAAATACACACTGGTGACTCTTGTCCACAATGCTGAGAGATGCGCAACACAGCGTGTGCATGCATGTTGCCAACCCAGACAGCATGTATGATGAAAACATGCATGGCAAAAGCAATTAAGTTGTACTCCTCTCCATGCCATCAACGCTGCCTAACATCGGCATTTGGCCAGCACAGCCTGCTGTCAGTGCCACTGTTATCACTACATTGGCACGGTGTAAAGTTTCTGTTCCTGTGCCTTTTGCCTGCATCCCCATCGCAGCCAGGAACTGTAACTCAACCACAGGATTGCTCTGCTAGTGAACCTTATTCATGGGTCTGCTGCAGCTCAGAAGGCAGAGTAGGGAACTCCATGATGGCAGGTGCCCCACAGAAGGAAGAACATGAATGAGAAACTTGGCAAATGGAAGCACTTCCCTTTGGCTATGCTGTTTCCTTTCCTGATTCCGCCTCCTCCTCCTCGGCTGTTGCATCCTAGTGTGGGGGTGTTTGCAGCCGAAGGAAAGTAACGCCAGTTGGAGTCTTGGAAGGAGCCTCCCCACCCTGACGCACAAATGCTCCTGTACTAGTTCCCACTGTGCAAATAACAGGGCAGAAGAGCACATATGGCATGTGTGAAGAAGATCAAACTCTGAATTCAAGCCACTGCTGTTATTAGAGCACCGCAAGGTACTCTGGGGAAATTGCATCGTTTTCCTTTGGTGTGCAAACGGTAGCATGCAATTTATTAATTATTATTATTACCATCGTTATTATCAACAAGAGCAGTAGCAGAAATTACTATAGCCAGCATTAATAATAGTAGCAGTAATAATAATAATAATAATAATAAGGCTTTAAAATGGGATTAGACCAATCCATGGAGATGACTACCAATGGCTGCGAGTCATGATGGCTATATGTTGCATCCAGTGTCAGAGCAAGGATGCCTCTGGATGCCGGTTGTGGGGCTCATGAATGGGAGAGTGCTGTTGCACTCCTACCCTGCCTGTGAGCTTCTGATAGGCATCTAGTTGGCATCTGTCAGAGCAGAATGCTTGATAGGCCTTTGCTCTGATTGATGAGGGCTTCCTAGGTTCTTCTCTTCCCCCAAGGGCTCTAGCATAAAAGCAACCTCAGTGACCTTGGACCCGTCAGTATCTAACTATCTAACCCAGAGTTGTTAAAAGAATAAAAAAGGGGCAATCATTTAGGAGGAGGAGATTGGTCTAAGAGGAGGATGCCTTGGAGTCTGATGAGCGAACAACCCTTACTGGTAACGGCAGCATAGGAGGGGGATAAACTGGAGCAGGGCTGGTGGCTGTTAGTCCTTCCCTGACATCTGCACCACACACTTAAAAGCACACAACTTCCCCCCAAAGAATCCAGTGAACATAGAAAGCTGCCTTATATTGAGTCAGGTAATTGGTTCATCCAGCACAGTACTGTCTGCACTAGGCTTTCTCAACCTGTAGGTCCCCAGATGTTGTTGAACTACAACTCCCATCACCCCTAGCTAGCAAGGCCAGAGCTCAGGGATGATGGAAGTTGTAGCCCAACAACATCTGGGGACCCACAGGTTGAGAACCGCTGGTCTACACCGATAGGCCAAGGATGTCCAGGATTCCAGACGGGGTTCTCTCCCTGCCCTCCTTGGAGATGCCAGGATTGAAAATTGGAACCTTCTGCACGCCAAGCAGATGCTTTGCCACTGAGCTACAGCCTTTCCCTGGACTCTGTGGGAACTGTAGTTTGTTAAGGGTGCTGGTAGTATTAGCTTTGTGAGCTGGGGGGGGGGGACATTCCCAGGTAGTCACCATGTGCTTTAAATGTGCATTGGGTGTGCTTTCGAATGTGTGGTGTGGATCCAGCCTTACACAGTTATCAGCTCTCTTACCTACTTTACAGACTGACAGAAGCAGAGAAAGCAGATGGAAATTTAATTTTCATTATTTTAAAAGAGGCTTCTGGTTTGTGTCCAGCTTGATCAGAGTGGAAAGGCTTGCTGGCATGCTGAGCGCAAAGCAAGGAACTCTTTGTACCCACCAGCGTGCCCAAACGCTTTGTTCCCAAAGCTGAGACAACAGATCTGCTATGAAATAGAGCCTTCAGTTGGAAAGCCTTCCTTGGCTATTGGACACGCAGATGAGCAACGCTACCAGCATCAAGCACATGTCTTGATCCAGTAGCCCAGTGCGTTCTTGACATGAGAGGGAATGGCTGCTTGACCTAACTTGGGCTTGACTTGGGACATCCAAGCACAGAATATTAGCCCAGTCCTAATATAGCGGACACCTGGCTCCACATCCAAAAAGGAGACGAGCCAAAGTCTCAAATTGGTGGGTGTTTACTTCTATTTGTGTAAACGGAACCAGAACGTGTTTCCTGCACAGAAAGGGAGAAGGAAGTCTGGGTATATTCGTGGAGCTGCCGCCGCAAAATAGCCCAAGCTGTCTCTCTCCAGAGAGATGCAGAAATATTAAATGAGTTCACTCTCTGGCACTGCCTAGACTCCCATGGCGGCTCTCCAACCTTGTCCTGAGGCAAGGTGAAGTCACTCTTTCTGGCAGGGAGTTTTATGGCCAGAAAACTGCGGGCAAAGTTTGTCCCAAAGATGTTGCCTTGTGACCATAGCTCAGTATTACGCAGGATGTCCCAGGTTCAAAACCTGATCTCTCCAGGTAGGGCCAGGACTGTCCCCTGCCTGAAACCCTGGAAAGCTGCTGCCAGTCAGTGAAAACTATACTGAGATATCTGGGACAATGGTCTGACTCAGAATAAGGCAGCTGCCTATGGACCTCTCCCCAGTGGTGGATGTCAGGTGTGCGTGCAGGAGCCAGGCCCTGTGACCAATAGGATTTTGCAAGACTGGGGCCTTCCTAAGTTTGTTCTGAAGAGGCAAGGCGCGGCCTCACAGGTGAGGCCAATTGGTAACTCACAGCACCTGGTGGCAAGAGCTGAGAAGGGATATAAGGTCAGCATTTCCCTTTGGCTCTTTGCCACAGCAACACGCTTCCTGCCTTGCTGTGTTTGGCTTCTTGCTTCCTGATCCTTGAACCTCGGCTTCTTGACTCCTTGCTTCCTGACCCTCGGACCCTTGGCTTCTTGACTCCCAGCTCTCTGACCCTTGGACTCTTGGCTTCCTGACTCCTGGACCCCTGTTCCTGCTCCCACCCCGCCATCTTGCCCCCAGTCCTGATGTCCCCTGCCGGAACTTCAATCACCCGTGAACCAGACCATGGCAGTGGGGGTGGCAGCAGCAGTGTCAGAGAGAAGGGTTTCCTAGCAAATGCATTCTTTCCAGATAGGAGAACAAGCAGACCTAGGAGAACTATAGTGTGGGATGTCCACAGATGCACTTTCAACTTCAGGGCCACTACTGCAAGGATTCTGTTTCTTTGTTGATTTAAAGCTGCAAGAGCATATGCTAATCATCACTTAAAAGGCACTGATTGCAAATATGTCTCCAAACAGTGTTGGTCTGGAGCAGCTTTTTCTTGGTGACAATTGCCATATTGGGCAAATGAAAGCCGCTCTGGAAAAGGAGCCACTCTAGGATCCTTGCGAAGTGCCATCTGCAAGGTACTCTCTCTAAACCTTGCAAGCTGTTACCAGAGAAATTGGCAGCCAACGAGGCCGGCATGCCACATGAGTAGGCAAGAGGGTAAAGGCAGCTGAATTAAGGCCTCTCTTTGAGCACAAACAACTATATTAGTCTGCTTGGTATTTATACGCTATCTTTCATCCAAATTGATTTCATGGTGGTTTACAACAAGATCAAAGAACAAGCACAAAGTAAAAATGGAACACGCTAGGGGTCCTGCTTACCAAACACAATGTGTTCCCTGGAAATTGTTCGTCAGGCAAGCGTTCACATAAAGAGTCTAGGATTTTCATTTATTTCTATGGGGGCATTTTCAATCCGGGATTTTTCTGATTTATCGCCCCACTTTTTCAATGGTTTCTTCCTGGAACAGTGACAGGCAACTAGCCAAGGAGAGACAAAGGAAAAACCTGATTTGTCTGATGTCTCCTGCTCTGTGATTTGTCCAATCTCTCCTGCCCTCTGATTCTTCTGATCTTGCTTCCTCCCTCCTTGCCTGGTTTCTGCCCCCAAATGGCTGCCACCAACCTGCGAAGCACAAACAAACAAGAATTAAGGAGGTGAGTGAAATGCAGGCTGTTCAGATATCTGTAGAATGTATAGTGAGGTTTGGGCATAATTCTTTGTTTGGATAAGTGAATTTTCACATAACAAGCAGGTATATATCAGGACCTGCATGTACTCGCCAATTATGAACCCCTATATTCTGATGTAGCTTCACAGCACCACCTGAAATGTCTAGGATTTCACACCTCCTATAGTGAACTCTAAATACACAAGGCAGCTTCTACTCAGCCCTTGGGAAGCTCTCTATTTTGTATCTCAGGTTCCACAGTAACATGATGACTCTATAATCAACTTTTGAGAAATGCAGGGACTCTTGGGTCTTCATGCAACTATCCCCCACTTTATGTGTCATGATCACATAATAAACATTTTCCCTTCTGCAGGTAGAAATTAACTATTTTATGAATGTAGCATTCCAGGTTAGATTGGAAAAACCCATGCCCATGCAAAATAGCGAGGAAGCACTGATAATGCACCTGGTCCAAGGCACAGCCTAGGCTGTGGATCCATTCTTCCTCTACTTCAGGAAGGAGGGGGGAAAGTTCATGGCCACAGCTGCCCATAATCTACCATCTAAGAGTCCACCAGGTTGATAGAAAACCAGCCAATTCAGGGAAAGGCAACCTGATATTGTTGGTTTCCAACTCCCATCATCCTGACCAGTGGTCACTGGTGCCCCATCCCTGGTCTAATCCTTTTTGAAGAAAGGTGGTACATATGGCAAATTAGAGGTTGGAACGAGTATATACAGTACTGTGAGTTCCCTTTAACACACACTGCTTTCTCTGATTTTCAATAAAGAGATAGGACATTAAAAAGTTATCCCAGAAAATGCACCCTCCCCCTCCCCCTTTCATATTATGTGGGTGCTCCACATGTGAAAATTGTGGAAAGTGTAAACTGGGAACTGTTGGGATACTTCTGTCTAGAAGGGAAAATAAACCAAATGTGGATTGAAGAAATGAAAAGAGTTTCACAATAGTGAAAGGATGGTCTCTAAACCCAGAGATTGGCTGGGGGATTATGAAGGCATCTGGGGGCAATTTATAGAAGATTATGTACATGACACATAGTGGCAGAGTGACAGGGGAATGGAAGGCGAGGGAAATAACCCATGGTGCTTTCACAATCCCTGGCTGAGCCCCTTCTGTCCTCTGTGCTCTCACATGCTTCAGATCCATTCTACTACCATCCCTTCCCGAATAGAATCAACCTTGGCATTTCCACCTCTGATCAGTCTACAGCTGATGGCCAGCAAAGAACGTCTGTTACGGAGCCTGAGAGGATAATGAAAGCTCTGCCTCAGATGCTAAGATTCTGACCTGCTCAAATTCACACAAACAAGCCATCGCTTTCTGTCGGCAAGGGCCAAGTGCATGTGAAACCTGACAGGACTCTGCAGCATCTTTTATCTTCCTCGGATACTGACATTTATAATTTGATATTTATAAACTGATTAAAACTCATGTGGAAGATTTCTTCACCCAAGGCCCCATCTGCACACTTTAATATGTTTAAATCAGCATCACACCACTTGAAACAGTCATGGCTTCCCTGCAAAGGATACTGGGAACTGTAGTCTGTTCAGGATCCTGCGTGTTGTGAGGGGTCCCCCTCACAGAGGTATAATTTCCAGAGTGGTGCAACAATTAATACCTCTTTCTAGGGAACTCTGGGAATTGTGGTTCTGGGAGGGATTTTTTTTTTTTGGGGGGGGGGAGGCTCTTAGCAACTCTCAGCATCTTTAATAAACTCCCAGGATTATTTAGGGAAAGCCGTGACTGTTTAAAAGTGGTATGATGATGCTTTAGATTTATAATGCAGATGTGGCCTAGGCGAAAGGTACAGGAAACAGCATCCAATTGCGGGAGTACTCGGGAAGCAACTACAGGGGAGGGTTCAGATAGTGGGGCAGCTGCCCAGAAATCCTCTATAATCACTCTGGAGGTGGCAAGGGATGACATTTGCCCATTTAAGTGGGCCTGGATTTAATGACTGAACAATCGTAAGATTTCCCCTTTCCCATCAGTGGCTCAGACTAGGAAATCTTTCCAGACAAAGGACCCAGCTATCCTATATGTCTGTCCCCCGTGTCAGTTCTTCACGTAAATGGTAAGAATGATAAATAAACACCAAAGCTGGCAGGTTTTTATGAAGAGCAAGTGAATGGGGGAGCTATAAAGGAGAGAGACAGGAATGGTTGAGGATACAGTACCAGGAGGATTCAGCAGAAATAATGAGCTGAATATGGACAAAGGAAAAATGTGTTGGGAGGCCAAATATCTGGAAGAAAGAAAGAAAAAATCCTGACAGTGAGGACTACTAGACTGTGAACTAATTTCCCGAGGGAAATAGTGGGGGATCCATAGCCCGAGTCATTTCAACTGGATGAGACAAAGAACGGGAGAATTAAGAAAGTGGAGGGCAGTTTTGAAGTGATTGGACCTGGGGAGGTCATGGCGGGGGACCGAGCAGGGAGCATGCGAGCTCAACTGCTTGATGATGTAAAAGCTCCTTTCAGTCGCAATTTCCTTTATTCTGAAATGAAATAATATGCCTCATTCAAGGGCCAGTTGAGAACGGGCTGCCAAACCTGCAGCTGCAAAAGTGCTCATCCCTCCAGGGACAGGTTGAAATGCTAATATGATGCTTACTGATCAAGCCCCAGTATTGTGTGTTCTGCAATAGGGTCTTCTGCTTCACGCTGATTGATAGCAGCCTCAGTGGAAATAAATGCAAACCTGCTCCAGAAATCAGGAGATTGTCCCGTGTTTTCAAAGCACACCGTGGAGCCCAGCAGGTGAGTCTGGAATTGGAAGAAGGAAAGAGCTGGGACCTTCCTAGACACCCACAACACCTCCCCCCCCCCAAATTGCAGTCCTCAAGTGCCAGAAAACAAATGAATTAGGAAATCGCCCCTCTTGCTTAGTCTAGGACAGCTATGAGGCAGTCGTGCCATAGTGAAAGTTTGTGTGATATATTATATGATTTGGCTGCCTACCATTGAGAAGAAAGAAATCAGCAAGTCTAGGATTTTAATGAAGCTGCTGTTCTATGATAAAAAGCTTCTGGAACATTCATGGCACAGCATACAGTATCGAGTGAAAATGTCATCTTAGGGCCCAAAAGCATAGGAGAACTGCAGGGCTGGGCTTCTAAATGTGAGAAAGCATGAATCACCTGAAAAATGGTTGCTGGATAATGTAAAATAAGCAGCAGCAACTACAAGGCACGTGGGAAGTTGAATCCTCCCTCTGCCTGCCACTGCACCCTGTGCATTTGTCCTCAACCACCCCCTCCCAGATGTTTTTCTTCCAGCTCTGCTCATTTTTGGTATCTGTTAAGTTCTTCTTTAATATAAGGCAGGGTTACTCACTTTTGTAGGCTCAGAAGAAGAGACCATTTATCCTCAAATAGGTTAACCTACAACTGTTTTGGAAAGTGAATGTAGCCACCATAATAAGCTAAAGCGTGGAGTCCTCGCTCTAACCGATAATAACTGGAGACAAAGCTTAACTTAGCTGCCCAGAGTGGCTGGAGAAGCCCAGCCAGATGGGTGGGGTATAAATAATAAATTATTATTAAATTATTATTATTACTCTACCATGACCCATTAATATAGTATTAGAGCCTGGCTGAGGAGAAATTGCCTTGAGTGACAGACTACAAAGGGAATTATGGCAAAGGAGGTAGCAATGGGATAAGGGATCATCATCCCCAAGAATGGCCCTATTGTTAGGCAGAATGAGGTGACTGTCTCATGCGGCAAATGCTGGAACAGATAAGAGCAAGCAGTATTGAAGTAAGATTCAACTGCAGATCCCAGCAGCACTTCAGTCAGTGGCATATACAAGTCAACAGTGTTTTCCACAGTCAAGTCATGAATATGTATGTGCACATTGCCCCATAATAAAATGTCAGGATACACAGTGCAACATTAGGTGCTGTTTGTTGTCTCTGACATAGGGCCAGTTCCATCATAATGCCTAATCATGATCTGCAAAGGGCAACCACAGTTTGTCATGATATCCAGATTGATAAACCATGGTTTGCAATCAGGCACCAAACCCGGATCTGAAAATATGGATTAAAGCTGGTCTTGAGTTGTTTGGGTGCACATGTTTCGCCAACCTAGATTTAATATGTGGAAAGGGAAGCCGTTATCTGACCACCGTGCCAGGTGCGCAGGGCCTCATTTACTAAGCTAGGATCAGATTGTGGAAGAAGTGAAGGAATGAAAAGGAATAATAGGAGCCCTTTATGTTTTGTCTGTTTCCTTCAGCAAGACTCAAGCTGGCAGTCAGTAGCAACTGCCTTCTGTTCCTTGTGTGGTATTGGTTTACCTTATCTTGGCACTCTGGCCTGAATGCTGCCTTCCTTGCAGAAAGAGCTTCTTTTTTTAAAGGGAGAAACCGCTTTGGACACTGTCAAAGTAGTGTCCACCCTAAAGCAAAAAAAAATGTTTTTGAATTGTTCATCAGATCTGCTCTTCTAGTTTTTAGATGTTCTTGTTTTTCAGTGTTAGAGGAGAGTGCAAAATATGGTCTGAAGCTCAACATCAAAAAAACTAAGATCATGGCCACTGGTCCCATCACATCCTGGCAAATAGAAGGGGAAGAAATGGAGGCAGTGAGAGATTTTGCCTTCTTGGGCTCCACGATCACTGCAGATGGTGACAGCAGTCACGAAATTAAAAGACGCCTGCTTCTTGGGAGAAAAGCAATGACAAACCTAGACAGCATCTTAAAAAGCAGAGACATCACCTTGCCAACAAAAATCCGTAAAGTTAAAGCTATGGTTTTCCCAGTAGTGATGTATGGAAGTGAGAGCTGGACCATAAAGAAGGCTGATCGCCGAAGAATTGATGCTTTTGAATTATGGTGCTGGAGGAGACTCTTGAGAGTCCCACGGACTGCAAGAAGATCAAACGCATCCATTCGTAAGGAAATCAGCCCTGAGTGCTCACTGGAAGGACAGATCCTGATGCCGAGGCTCCAATACTTTGGCCACCTCATGAGAAGAAATGACTCACTGGAAAAGACCTTGATGTTGGGAAAGATTGAGGGCACAAGGAGAAGGGGACAACAGAGGACGAGATGGTTGGATAGTGTTCTCGAAGCTACCAGCATGAGTTTGACTAAACTGCAGGAGGCAGTGTGTGCTCTGGTCCAGGGGGTCACGAAGAGTCAGACACTACTAAACGACTAAATGACTAAACAACAACAAGCATTACTTTTACTACTTGGTTGGTTGTTGCTCTGATCTCCTTTGGGAGGAAGAGCATGGTGTAAATTCAAGTAACACTTGAATTTGAATGCAGAAGGTCCTAGGGTCAATCCCCAGCATCTCCAGGTGAGACCAGGAGAGACCCTTGCCTGAAACCTTGAAGAGCTGGGCAAGCCAAAGCAGACAAGTGCTGAGCTACATGGACCAGTGGTCTGACTTAGTATATAGCATTTTCCTATGTACGAATGTTATGTTGGATGCAACATGGTTTGACCATGAAATTCAGCTACCTGAAAACCTTAGCTTTTACTTTGAAAAATTGGTTCAATTCTCATTTGAAGACAAATGTAGCTAATATGCACTTTCTGAAGCAGTATCTGAACCAAAACAAAGCCATCCTTCAGAATTTGCCCTTCCCCGAACTTTGCAATCCAGTTCTCCAGCAAAAAAAAAAGGAGGTACAAAAACACATATATTCAGGTGTGCATAAAAATGCACTTATTAGCGGACTAACATACAAAAATGCATTTTATTGGGGGAAATTGCTTTGCAAAAATGTGTATATTAGGATAAATTTTATACATATACAGAGAGAGAGAGAGAGAGAAAGAAATTCTCAGATGGTGGTGAATTCTCAGAAGGACTTTTTAAAAAATTGGAAAAATGAGAAACTAAGAGAAACCAAAGTTGACAGATTTGGCTTTTCCTATTTGTGATACACAAAGAAAGCTGCCTGATACAGTGAAGCCGATTCAGAATGTGCCATTTTAGAAGCCAGATTTAAAGTAAACTTGATCTTTCTTCTCTTCCTCTCCCACCTTATCCTTCTGCTTGCTCACATGTCCATGTCTGTGCTGATCATCTTCATGTCAGCATTTTGCAGACTATGGTTTGTTACACCCCTACCCTCCTCCTGAATTTTTGCCTCAAGTTGTTCCTTCCTAGCGGCCTCTGTTCTGCTTTTGGTGCTCCTGCAGTCCAGTTTCAAGGCCTCTGAAATATTCACATTGCAAAACCTCTGTCGCATTAAAATCAACAATCAGCTGGAAGTCATCCTTCTTTCATTATATTTGGCAATTGAATCTGGAGCGTCTAAAAAGGCCTCCACCCTGCAGCTGTATCTCATCAGTGATCCTGCTTAAATGCAAGGAGTTGGCCGGGACAGCAAATGTTCCCCAACTGCAACCTGTTTCCATGTGACATCTCAGAAGCATTTTTAGAAACAACTTTCTGTGTCGCTCCGCAGCAGGGGTGTCCGGAAAATGTGCTGCTTTGATTCTGAAGTACATCTGATGTGCTTCCCCAGCTGATTAAATGGACTGGTTCATGCACACATGTGATTCTCGAGTCGCAACACACTACTGTGTTACCGAGTTTCAACATTTGCATGTAAGGATCATCACAGAGCAAACACAACACAGGCAGAACATTTCCATAGGCTCACATACACATCTGAGTTCATGTATTTAATTTTGCACATTGTTCACTGCCATTATAGTGGCACAGAAGTACTTTTATAAATAAATGAAAGAGCTAGGTAAAGGTAAAGGGACCCCTGACCATTAGGTCCAGTTGTGACCGACTCTGGGGTTGGGGCGCTCATCTTGCTTTATTGGCCGAGGGAGCCAGCATACAGCTTCTGGGTCAAGTGGCCAGCATGACTAAGCCGCTTCTGGGAAACCAGAGCAGCGCAAAGAAACACCATTTACCTTCCCGCCAGAGCGGTACCTATTTATCTACTTGCACTTTGACGTGCTTTCGAACTGCTAGGTTGGCAGGAGCAGGGACCAAGCAACGGGAGCTCACCCCATCACGGGGATTCGAACTGCTCACCTTCTGATCAGCAAGTCCTAGGCTCTGTGGTTTAACCCACAGCACCACCCGCGTCCCTAATGAAAGAGCTATGTCAGCATAAAACCTGGTATTTGTAGTCTTCTCCCATTGGCTCTAATGGGAGAGAACAAGGAAGGAAATAGCTCCTCCAGCTCCACTTTTGGTGTGTGTTTGGCCCCCTTCCCTTCCTGAATTCTAGGTGGCTTGGTGCTGCAGAGCAATTGCCAGCAGACCAGAGGCGGAGCTCTGTGCCCGCACATCCCCAGCCATAAGATTGTTCTGCAAGCAATCAAGTAATATATGTATTTGTGCGGGGTGGCATGAACTGAGCACTGAATAAATAATCGACTTTCATAACACCTCAGACGGTGCTTTTCAAGGACGTCGGCTCACACATTCAATTATGAATCATCAAGTGTAGGATAATCAGTTAAGAAGAAGAAAAAAGTGTGAATATGCACTTGTGAGCCAAGCCTGATGATTATGTCACCGAGTAATGAGAAACCGAACAGTGTACATATGTGTATAATCCCTGCTCTGGGATAAATATTGTTAAGGGTGGGAGAGAAATACCATACATGCTATTTGAGGGGAGGGTTTAAATCAACCTCCATCTCAATGTGGAGCAACGGTGAATGTACAAAGCGTTCCTTGCCATTTGTTAATGAAGGTGAAACTGAGTAGGAATATCAAGCATGCATTAATTGGCACAATGTCAATGTTGCTTATTAACCTCAACAAAGGAATGACTCAGTATTTATGTCAGTTTATCATATAATGTTCATTACAACACATGTAGACGTGCAAGACTCAGTACTTCCTTTTGTCTGAATCGTCCACCATTCAGCTTCATTGAGTTACAGCTTCAAGCATTATGTATATGTATCTTGCACCATACAGCAGCTACGTGTACAGTGGTCCCTTGATTCTCAAATGCCTTGGTACTCAAACAACTTGGAACCCAAACACTGCAAACTGGTTTGCGAACTTTTTTCAGAAGCCAAACGTGATCCGTTTTGAATGTTACACTTCCGATTTGAGTGCCACACTGAGTGCTATCTGTTTTTGCTGTTTATTTTGCGTTTTTGTTTTTGCAGCTCTTTTTTGTTGTTGTTTATGACTGTGTGGAACCCAGTTCAGCTACTGATTGTGTGACTGCAGTACATTGTTTATTACTTTCATTTTATGGATCAATGGCCTCGTTAGATAGTAAAGTTCATGTTAAATTGGTTGTTTTTAAAAGCCTGGAAAAGATTAATTCATTTTGCATTACTTTCTATGGGAAAGCATGCCTTGGTTTTTGGAACATTTTCGTTTTGGAACGGACTTCCGGAATGGATTAATTTTGAGAACCAAGCTGCCACTGTACACCTCTGTCATGTCCTTTTAAACAAAAAGCACCTTAAGAAGACAAAATGGAAGTGGCAGATACTGTGATTGTAATGTGAGAGTGCCCTTGTGACACTTATAGAAGAATCACAGCGTCCTGGAAGAAGCAGAAGCAGTAGAAGGAGATACTAGGTGAAATGCGCATAACGTGACAATGCTGGTTCTTGGGTCTGTGGGGCTCTGGGGCAAGCTGTCCTTAGTGAACTCTGTTTTTCTCGGTGTTGTCACAACAGCCAATTCACTTGCCTTCTCCTTGAGCACATTTGTCACAGCTGCCCAGAGGGAAGGTAAAAAGGTAAAGGACCCCTGACAGTTAAGTCCAGTTGCGAAAGACTCTGGGGTTGCAGCGCTCATCTCGCTTTACTGGCTGAGGGAGCCAACGTTTGTCTGCAGAAAGCATGACTAAGCCGCTTCTGGAGAAACCAGAGCAGCGCACAGAAATGCCGTTTACCTTCCTGCCGGAGTGGTACCTATTTATCTACTTGTGGGGATTCAAACCACCAACTTTTTGATCGGCAAGCCCAAGGCTCAGTGGTTTAGATCACAGCACCACCTCCATTCTGGGAAAGGAAAAGCCAATTGGAGGAAAATGGCCCCCTCTCCACTCTTGCTACTGCTCACTTGTTTAGGCTGAAGCTGTGAACAGGAAATGACAGTGAGGAAGAGGAGGAGCTCCAGGTATTGGCCCTGGGCCCCTTACGGGGACATGGGCCTTGGCAGGTGCCCAGTAATGCTGACCTCTGATGCTGGCCGTGGTCACTGAGCCGGGGTAAGGGGTAGGGTGCATGCATTGGTAGTGCGCTCTTTCCTGGTAGAAGCAAATGCTCAATTTAACGCTGACCTCAAATGCCAGCACCCTGCCTTGCAAGTGTGGATTCATATTCACAAGAAGTAATTGCGAGGTGTTGCCATAGGAAACAAGCGCCTTTAATAAGAAAAGTGTAGGCAGTTGTAGACTTTGGCAGGTGGGAGCGAGTAGGAGGCCATTTGGCTTTCTGGAATACCAAATCATATTTGGTCAATAGGGGATGATAATGTGTTTCTTCACCCCCTGGTCCCCTGCCAAGGGACTTTGTGTTTCCGCAAAGATGGAAAGATCCTTTGGTTCCCCATCTTGTTCATCCCCATTTTGCCTTTTCAAACCTCCTGCGTCCGATGGTATTAGACAGGCACAGAATCCCAAGAGAATTAGTGTGGCGGCTGCAATTATCTCCATTGCATAATTAAAAGCATTGCTGTCCTTGATCACAGGCCACTGTGACCCAGAAACAGGGAAGAATATGGTGGCCCTGGTTGCATTGATTTGGCAACAGCCTGGATGGTGGACTGGGTGGCAGGAGAAGGGTGGCTAAGATAAATGAGAGGGTTCGGTAAGGAGTGAGGAGGAATGCTTGCTACCCTTCAGCCCAGCCTGGGTCTCCATTTTCCTTATCCTTTCACTTGCCTGGAAGAAGCTGTTCACAAAGATAAGCTGAGCCACTTTTATGGAAAAAAGGCCCTCTTCTTTCAATTTTGGGTAAAGATCTTTCTCACCCATGTGTGTGTGCATGTGGGGAGACAACAGAAAGGAATCAAAACAGCCAGTGATCAAAACTGCCCCTGGTTCAGGGATGGTACAAAGCAGAAAATCTACAAGTAGGACCTGATGCAAAGGCCTTGTTTGTACCATACAAATTGCCCTAGTTGCCATACAGCCGGGTTTTCCTGGGCATTTTGCCAATTTCCGGGGAAACCTGGATGTATAGCAGCCCTACACTGAAAGCACTATAATAGCACTTTAAATAGCGACGTCTTCCTCCAAAGAATTCTGGAAACTATCGTTTGTTAAGTGCGTTGAAAATTTCATGGGAGACACCTGTTTCCTTCCAAAAAGCAACAATTATCAGAGTGATTTAGCAGTCAATTCTGCTTCCCAGGCAACTCTGAGAATTGTAGCTCAGCAACTGGCTGGGTATATCACTAGTTAAAGGTATTGTCTATCATAATTTCACCAGTACAGTGGTACCTCAGGTTACATACGCTTCAGGTTACATACGCTTCAGGTTACACACTCCGCTAACCCAGAAATAGTGCTTCAGGTTAAGAACTTTGCTTCAGGATAAGAACAGAAATCGGGCTCCGGCGACGCAGCAGCAGGAGGTCCCATTAGCTAAAGTGGTACTTCAGGTTAAGAACAGTTTCAGGTTAAGAACAGACCTCCAGAACGAATTAAATACTTAATCTGAGGTACCACTGTATATCTACAAGTGACTGACTGAAACTGTTAAGAAAATGAAGCAAACTTCCTATGACAAATGAGCCGGTTGCTTGTGGACGTAATGTGCTTTCCTGCTTTTGAGCTGTGCCAATGCGGCTGGGGGCAGAATGAGAGAAAGAAGGGGGAACGAGAGAGAAAAGGAGGAGGGGAGGCAAAATGTGTGTGTGTGTGTTTGTGTGCACATGAGAGATCAATGATATGCAGGCATGTGCATGTGTGAATGGAAGGATGAGGGTATGTGAGAAAGGGGACAACAATTAGATGAATGGGGTGCCTGTTTGTGTATGTCTGAATATATGGTTGGATGGTGTGTGTGATTAAAAGAGAAAGCATGTGGGGTGGTTCTTGCCCCTCCTACCATCTGCTCCAACCCCTGCCCCTCCTGAACATGTGACCCTCTACAGATCACCCCCAAGAGAATGCAGCCCCATAGCGGGGGAATATTCCCTATCCCCGAGACAGATGAAGTGACTCTGTTTAATAAAATCCTTAAAATAAAATACAAAAGTGGATTCCATCGTAAGACAGTTACTACAAATCAATTGGCTTTAAACAGCAAGTAGTTGAATTGTGACTGCAGCGGAGGCCAGAGAAAGGGAAAGTATTACTTACAGCTACCCAGGCTTCACGAACAAACAGGCCTCAGTTGCTTCAGAAAAAAGAGAACATTGAATGTCAGCACAACATCATTAATCATGATGCTAAATTGCCTTATTGTGGAATATAGTATATCGGAAGCAGCTGTCAGATGAGCACATCCAAATGCTCCTGATGCACTTATATTGATTTTCAGCGTATTGTCTGTTCCAAATGTAAGATGTAATTAGATAACTGCTGGGTGAAATCCTGGCTGCATTTAAGTCACTGGGAGATTTGTAATCGATTGGCCCGAGATTCTACTCATAGATATCAGTAACTTTCAGCCACAGCCTCATTGACACTAGTCCTGTTGAATAAATGCTTGCCCCGCATCTAGCAGTCATATCCTATGCGTGGAAGTTAGCCTTATACTGTGCTCAGTGGGGCTTCCTCTCAGGTAAGCATGCATGGGATTGTGGCTTTACCCTTCCTTTGCCTTCTGTGAATATTAAGTTGTATTTTGTTTTTTTTGAATAAGGCTGACACCTGAAGGAAGGAGGAATTAAGAGCAAAGGGATCTTGAGAATATGTTTACGCAGAGCCCAACAAATAGGAGCTCTGTGAGCCCTGGAAAATTTGCTCCCTGCCTTGTAGGCCTTTCCCCATCTGACTTGGGAGGGCTGGTCCCCTAACTGACTGCAGCTACAGAAACTGAGTCTGCTCTACCCTCTGGGCTAGAGTTTGTTTAGGGGATTGTGTTGCAGGGTTGGTCTGATAGATAGATGATAAATAGATAGATGATAGATACCTTTATTTTAGATCTAATTGTGATTTATGTGGACATTGTTTAATTTGGTTGTGTATTTTTGACATTTTATTTATTGTTTATGACTACTTTTGTTATGGGACTTGGGTGGCGCTATGGTCTAAACCACAGAGCCTAGGACTTGCCGATCAGAAGGTTGGCGGTTCGAATCCCCGCGACGGGGTGAGCTCCTGTTGCTCGGTCCCAGCTCCTGCCCATCTAGCAGTTCGAAAGCATGTCAAAGTGCAAGTAGATAAATACTGTAGGTACCACTCCGGCGGGAAGGTAAACGGCATTTCCGTGCGCTGCTCTGGTTCGCCAGAAGTGGCTTAGTCATGCTGGCCACATGACCCGGAAGCTGTATGCCGGCTCCCTCGGCCAGTAAAGTGAGATGAACGCTGCAACCCCAGAGACGGTCACGACTGGACTTAACAGTCAGGGGTCCCTTTACCTTTTACTTTTGTTACGTTGCAATTCTGCAATTTTTTTCATGCTGTAAGCTGTGTTGAGCATGGTTTGAACTATGGAAAGGAGGCATACAAATAGCATGTATGTAAGATAGGAAGAAGGTAGGGAGCTCCTTATATTGAGCCAAGCCATTGATCCATCTAGCTTGGGATTGCCTGCACAGACTGGCAGCAGCTCCCCAGGGTTTCAAACAGAGGACATTTCCACTCCTGACTGAAGATGCTGGGGACTGAACCTGGGACCTCTGATGTTGTCTCACTGAGCTGTGTCCGTTCCATCGTGAGGCTCCGTGCCATCGCTCTGATTGGGAAAGGGAAAACGGCCGAGCAGCTGGGTGCTAAGAAGCTGAGCAGGGAAAGGTCCCAGGCAGGCAGAGAGCCAAAGGAGGAACCTGAGAGGGCACATGAAGGAAACACAGAACTAAGAAAACAAGAGGCCTAAAAGAAGGGGCTGATGGGAAAGCCTCTGCAGAGCAGCCTGGGCAGGGACCAAGTGGGCTGGAGAAGCTCGGAGGACTGGATATTGTGTTTGAAAAGAGCCAAGGTTCAACAAAGCTGAACAAGCAATGGCAGTGGGGAAGGCTAAAATCCTCTGCTCACTTACATGGGAGCATGTACCATTGAATTTAATGGGGCTTCTGAGTAGCCATGCACTCTTATGGGTGGAATTTAACTGGCCAAATACTTGGTTGCGTGTTGTTGTTTTTAAAGTCTTTTCCAAATGCGAAGATGCTATGTTTTTCTTGTATTTACTTCTAGATAATTTTATTTATGTCATTGCTATTTATTTAGATATTTATATTCTACCTTCAACAAATTGTCAGGGACATATTGTCGAAAATAAATACGGCTTGTATAAACTTTTTTTGTAACCATGCATTAGCACACTTTTTATATACGTATCTTCCCTGGTCCCCCCCCCCTTTTCTAAAAAAGAAAATAAAGAAAAAAGCTGCCATGCTGTATGAAATGGATCACAAATGATAGCTAGCAACACTAATATTTACTTATTTGCTAATTATTTATCAAGATTTCTGCGCTGTTTATGATCTGACTCCAGAGAGGAAGTGGTGGCTGCCAAAAAAATTCAAAGGAAATCAAAATTAATCCCTTCTGGTCCTGCAGATGGCAGAGTGCAATGTGAAGTTAACTTTCTGTGTTAGCAAACAAAAAAGTAGAGGTTGTAATAACCCTAATCATTTATAAAACATTAATGAGAGAATTTCCTACTTTCATTTTCAATAAAAGTGAAGTTTCTGGCCCTCATGGTGAAATATAACTTGAAATATAACGAAAATAAGCTCAGAAGAAAATATGTGGCCCTACAAGTGCTGACAATGTGCACTCATCAGAACTGTACCTTGTAAAAAATATCCATAAACTATGTCTTCCAGATTAATATGGTCATCTGTATCATCACTGTTGTTATCAATAAGTTGTCACGACTGAGGAGGACAAAGAAGAATGGTCAATATAAAACCCACAATAACAAAACTATGCATTGTGAGTTTAATGCAGCTAACTAACTGAGCACAATATAAATAAGAGACTTCCAGGTATCTTTCCTGCTGATATAGAGAAGGGAGAGGAAAGGCCAGCACAGAGGTATTCACAACTTGGAAAGCATCTGATGAACAAACACATAAGATCGCTTTCATTAACACCAAAACTTCTGGCCTAGAAAGGAGGGTCAGCACCTTGTGAACTTTCCAACAGCAACAGCAACTAGCCCATCATATGGGACAGAAATAATTATTGTCTCCTAATTTGGATAATTCCTGGTTGTAGAACACAGCGGGCATATTATGAGAGCCAGTTTCTAGTACCACTGTCTACATCTGGCATGGAGAATCTATGGCCCTCCAAAGGTTGTTAGACTCCAGCCCCAGCAAGCATGGCCAGTGGTCAGAGAGGGTGAGAGTTGTAGCCCAGTGACATCTGGAGGTCTGAAGTTTCCTCCATTGCTGTTCTGCATGTCGTGGTTTTGGAACCCTGGTCTGTTACTGAGCAGTTTCCTGATGTCTCAGAGACCTTGTCCGTTTTATCACTGGACACACTGGTGAGAGTCTGCTGTATAAGATGGTGCATCATAGTTCACTTTATTTATTTAAAATCATTTGTGCCCTGTTCTTCCTCCATAAGGAGATCAGAGCAACGTGAAATAAAGTGAAGAGTAAAGCAGCATAAAACAGCAGACAAAACTTGCATCAGCCAAAATATTGAGGAGCACTCAAAAATGTTAACTGTCTTCCTAAATGCAGACATTGGAGGAGCCATGAAGGGCTGGCTTCTGATCCCAGTGATCATAAGCAGCAAGGGCCTGGTGGTGTTGATGATGATGATGATGATGATAAACCTTTTACTAGACAGCGCAGGAATTTTAGACACACATGCCAAATATTTGAAACAAATATGAAAATTTCAAATAAGAAAGACCCCAACTCTAAAATAACATGGTGCACACTTTTTTACGTATGTCCCATTGATAGCAGCAAGTAGGATTGCCAATTACTGCCAGGATCTGTAGGCTATTAACATATCTGTCTGTTGTCTATATAATACCAACTTTGCACTCAGAGACAACACAGTGTTTACAATTTAACAGTCTAAGAGAGGGGAAGGTAGTGGTGGTGGCTGAACCATTTTTAGCCTAGGGGCCACATTACCTTGAGGACAAACTTCTGGAGCCCGAGCCAAAGGCAAAAGTGGCTATACAGTGGTACCTCGCAAGACAAATGCCTCGCAAGATGAAAAACGCGCAAGACGAAAGAGTTTTCTGTTTTTTGAGTCGTTCCGCAAGACGAATTTCCCTATGGGCTTGTTTCGCAAGACGAAACGTCTTGCGAGTTCTTGCGAGTTTGTTTCCTTTTTCTTAAAGCCGCTAAGCCGTTAATAGCCGCTAAGCCGTTAATAGCCGCTAAGCCGCTAATAGCCGTGCTTCGCAAGACGAAAAAACCGCAAGACAAAGAGACTCGCAGAACGGATTAATTTCATCTTGCGAGGCACCACTGTAGCTAGAGGCAAAAGTAGGCAGAGCAACAGATGCGACTTTTACTACCTTAGTGGAAGAGGCTGCCTTGCAGCCATGCCGAAGTAAGAGATTTGTTTCTGCACACAACTACCTGCACCTTCCATCTGACAAGCAGGAGACGTTACTGCAGGCCAGGGACCAATGATACTGGTCTTCAGCTGCTGGGACCACTATTGCTGACTTATGCTGGGTCAGAACAGCAGCATCCTTATGTTGTTGTTATTATTTTGAAGTGGGTCCCCAAGTGCTGTTCTTTTCGGTGGGGTTTATTCTCTCATAAGCATGTTCAGAACTGCAGCCTTAAGCTGCTTTAAAGAATGCTGAGCACTATTAGGTGTCAATAATTCATCAGCGCTGCCAACATCTGAATGTGCCTTGTTTCAGCAGGCAGGGAGTTGTGCTGAAAACATTATATTAACTTGCCTTTTAGTTCACCGGTGTCACTTGAGAGGCCTAGTCATTGTGTGATTGCTGATTGCACTTCTGGTGCGCAGCTTGCGGCTTTTTAATTCAAAGCCTGTAGCATATTGACATAGAACTGATGCAGAGTGGTAATTAATCATTAATATATTCCTTGTATGAATACCACACATTATGCCTGGTTCTTTAATCTGTGCCAGTTAAAAACACACATTTAATCTTTGTACATTGCAATCTGCATAGCCAAACAATGCTGGTGCAAGGATGGCGAGCCCAACATGAAGGCCCATTTCTGTTCATTAAATCCACTAATCCACACAGCTGGGCACTTTATTCTTCGACAGACAGATGAGTCACTCAGACATGCTGAACAATGTATGCTGCTGCCTCACTCTCAACCTGCAAAATCTGCATCAGGGTGGGGAACCTCTCACACTCTGGATGTGGTTGGGCTGTAACTCCCAGAGTCCAACAACTGGAAAACAGGTTCCCTATCTCTGTTCCCCACAAGTTGCACACATACTAAAGATTTAAAACCTGTGACTCCCCACCCCGCCCAAAGAATAGTTTGTTAATAGTAATAGTACAGTGGTACCTCAGGTTAAGTACTTAATTCGTTCCAGAGGTCCGTACTTAACCTGAAACTGTTCTTAACCTGAAGCACCACTTTAGCTAATGGGGCCTCCTGCTGCCGCCGGAGCCCGATTTCTGTTCTCATCCTGAAGCAAAGTTTTTAACCTGAAGCACTATTTCTGGGTTAGCGGAGTCTTTAACCTGAAGCGTATGTAACCTGAAGCGTATGTAACCTGAGGTATCACTGTAATAGTAATAATAATAATAATTTATTATTTCTACCCTGCCCATCTCGCTGGGTTTCCCCAGCCACTCTGGGTGGCTTTCAACAAGTGTAAATTTGATGGTAGCATTTCTTAGAATGCCTCATGAGTCCTGAACACAAATATGAATGCTAGATGGCTGGAGAGGGTTGCTTTGCTACTGCTGTTGCCTTAATCAGAAGTGGTTTGCAGTATCCAAGGGGGCCAGTTCTGGTGGTGAATCCCTGCAGCAAAATGTCGAGGAATTACCTGTTCCTGTTTGTCTGGTGCCTCTCTCAGATAATGCTGGACTGCAATTCCCATCAGTCCCATCAGCTAGCGTGACCTCTGGGTCAGGATTGGAATCTGACAACACCTGGAGGGTCACGGGTTAGCCATCTCTGGTCTAGGGGAATTGTGGGCTCCTTCCTTCTGGCAAAGATGCTGGGGAGGTAGAGCTGCAAAAGCTAGGCTTGGTTTCTGTTTGCAAGAAACCAATGAACAGAGACCTCCAAGCCTCATTAAAGCTACATTATGAGAGGGATATCAGATTTACCTGAAAATTGCAGGTGCCTGAGGCGAGAAGGGAAAAATCTCTTGAGGAATGTGGCACCTGCGTTCTTCCAATATACTTTTCTGAGGTGAATTGGCTTACGTTGCTGCTGTGAAAGAGAGAAAGGAGTGTGTGTGGAAAAAGTGGAGGTTTAATTTAATCCCTTCCTTTTGCCTGAGGATTTGGAAGTTGTTGTAGGATTCCGGATTGATAATTGGGCAACAGATAGAAGGGAAAGACCTTCTGAGGCTACAGACAGAGAATGCGTAGGTCTTATGTTGCTTTGTACTGTATAGCCAAACTCTGAGAGGATCAGGAATTCAAGGCCAGGGAGGAAGAGGTGAGGCTTAACTTCACTACTGTAGAAGAAGCGTGTGATCCTGAGCACAGTGACTAGGGGGATAAGTGCCCCAGGAACAGCTTCGACTAGATGGCTAAACCAGGCGAGGGTAGCTGATGGATCCTAAACCCGCTGAGTTAGAGACTTCCCTTGCATGCAAAGACAGGCTCCGGCAGACTGAGTGGGCGAGACCCATAGTAGGTCCAATGGCCAAGAAGGCAGCTTCTGCACGTGCTGTAGAGGGAAATTATGGGGCAGATGGGGCTCATCAACCTGGGAAGATAGCTCTTCTAGGAGAAGGAAAACTCTGATCCCAAACCTCCACAGCTTTGTGGGATATCTTCAGAAGAAAAGGCTACACAAATCTGGAACGGAATCCCTAAGATGGTTGGATGGCGCCTTGTATGCCTCTTTCTGGCAACCCCTGTAGCTAAGCTGGTGCCAAACATATTTCTCTGTTTTCCTTTGGGCCATATCAGCAAGGCTGAGGGGCAGGGGTCTTGTCATCTTGGCAGCCCAGGACCTCAATACACACTGCCCGGGCTTGCTACCCAGAGAGGCACTTCAGTGCTGCTAAAACAGTGGTTTGACTTCACCTCCAGAAGTGCACTCCATTGTCTTGAGGTAGACAGGTGCCAACAATTAATCTATTGCAGCAAAAAGGCACGCTAAATGTATTGTGTTGCAAACTTTTGTGGGCTAGTCCATCATATGTATGAAGTGCTATGCTCTATGCATGGGCCTTGAACATGGGTGGGGAATCTCTGGCTTGCCAGGCTGTTTCCTCCAAACCATGCCCACATGCCCTCCACCAGACCTCACTTCCTTGGAAGGATGTTGTCAGGGGTTCAGGGACAGAGGCACAGGTGAGGGGGGAGACGGAGAGTGATGGGGAAGAAACCCAGGACAGTGAGGAAGAGGATGACAATGACTTGAGGTCTTCCATGAGTCTCTCAAGTGAATCGGAGGATTCCCAGAAGGGGGCGCCCCTGGTCAAGCCAAGGGGGGTCACAGGGGGGACTTGCCAGGAGCAGGGAAGCAGCAGGGAAACCCCGAGTGGGAGTGGGAGATCGGGGTCGGCTTCCCAGGAGGAACGGAGTGAGAAGGGTGGAGTTCCCAGTGTGACACACGGAGCAGAGCAGGAAGGAGACAGGAGAAGGAGATCGGGGCAGGACGTCCTGCCGGAAGGGGCGGAGAGTAGTACAGGGAGTAGTGTACCTGTCAAAAGGAAGGTCAGGGGTAGCGAACGTGCGCCAAGTTCAAATGTGGAGGCGCGCGGAAATGCAGAGAGCCCGGAGGAGGAGCCTGGCCCCAAAGCACGAAGGAGGGGGGAGCAGGCATCTGAGGGATCCGCGTCAGGGGAAAGCAGGAGGGAAGGAACCCAGGGGGGCAGGAAGACCCTGCGGAAAAGAAAGGACAGGAAGAGGTGGTCTAGCACAAGCCTCTTAAACTGGTGTAGAGGCGGGACCGACTCAGAGGGGACTTCAAACGTCCAGGCTAAAAGACGCGGGGCTGCACGCCTCGGTAGTGGAACCAATAATGAACTGCAATAAACATCCTTGTATATAAGAGCTTGGCGCTGGTCTTTTGTGAGCTGAGACCTGAGGCAGCCCCTGACAGATGTCAATATTCAAAGTAAATCATCCCTGCTCCCCCCCCAGCCCAACAGCCAGGGCTTGTCAGCAGGCAAAAGATAGTCTGACAATTCCATTGGAGGTGAAACATAAGCAAAATAAGCAGTGACCATTCATAATACCAGTAATTGGTGACCACAATATCTTATAATAGCTGAGTAAATGTAAACACTTGTAGTAGGACAGGAAACCATTGTCTGTACTCAGGCCCAAAATAATAGCCTATTTAGTTACTAGTTCCATTACAACTATTTCATGCTGGAATCTATTTTGAATTTCCTCTGAATAGCAATTTCCAGGTCAGCAGCAGAGTATGTAGACTGAAATGTTCCTCTACTGGTTTCTGGATGCTGACACCCTTTCTGATATCAGCTTCCTAACCTAACAGGTTCTTTACATCTAACCTTGCCTTGTACAATTTATTTTCTTGTACACATGTGTGTGGAGGAGGAGGATAACACTCCATACATCTGATGAAGTGGACCACAAAAGCTTATGCCATCATTTCTTTTAAGGTGCTGAAAGGCTCCTTTTGCTGATCTCCGCAGTCCTTCTACATCTGAAAAGGGGTTGGAAAGATCGTGGAAGTCCACACATGTATCAACTATGCACAGTGGTGTGTGAAGAGTTCTGGCCTCCTGTGACACATACACCCATCCAATTTTCATCATATGAAATGGTGGAAGTCTTCCCTCTGGTCCACTTTACCCCATGACTTCCATAATCAGAATTGCATGGACTGGCCTTGAGACAGGGTGGCTACTTAACATCCCGCCCTCCATATTGGGACACTGATTTTCTTTTTCTTTTTTTATTGCATGCAGACTTAGGTACACATGTATGTACTTATATATGCACATATAGAAATGACTTTTTTCTAATTAAAATAGAAATGCACCTCCCCATAGTAGGGCAGAATGTGGCCAGGAGACCTGCGTGCCTGCTCAGTTTTGCTCCCAGGTGCTGTTGGACTTGAAGGCCCCATCCTCTCTTTTCTTTCTTAGGGATATTTTTCTTTAAACCTGGTCTTCAAGCCAGACTTGGCCTGGGTGGGCAGCCTTTCAAAGGGCCATTGTCTGTCAAATAAAGACACACACCCTCTCCACCTTGAGAGTACAGTGGTACCTCGGTTTATGAACTTAATCTGTTCCTGAAGTCCGTTCTTAAACTGAGGAGCGCTTTCCTTAATGAGGCCTCCCGCCGCCGGTGCCCTTCCACCGTTCGGATTCTGTTCTTAGACCAAGGTAAAGTTCGCAAACCGGGACACTACTTCCGGTTCTGCGGAGTTCGTAAACCGAATCGTTCGTAAACAGGACTGTTCTTAAACCGAGGTACCATTGTACAGTGGTATCTCGAGTTACATACGCTTCAGTTTACAGACTCCGCTAACCCGGAAGTAGTACCTCGGATTAAGAACTTTGCTTCAGGATGAGAACAGAAATCGAGCAGCGGCAGTGGGAGGCCCCATTAGCTAAAATGGTGCTTCAGGTTAAGAACAGACCTCCAGAACGAATTAAGTTCTTAACCAGAGGTACCACTGTATATGAAAGCACCTCAGGAACTTGTTCAAGTGAAGCTGGTGTGCACATACTCTGGAGTCATTAATCCAGAGCAACAACAAAAAAATCGCCTCTCTATACACTTGGCCCCGGGGGAATTGCGCAGATTTTTCCGAGTGTCAAGACCCAACGAGGGTCTGGCCTTATACAGCCTCTGGGGTGATTTGTTTTTGTAGCCGGGAGTGAGGAGGGAAGCCAGAGGCGAGGCCTGCTGTGCCAATAATGTCCTGTGCCAGCCGTTTGCCTGCGGGGACTTTGGGCGGCAACCGCGTCCCAGGGGACCATCCCTGCTGTTTTCCTAGCGCGGAGGCGCAGGAATTGCGTGCCGAGGAGCAAAGTGGAGAGGAGAGAGCAGGAACTTCGCTCTTCCTCCGCTGTGTGGTGGTGCCTAGCCAAGCTCGGGTTGGGAGGGGGGAGAGTCCTATTGGTTAGTTTAATTCCGGGGAGTTTGCACAAGCCGCGCCTGGGCTGTTTCGGCCTGGAAACAGATTGACTAGAGACCATGCGTGGTGTGCAGCAAACAATGGGAGGGTGTGTGCTTGCGGCTTTGCTTTATTATTATTATTATTATTACTATTATTATTATTTTTTAAAAAACTTCTAGCACTCCCCCTTCCCGCATCCCAGGAAGGCCAGCGGCTTGAGGAACTCAGGCATTGTGCTGGCAGAAGGCAGCATAACCGTCCTCTCTGCTCTTTCCCAAAAGCAGCATCAAGGGAACACAGCGCCCAGCTGGCAGCCAGACATGGGTGCAGCTGGCACCACCGTGATTGCCTGAGGCGGTGGGACACTGTAATAGAGTCCTTTAAAAAAAAAGTGCATTGGAGCGAAGGGAGGGGGTGTTCTTCAGTTTTCCTCACTGAAAATAAATAAACCAATTTTCTAGCGTCGTAGGTGTCTCAGCACAACCAGCGCCAGCTTTTCCAACGATTGTGTGGACAACCTCCAGAAGCGCGCGCTTTGCTTCCGTTTGAAAAAAGGGATAATATTAGGCGCTGCGATGCCGCCAGAGCTGGTTCTGGAGAGCGAGGGCTTATTCCAGGATACGATTTCCTAGGAAGATGTCTGCATTCAAAATAAATGGTCCCTGTTTCAACCCTGCAACGCCAGGCGCGCCCTCCGCCGAAAAGCAGCCCCAAAGGAACAGTTCTAGAAAGTAAAAGCACGCGCGGCATGTGGGAAGCAAGCCTGGGAAGGGAGAGAGCAGCTTGTACGGGAGGAAAGACAGCTTTTCTTCTTCGCACCTCGATTTGTCCTGGAAAGCCCAAATGCCTGGGCTCTTTTCCTCCTTGGCGCCTCAGGTTGCTGGCTGGGCTCGACCGACTCAAACGCCTGCAAGTCGTATGCACACAAGGCAGACTTCCGTGTCACATGCATCGTAGGATCGGGCAGAAAAAAGTTCTGCAATTCCTGAGGCTTGTTTATAAGCGATCATCCGGTCCCCTTGACAGCATCCACTGGATCCTGTTTTCTCTCTCGGTGGCTGGAAGGAAAAACCGCCGCTGTAGGGAGGGGACAGGGATCTTTCGCCCTCCCGCCCCGCTTCGTTTTCCCGGCCAACTTTCTCCCTCTCTTCACTTTTCCTGTGTGTGTGTCTATACCGAGGAGGCGGAGGCGGCCAGCGCTTCCCTTCTCCTCCGCCCTCTCCTCCCTTGTGTCTGGGGCTTTGGATAGGAGGAAGAGGAAGATGACGAGCCAGTGCAATTAGCCTAACAAGGGGCGGGTGGCGGCGGCGGCAGCAGCAGGAGGCGCGGCGGCGGCGGCGGCTTTTTCCTGGGCCACTGACACATCTTCCTCTTCTCCTCGCCGGGGCGATGAAGGGGGACTTTTCGGAGTTAGGCTGGAAAAGTCCTGCGGGATCTTCTCCTCCCGCCTTCCTCGCAGCTCCCTGAAAAGTGGGAGGAATCCCTTTCCTCCCTCCCTCCCTCTCCAAAGACCCCACCGTGGAGACGGGGCTTGGCTGGGATCTGTGTACACATTCCTCTTTTTTTGTTGCCGTTCCCCCACCAAGAGGCGGATATATCTATACTTCTATATGGTTGGTGGTGTTTTTTTTTTTGCTCGTCTTAAAAGGGAGAGGCTCTGCTCTCTTCGGTGCATGTGGAAACTGTTCCCCGCTCTTCTTTTCTCCGCGCTCCCCATAGATATTTTTTAAATTTTATTTTGATGCGTCGTCCCCCCTCCAATGTGGACTCCGGCGGATCTGTGCTTCCTTTGTAATTGGGAAATGAAATAATGGCGACCCGTCGGGCAGCGGGGCCACCCGGGGGAGATGGAGACACCCAGCCGCCCGAAGTCGCCAGGAGCAGCAGCCAGGTAGGCAGGGGGCGAAGAAGGAGAAGCCGAGGGGGGGAAGCAAGGGCGGGTCCCGAGTCCGGCCCGAGCGGCGTTGGCTGGGTCGGGGGGGCGGCGGAGGGAGAGGCGAGAGGGGGCGAGCGAGCGAGCGCTGCTCCCGTGTTTATGAGCTGGAGCAGCCAGCCAGGGGCGGTAGCCGCCGCGCGCGGGGAATGGCTTGGATTGGAGCGGCTTTAATGGCCGCCCCATCCCTGTTGCCTGCCTGCCTCCCTCTTCCCTTCCTGCCCGCCCGTCCCGGAGTTGCCGGGAGTTGGACGCCAGGAGTTGGCGGCCGCCCCCGACCCTCGAGCGAGGGTAGCAGGGAAGGGGGCGGGAAAAAGAGAAAGTTTGGCGTTGCCGCCTCTCCCCTCTTCCCTCACAATGTTTAGGGTGGGATTTGTTCCCGCGTCTTCCATCGCCCCCAACCTGGCCGTGGTGTGAAGAGAAAGAAGCCCTCTTTTCTTCCTTTCTCTTCCTTTCTCTCCCCCCCCCCACAGCCCGTCCCCATTTACGACTTTGGGGAGTCTCCCTCGCCGCACCTCCTCACTGAAAAGACTCTTGTTTTCCATAGAGAGCCAATTGCTCGAGATCTTTGAAAAATCCCTTTGGAAACAACAGCCCTTAATCTTTCCCTACTTCTCTCCCCCCCTTCCCTTTGTCCCATTGATCTGAGGGGGGGGGGTGAGGGCGGCGCAGTCTTCGTGTGTATGCATATATGTGTGTGTGTATTTTAAGACCCTGAATGACACTCTTCCATTTCCCCCTCCTGGTGTGTGTGTACATATTTCGCTTTTACAGGCCAGCTCCAGCAGATTCCAGTGTGTAGGGGCTTTATAGACAGTGTTCCTCTTCTCTCTGCTCCCCTGTCCAGAGTTGTTCCTGGGATATTCCTATGTGCATCTTTAATTTGGAAAGTTGTATATTTTTAATGCCTTAACGGTGGCACTGCACGTTCGAGACTAATAGCGTGTCCTTAGAAAGGCCCCTGTTTCAACCCTTCATCCCAGGCTCCATATTAATAGTACTAATAGCATTAAATCTCCGCCAGCGCTGTGTTTGTTCTGCACTACACATCAAAGGTGACTCCTCTTATTCAAATTTTTATGAGGGTTTCCAATGGACTGAGGCATGCTGGAGTATCGTGCTGTGTCTGTGTTTATATGGAGCATATGGTATGTGAAAGTTTCATGCCCCATGCGTGTAAGTCCTTGTGAGGTGGAAGTGTCCTCTGTGTCATTTTCTTATGCTATATATACCCTTGCTTAATATATAAGTGAATTGTAGCTGCATTGCTGTCAATACCCTTTTTGAGAAATGGAATTTGGCACTTTTTAAAAATAGTGTTTATTTAAGAGGGGAGCCTTTAATCTACTGTTCTGTCCTTGGCTTACCCGAGTGCTTTGATATAACAGTGCCACGTGGTATTGTAAGATCAATCCTCTGTTAAGTGTGCCTTCTAATATATCTGTACAGTTGGATAAGTTCTGAGTAGAAAAACTTGGTGGAGAACTGTAACAGGTTATTGTTTGTGGCTTAGCATTCAGTGATCTTTGCAAATGATAGCAAGAGATAGATTATACCCCTCTCCCCTAATCATTCGTGTGTGTGTGTGTGTGTGAGAGAGAGAGAGAGAGAGAGCGAGAGCGCGAGGGAGAGAGAACATTAAAGCAGAGCAGTGAATGAAGAGAAACAGCTACGATTGATAATTATTTCTCAGTAGTTCGTGCACTGTATAGAAGATGTGGGAGCCTGGGCTCTCTGAGACCATTCCTATAATCTGCCTATCATTAGCATGGTAAACCATAATGAATCCCTTCGAGCTGAGGCATATAAAATAGGTAAGATGATACCTTTTCATTGAACCAGCTCCTGTTTATGAGTGTATACAAGCGGTACAGTTCATAGAGACACATTAGGTTGTTGAGAGCAGTATGGCTGTCTTTCCACCTTGGCAGAGTTTTTATATCCTAAATAAAGATTGCATTTCATTAACAAAAACAGCATTTCCTGTTCTGTGTACCTCATTCTATGGCACCAATAGAGCAGTACACCTTTCTACCAAACTCGGTTGGAGCTGGACCCTCACAGTGGAGCTGGCTGTTTAGTTGGTTCTTCAAAATGAGCAATTCCAAGGTGGACTTACTGGACCTTTTATTTTCATTTGGGGGGGGGATATCAGTTTTAATGCAGCTTTCTTTAGCAGTACCTCAGTTTAAAACTGGAATCACTTACTGTAGGGTAGGTTTAACCGGAGAACACCGGGAATGGTGTATAGTTTTCAACAGATATGGACACTTCTTTCAGTGTTTTTATGGTCAAGTTTAACATGGTGTTTGAATTGATCTTTGAGGTCATATTTTATGGCATAAGTGACAGTTTTTGGAACACAGTTTGGATGAATGAACCTTAGCACCTCTGTACGCTGAATAGTCACGACATTTACAGAGTAGGCATACAATATACTTCTGTCAAATGACAACTCTACTTGAATATTTTCTTATTTAAGTAAAATTTAATGATGCAGAGCAGGCATCATGCTTTCTGGTGGCCAGACATAGGCTTGCACACTACTCCTTCCCTTCCCCTTTCTCTTTGGGGTTAATGCTAACTATGGTTAAGCATTGTGCCTGAACCTCCATAAATCTGGTTACTGTTAACCATAGTTTGAAACTAGCTTCTAATTCTTGTTTCAGTCCCTTAATTTAGAGGTCAACTGCTTTTGCTGGTTCTGTCATGTAATAACTAAACCACTGGTAATACTAACCGAAATAGGAAGAGTGGAAAATTTCTGGCGAAGGATGCCTGTGAGCCAAAGGGGGGGTGCTCTTGATTGCCCCGCCATGGTTTGGTGATTAGGCATCATGATGCGTGAACTAGTCCAGTGCTGACAATAATACATTTTGGCAAATACTATAGTTTGCTGCTGTTGCATCTCAGAGTTTCTTGTTAAATATGAGAACAGAAGACAGGTATATCGTGTACATCTGCTTTTCACTATACTGTATGCCACTTTCGAGTTTATATGCACTTGTCCATGTTCCTCTCTGCGCAGGGCAAGGGATCTCCTCTTCATCTTGTTTCATCCCACAGTGAGTGGGAGAAAGGAAAAAGGACCAAGTCTGAGGCCTTCTGAAATTTCTTCTAACAAATTTCCCAGGAACAGTGAACCAGACAGACTTAAAAGTGGGAGTCTGAATACACTGTCCTTCTTTGCAGGGCATGCTAAGCCAAACCAATTTAAGCAAGACCATGCAAACATGCAGACTCCTAGAGAGGAGCTTGCAGCCACTTCCACCATCCCCATTCTTTTTAGCCGTTGTGCTGTGCCAAGCCACAATTTGCTTGAGTGTGTGTTGTCCAAACTGGGACACATGATTAAACTCACCCCTCAGTAAGCACAAGCTGTAGCTAAGGACTTAGTTTTGCATGCACAGTGTCCACAAGGGCCAAGAAGGAGCAGAGTGGCTACAAGCTCCTCTGAGAGGCCATACATTGTGTGGTCTCACTAAGGTAAGGTTTGGCTGAGTGTGTAGTGCAAACCAGCTCACTCTTTCCTCATGGGTGCCTTTCACATGTTCCTACTTCACAGATAGGAGCATGGCTTTGTCTGGCATGGTGTGAGTGTTTTTTTCTGGAAAGCTGAGGAGAATTCTGGGATATCCTCACATTTTATCATTGGATGTTACATTTGTATGTGTATGAATCAGATGTGAAAACAATCTAGAACAACTTCAGAACAATCCCACATACTGTGCAATGTTTTGGCGTTATATAATGCAATTCCATTCACAATGTGGTAATCTCTAACATACTATGGAGCAACAGATGGAGTTTCATTTATGAATATAATTAGCCATGCAGTCGAAAGTATATGGATAACTACTATAATGTATGTGTTATACTTGTCTTTAAACTCAGTTTCATGGCTTTATTGCTGGTGATGTGATGACAGGAGACATTAATAGTCTTTAAAAATGGATGCTGTGACTCATTCAAACTCAGGAGGTGTTTACATTAAATTCTTAATTGCAGGAGGACTAATTAGTACTGAAACTATTCATATACCAACTTCAGAACCATTTCATTTCTGTGCGGCTCACTATTCATGCAGACCTAATTGGTCTTGGTTTTCCATCCCCTCCCATCCCAAACACTACTGAGTGATGGAGAGTTAATCCATATCTCTTCTTCCACAATACAGCTGAGATAAAATTCTAGCCATATACCTGCACCTTGGCTGGTGGAATTGATTAGTTCTCTTACTGCTGGGCTTTTTTGGGGGGTGGGGCAGGGAGGAGGACTCCCTTGGGAACTGCTGTTGGATAGTGTAGAATGTTTTTTCAAATGTTGACTGATTCACATGGCTACTTTTGCGGTGGTGGTGGTGTGGTGCTAACACATCATGTGATAAAAATCACAAGTTGTCTGGACCTTAGGAATGCATGTTGTTGGTTTTTAAATGCACATCCTCTGAAACTAGGAGTTTGGAAATGCAAATTGATTCTTTGCAGGTTTATTCAGAAGCAAGTCCCATTGACTTCAGTGGGATGTATTCATGAGTTAATGCATGTAGGACTGCAAACTTTCATACAGGGCTAGTGTCTTTGTTTGAATGCACCCTCTGTAACATTTTTCAGAAAATAATGATAGGCAAGTCTTGTTTTCTGTTTAGCTGCCTGCATAAATGAAATAATGTGTTGTCTGAAGAATGGGATGAAGATGGGTTGGAACTCAACAACAGAAGTTTCCAGTCATTGTCTGAAACTTCCTGTAACATGTTGGTAATTAGTTGCTCCTGGGGGCGATCATCTATAATGGTAGATTGTGTGGCTGTAACGGTATTGAGTTCAGCTGCATTTCAGACATTGTGGTCCAACTTGGACAGTTGTGTTGGATCACTCATGTGCTTCCTCCTCTTCTCCTTTGGCTGCAAAGAGCAGATCAGAAGCACCCACTTCTAAACTAGTCCGTTTCTCTGGGTTCATGTGTAACAAGGTGCTCTAGGACACGGGTGGCGTTGTGATCTAAACCACAGAGCTATTCGGGCTTGCTGGTCAGAAGGTTGGCAGTTCGAATCCACACAACAGAGTGAGCTCCTGTTGCTCTGTCCCAGCTCCTGCCAACCTAGCAGTTCGAAAGCACACCAGTGCAAGTAGATATATAGGTACCGCTGTGGCGGGAAGGTAAACGGCGTTCCTGTGCGCTCTGGTTTCTGTCACGGTGTTCCTTTGTGCCAGAAGCGGTTAAGTCCTGCTGGCCACATGACCCGGAAAACTCCCTGTGGACAAACTCTGGCTCCCTCAGCCTGAAAGTGAAATGAGCACCGCAACCCCATATTCGCCTTTGACTGGACTTAACCGTCCAGGGTTCCTTTACCTTTTTACCTTCTAGTTAGTTTAGAAGTGGAAGCAAAAGTTTTCAGAATCCTTGAGGCCACCACAGAGGAGGGAGAGGGAAAGGAGGTGGTAGGAAGATGAAAGCTTGATCTTTGGATATGCTATGCTAAATATTAGTTCAGTGTTAGATTCAAAAAGGCCTATTCTTGTGATAAATGGCTCTTTCTTGGTTTCATTTTCCTAGTTGCAAAATTAGACTGTGTACTTTGTACATATTCAGTAATATGCTACTACTGTAGGATCTTACATTAAAATATATAATACTAATACAGTATCTAAAATTATGTAGTATTTATGCATGCGAGCTGTTTACGTAGACAGGTGTGTCCAAGGACTGTCACAATGACTATCAGGAGAAAAGTAGCTTGTCGTGAAAGGGCTTCATAGCACTTATGTGACACTGAAATAGCACCTTGGCAATGGGGGAAGGACCACTGAGCTTTCTGTATGTTTACCTCTCGTCAATCTTTCCCTCAGACTCGACACTAATCTAGTAAATGGAATTGCTATGTCACTTCAGGTCAGCCTGCTGCATGGGGGACCCTTAGTGCTCATTTTGGACACTGACAAGGATTTCCTTTGAGAATGGAGAATCTGTGTTGCCAGCTAAGTTTTCATTTGCATTTAAATACTGTACTGCTGTGATATTAGTGAGTTTCAATGTGCATTTATTTGTATATTTCTGTATAGCAACTATGTGGAAATTAAATGGTGCTTTGGCAAAAGATGCCAGTTTTAAAAACTGCTAGCATTACTTTCTCAAAAAAAAGTGACAATTGCCATCTTTTATCAGTTTCTTTTTAAAAATAAATATCATTTTATTTACAAAGAATAATATAGAAAAATGCAAGTATAAATTGCCCCTTCCTATAAAAAACCCCCAAGAGTAAACAAAATACTTAAGTAACTAAACCAGTGTTAAAACTTTGATTTTTTTCATGTTTACTTTGTCCTTTCCTATTAAAAAAAAAAAGATAAATGGATGTTATCACTTGACTAGAATTCCCCTCCGGAATATGTTTGCATGTAGTTTGGATTATTCATAAACTTTGTGTGCCATAATTTTCTCATGTTCTTCTCCAAAGCTGACAATTTATTCTGTGTTTACCTTTTCAATAGTGATATTTTGCACTTAGAAGAAGCTGTAGCAAATTATGTACACAAATGCAGCTACTCTAAAATAACAGTTTTAAATGTTTGTTGCTGTGGAGAGTTTGCTTACTTGGACATTTTCCTAAGTACGGTAGTTACTGAAAGTATAAGCTAGAAATAGGAGAGTATATGCATAACACTCCAAAGGATTTATGCTGTATATATCATGGGGACAGGGACCATTTGGTCCTCAGATGTTATCACTATCCAGCATGCATCAGCCTCAGCCCATCAAGGTCCATGATTGAGGATACTGTAATGGGAAATGTAGTCCAGCAACATTTGTAGGACCACATCCCTGACTTAGAACGCTGTATACAAAATTGACTTCTTTCCTAATGTCAGCAAAGGTCTTGACTTGCTAAGTACACTGAGCAAATACCTCTGGGACTTCATATCAAACCATCAATTTCAGTTGGAATATTTTCTTTTGAGCTGATTTAACCCCAGGCAAGCCAGTGGAACTAAACAGGCGGAAATCCTGGCAGGATTTGAGGTAAAGCAGCAATGCTATCAGGACATTTTAGTGATTATAAGTGGTTTAATACCTTATTCTCTTCCCCACCCCTTATGTTACTCTGTGCTCACTTTGTTTCTTGATCACGCTGGGAAACACTTGATACTAATTAAAACTACAAGCTGTTTTAGACTCTGTGAAACAGAGCAACATAAAAAAAAAACAATTATGTATTGGCCAGTGACCTTCATCTATCATGAAAATTGCTAGCAATTTTGTACATTCAACAAAAGCCTTGTATACTTCTGTTCAAAGCGCAATTACATCTTGAGCACTTCAGGGATAGAACCATCTCCCAACTCTTGCAGAAATGTTTCTCTGCTTAAAAACAGTCTACTAAGGAGATTCTCTTACATATTTCAATGGATGAATGGCTATTCTGACTCTAGCTATTGTTAGTGTTGGAACACCCGGAGGTTATCAGAACCACACCCGTATCATATCAGGCTGTGAAGAGGCCCTTTCACCTTCAACATAAAGAGTACTGTGATGACTCAAATGTATTTGCACTAGAATAGATAAAATACAGTACCCACGAGTCAGCAAGAGGCTTACTCAAGATGTGGACTTTCATTCCTTGAGTTGGATCATACGTCTAGGAGCTCCTTAGTATAGTTTAAGGTTACTTTTGCATGCCTTTATTCCAAATGGGCCTAATCATAGGCTCAATCATGGACTCAGTCCTATTTGTTTAATAACTTCCTACCCAATGAATTATGTAGGGGCAATGTTGAACAATTTTGCAATTAAAAACCTCAATAAAGATCCAGTACAGAATAGAATATAATCTTCTAGAGGCCAGGCAGTGTCAGAAGTATTGCACAGACACACCTTGTTAAATGCCATGTCTTAAGTTGCTGGTCTTTCACAAGTAGCCTGTGAATGAAATGGCAGAATTAGCCCCAACAGCTACTGGATAGATAGGAGATTTAAACTTTCCAGAGTGACTGTGTCCCTTTTCCTTGACTGCTGTAGGCAGTGGTGGAGCTTCCTTGCTCACACCAGTGACTTCAGTTGTGTGGAGGAATCATTCTGTTATTATAGTCATTATTTTCTCCCTGCTAGGGAATATTCAATTTGCAGTAGATGCAAGAGGCAAATCCAGTACTGCGGTGAGTAAACCACTTTGGACAATAAGTCCTGCACAGTATCTGAATCTTGCTAGCTGTCCCAAGTTTACATCCTTTAATATAATAGTATTGCTTCTTATTTCTTTATTCTGTTTTCCCAGCCACTGTTGCTTGTGACAGTAAATGATATACCAGTTCTAACTACAAGTACTCAAGGAACTATGCCTCTAGAACCTAAACCAAATAATATTTTCATTTGTGGTTAAAACATTACCTATGTGATCTTACCGTTAGTTTGAAAGGGAGGAATTGTGCAATGACTTTAAATAGTTTCAGTAATAAGTCTTCCAAAAACCAAGTAAAAGTCTTGGCTCTACTTCTAAACTAGCGTTGCATTGTACATTCCTCACTTGGATTTGCTGAAAGAGGGCTGTACCCCTGTGGTGCTGATTATATTTCTGGATTGCAGGTTTCAAGTAGATCTTGGCAAATTAAAGGTTGCAGCGGAGGTCTGTGCATGTTTACTCAGAAGTAAGTCCTACTGGGTTTAGTGGGACATATTCTCAAGGAAATGTACATAGGAGTGCAGCCCTAGTGCATGCTCATTTATTTAAGACCTCATGAAAGGTGGTTGATATGCAAGAGAATGGCAAAGGGTCTTAGTTTAGTTTGTACTTCCAATCAGATGGAGTCTTTGAGTGGTGCATTTACTCCTTGATAATTTTTGCATTGTTTTGGTCAAGGGATTATACGGTAATATAAGTCTGTACACATTTTGATATTAAAGGACAATTCGCTAGCTTAATTAGTTAAGTATTGCCTAATGTATAATCGCCTAATGTATATATCAAGCTCTTCTGGAGCCTGATTTGTGGGATGTTGGCATGCTGGTTGAAGTATCACATCCTCCTTCCTATGTTTTAAAGAGAAGCAGTGATGCACCCACTGATAAAATCATCTTTAGACAGGGATGAGCTAGCCAGCTTTAGGGCTGTTTTTGAGTCTTTCACTGTCTTAGAGAAGGAAGTTGAACATATGGTGGTCGAGTAACTGCAGAATAACTCCACTTCTGGATAACACTTTTCTAGAACCCATTTCAGTCAGACCCTAGTAGATCTGCATCTGGAATCTGATGGAGAAAATTCTTCATCCTGATAATTTGGATTTCTTAACTGTGCAAATTGATTCAACCCCCACCTTGAATATCTAAGAGAACCGATGGGTCTGGCTCTTGAGTAGTTCTCTTGGCATGTACTCCAGCGAGCCTTCACTGACGGATAGTTTGGACCATTGGGGATTGATTGTATTCTGCAAGGTGTGTGTGTATATCTATATCTATACATCATCAGGGCTGTTTAGCATCAGTCTGAAGCAACTGGGACAGAAGATCTGGACTGGAGCCTTGTTGTAGGGTGTTTTCACTGTACTAATGACTCTCAACTCTACATTGTGTTATCAAAGCATTCGGGGACATTCTCTGTTCTGAATTATTGTCTCATGACTGTGCTTGATAGGCTGAAATCAAACAAGCTGCAATAGAGTCTGCAGAAGACAGAGGTAATTGCAGTGCTCCCCCCAAATTCCGACTGTGAAAAGTTAAATATAAGCCACACTTTTTTCGAAATTCCGACTGTGAAAAGTTAAAGTGCGGCTTAAACCTTACAAAGATTGACTTTTATGATATCGCTCCCTTCATGTCCCGCCTGCACCTTATATTTGGGCCAATACGGTGATAACAAAATGTCCAAAGACCATAGCTCTTTGTTAATGACTAGATAGACAGGTGCTAGGAATGAAATTGTCACGTGTTAAACAGGCTTGATTCAGACCTTGGGTTGTATCCAGCTAAATAATTATGCATGTGGAACAACTACCAGGAGCGCAATAGATTTCTCCCTTCCTATGTGGCACCTCCCCCAATGTGCTCTGGGGTTTTCCACAATTTTTCTGGAGCAGTTTCAGGGTCAATATGGGAAGAGGAGAGGGAGAGGAAGTTTTGTTGTGCTCTTGGAAGCTGTTCCATGTTAGCAGTCTTGGGGGTCTCCATCACATGTGTTTCAGAAAATTTGGATTGACTCTCTGTTTTGGAAGTTAACTTCCCATGTCAGAAAGAAATGAATTACAAAAATATTCCATATGCTGGTGGCATTCACCATAGCCTTCTGATCTATGACAGCTATGGTACTTTCTGCTTTGCCAACAGCAGAGAGTTAATCAGAATTCCTGATCTGGTTCCAGAGCTCCTGTAGCTGATCCTCTCTTGGGTATGTTAGCATGCAGATAGCTTTTGTTGCATTTATTGCTGCTGTAATTTTGTGCTTTTTTTACATTTTGCCTGTCTTTCCCTCCTTCATACATACATTCAAGATTTGATTTATATTTTTGTGGTGCTCAGGAAAATGCTTTTGCATTAACTTTCATGTGGACATGCTAATGCTTAGATGGAAGTTATCTGCAGTAAAGAGTGTTTGTCCAACATCTTAGCTAAATGCGGCAAGTAGATATTGTATTCTCTCTCTCTCTCTCTCTCTTTCTTTCTTTCTTTCTTTCTTTCCAAGATTTTTATCCAGCTCTTCATCCAGTCTCCATAGTAGTTTACAATGATTAACAGAACAATAATGTTAAAAACATAATAGAACTGAAAATGGCAGCGACCAAAACATTACACTGAGCGGTTAATTCCCAAAGGACATAACTAAAACAGCAGAGTTTTTACTTGTTTGCAGAAAGTAGAGAAGAAACTGTTCAAATTTTCCAGGGAGACTTATTAATTTGGGGGGCAGCTTCAAAAGAGGCCCTGTACCTGGTTGGGAGTTAATAGGTGAACTGTACAAATTCACATGGCGTACTGTAACCTGAATTTATGATCAGAGACGTAAGAAAAATTGGTTGGCTGGCATTTACTGTTTTATACAGAGCCTGAGTGATACACTGTGGACTGTATCCAGCAAAGTAGTTCCATTAGGACAAGGATTCCCATTTGCACAGCAGCACTTTTGTTTGGTCTCCTCTCCCCATACACCTGTGCATACTCTGTTCAAGGGCTTGGTGGAACTCCCAGAACAGATAGGAGGAATGTGTGGAGAGAGGAAAGGGAGGAAGAATTCTGTTGCACAGACAAGAATTCGTATGCTCATGGAACTACCGTATTTTGCGCCCCATAAGACGCTCTGGCCCCTAAGACGCACCTAGTTTTTTGGGGGGGAAATAAAGAAAAAAAATTTATTTCCCCCCCCCCCCAGGTGCGGGGCTGGAAGAACCAGGTCGGGGAACAGTGGGAAGGCACGCTCTGCCTCCCCGCTGTCCCCCGAGCTTGTGGGGCTGGCGATGGGGAGAAGTGCACCAGTCCCGGGAGGGCAGGAAGCTCTGTGCCGCCATCCCGAGCGGGGCGGGACTTAGCGCCCCGATCGGGATGGGGCGTAGACCTGCCTGCAGTCCCGGGACGGCAGGCAGCTCTGTGCCGCCATCCCGAGCGGGGCGGGACTTTGCGCCCCGCTCGGGATGGCGGCGTAGACCTGCCTGCAGTCCCGCGACGGCAGGCAGCTCTGTGCCGCCATCCCGAGCGGGGCGGGACTTAGCGCCCCGCTCGGGATGGCGGCGTAGACCTGCCTGCAGTCCCGCGATGGCAGGCAGCTCTGTGCCGCCATCCCAAGCCCCCTCGCTCTCCAGGCTTCAGCGAAAGCCTGCATTCGCCCCATAAGACGCAGGCACATTTCCCCTTCATTTTTGGAGGGGAAAAAGTGCGTCTTATGGGGCGAAAAATACGGTACTTCATTGGATACTGCCTCCTGACTATATTTCTAGAATCTTTCTGTGATGGGTATCTGCACGTGGGAAGACAAACAAATGTGAATATAGAATTGGGAGTCATGATTTTGCCAGCACACTTCTGTAGGCAAAACATTGACTCCCAATTCCACATTTACATTAAAGGATTGCACTCCAAAGGACTGCTGCTCCTGCCTGGGGTTTTTTATAAGTCCTGCAAACACAGGTGTGAGTAGGTGGTAGTGGCATGAAACATGTTTTAAGCAAGTAACTTCTGCCATCAGAATGTATGGTTTAAAATGAGCAGCAGATTCAGGAAAGGACAGATGAGAGGAAGATCACGTTGCTCCATAACATGTAGCCTGATGTTTGCAGCCTAAGTTTTATATAAATCCCAGCAAGGAAAAGTAATGGTTGGGATCCAGCTTTACTTAGTTGCCCATTAGTTTCCCATTGAAATGAATGTGGAAATCCAGCCATCGTTATGTGAAGTCCCACTGAGTTCAATGGAATTCAGCTTAATCTGGATCCAAACCAGTATTGACAGATAGTGGAGCAGTGCCGTCCTTGTCTGGAAACTTGTGTTTATACAGTAGGGTTGGACTCAGGTTTTGCCGGCTGCAATTCTGAAGAAAACAAGCGCTAGCCACTATTATGTGGAAATTGTACCAGTATTGGTGTTTGAAATGTAAATATTTTGGAGTTCAGAAAAAGCTTGTTTAAGTGTGGACATGCCTTGAAGCTGCACATTGGCAGAGTGATGACACTGTCTAGATTTTCATTACCCTTTGTGCAAAGGTAATGTATGTACTGTACTTCTGTTTCTACTGAACTGTACGAGATACCTTTGTGGCAGTCTTCTCATATAAAGAAACAACTAAGGAGTTAGGAAAGCCTATTGTGGTGGTGGATTCTCCTGAATTCCAGCAAAAGTACATATAGACCTTATATTTTGTGTCCCTTTGGTGTAGTGGTTAGAGTCTTGGATTAGAGTCTTGGTTAGAGTCTTGTACTACAAGACCTGGGAGACCATGAAGATGAGTGGGTGACATAGGGCCAGTCACTATCTCTCAACTTAACCTTCCTCACAGGGTTGCTGTGACGATAACATGAGGAGAAAGAGAACCATGTATGTTACCTTAAGCTCTTTGGAAAAAAGGTGGAAGATAAATGTAATAAATAGATAACTTTTACCCCTTTAAAATGTGGTGTTTTCAAATGCAGATATCATAAGCTCCTGTGAAAGTAGAAAGGCGAGGAAGATATATTTTTCAAATGCTGCTTTTCTTCTGATCAAGGGCATGTTACCAGTTCTAGTAAACTAGGGATGAGAAATCTCTGCTTTGTTGGGCTCCAACTCCCATCAGCCACAGCCATGCTCAGTGGTGATGGGAATTAGAGTCCAACAGCTGGAGGGACACAGGTTCTTCACCCCTGTCTTAAATAATATATAATTCAGGAGAAGGGTATTGATTGTTGACCTCAATGTGTGGCCTGGCTTGTATGGAAGGCAGTGCTTCTTCAAATACAGTGGTGCCCCGCAAGACGAACGCCTCGCAAGACGGAAAACCCGCTAGACGAAAGGGTTTTCCGTTTTGGAGGCGCTTCGCAAAACGAATTTCCCTATGGGCTTCCTTCGCAAGACGAAAGCCCATAGGGAAACCTCCGGGACAGCGGGGAAGCGCAGCGCTTCTTCCCCACTGTCCTTGGACCTCCTCCGAAGGCTGGCGGTGGGGCGGAAAGCCCTTCTCCCCGCGCCAGCCTTTGGAAGGCTCCTCCGAAGGCTGGCAGTGGGGCGGAAAGCCCTTCTCCCCGCGCCAGCCTTCGGAAGGCTCCTCCGAAGGCTGGCGGTGGGGCGGAAAGCCCTTCTCCCCACGCCAGCCTTCGGATGGCTGTCCTGAAGACTTGCGGTGGGAGGAGGGTTTTCCTTCCCACCGCCAACATTCAGAATGCTGTTCTGAATGTTGGCGGTGGGGAGGAAAAACCCTCCTCCCACCGCAAGCCCCGGGAACAGAGGAGAAGCGCTGCGCCCCTTCCCCTCTGTTCCCGTACCTGTCCTGAAGGCTTGCGGTGGGGAGAAAAGCCCTTCTCCGCACCGCCAGCCTGGCAAGCGGTTTCCATAGGAACGCATTAATTGATTTTCAATGCATTCCTATGGGAAACCGTGCTTCGCAAGACGAAAAACTCGCAAGGAGAAAAAACTTGCGGAACGAATTAATTTCGTCTTGCGAGGCACCACTGTACTTGGGCTCCAAGCCATTTAAAGGCAAGCAGAAGCACTTTGAATTGGGTCCAGAAGTGAAAGAGACAGCTTGTGAATTTCTGGCGGGAAATGATTCCTAGGCACAGTGCCAGTCAAAACTCCAGACACTAGCATTCTGCACAGAAGTTTCCAAACCATTTTCAAAAACAGATCTGTGTACAATACATTGCAATAATCCAAATGGGATGTTATCATTGCATGGGTAACCATGGCCCATGAGAGGTTGCAGTTGGTATAAAGCTTTAAGACTTTAAGCAAATGCTGTGAAATACTGGTGCTTTTAACAAACTTACTAATCTTCATATATGTGTAACCTGTTTCTAATACTGGTGGCAATTTGCAGAAATAAACTGTGGGGGAGTTTATTACACTGTGTACAGTTCATTAATAGGAGTCTAAAACCACTGCTCAGGAAAAGAATCCTGAAGTGTTGTTGCCTTGATGTTGCTTGCATTATTTGGCAAAAAGGCAAAACAAAGGCTAACCATTAAGTTTGGAGTTCTTCATCTTTATGAGTAAAAGGTCTACAAGTATTGAATAATAGAACCATAGAGTTGGAAGGGACCGTGAGGGTCATCTAGTCCAACCCCTGCAGAGTGCAAGAATCTTTTGTCCATGGGCTCAAAACCAACCCTGAGATTAAAAGTCTCATGTTCTACCAACTGAGCTATATCGTATGGGATGCAGATGGCGCTGTGGTTTAAACCATTGAGCCTCTTGGGCTTGCCGATCGGAACGTCGGCGGTTCGAATCCCCATGACGGAGTGAGCTCCCGTTGCTCTGTCTCAGCTCCTGCAAACCTAGCAGTTCAAAACCATGCCAGTATAAGTAGATAAATAGGTACCACTGCGACGGGAAGGTAAACTGTGTTTCTGTGCATTCTGGTTTTCATCACAGTGTTCCATTGCACCAGAAGCAGTTTAGTCATGCTGGCCCAGAAAGCTGTCTGTGGACAAATGCCGGCTCCTTCGGCCTGAAAGCGAGATGAGCGCCACAACCCCATAGTCGCCTTTGACTGGACTTAACCGTTGAGGGGTCTTTTACCCTTTTACCTTTACCTATTGTATTACCTTGAAGATTCAACACTTTATTGCATGCCAGTTTGATAATGGATTTCTTCCTCTTATTTACCTCCTCGCTTTGCAGGATCTCATTGAAAAACTCCATTTGCTTTACAGAAGAGATGTTGAGGAAGGTCATGCTCCCACAATTAGTGCAGTCAGTTTCACTGGGATGACAGTGGCTGCTTCCTTGGTTCTCAAATCTTCATTGGCTTTTGTAAATAGGCTTCCTTACCTTAGTTGCTGTGGTAATAGCAACCCCTCCCTTTCTTTAATTTCAAGACCTCAAGTGAATTTTTAGCATCCTTCGTAACCTAAGGCAGCAGACAGCAGCAGGAGTTAATTCTAGAAGGTACAAACTTCTGAGGAGAAATTAATCCCCATAGGTGAGAGAGGTTCTTCGTTAGATCAAGGTTTTTTTTTATAGGAGGGTCTTTGGGGCTTAGGTAAAGGGACCCCTGACCATTAGGTCCAGTCGTGGCCAACTCTGGGGTTGCGGCGCTCATCTCGCTTTATTGGCCAAGGGAGCCGGTGTACAGTTTCCGGGTCATGTGGCCAGCATGACTAAGCCACTTCTGGCGAACCAGAGCAGCGCACGGAAACACCGTTTACCTTTCCGCCGGAGCGGTACCTATTTATCTACTTGCACTTTGATGTGCTTTCGAACTGCTAGGTTGGCAGGAGCAGGAAGCGAGCAACGGGAGCTCACCCCGTCACGGGGATTTGAACTGCTGGCCTTCTGATCGGCAAGTCCTAGGCTCTGTGGTTTAACCTACAGCGCCACCCGCGTCCTTTGGGGCTTACGGAAGACCAAATATAATTCCCATTATGCATTATTTCAAAACTAAAACTGTTTTTCCTCAAAAATATAAACAAAGAGCCTCTTTGGCAGAATGAAGCAAGATTCCTACGAAGTGTAAACAAGTCAGTAGAAAAAAGATGCCAAGCAAGGACTAGGGTGCATAAATGCAGAGTTTTGGCTAGCATGTACCTTTGGGTTCAGTGAGGCTATGATGGAAATCAAGGTGGGCAGCTCTAGCTAAGCTTGCATAGCTAGGCCTGTCCCCAGATGCACTGCCTGAGGAATATGATTTGATGATTGCTGAAAGTTTCTACTCGCATTTAAAGAAGCAGCAATACCAAGTGGGAATATAAAAACAGGATCTAGAAAAGCACATTGCTCAGCTATAGCTGTTGCAGGTTATAAACCCCCCTGTAAGGAATAAAACCCCTATGTTTAGCCTCTTCCTCCCCACTTTCAGCTATTTGCATACTAAAATTCGCAGGGCGGAAGCCATAATTTATACATAATTGGATGCAACTTTGGGGGCAGTTTTATGTTACAAGATTCCTAAAAGGAAAGTCTACCCCAACCTTGCAAATAAGCCCAGAAATGTTTCTAGCCCATTAAATGTTTGTGAAATCATTGCAATTGAGAAAGCAGTGTTCTCTGTACGTGTACTTGCTACATGTGAGCTATAGGCAGATGAGTCATGTAGAAAATTCATTAAGTTTCAGACTCAGAGGCAAGATATTTACCTGGTTCATGTCACTGAGTCACAGACTTTCTACAGTTGCAGACTTCCAAGCACCTTTTAATCAGTGCCGTGGCTACGGGGGAGCTAGCCAGGGTTTTTTTTGCCCCGGGCAAAGCCTCCAGAGGGGTGCCATTGAGGCTCCCAGCCTGCATGTGTCTGTGTGTACACAAATGCACGTGTGGGGTACCAAACTGGGTCTCTGACCTGGGTGAAAGAAAGCCTAGTTTTGCCCTTGCTTTAACAGAAATTAAGGGAAAGTATGTGTGTATTTTGTGTTTCTCCATAATGCAGTGTGTGTATGAGTATACGGAGGGAGGGAAGGTTGGGTGTACAAAAAACAAGATACCCCAAAATGCCATGATTAGAGAAGTCTGAAGAACACATTTTTGGTTCTATAAAACTTGGCTCTTGGGCGCAGATCATGATGAGACATAATGCTGGGTTGTGGGAATTTCCCCTTCATACACTTTTGAACTGCTTCCTGTTGGGCAGGGGAATAAATTCCAGTGACAGCCAAGGTCTTAAATTTGGTTTCAAAATGCAAGCTATATTTCCTACTCATTGAACTGAAATGTTTGTCACAAAACACATATCTTAAATTACTCTAGCCGCATTTGAAGTCAAAAAACATTGGGCAGGTGATTAGAGGAGAAAGGGTTGTAAAGAGTTTCAAAAGTTCACTTCTGACATATGATTAGTGGTTTGAATTCCAGTGTCTTTCTTTTAAAAAATATGTGAATGGTAGAAAATACACATGCAAAGAATTTAAAAACTGGTTGTCTAAAAACTGCAGCAGACTTCACCTCTTTCCCTCAAGCTTTTGTGGCCTTGTCTGATAGGCAAAGATTTGCAGCTTACTCGGTGGTAAGACCTGTGGACCTCACTGGGGCTTACCTCCTAGTAAGAATGTAGCCTTATTCATGAAAAAGTCTTTGGAAAAAAGAGATTCCTAAACACTTTTGGGTTGTCAAGTCCAGACCCTCCTACACTGTTAAGGATTGTATAAATGCAGAGTTTATCAAGATGTGGCTTCTCCAATCAGTGGACCATTCATGTAAAACTTAACACTAAACTAGAGCTCTGGTTTGTTTCCTCTCCGCTGCGTGATTTTAGCAACAGGGACCAGCATGTTTGCTCATTCATGGTAAGCCATCCTTTGGTTTACTGTGATGTGTGAGCCAGACAGGTGAGGCTATTTGATGAACACCAATGGGTGTTCTATAATGGCTCTATCCAGTTGTAAAGAGAAGTAGTGAATTGGTAGTTGGCTTTAAGGTAAACTTCCTACCCTATCTGCATATATGTATATGCGTGCTTCCTATGAAACATCCCAAAGCAATTTAAGATTAAAAAACAGTGTTCAAGTCCAATACAGACCAGCATATGTAAAATAAGAGAGATGTTAGTATTCTGTTTAATAAAATAAAAATACCCGGAAATTGAAATAAAAAGATGTGAGTTTAAAACAGTGCTTAAAGTGCTTTGCTTTTTTTTTTTTTTGCAAAAACTGCAGTAAAAATAAAAAAAACCAGTCCCAGGAATAATGATTTTAACTAGTAATTTGCTGGAAAGCTTGGTTGGAACAGCAAGGCCCTTTCCAGTTATCTATAACACATGAGAACATTCCTTTCCCCTGAAATCTTTTGTTATGTTCCTTTAGTCCCTTTATCCTTCTGCAATTAATCCTTAAATAAGTGCCATTGAAAAATAGTACTTTTTCTTCTCCTTTTACACCTCCCTTTGTTCTGGCTGGTGTGTTGGATCATACCCTTGCCCACAAGGACTTACAATGTATGCCCTTTTGTATTTTGTAAAGTGTCGTGGCATCATCATTCTCATAATATTCAGGCAGGCCTCCTTAGGCAATGCTGTCTGTAGCTGTGAGACCACAGTAAGGAAGGCCTTGCTGGGGGCACTTGCAGGTTAAACTTTGTGTAGGTCTGGGATCCTCAGCAAAGCCTATAACTAGTCGTACCTTGGAAGTCGAACGGAATCTGTTTTGGAAGTCCACTCGACTTCCAAAACCTTCGAAAACCAAATCGCGGCTTCTGATTGGCTGCAGGAAGCTCCCGGAGCCAATCAGAAGCCGCGGAAGCCCTGTCGGACGCTCGGGTTCCAAAATTATGTTTGCAAACCGGAACAATCACTTCTGGGTTTGCGGCGTTTGGGAGCCGAAATGTCCGAGTTCCATGGTGTTCGGGGTCCAAGGAACGACTGTACTTACTTAAAAAACAACTCTCAATAACAGAAATATAGATGCTCCTGAATGGAGTGTTTGCATTTGGAACCAGTTAAAGCCTTATAGACCATAGTTCTAATTGTCAAGTCTGAATAAAATAAAGCAGTTGAGATTTACCTACCTTTGAATTCCAGGCTTTTTCAATGTTACCTACCCTCTGTGGGCTTCTCTAATGCTTTGTTCCTGTAGGTTTCAACTGATCCCTTACTGCTTTCAACCTACTTCCCTGCCACAGCCAGCTCCCTCCTCCCGCAAGTTCCACAGCTGCGAATATGTGAATCATTTCACATATGGAATGCACATAGTTTTAAAAGGTCTCTGAAACAAATCTAGTCAGCTTTGATGTTGGGGCATTCTGAACATGGGAGGGCAGGGAGAAGAAGAGAGGAAAGCTTCCTGCTCAAACAGTGGCAAAGCAATTGGGTAAGTTAATTGACATGATTGCCATCAATTTGCGGACAAGTCAACTGATGTCTCTTTCAATAAAAGGCTCCTGCAGGCTCCCTTTAGATCTTTCCCTCTCATGCTTTGTAGATTCTGTATTGCAGTTCATTGTTTGGGTCCTCCCCCCCCCCCCGCCACTCCATGCTTATTATCTGCTGGATTTCTTGCCATGTTTTTGTAGATTGGACTGTAATGTTCGCATTCCCTAGGTAGCACAAACACAGACACCAGGGAGCTTATGTTTACTTCGGAGCTTAGCTGCTTAATGCCAAGCTTGCTAAGGACTAGAAACTGAACCAAAGATGGACTGGAAAAGTAGTTTTTCACAATATTAGGAGAGAGAATCTAGTTCAGTCCTATCATTCTTTAACCTAGTAGTCTTTGCGATGCTTTGCTTTAGCGGTGTTAGACCTGCGTTCAAGATTTAATACGAGCTGCGGGATATTAATAGTTGTTGGTTCACACATTGACTTTTGAACGTTTTGTAGTACAGTGGTACCTCGGGTTACATACGCTTCAGGTTACATATGCTTCAGGTTACACACTCCACTAAGCCAGAAATAGTGCTTCAGGTTAAGAACTTTGCTTCAGGATAAGAACAGAAACCAGGCTCCGGCAGCGCGGCGGCAGCAGAAGGCCCCATTAGCTAAAGTGGTGCTTCAGGTTAAGAACAGTTTCAGGTTAAGAACGGACCTCTGGAACGAATTAAGTACTTAACCCGAGGTACCACTGTATGCCATTAAGAAAGCATTTGTCCATTGCTTCCTTCCCTTTGAGTCTCTTCCTTAAAAACTCATGTTTTCTACATGGCCTCTTGTTTATTCTATCTACCGTATCTCTTCTGACCAAACTGCGGGAGGCAGTGGAAGACAGGAGTGCCTGGCGTTCTCTGGTCCATGGGGTCACGAAGAGTCTGACACAACTAAACAACAACCACCACCACCGTATCTCTATCTCTCTATCTTACAGGATTTCTTTTACCTGCCCTTCACCATAAGTTCCCAGAGAGGGTTAGAAAAATATAACAACGTTAATATGAGTTGAACTGGAGATTGTGGTTTACAATAACTATCCTTAGTTTAAGCCAGTCACCTTCATAATTCATAGTTTTATGTGGACTTGTTTTGAAACTGACCAGAATTAGTAAAAACAAAACAAAAAACCCATGGTCATTAATTCCAATGCAACAACAAACTGAGTTTAAGGAAAACTGAGAATAAAGATGGCTACAACTTGTCTACCTAGCTGTGCATGAAGAGAGTTGTGAGAGGAGCACATGAACTTAAGGGTTCGCCATGTGTGTTCAACTCATGCAAAGTGTCCCAGACCTTAGACTACTGGGTCCAGGGACTAGTTAGTGATCTCAGACACAAGAGTCTATGTTATTTATTTTGTATATTGTCAGGATCATCAGTGGAGGTTTGTATGGGTAAACTTGTATCTGAACATTATAACGTGCTTAGTTCTTAAATAATGAATATTTATGGCTGCTGACCAAACAGCATGGATACCTACTTTCCATATCATTGATTCGTCCAGTAAATTCCAGCTCTTGTTTGTGGAAAGTTCTGGACACTTAAAGCTTGATCCTAGGTATCTCTACTTTAAGCCAGCAACTTAAGTGGGTGTTACGTTTTGGGGATTGCGTCTAAAGCCAAAATCGTGTATAGTCAAAACCTACTGGATTAAATGGCGGATGGTATTGCCAAAGTCAGTTCCCCCAGATCCCTATCCCCTTTCTGCTCCTTACATTTTTTAATTTTTTTTTGCCACATGCTTAAAGCTGAATGCACCCAAATTAAATGTGCATAAGTTGTGGGCAAGCATAGAAATTGCAGCATCATTCAAGTAACTGATCATGTTAAATTAAGATTCTTGAATGTGTACATTACCAAACAGATCTGTCTCTTGTCTCTAAACTGGATGTGACTGATGGGTGTTATAGTTCAAACATGTGGAGGTCACGAGTTTGACGTAGGCTACTCTTAACAAATTAATTCTGCAGTGCAAATGGCGCACAGGATATGGGACCAAAAGTTTTAGAAATGCTTTTTTTAGCAACAGAGTAATATACTTTATTATTACTTTGAATCTGATTGTATTCAACTAAGTTCTATTTAGAACAGACAAGTTGAAATTATAGACCTAATTTCCATGGGTTGACTAACATTGAATACAATGCCTACATTTCAAAATGGGAAACTTTATTTTAAACTGATCCACTGTGACTCCTGTAAAGCAGGATAATCCTAGTGCCACCATTGCTAGTGTCTGTAGCTTGTTGCTAAAGTTGGAAAAGACTTGAAAGTTTCCCCATAGCAAGTATAATGTGTAATGAAATGCCAGTAATGTTCAAGACCAGCTTCTCTTTGTTCAGAAGGTAAACACCAAAATCATGAAGTCCTTATCAGGCTCCAGTGCAGAACAATCCAAATAGAGAATATAAAACAAAACCCCAGTGTTTTTTAACAAGGCAGTGCCTTTTTGATCTCTCCCTGGTGGTAGAATGGCTCGAGGAGGATGTCCCGCATTCCTGGGAGTCTTGTGTGCCTGTAAAATTCAATTAGTAGTGAGAGCTCAAATCTACTGTTTTTGAGAGCTGTGTGCATCAGTGGTATCTGGTATTTTCCTTTTACAGATTATGCATACTTAGAATTAATAGTTTGTAGCTGCAGTTGCCACATCTACATTCTTGGTTTGATAGCAGTATCTGGCATTTTATACAATAAATGCAGGTTTTGGGTCTTTTTCAAGGATATCACTGGAAAAGGGTTGAATATATAGTCTTTGGTTTTCAAGACCATCAAGCACTTCTTAATGCTCTCTCCCCATTGTTGTCCTCAGAAAAGTACCGTATATTTTTTCTTATGTGCTGTGAATATAGAAGAACACTCATACATTCTTGCCAAGCCTTCCTTTTGCATACGCAAGGTAGTATTTTCTCTAAAGAAGGATCCCTATGTATGAACATAACGTGGCAAACGTTAAACCAGTATTCAAAATTAATATGTCTTTTCCCCCCAGTTAGGCACTCTGGTCACCTTCTGGTATCTATTAAAAAATATTTCTTTCATAATTCACATTATTATAATTAATTTAATTCTAACTACTTTCTGTCTACCTGCTGCTGTGTAAACACATCCCCTTTAAATAGGTACACATTATTATTATTATTTTGCAAGTCTTTGCAAAACGGAATAGTTTCAAAAGCACCCCCTGGGGGATCTTCTAGGTTGAAAATGGCCCATGATGACAGCTTTAAGCAGAGAAAAGCAGTCTGTTGTGCAGACCGTTATCCCATAGTGTCTCTTGGTGCTGACAGTTGGGGCACTTGTGAGTGTCAAAGCCAACACTCTTGTGTGAAAGCTGTGCTGAACATGGTTTACTAATCCCAGCACAATTGCCAAGGCGAAAGAAGCACTGTTGCCAGCATCTGTCAATGAAACCTACACCATAAGGTGAATATTCAGATTGCCACACTTGTTCATTCATTTCTTACATATGTATTCTGCCTTTACTCCAAAGTGGCTTAGGGTTCTCAGTGAGTTTAGAATGTGATAGACATGCCTCATTTCAGAAGGCTCTTTCAGATCTCCTTTTATCTGTTAACATAACCGAATATTCAATATCCTGAGATTTTAAAAAAACACCGTTGTTCACTGGTCATTCACAAACACTTCTTTCTATTTATCCTTTTGGATGATATGGTCCATTTCTCCAGTTGCTTTATGAGTTTCAGTTATTCAGTCTGTTTTGTTTCTGGGTGCTGGTGAAGATCAGATGAAACCAGTATGCTCTTCTAGCAAAACCTGACTTCATTAGAGCATCCTGAGGTCTTAAGTTTAAACGGAGTTGATCTGTTACACTGAGGATAGTGTTGCAGGCTGTGCTATAGATAACTGGTAGAGATAGCTTGTGGTAACATTTGCATTTTGTTCGAGGCTGGAGTAGTTAGCACAGTAAACATTGCAAAAGGACTCAGCAGAAAGACATTGGCCAGAAGTGCAGAGGCGTAAATGTCTCAGTCAGTGAGACAAGGCAGTTCTGATTTTCCATCAACTGTCTCTACAAAGTCCGTGTCCAAGATAATAGCATGGCAAGGGAGAATCAGACAATTCAGAAACAATCCTGGAAGTAGTGTCCCGTGTACTTAGGAAGGTCTAAGCAGCTTGGCTTTCCCTGGGTTTTTTAATTTTGGAATGCAGTCTCATCATCATGTGAAAGCACGACGACCACAGATCATAGTTTTACATTGTCCAGTTTACCAAATTTGCTTTGCAAAGTGATAAGGCCCTGACATTTTCAGTCTGCATCCTTTGACCTCCAACTCATGTATGTTTATCTTAAAATTTTATACTACACCCCAATGTTGTTATTATTTTCCTTAAATCTTGTGAAGCAGTTGAAAACAATAAAAAAACTTAGCAAACAGTAAGAGCAGCTTAACAGTAAAAATCACAGCAGCCAAATAAAAGTCGGCTTAACCATTCTAGAATGCCTCTAGTTCTGAAAAGACAGACGAGTTAGATACCAGGTGAACCTCATCAAAGAGAGCTTTCCTGAGGAATGACCTTAAATGCATGGTCAGGTTTGCATGGGAGGAGGTAACGCGTGATTTAGTAATGTGTGAAGATCATTGGTACAGTGGTGCCAATAAGTGAAACAAAACAACAAGATCTTACATTGCAGAGCTTTGGTGGTAGCGTGGGGAGTGGGCTTCAATTTGCATCTTCAAAATGGTCCTCTTTGTTTCAGTGCAACCTTTATTGACAGGGCAAATTGTGGGGTTGGTGGCTCCCCTTGCACTTTGGCCCTTATAGCCAAGAATTCTCCAGAATCATTATGATGGGCTGTGTCCAACTGCATATAGTACTCTTCTGAATATGGATCCAGCGGTCATCTCCTCCCTAGCACAGCCGTCTAGCATGTACCACATCCCTGGCACACTCCGCAACTGGATTTTCACAATTGGCATGAGAGAGTGATGCATGTTTAAAAAGTATGTCACCAACCTGAAAAGTTTGGAAAGCTCTATAAGTGGCCCATAATGGCACTTGTATCTGGTCACACAGATTGTTGCTTACAGTACTGTAAAGTTCACAAGTGGTAGTGGCATTGGAAGACATTTGCCTGTTTCCCTTTCTATTCATTGGCAGGCAGTAATGTAAAAACTGTTTACTCTGCGTTTCTGTAGAAGAAAATTACCTAGAAAGAGTTTGGCAGGCATATAAGAGCATTCCCTCTCTTTCCCCCTCCCCTCTAGTTTCTGCAGTGTGACAGTGACCTTGGTATGAAATGACTAATGTGCTGTTTCTGTGTGAGCATGGGTTTCCTGTTCCTAAAGGAAAAGCCAATTCTCTGTTCTTTGCAGTCAATAACAAATATGATTATATATTTGTAGGTAGGCCCTACCCCACCCCAATTTGTCTGCCAGGAAATCAAGCTAAAGCAACTCCAAATTAATATTGGGTAGAATTGACCTGTAGTGTGCAGAAAGGCCAGGGGTCAGCAAGCTTTTTCAGCTGTGGGCCAGTCCACCGTCCCTCAGACCATGTGGGGTGCCGGACTATTTTTTTTGGGGGGGGGAATGAATGAATTCCTGTGCCCCACAAATAACCCAGAAATGCATTTTAAATAAAAGCACACATTCTACTCATGTAAAAACACTCTGATTCCCGGACCATCCGCAGGCCAGATTTAGAAGGCAATTGGGCTTGGGCTTAGGTTGCCTACCGCTGACTAAGGCTGTGAGTCAACAAAAAGCTATTTAAAAAACATCTCTTAGGAGTTCTCTGTCCCCGCAATGGCCAATAATTGTACTTGCTTTAACAAAAGCGTCTTATCGTTTTTAAAGAATTAAATAGGACATATTCTCTTTTTAATTGATTATTTTTTGTAGCATTGGATTTGTTCCACATACCATGTTAAAATTATTTTTAAAACTTCATGGAAAGAGGAGGAGGGATTCCGTTGTACATAAGGCTGTCAGGTCCATATTGCTTCTATCCTAATGGTGGAAATGGTCCATGGTACTAAGATAGGGTCCCCATTTGTGCTTTGGCATATTTCTTTCTGTATCTTATGATGGTTTAACCATACACAGAACCAATACTATAAGTTCTGCTGGACCTCGTTATAGAGCCAAAATGCCATGACTTGTATTTCCCAGGTCAGATCATATTTATTTCTAATATTGTGGTCTTGAAGGGAAACCAGAATAGGCAGGCAACAAGTCCAGTGTTGGCTTTACGGTTCTCGAGGCATTATTCATTACTAGATAACCAGAACTGTCTTTCCTATAAGATCCTTGAGGAAAATCACATGTTTTTAGTTTATGTAGTTTTTTGGGGGGAGGGAATTGCACTGAAACATGGTCCCAGTTGAGCTACTCCCTTCCCTTTAGTCTTTCTGTTGCCTCATCCACAATGTCTTTCCCTTTTCCCATTTTCTCTCTTGCAGTTTTCACTTTTATACTAATAGTAACTGGGAAGAGTAACATTATGATTACCCTTCAAAAGGTTCACCTCTCCTTCTGTATATGCCATCTAACTGGAGGTTTTTGCATGGATATTTGCAGAACCACCGAGGAAATAATAATAATAATAATAATAATAATAATAATAATAATAATAATAATAATAATAATAATAGCAGCATTTACTTAGTGCTTTCGACTGGATTGTTGTTTTGAGTCCCAATAGTTTGAGAATTCAGAATTTACGAAAGCAGCCTACAGTTGATTTAATTTAAAATACACGGCAAGATCTTAGGTGGTGTTTGTTTGAAATTGCCTCACTTGAGTTGAATATCAAAGTTAAGTTTGCATGAAATTGCAGCTTTAACATTGCACTGAGTTCTGATGCAATTTCCTTAATTTGCAGCAAGGAACACAGGGAGTAGCATGCTGTATAGAATACATACTGTAGCAAGTGATCCTAACATATTCAGGGATTTCCCATTCTCCCTTTCCTAATTTGGCACCACCTACCTGCATTTTTAAGCGCTCTCTGCAGTCAGCTGTCTTGCTGACTAGGCAGATGCGGGAGAGAGAGAAAGGTCCTCTTTCCTGAATCTCTTCACTGCATAGCTCACAGATCTAGTACTACACGGGCAAAAGCTGAGTCAGAGAAGAGATGCAGTCTGCGCTATAGGCTTTCATGGCCCAGTTCAGGCTTTTAGACTGCATGATCAACCACAACTGGAGTTTGATATGTAACCTGTATTGCGCTTGGAGTGGTCAGGTTTGTCCATTATATTTAGTTGTTTATGAAGAGGGGGGAAATACTGTGCAAAAGGCACAAACGAAACCCCTTGTCCCTTTTCCTCCTCCCCCCTCCCCATTCCATCTCCTATGCTGTATAATATGCCATAATATTTAGTGAAGGACAGCCAGCTGTGTCCTATGTAAAAGGGTTGCTTTACTGCTGTAGTTAACTTAGTTTAACTGCTGAATTGGTTACTGGGAACTGCTTTTGCAAAGACTTAACAGGACAGATTGCAGTAAAGGATGCAGCAAAGTAAGAGGCAGTTCAGTTCAAGAAGGAATTAGAGATGCTGAAGGAATAGACTGATTTAAAAGCATGCATTTGCATAGAACTATAGTTGTTATATAGCTGTCTTTCAGGGATATATATCAACATTATTCAGGGATATATATCAACATTATTATATAGATGTTCGGGTATAGGAGTTTGACATTGCTTAGAAAGTAAATAACCTCAAATGTAATGTGTTTTTAGTTACCAGGCTAGTTTTTAACATAAGCGAGGTAAACTTCTTTATGTGAATTTGAGGTAGTAGCTAGAACTAGCACAGTTTTGGTTTCAAGAAAACTGCAGTCTTTCCTATTTTTAGGCTCTGAAATTCAGTATTGGGAAACTTGACTTTGCTTCTGCCTCAGAAAAAAGGACAAATGACTGGAAGGAAGAACTATGCATCTTAAAGGGGGGGACAGGACCCTGAGAAAGGGCATGGAAGGGCTGAAAGTCATGAAAGGAGGAAGGAGTGTTATGTGCTGGGAATAGGGGTGTGTGTGTGTGTGTGTGTGTGTGTATGAATGAGAGAGAGAGAGATAAGAGATATGATGGGTGGGAACTGCAGTTATCTGTCCCATGTGAAGTAGTATGAGAGTAGGCGAAATCAGGTGTTCCAGGTTGATCCTGGCAAGGTTGGCAGTGTGCCCTGAAGAGTGGCTTCCTTTATCCTAGCTAGGAACTGAATTATGTGCTTCTGGAGTATGGTATTACCAACTTTAGTGAAGATTTACTTACTTATGCCAAAAGAAAAGTCCTTGAAGCATGTATTGTTTTCTGTTTGTTTCTTAAAAATTATAATCATCATCACCTGCCCCTCCCTCTCCAAACCCTTTCCAATTGTTCAGCAGTGGGGAGTAGACGGGACTGATTATTCAGCCCCACCATTTCCCCCTTTACTCAACTTCCAGGATAACCACTCTGTTCTTGGTTTTATACACCTTGGGTTAGCAATGTCGTACCCATGGACACAGTGTCAGCCTTGAGGGCTTCCTGTGGTGTCCACAAAGCATCTGAGGTCCCTACTCCTGCCATCATGAAGTAAAGAAGTTGGCTTTTCTTTTTCCTTCTCTTGAAAAATATGCGGAAATGAAGTGGGAGGTGGTGCTCTCTCCCACTTCCTGTTTCAGTTTTTATGGGTTTTCAAGGCTCAGATTGGCATTTGAGCATCTGAACAGATACTAGAGTGACAGAGAGGGCAGAAGGGAAAGAAGGGGAGGGGAGGTGGGAAAACTGTGATAGAGGACAAAGAGGGGTGCAAGAGACAGGAGAGAGAAAGAGAATGGAGCCCAGGGAGAAGGTGTATGTGTACGCATGTGTATTAGTTGGATCCAGTAAAGCAGATCCTCCTGAAATGGCACAATCTTTTCACAGGATCCTTCTACCCCATCTACCATCAGCTAGGGGATCACATATCTATGTTGACTCCATTGATCTGGTTCAAGAACACGAATCTGAGACATGGATATTTATGGAGCCTCATAATTTTTAACAGGGATCCTTGCAAAAGCACCATCAAATCATAGGTCATCTCTGCATCCATGGAGGTATTCTGTGATTCGTAGCTGCTTTTGCTGGCACATGGATCTGTATCATGGATCAATATTTCTTTGGCAAGCATGGGAGCTTCTTACTATGCAGTCTACCGATGTAAGCTTTAATATGATGGTCGGTTTTTATGGGGGTGAGTGGGGCTGTGTAGAAGCATGCAAGTTCAAAAGGATCAGATTTAGTACAACTGGATCTGACTTTTACACAGGACCTAAGTATGTGTGTGGATGTGCATACTTTCTGTCTGTGGGGTGGGAGGGGAGTGACCCTGTGGTGGCTCTCTCAAAATTCCAGATGTACATATGGGCCCAAAGAGGTTGGCGACCCCAGCTGCCACTTTAGAAATAATGGAAAGGACTCGTCCTGCTAGTGTTGGTGGGGGGCTAAGCAAGTGGGCGTTCTTACTTCAGCGTGGCCATCACAACTTAAGCATCCTTTTCATTGGCTGTGAGATTCCCTTGAAGCTGGAGTGGGAGGGGAACAGAAGCTACTCAAGGCGGGCCCAACCAAGTCATCTCAGCCACAGCTTGCTTTGACAAGCTTCAGTGGCAAGACCTTCAGTAGCTTGACTTGTTTGTGCAAGGAACAATTCCTCCTTGCCCATGGCAGGTAATCAGAGTCATCAGAAGGACTTTAGAAGAGCTATGCTGAATCACACCAAAAGTCTGCCTGGACCAGTATACTGCTTCCCACTGTGGCCAGCCAGAAGATTTCAGGAAGCCTGTAAAGGAAGGCATGAAGGAAACAACTTTTCTCTGCTCGTTTTCTTTGCATCAAATGCTATGTAGAAGATACACTGTCTTTGAACACAGAGGTCCCATTTTAGCTTTCATGATGGCATCCAAGCATGAACTGAGTGCTGCACTTCTTGTTTTTAAAAATAAGCAGGTTTTTTTGTAAATGCTGTAATATATTGGACTGGATCCAGACTTATGGTAGTTAGTTGAACTTGGTTTCCATTGAAATTAGGACTTGACTTGTACCATTGATTCCCATGGGTCCTAAGCTCAATTAAAATAGAGGCTACAATTCTATATCAGGTATACCCAGTGCTATTTTTCTAGAAAAAGAGGTGCCGGAACTCATCACGAACGCCTCCGATGTTCTCTTATAATGGCAATGGGCACCCACTTGAGAAGTGCTGGAACTGAGTTCCAGCAAGTTCCGGCTGAAAAACAGCCTTGGTTATACCTACATTCCTAGGAATAACTTTCGGGTAGAGGATTTTACTGCTACTAGGTCATTGCTAATTTTTTCTAAGGTGGTGTAAATTAGGTCTCTTTGAGACTTGTAAATATCCACATCAAATAATTATCTGGCTGATAATGAGGTGTTGGTGGGGTGAGGTCCAATAGCTGAGTGTAAAAAAGGAAACTGCCTTTTAAAATTTAGAACAAAGTGCTGAGTTTCCTTTCTTTTTGTGTTTTAAGGAGGACAGTTCAGCTAAGCTTTTAGACACTTGAGTTTTCTTAGACAGCAGACTTCCTGTAATGAATGAAGGGGAACTTCATCTACAGTTCATGTCTTTGAGCCCGCCACAAAGTAGTTTATGTTCAAGCAGAAATGGAATGTGAGTGCTGAAAGGTCCAGTTCTGATCTTTGTATGTATGAAATGTATAATCCTAGTTCAAACCAGCCATGGAAAATAGGGCCTCTAGGAATTTCAGATGTGACAGTCTTCTGGGTCTCTCTGTTTACTTGAGTCTTCCTTCAGTTCTCAGTCCTTTGGGTCACTTATGGAAAGCATTCACCTGCATAATAAATGCACCACCAGGAGTGGGAGAGACCAGCAATCCACACGCCTAAGAGGAAAGGGCGGAACTGGGTCATATGGTTAAATGAAACATCTTGGGTGGATCTTGGCATGTATAAACTTTGGGGCTGTGGTTTATATGACTGGGCAAGCGACAGAGGTAAACATAAAAAAATCCAGTCATATAGGTGTGACTTCATAAAAGACTCAAATCGAGATTACATTGCAGTCCAAGTCATCCTACAGCATATTTTCTAAAGCGATTTCTGCACAATAAGCTGGAGGTGATAAATCCTTCATGAAGTTAAAGAGCACTGCAATGTAGGTGTTCCTTGTTTTTATTGCATGTGTCTTTTGGGTTGCTCCTTCACTGTTTTGGTTCTATCCGTGGTTTTGTTTCTTACATTTTATATCCCACACCCTTCCTCTAAAGAAGTTCAGGATGGTGTAGGCTACACAGGGATTATTCCTGCAGTTAACTTTGAAGAGGCCAACTCAGAAGTAGGCTTAGAGATAATTATTGGCCCAGAGTCACCTAGAGATTGTCAGTGGTGATAATGATTGATTTTAATTTAATATTAATTTAATTTAATTCAAAGTGAAGTTCCTGGTTCTCTTTCCATCGTTTCACCTTCACTACAATCCTGCAAGGTTGATGAGTGTGAGACATAGGGACTTGTCCAATATCATCCAGCGAGAGCTTCATGGCCTAGTGGGAAATTTGAATCTGGGCCTCCTCAGTTCCATTCTTGCACTCTAGACAACACACTTTGCTGAACTTGGGTTTCTCTGTTGCCAGCTGAATTACGGCAGGACAGCTTTCTCTTTTCTCTTTTGACTTGGATCCAGTTCATGCATTAACTGAGGCTGGCACCCTCCTTACCTGATGAAGTGAGCCAGCCCTCCTCCCTTCCACCATTCAGATAACATCTTTTGTAAACCAGGTAATCCATGCAATCTAACTGCCCCTAATTCTGACAGAAAAGAATCACATGAACTGAATCCTATGATCAGCCTACTGGCCTTAGAAGTTGAGAATAAATAAGTTGTGGAGTGAGGATGTTCTTAAACCTTCATGTAGAAATGGAAGATCAAAGGCATATTATATTGAAGGCCATTGCTATTCCTCCGCCAAGCTCCAGTTTTGATTAGAAGGCAATTTCAGTGTTGAAATACTATGATTTTTGTACTTTTTAACCCTCTGTTTCAGGGTGTGCCATTCTGTATACATGGTTTACTCAGATTTTTAGTGCTGCATTTTAAATCACCAGTGTTTTATTTATAGTAATGAACATCTGGCTCATGGTCCCTGTATATTTTGTAGTAGTCATAGTGACAGAGGAACAGGACTTAGGACCTTGGAATGTGAAATACATCTGTGCTCCAATACCATCTTATTTCTTGGCCTTAGTAGGCACTTGTCTCAGACTTTGAAACTTTAGCAGCAGTAAGAGCTAGAAACTGGATCTTCAAAGAGTTGTTGGGTTGTGGGGTTTTTTTGGGGGGTGGTATCCTTCTACAATTCTACATGCACTCTTTAAGTCATTCATATTTGCTTGATGCTGGGTAAAGTTCTGGTGTAAGCACTTGATTGCTGCTGAGGCCTACACATTGCTGCCTATCCTGCCTGGGTCCCTGCCGCTTCTGCTCCCTGTAGCACTACAGCTGCCGGGCAAACACCCACCCCCAACACGGATGTCTGGTGGCACCAACACTGTTGGAATGGAAGCTGAGTGGTCCCAGGTGGCTCCACCTGATAGAACACCTGGTCCACTGTGGACCAGCCTGTATGTTAAGATCAGCCAGGGAGGCTGTCTTGGTGGTGGTGACTTTCACTGAGGTGCACTGGCAGCAAGGGCTTTCTTGGTGCTGGCACCCTAGCTTTGGAACTTCCTGCCCTCAGATACAATTGGTGCCAATGCTTATGAATTTCTAGCTCAAGTTAAACACCTGGTTCCAGTTTTTTTGAGGGGGGAAGTTTGAGCGGGGGTGGGGGTGGCAGAGCGGTGGACCCACATGAGAAGATAATATGAGCATGCAGGATCAGGCCAATGACCCATTTATTCCAACATATAGTTCTCACACTGACCAGCCAGTTCCCCCTCAGTTTTTCCCCCCAGGGCCTTCACATTTCTAATGAGCAAAAATACAGCCAAAGTTAAGCACTTTAAAGTCCCGGTGATTATGAAGCATTGTTAGTTTGCAGTTTGTTTCGAACTTTCCTATGTTGCTACTTAGAAGTAAGTGTGTTGTGCTTATAGATCACTTAGTTCCCTAGAATCACAGTAAATGGACATTGCTAGGTGTCTGTCTCTTTATGTGTATGCATCAGCGCACACACAAACATAATTTAAAAGGCTTTTAAGATACTAGATTTTACTTGTGGTATGTGGAGATGCAACAGTGTGGCCCCTTGGACAGTATTTGGACTTTTCTTCCAAAGCCTGATAATTCGCGAAATCTCTGAATGACTTTTAGCAACTTCCATTCTCTGAGCCACATTTCCATATATGTGTAAAAAAATAAATAAATCCATATCATATTTTGCAAGTGTGGGAATATGGAACATAAATTATGTACAACACATTGCAAATTTGTTGAATAATAAGGATAAGCTTCATGCCCTGAAATTGTTCTTAAGTTTTATTGATTGTTTTATGTGTTACGAACAACTCAGTTACGATATAAGAACAACTCAGCTACAATATCACTGCAGCATTGTTGTATATATTGTCTTCAAAAATGTTGTAAAATGTGCATGATAAATATTTCTTATTTTTTATTTAGTGGTTTTGTCCTGAAATGTTCTATCATATCTACATATTTTCTTGGAGTCTGGTTCTGGTTGGCAATTCAGCAAGGCCTGCAGCCCAAAAATTCACTGTTAGAGAATTAGGTGGGAGTCATTTTCTTAAGAGCAAGTACAGTACTATTGCTAGCTTAAGAAGCTGGTAGCTGATTGTTGTTGTTCTTAAGTGGGGAAAAATGGCAATGGCACTTGCTTTATACGTATCTGTTTGTCTTACACTGCTGAGAAGCACAAACAGTAGGGTGGTTGGAATGTGGCCAAAAGTGCTCATATTGTAGAATAAATTATTGATCTCATCCATCTGGCAAGTACTGTCAACTTCTTTTAACAATCAATATATTTATTAGGCTTTCCATTAGACAGGTATTAAACTGACCCCTCTCTCCCTCTTTGTTTGTAATGCTTCTTTCCACTAGTGGAGAGTCTTCAACATGCATAATTATGCAGATTAGCATATTCAAACGATATGCTGGAGGACATTGCAGCTGCCTTTAAAACCTGAAGATACAAGTTTCATACCACCAGTATAGATCTTCTCTTGTCCTCTGTCACTTTTTCCTTTTGTAATTCTTTGGAAGTGCTTTTTCACTGTGGCGCCTCAGTTTGTAATGTTAGTTAACATTTTTTTGCACTGTGCATGTGGTAACCATGCAAACAAACTAGCCTCCAGTCAAAAACGCTTCTTGGATTGGGGCCCACAAACATCCTGGACACGGTTTCTTTGTCATCACAGGAGTGTTAACTCCAACACTCAGCCTTATGTATTATTTTCCATCTTGGATGTCCAGATAGTTTTCATTCTGAATTTTTTTTTTCTAGGCCAGGTCTCCTCTAGCTTCTTATCCTTTCCATGGCTAAATCGACCCTTTCTAGATATTTCCATGACCCTTTTAATAAGCTGACACAAGTTTTTAATGTCCAACTTTACTACACCAGCGCAATAGTTTTACTTGTTTAAACAGCCATCACATCATGAACTTGATACCAGGGAGTCAGAGTTACCAAGCTATGCTTACAGTCGCTAAGCCTCTCAGTTTACCCATACCATATTTTGCAACTGCAAAATGGCCGCACCCCCTTTTTCAGACCCCAAAATTGGTTCCAGAGCATTCCCTGCATAATAGTCACAGGGGCAATTCTGAGGTGAGCGGTGGGTCTGTGTGGTGGGCTCCTGAGGCGGCGAGGGCCAGAGTCCGGGCCCTCATTGGCTTAGTCCTGAGCTGAGGTAGCTGGAGAGGCGAGGTGAGACAAAGAAAGGCCCAGGCTGCCGCTGCTGTTGCTGCTGCCTTGGGTTGCACAGAGCCAAGAAGCAAGGAAGCAGCTTGGCTGCGGCGCAGTTGGCCTTCGCCACACACTCTGGCCTTGAGGCGAGGCAAAGCCAGACCCAGGCTGCTGCTGCTGTTGCCGATGCTGCCACTCGCCTTAGGCTCCCTTAGGGCACCCCAGCCAAGAAGGAGAATAGGTGGGCAAGTGACCACTCTGTCCACATGTCCGTAACCCTTTCCTCTTCCTCTGACCTGTAATTCACCGAATAGTGGTGGCACCTCCCTTTTTGGAAAGGAAAAATTGGCATGAAAAATGCGACCATTGCGCGGTGAAATAAGGTGAGCGTGCATTGCGAGTGCAATACGCTGGATAAAGTAATTTTGTGGAGTAATTCTGAACTTGTACCTGTAATTTGAGTATTCCTTTTCCAGTGTGTTACCTGTAGCATTATTTGGACAGGCTAACAAGGTTGGTGTTCATGAAGGGCATCACTGTGTCTTAAAAGAAGTTTCAAAAAACAGCCACTCAAAAACCTCCACATGGAGGTGTTATTAGGTGTTGACATCCACCCAACTTTTCTGGAGCTCCGTCCATGCTCAGGACCTGAATGTAGGATCCTACACATAAGCCTGTTTTGGAAGTATTTCAGTCTTCATATGATACTTCCATGAGTTAGCACCGTCACTGTGTCATTTACAAGTCTCTGTGTGAACGCAGACCATTATGTCAGAAACAGGCCGGAGTCTGCCAATTTGGGACTGTACAAATTTGAAAGATATTGTGAGTGGGCAAAAGTGGACTAAGTGAGATATAGAAAGCTACAAACATCTGTCAGCAGTAGACCTGCCATCTTTTTCCATTTCAGGGTAGTTTATTATGGGGCTAGATAGGCAAAGAGAGTTTGATTTCTAGCTAATATTTTAGTATTAGGCAAGGAGGCAGAGGCCCTGTGCCTCCTTTAGAGCTGTCACCTGCTATTAAATTGGAGTGGGGGGAGAAGTCCCTCTGGGGGGCAGCTCCTCACTTCACCCCAATGGTCAAAGGCGTTTTCTGTTACAGACCTTCAGAGCTTCATAACTGTTTTGAGATGTCGGTGGCTCAACATCTGAGATGAAAGTAGCTCAACATTACATGCCAGATGTTGAATGTCCGGATTGTGGGTGACTTATGCCCTGATTCAGAGTGCTCATCTCATTTAAAACAGATAACATTGAATGATTGCAGTGCAGTCTTACATGGGACTCCCTTTTGAAGTCACCAGTTCTGAAGCTTCTTCAATCGGTCCAGAGTGTGACTGCCAGAATGCTTACTGGATCTGGTAGAGCAGAGCACATAAGTGATACTAAATCATCTGCATGTGTGTTTGTACACGTATACCCTGCTCTGTATACAAAGAGCAGTATTGTGTCCATTGTTGTACAGTATTTCATTTCTAGTAGCAGGGATTCTTTTACATATTTAAATTAGTCTTCCATTTCAGTTAGTTTTCACTCTGTATTTTTTGTTTTAACCTGCAAATATATATCTTGCACCTTATTAAAAGAAAAGATAAACTGAGAAAGGATCATTTTTGATAGTTGCAAATACAGGAACTATTTTTCTCTTTAATATTACTATATAACACATTGGAATTAGCTTTAATTGCATTTTATTGTCTCTGGCAAACAGGAGTTGTACTCTATTGGTTCAACCTAAAGGCCTTTATTTCACTTTCTAATAAGGATTTCTTAAGAGAGCTTTTCCTTTGAATGTGCTAGACTCCCCCCTCCAAGATTTGACAGCATTAAAGGGTCTGCCAGCAGAGTGACAGATGCTCAGATCTAAAGGGTCTTCTACTGGACTTGGCACTTTTGAGGCTGCAATGAATGGCGGTCAGGAGGGTTTATGGCTGCTTGCTAAGGTGGCATGTAGCTGAACTGAGTTGCCGGCAAAAAAAAAAAAAAACAAGTGGGCCTCCAGATATTAAAAAAATAAATACTATTTCCAGGAAGGTACTGTATTGGCCTGAACTTTCCCCCCAAATTCTGACCGTGAAAAGTTTAAAGTGCAGCTTATATTCGTGACCTTACGATATGCAGCCAGAGCGTGGGGCAAATAGCACCAGGAGCGCGGCAAAGTGCCGCCCGCCCTGTGTGAAGTCCTCCGTCCTCTCCCCCAAGGCCAAGAAAGGAGAGAGTGAGGAAGGGGAAAGGCCACAGGCGATGCAGCGTGGTCCCCAGGAGCAGCAAGGAATGGCTTATATTCAGGGTTTTTCCCCCCTCTCCCCTTCCTCCAATTTTAATGGTGCGGCTTATATTCAGATGCAGCTTATATTCGGGCCAATACAGCATTAAAGGGATAGCGGTGCCCCATAAAAATGATTGTTCTTTCTTCATAAAATGTATTCATATATGAAAAATACCAAGGTGATGTGAGTGCTGTGTATCTATGATAATATCTTTAAGCAGAAACAACAGCAATTTCTGCTTTTAAATTTTTTTCCCTAGGATTTGGGGTCCATAACAATATTACAGATGTGTAACTTCATGTTCCAAATAATGAGGATGTAGAATAATAGAATAGACAGTTGAACTTAATGGGGAAAAGGAGGGAATGAGGGGGGGGAATGCTTCTGTAAATATCACAAAGGGAGCAGGGACAACATTGCTGTTTCAGGTTTTTCAGAATGAGGTCCCTGGAAAGGCGGGAAACTGTCATTTCCTTTGTTATAACAGGACGTAACTTAAAGTAGCAGAGCACTTCATGATGTAAGCCTCCATTCAATGTGTTATCCATGTGCAAGGGATAAGGTAACAGGGGCAGCATGACTGTGTCCCCAGCTTTCCAGTGCTACCCCTTGACAGGTACATGGTTGTCTAAAGCAATACAGTGGTACCTCTGGTTGCAGACGGGATCCGTTCCAGAGCTCCGGTTGGATCCCAAGGTTTCTGTAACCGAAGAGACTGCTTCTGCGCATGCGCGCGGCACGGTAGAGCGCTTCTGTGCATGCCGCTGTGCATGCTGTGTTTGCCGCTTTCGCAACCTGAAGTTTAAGTTACCCGAGGGTAATGTAAGCTGAGGTGCTACTGTACATGTGTGGACTTCCATGCAGTCTGGAACCCTGGTTTCTTATGGTTCCAATATCCCTTAGAGTTCTACGTGCGTAGACTTTCATCCAGACTTGCACACCCAAGCAAATGTTGAGGGTTGGGGCTAGTATCACAGACTCACTTCTGGGGCTGGGGCACTAATGGGTTGATGGGCAGGTATGTGTGCATCACATGAAAGGGGTTAATATTGGTAATATTAACACACGAAATTATAATTATAAAGTTTTTTGTTTGTTTGTTTTGCATGATTATGTACGTGCTCGGATGCAGTCAAATGGCTCTGGTGGTATCTGGCTCTGTGTACAGTATTTACCACGCGGAATACGTCAGGATTATTTTTAACAGTGCCTATCAGCTTATGTTTATGAATGTATTCAACAAAGTATGCCACAGTAATGCCATTCAGAGGTTGCATGCAGACGTTGCCTGCAGAGGTTGTGTTCAGAGGTCGCATGCATGTCAAGCAGAATTTATTTATAGTGGGAGTACCCTGTGGTTGTAAATAACTCTTAAGATCTCATCAATTGTTATTGGCAGTATATGTCTATAATGGTCACCACTGGAGTCTGTATACAACCCATTAACTCGGAGGTTTATTCACCTGTCAAGTAATATTCCAAAGCTACAAATGCAGGTTTAAATATGTGTGCTCAATACTTTATTTATACTGTACACTGCTTGATTGTAAGAAACCTCAAAGCGGTTTACAAAAGATAAAACAGTAAAATCAAGAAAAATTTGCAACCATAGTTTTAAAGCATTCAAAAATTAAGATACTAAAACAGGTTAAAATAAATAAATAAAGTAAAATTTCTAAGCGACTTTATAAGTGGGCTTGTCTAAAGAAGAATGCTTTTAGCAGGCGCTAAAAACAGCACAGTGAAGGCGCCTGCTTGATTTCAATTGGCAGGGAGTTCCAAAGTGCCACACTAAATGACTGAGTTCTTACAAATGTTGAACGGGTATGATGTGGCACGTACTACTTCTTAAAATCATGTTGGTTTGGCTTTTCTAAAGCACCCCTCATACTGTTGTGCACTATTCAAAATATATTTGAATAGTTTTGGACATTTCTTGCAGGTGTTCTTTTTAAAACCATTGAGCAGCAGTAATGCCTGTTTGTTGACGGCCTCTACGGAGGTATTCTCATACCCTTTGGTTTTTGTAGGAGGTGGGAAGCATTCTTAACACAAAATCTTTGCCATTGAAAGTTTAATTGCCATGACTGTGACCACTAGGGGTTACTTAGCCTCATTAGGAAACATTTTAGTTAGGGTTTCGTTTTGGGTCCCTGTGTCTTTAAATGGGAGGGAAAGATGTGAATAGCAGTTCTGTACACTTTGGCATATTTTCCATTGCAGTTCAAGGTGCATCCTGCCAAGTGCAAATACCTGAGAGGTTTGGAAACTTGCCATATTCCGTTCTAATTTCTCTTCTACTTCCTCCTCCTGTATGTTCCAAGCTAGACAGAAGAGTCCAGACTGCATCTATGTCCGGGTAGATTCCCAGGTTTTGTTATCAAAATGCCAGGGCCCGTTTTGCACTCAGATTCTTAGCTTCAGCATGCAACCAAGTTGCCTTAGTTAGGTCACTCCGTGTTCCCAGGTTTCACAGCCAGCCTTGGACTACTTTATTAGAACCACTCTCTTCTCCCCCCTGAGCTGCAGATGGAGTTCCCATGAATTTCACTGCAGCCTTGATGGAGCCCTGCAGCTGTGTGGAACTATTTTTCACACGGAGTGCAGTGCATAGAGTAAATAGTTTCACAGGCAACTGAGGAAGCCAGAGTGGTCAGCAAATTCTGGTGGCTAAAGGAAACGGCAGGAAAATATAGTGCATGCAACTTTCCCAGGGATTCTTGGACTCTTACCTTTGTACTCCAGGTTGCATTCCAGACACGTTAACAGTCAGAATTTCTACAACACACTTCCCCCTTATTTCCATCCAGGTATACAACAGGCATTATTTCAGGTCAATAATACATTCCAGGCAGGTGAAAGTACTAGAGGAGAGCATGGAGCAGGGCTGATGAGAGGCATGGCCTCAGTAAAGCCACATCACGTCTGTGGGTTTGACCTCTCTGCTCCTGGCCTATATTGTTTGGAAGCTGAACAACCCATGGTGCAGTGAGCATCCAAAATATATATTTCCTTATTAGAACTGGGTCTGGAGCTGATCAAACCCTGGGTTGAGTCTAGGAGTAGCCAATGTAGTACCTTCCAGATAGGGACGCGGGTGGCGCTGTGGTCTAAACCACTGAGCCTCTTGGGCTTGCTGATCGAAAGGTCGGCGGTTCGAATCCTCATGACGGAGTGAGCTCCCGTTGCTCTGTCCCTGCTCCTGCCAACCTAGCAATTCTAAAGCATGCCAGTACAGGTAGATAAATAGGTACCGTTGCGGCGGGATGGTAAACGGCATTTCCATGCACTCTGGTTTCCGTCACGGTGTTCCGTTGTGCCAGAAGCGGTTTAGTCATTCTGGCCACATGACCCAGAAAGCTGTTTGTGGACAAACGCCAGCTCCCTCGGCCTGAAAGTGAGATGAGCTCTGCAACTACATAGTTGCCTTTGACTGAACTTAACCGTCCAGGGATCTTTTACCTTTACCTTTTTATTTACCTTCCAGATGCTGGCAGATCACAACTCCCATCTGCTGTGGTCTTGCAGGCTGGGGCCGATGGGAGTTTTGTGGTCTGACAGCATCTGGAGGGACACCATGTTGGTGTTCCCTGGCCTGGAAACCCCGTCGACTTGGCTGGAAAAGTTAGCTACACCACTAGTAGTCCTGCCACGTCTGACACCAAGAAAAGTGGCAGGTGTCATCTCTGTGGTTAACACTATGGCAGAAAATCATAACCACAATGTCTTCAAATGAAGCTGCTGGCCATCAACATGTCTATATGTTAAGTGTATGAGTTGTGCAAACGAGTAATTATTGTTTGTTCTTTATCTACTGACTATTACTTTGAGTGGCTGTCAATGAAAAAAAAAAGTATGCTCACAGCAATCCACTAGAATTTAACCCAAGTAAGTTTGCTCTGAGTGCCTGGCCAGCCAAATGCCAACTCTGCATGTTTAGAATATCATTTAACATTCTGAGCCAGAGAAGAAAAAAACCCTCAATTCAAAATACATCCAAGCAAATCCATTTCCTGAATCAGGTTATTGCAGATTGCAAAATAATTGCTTATGAGGGCATAAGTAGTAGAAGCATGAGTTGCTTGCGCTCCCCCCTTGCTTCTGTGTAACACACAAATTACTGTGACAGAGAATTCCTTTGGTTTTAAAATTAATGTGAGGCATGCTTTATAAAATATATTTTTTTCCAGAGTTGTTTTATTGTGCAGCTGCATTGCTTGTCCCAGCAGTAAGGCAAATGAAGCTTCACTCTGATGGGAGAGCACCTTTCCGAAATGACACATTGATTCATGAATAGCTTTGACATGGTTATCGTTCTTCTTCAGTTCACAAGCAAGAGCGTGCAGAAACTCTGTTCCCAGCAAGTCATTCTTGTCTGTACAAATCAGAATCTTCTTGTGTGTACCCTCCCTCCCTCCCTCCCCCCCGTCCTCCTGCTCCTCCTCCCCCATTGCATTTTATAGCATTATGGTATGAACTGGGCTACTTTCCTTTTCCCTAAGAAGTTCTGGTGGAAGAGATCATGGAGCAGATAAACCGCTGTGAAAACAGCTTTGCTGACCTGATGTTCTATAGCACCGGATCTTATTCTGATCACAGGACTGGGTGAAGATTCCTCTTTGGATGTTGTCCAGAGGATAAACTCTTCTTGGTTTGTTCGGTGGTTGATGTTGTTTTTTGCAATGGCCATCCTGTTGTCCTTACGACTGATCTCTTCCACACCACTGATGGCAGTTCAAGCTCAGGCAGTGTGGGACGAATCCCAATGGGTATGGAGCAATTGTTTAACCTTTATATGTTGTGTCCTTGCGTGGGAGGCAGCATGATAAGCTTAAGTGTCAGTTTGACACTTCTGTGAGTAGCAGCAATTCACATAGAAATGTAATACAATTGGTCTAAAGCTTTGCCAGTCAGTTAAATTACCTATTTGTAAAAACCAAAGTTTTCAGTTCTGTAAGGGAATGCATTGTAAGTAATGCATGTACATTTTGATATCAGATTTCAGCATCAGGAGTTGAGCTTTTAATGATCAGAGGTACTGCATCCTATATCTTCTAGCTGATCGTGTTCAGATTAAAAGAGGTGTAAACTAAATGGGTCGCTGCAGAGGCTTTTAAAAAGAAGTTGGTAAAATCAACCATGCGAGCCATGTAATTGTTTAGCTTTCACAACTGGAATTTTACACTTCGATGTTGATTAACCCACAGGTTTTGATGAAAACAAAGGGCCAGTTCTCATTTTACTTCTTGTACTCAGGTTTCCATAAGTGTGATTTTAACTAAAGGGGAACCTTCTGGCTGAATGTGTTATTACAAATGTAGCAAATAAAAATAAGTAAAATTACCGGGAAGCCAAATTCATATGATCTGTGTTTAAACGAGAAGTCTGCTTGTGTGTTTTTCTTTTCAGTGTCTATCCCTTTAAAATATACATAGGCAGATGTCAATTGGAACCTACTTATGTGTATTTTAAAGGGGCATGTGTAAAATGTTTGTGTGTGTATATATATACACACACACACAAACACATCATACAAGAGCTTTGGTTGTGACTTACTAGCTGCAGTTTTGCACTGAGCCCAGTTTATATTTAGCACTAGTACTTTTCATCTTGTTGCATATGAAATAATAATAAACAATGAACAAGGTCATCTGTTGAAATACCTGCAAGAAATGTTCTTTTGCAACAAAACAAATTTGAAATGGTTGCCCCGATTTATTTAAGAACAATACTGTATCAAATTATAAAATACACTTGGGTCCTGCTATCCACCCACACGCTATGTGAATTCACTTATATAAAGGTAAATAATTATGCCCACACATTGCTATACACTCTGTAGATTCAGATAGCCAGATATCTGGAGTTGGCGCACTGCCTTAATTCCTTGCTTGTTTTGCTCTACTGGTTGGCAGATATTTTGGGGCAGAAACTATGCATAGAGGTGGGTAGGGAACAAGATTGGGCAAATCAGTTTTTCTTTTGCTTCTCTTTTGCTGTTTGGCTGCACCAATTCCATTGAAAAAGTGGGGAGATAAGTTGGGAAAATCCCAGATTAGAAATGTTCCCATAGGAATCAATGGAAATTGCGGACTCGTTATGCAAACACTTGCCTAATGAATGATTTCCAGGAAGCACTAGTTTGGTAAGCGGGACCTGTGTGTACAGTGTTGAAAGTAACAGTTTGAGAATTGTCTGGTACATTGGTTGAAATACCCTCTTCTCCAAAGGAAAGGAGGTCAGGTGTTGGGCCTTCTCATTGTCAGGTGTGGGGAACCTAGGTGCTTTTGGTCCATAGCCAGTAATTGCACCCTGATAGAAGTAGAAGTAGAACATTTTTGGAATAACTAGGGTTTAGAAATATGAGTGCTTGAGAACTGCGGTTTTACTGTATTTGTAGAGTGTTCAGGGTATTGAAGCCCTAATCTGCTATTTTAAAGGGAGTGCCCATTTGGACTTGGTAAAATTCCAGGTGATTTCAGTTGTTGTTGGATTGGGTTCACGGTCTGCAGAATTTTTGCATTCAGCTGCTCTCAGATTCAGCCTCAGGTTAATTGTAAAGTGAGTGTGATCATTCATGCCACTTGAGCAAAGTTGTTCATGTGGAAACCTTTATTCTAAATGGGCTGTTTCCTTTTTGCTTACTGATATAAATAGTTTCTGAACTCTGGCTATATTGTGTATTGGGGGTTGACCCTGGATAATCCAAAACTAAATTTTATAGTGAGATTTTGCCATCTAAACTTTATTCATCAAACTGCAGCTCTGTTTGATATAGCATCTGAGGGCTACTTCACACACAGCTCTCTTTTCCTATACAGTAATATTTGTGCAGGGAAAGAAGACATGTTGCAGTGTAATGTGTGAAGTATATGATGTTCAGGTGATGCACGCAGTGGCTTCTAATCAACTGTATTCATGGCAAAATAAATACTTGCTCCATGTGGCACACACTGTATTCATTCATAGTATATTTTGAATCCCGTCTTTCTAGGTCAAGTGAGCTTTTCAGAAGGGTTAGCATGAAGGTTTCAGAAGCTGATGAAGGGTTTTGAGCAAGAGCTGATGGAATACACTCAGATTCTTGAGATAACCTGGTCCTATTAGGGGGTTGGCTTAAAGCAGGCATCAGGCATGTCCAACTCACAAGAGACTGTGATCTACTCCCAGTATAAAGAAACTGGCAGTAATCTATCCATTGGAGGGAGGAGGAGCGTGCGTGGGGTGGGTGGATTGCCCAGAGTTCTTGAGCTTTTTTTAGGAGGGAAGTGCCCAGAGTTCTTGAGCTTTTGGGGGGAAGGACTGCACAGTTTTTTAGCTTTCCCCCCATAACTTTTTGTACACAGTAGGGATCCCGTGATCTACCAGGATCAGCCAGGGATCTGCTGGTAGATCACAGTCCACTGGTTGGACATCCCTGATAGTGCACAGTACTTGCTTCTGCATTTGCATATCATAGGAGGGTTTTTAATGGGTATATGTTCTTAGTATTGATGTAAAAAAGACATGATAGTGGTTTGGGAAATTGCTGGTTGATGTTCATTTTGTTACTGATTATGATGAAGATACAAAATAAAGGGAAAAGCACTGAGCAACGGCTGCCTTCTAAATTCTATCTTCTCTGGGATGCGGGTGGTGCTGTGGGTTAAACCACAGAGCCTAGGACTTGCCGATTGGAATCTTGGCGGTTCGAATCCCCACGATGGGGTGAGCTCCAGTTGTTTGGTCCCAGCTCCTGCCAACCTAGCAGTTCGAAAGCACGTCAAAGTGCAAGTAGATAAATAGGTACTGCTCCGGCGGGAAGGTAAACAGCGATTCTGTGCGCTGCTCTGGTTTGCCAGAAGCGGCTTAGTCATGCAACATGACCCAGAAGCTGTACACCGGCTCCCTCGGCCAATAAAACGAGATGAGCACCGCAACTCCAGAGTCAACCACGACTGGACCTACTGGTCAGGGGTCCCTTTACCTTTACCTAAATTCTGTATTCTAGGCTGGCAGCATTTTATAGAATGTGGATTAGGAAATAAAATTCTTCACACTAGCTGCGCTTTCATTCTTCACAAAGCTGCGCTTTGGTTTCTGAACATTTTCACAGTCGAACGGCCTTCCGGAATGGATTCCGTTTGACTTTCAAGGTATGACTGTATACTGGGCTGCTGAGGTCCACCATTTGGAAGCAGGTGCAAAATAGTCGCCAGGGAGGGGTAGGGGAAGGAATGTACTTTTAGAATTAATAAACAAAATGCCTCTGAACTCATGCTCAGTCCTCGGATTTGTTTTTAGTACCAGAGCTGAGCTCATGGTCCTGTTTTACCCCCTTTCTTCATTTTTAATCTAATTCAGAATTTGGGAGCCCTTTTGTGGCTATCAAATAACAGTGTAGCTCCTTCAAATCACTAAGCGCTATCAGTAAAGACCTACCTTATCTTCTGTCTGTCCCTAGCATAACTAACTAAATGGTGCTGTAAGATGTGGTGATATCACTCTGATAGTACTAAAAATAATAATAATGGATTAGATAGCTTTGAGGAAGGCTGTGGCAGTTATTAGCCATGAGTGCAATGGAACCCCCGTGTTAATTCCCTCCCACCAGGTGTAATGGCTTACCACCAACTTGGATGCCTTTATACGTTCAGACAGATGAATGCAACCAATCAATATGGCAATGCAGATGATAATGCAATCAGTGGTTTTGTTGTTGTTTAGTCGTTTAGTCGTGTCCCAACTTTTCGTGACCCCATGGACCAGAGCACGCCAGGCACTCCTGTCTTCCACTGCCTTCCGCAGTTTGGTCAAACTCATGCTGCTGGCTTCGCGAACACTATCCAACCATCTCGTCCTCTGTCGTCCCCTTCTCCTTGTGCCCTCCATCTTTCCCAACATCAGGGTCTTTCCCAGGGAGTCTTCTCTTCTCATGAGGTGGCCAAAGTATTGGAGCCTCAGCTATAGGATCTGTCCTTCCAGTGAGCACTCAGTGCTGATTTCCCTAAGAATGAATAGGTTTGATCTTCTTGCAGTCCATGGGACTCTCAAGAGTCTCCTCCAGCACCATAATTAAAATCAATGGTTACTAGCCACAATAACTATGTTCTCTGAATACCAGTAGCTTGGAATTTCATGTGAGGAGATCAGAGCACTGTTGTATTCATGCTGTGCTGGTGGGCTTCTCATAGGCATCTAGTTGGCCACTGTGATAGCAGGATGCAATTCCTATGTTGTTATGCCACTGAATTCCATATGCTACTGAAAACAGTAGAGAAATGGCCTGCTTGTGAACTTCCTGAAGATACTGGATTAGCCACTGTTGGAAACAATAAGTTAGCTTGAAACTGGCGCTGATCTTATAGGATTGCTCTTTGGCCCATTCATATATTTTTTTATGGAAGTACTGAAATGTATGATAAATTCTGACAAGAAGTTGCCGTGGCGAGCCAAAATTAGAAGTGGGAAATTTCCCTAGGAATAAACTCAGTACAGAGACCAACCAGCTCAGTGTCATTTTCAATAAATAACAAATGATTAATCTCACAAATCCGGAGGAAATTACTTTCCCCACCACCTTAATTCTGTTTTGCTGCTTTAAATATTTTTTTATATAAAAAAATAGTATTCTTATTTAGGGTTCTGCTTTCTATTTGTATTTTTGTATCGTTTCCAGTAACAGAATGTGTTGTTTGTGAATCACTTGGTGAATAGGCCTTTCATTGCATCTTTGCCAGATTCCTGAAGGGAAGGGAGTTGGCAGGAGAGGAAAAAGCAAGAGAGGTTACAAGGTAAAAAGTAAAAATAAAAATAAAAATCTGGTGGAACAGCTGCCCATCAAATGACAGTTGATTGCAGAGCAGAACATATGAATCTTAAGTGTAGAGACAGAATGGTCTTCTGTGCAATATATATATACATTTGGTGATACAAATTTTTGACAAGAAATTCCAAAATTAGTGTAAAGAGCTTTCTCCCTGGAGGAGGATGATCCATCAGATGGATTATACTGCCATCTAGCTCCTGTGCCTCCAGGAAGCGAGCCAGAGCCTTGCTTGTTTTGATGTCTGAAGCCAAGCTTGTGGCTTGTTTCTTTCTTGAAAGGTTTGTTCTTGACTTGCTGCTTGTAGTTTATTCCGAGGACATCCACAACAAGCCAAACCCTGGCTTGTTTCTGATGGTGGGGCAGCAGCAGCAGAACCCAGAGAGAGAACTCTTCAGCGGTGTGTCCCAGCACACAATGAGTTCACATTGAACCATACTTTCAAACAACAGCAAATGTGATTTTAACGTGTTGTACAAACTGGGCCAGAGAGGTGAAAATTTGCAAACTTCTTTTGCAGAAACCAGTCTTTGCAGATGAAATTTCTTCCAGTAACATGGTGAAAAAAAAGCATGTAACTTAAAGTCAGAGGTTGAACTTCCAATTCTTTTTTGTTATTATTAGGTGTCCAAAAATAAAGATGGAAAAGAACAAAGTGAAGCTGTATCCCTGTCAGAGGATGAAGAAACGTTTTCCTGGCCTGGTCCCAAAACGGTAGTTTTGCAAAGAACATCACAGGGTTTTGGCTTCACCTTAAGGCATTTCATTGTTTACCCCCCAGAGTCTGCTGTTCAGTTTACGTTTAAGGTGAGTGAAATGAATATTCAACAAGTAACTCATTGGTTATAGTGATACATATGAACTGTAATGAAAAATATTTTTCAGTACAGTACTGCAAAATAGTAGCCTTATAGATATCTAGCCATACATTTCAGTTTAGCAGTGAATTCACACTAAACCTCCTTTTCATTTTTGCTTGTTGCAGCCTAATTTCTAATTTCTTTTTACTTTGTTGTACCACCGTGAATGGTGGTTTTTATTGATGTATTTTTATTTTGTTCCGTTTTATTTTGGTTTGGGGTTGGATATTGAGTGGGGTGGGGATTTGTTTTGTTGGTACAATTGTTTTGATTTGATTTGTTCTCTATTTTGTAAATGGAGGTTGGTTTGAGGCTTGGGATTGCTACCGTAGTGGGGCGAGGGAGGTATGGCGGTGGGGGCAGATGTCATAGGCGAAGGGGATCGAGATACGGATATGCTCGTACCCCTTCCAATCTGTGCCCCATCCCGAGGGACGAAGGTAGGGTGAGCAAGGATTGCTCACCTCCGTCACTGGTGTTGTGCAATGCCAGGTCTATAGGCAAAAAAACCGCCACCCTGCGAGACTTCTTCACCTTGCAGGGGGTCGACCTGGCTTGTGTGACGGAGACCTGGGTGCGCGAAGGGGAAACTGTTACCTTACGAGAGATGGCGCCCCCGGGTTTCTCCGTCCTCCACCAGTCGTGGACTGTGGGCCGGGGGGGAGGGGTGGCAGTATTAATCCGGGAAAATTGTTCTTTCAGGGCTCTACCATCGCCATCAATCCCCGGCATTGAATGTGTTGGCCTAGTGTGGGGCTCCGAGGAGAGCTTGGCTGTCTGGCTGGTGTACCGGCCACCTAGCGCACCAACAGCCACCCTGTCAGGCCTGCTGGAGGCGGTGGCCGGCTGGGCCTTGGAGTTCCCCAACCTATTGGTACTGGGGGACTTCAACATCCATGCTGATGCCATTCCCTCCTCACAGGCTCTGGACCTGGTGTCTTCCATGGCGACACTAGGGCTCTCCCAGTTTGTTTCGGGCCCCACACATCAAGCAGGCCACACGCTGGATTTGATCTTTGGCGCCGGTATAGATGTGATCATGTCTCCCTCGATGAAGGTGCCATGGTCTGATCACTACGCACTGAAAGCCAGGATTGATTTTCCACCCCCACCCTGCTTAGGTGGCGAGCCAATTTGGGCTCGCCCGCAGAGGCTGATGGACCCTGATAGATTCCGTCAGGCCTTGCGGGACCTTGCTCCCCCTGGTGACTCATTGACTGAGCTTGTTGAGGGCTGGAATATCCAGCTCCTAGCAGCCATCGATGAGATCGCACCTAGGCGCCCTCTGCGACCCCGCAGAAACCGGGCTCCCTGGTTTACCGAGGAGCTTCGGAAAATGAAGCGGGACCTCAGACGGCTAGAGCGAGTATGGCGGGGTGCCCGTGACGGAGCTTCAAGAACATCTTATAGGGTTTTTATGAAAACCTACGAGATGGCAGTGAAGGCCGCTAAGAAGTCCTACTTCTCGGCCTCCATTGCCTCCGCTAGCTCTCGCCCGGCGCAATTGTTTAGTATAATTAGGTCTTTAACGTCCCTTGAAGGACAGCCAAATTTAAATAACAATTCGACACACAGCTGTGAGGCATTTGCGAGCTTTTTTGCGGAGAAGGTCCTGTTGCTCCACCATGACCTCCCTGCCAATTTGGATACAATAAAGGAACTGGAGGCCCCTCGACTGTCCTCGAGTCCAGTATTGGACCACTTTGACCGGATATCCCCAGCCGATGTGGACAGACACCTCCAAGCTGGAAAGCCCACCACTTGTCCTCTTGACCCGTGCCCGTCCTGGCTGATTAGAGCGTGTCCAGACGAGGTGTGGGCCCCCCTGGGTGATATCATCAATTTGTCCCTTGGCACTGGGATATTCCCAGGGGAACTGAAGGAGGCAGTGGTGTGTCCGCTCTTGAAGAAAACATCATTAGATCCTTTAGATCTATCCAATTACCGCCCGGTTTCGAATCTTCCATTCCTGGGTAAGGTGATTGAGAGAGCGGTTGCTGAACAGCTTGGTAGGTTTCTGGATGAAACATCTGCTCTCGATCCATTCCAGTCCGGCTTCCGCGCTGGTCATGGGACCGAGACGGCTCTGGTCGCCCTAACAGATGATCTCCGCAGGCAGCTGGATCGAGGCGGGTCGGGGCTGCTGATTCTTCTAGACCTGTCAGCAGCCTTCGACATGGTCAATCACGAACTTCTGGACCACCGCCTTGCCGACGTGGGGATCCAGGGCACAGTCCTTCAATGGCTGCGCTCGTTTCTCTCCGGTCGGGGACAGAGGGTGGCGCTTGGGGGGGAATTGTCATCGCGCCACTCCTTGGTGTGTGGAGTGCCTCGGTGCGATTCTCTCCCCGATGCTTTTTAACATCTTTATGCGCCCCCTCGCCCAGCTTGTCCGGAGTTTTGGGCTGGGTTGCCATCAGTATGCTGATGACACCCAACTCTATCTGTTGATGGATGGCCATCCTGACTCGGCCCCAGATACACTGACCAGATGCCTGGAAGCTGTGGCTGGATGGTTACGTGGGAGCCGGTTGAAGTTAAATCCTTCAAAGACAGAGGTCCTCTGGCTGGGACGGAGCGATATAGGATTGAGGGGGCAACTCCCATCTCTTGCGGGTGCAATTAGTGCCAGCATCGTCCGTTAAGAGTTTGGGTGTAATCTTCGATACCTCCCTCTCTATGGAGGTGCAGATTACAGCTATAACAAAGGCAGCATTTTTTCATCTCCGCCAAGCTAAGCAGTTGGCTCCTTATCTCTCTCGCCCTTACCTAGCCACTGTGATCCACGCAACGGTCACCTCCAGACTGGATTATTGTAACTCGCTCTACGTGGGGCTGCCCTTGAGACTGACCCAGAAACTCCAGCGGGTGCAGAATGCCGCGGCGAGACTCCTTATGGGGTCTTCGCTGCGAGATCATATCCATCCGGTACTATACCAACTGCACTGGCTCCCGGTGGAGTACAGGATCAGGTTTAAGGTGCTGGTTTTGACCTTTAAAGCCCTATACGGCCTAGGACCCTCGTACCTACGGGACCGCCTCTCCTGGTATGTCCCACAGAGAAATTTATGGTCTGCAAATTAAAACACCCTAAAGATCCCAGGCCACAGAGAGGTTAGGTTGGCCTCAACTAGAGCCAGGGCTTTCTCGGCCGCGGCTCCAATCTGGTGGAACGCTCTGACATAAGAAACTAGGGCCCTGCAGGACCTGACATCCTTCCGCAGGGCCTGCAAGACAGAGCTGTTCCACCAGGCCTTTTGTCAGGGCGCAGCCTGACCCCCTCCTCTGGCAATCTGCACAAAATTTTGCTTGATGGTTGCCATTAATTTGATTTTAATTTGATTTTAATTTGATTTAATTAATTTTATAATGAATGTTTTAGAATGTTGGACTATTTTGATTGTTGTTAGCCGCCCTGAGCCCGGCTTCGGCTGGGGAGGGCGGGATATAAATAAAATTTATTATTATTATTATTATTATTATTATTATTATTATTATTATTTAATGCTGTGGGTCTTGTGTCTGAGTAAACATGCATAGGTTAGAGCAGTTGGGTTGTTGTTTTGTGAAGAGTTGAATTCTCTTGCCAACTAGAGTTTTAAGTTCCCTTTCCATTGGACTAATTTGTGGTGCTGTTAGGTTTATTACTACCCCCGCTTCACCAGAAGGTTCCGGGGGGGGGGGCGGTTATAGCAAAAATACAGCATTAAAACAAATTACAGTTACGATGGGTCCTAAAAATATTTATGTTAAGTAAGACCAAGGTAAAAAGATGCGTCTTCAGCATGTGACAAAAGCTGTACAATGAATGTGCCAGGCACATCTCTGTGGGGACAGAATTCCACAACATAGGGACTGCCACAGAGAATACATCTCCCCTCAGACCTCTTGAGGGCGGTGGAACTACCGAGAGCTCTGCAGATCTTAACACCCAAGAGGGTCTGTAGGTAAGGAGGTGGTCTTTTAGACATTTGGGACATAAACCCTTTAGGGCTTTAAGCATTAGCATGAGCACCTCAGATTAGGCTCAGAAATGAACTGGCAACCAGGGGGTGTTTATTATGGGAACCTCAGCCAGTAATCTTGTAACTGCATTTTGGACCAGTTGATGTTTCTGAGTCATCTTCAAGGGTAGCCCCACATCAAGCGCATTGCAGTAATCCAAGCTGGAAGTTACCAGAGCATGGATTATAGAGGCCAGATCATCTCTGTCCAAAAGGGGCTGCAACTGGCGAACCAGTCAGAGCTGGAAAAAGACACCCCTAGCTACTGAGGCAGCTTGAGCCTTCTGTGAGTCACTTTGGTAGTTTATGGTTTGCCGAATAGTAGTTCACATACTTTAAAATAGTATACCAAACCTCCCAAATGACACGCAGATTCATGCAACCATTATGCAGAAAACCATACAGTTAAGCACCCATTTGAAAGTACTAAGTAAACTGATAGCAACAATAGAAAATGTGAATGGAGGAAAACCTGTTGTGGGGCGTAAACTTCACATGCCAAAGGTCACAGGTTTAATTTCTGGTATCTCAGCATGAGGCTGGCAAAGTCTTTGGAACTAAATGGACCAAGGTTCTGACTAATGAGGTTCTGACTAACGATTGTGAAGCAGCTTCCTTTGCTCCTTCTGAACATTTCTACAAATAGGGAACTTCAGCATGAAGGACTACAATAAAAAAGCTATATTTAGAATAGCTTTCTCAACTTACTTTTATCTGCTAGTTGTCTCCTTATTAAACATTAATTTGATGGCTACTCATTTGGAAGGCTTGTCTGATTTTTCAAAATTTGGGCAATTAGGTTCTCCCTTAGCAGCTGTAGAACAGTTCTGAAATAAATAGTTTTGAAAAGCCTGGATGCGAATGTTTTGAAGAGCTCCTTCTGCTTTAATACAAGGACTTTGAATTTTTTATGATTTCCTTTTGCAGGATGAAGAGAATGGAAATAAAACGGGTACGTTTTCTCTTTGATTCTTGTATGTTGTAATCGAATAGTCTAAAATCCATAGTTCCTGATACAGTTGTACCTTGTAAGTTGAACAGAATCCCTTCCGGACGTCGGTTCAACTTCCAAAATGTTCAGAAACCAAGGCGCAGCTTCCGATTGCGCAGGTGCACCGGAAACAATACCGGAAGTTGCACCGGATGTTCGGCTTCCAAAAAAAGTTCGGAAACCAGAACACTCACTTCCGGTTTTCAATCGTTTGGGAGCCGGAACGTTCAACTCCCCAAGGCATTTGGGAGCCGAGGTTACAACTATATAACCAATGAAACAAGTCTGTTCTTTAATTAATGAATGTTTTACCAAATGTATCTTAAATATTGGGTGTACTAATTTAGTGATGTATTTTATATGAAATTTGTAGATTGGCTTTTCCATGCCAGTTGCACAGGAAGGCAGAATTATATGAATATGTAAACAAGTATATTGTAAAATATAACTGCATCTACTACTGAATTTAGTGGTTCTTTACCTATCAGCAGGTACAAAAATTGTAGCACGGACAAGGTACGGCTTTCTGTATACACCCTGGTATGTAACATCCCCCAAACCCCTTAAACTTTAAAAAAAATTAAAAGGGGAAAAGAACACTTCATGAACGAACAAGCTGATTCTCCTCAAAGGTCATATAATCTTGGGGACAATTACGTTCCTGTTGAGAAGAGGTAAATAATAATAATAATAATAATAATAATTTATTATTTATACCCCGCCCATCTGGCTGGGCCTCCCCAGCCACTCTGGGCGGCTTCCACAGAAACCAAAAAACACTAAAATATCATACATTAAAAGCTTCCCTGAATAGGGCCGCCTTAAGATGTTTTCTGAATGTCAGGTAGTTGTCCATCACCTTGACATCCGATGGGAGGGCATTCCACAGGGCGGGCGCCACCACCGAAAAGGCCCTCTGCCTGGTTCCCTGTAGCTTCGCTTCTCGCAATGAGGGAACCGCCAGAAGGCCCTCGGCGCTGGACCTCAGTGTCCGGGCAGAACGATGGGGGTGGAGACGCTCCTTCAGGTATACTGGGCCGAAGCCGTTTAGGGCTTTAAAGGTCAACACCAACACTTTGAATTGTGCTCGGAAACGTACTGGGAGCCAATGTAGGTCTTTCAAGACCGGTGTTATGTGGTCTCGGCGGCCGCCCCCAGTCACCAGTCTAGCTGCCGCATTCTGGATTAGCTGTAGTTTCCGAGTCACCTTCAAAGGTAGCCCCACGTAGAGCGCATTGCAGTAGTCCAAGCGGGAGATAACTAGAGCATGCACCACTCTGGCCAGACAGTCAGCGGGCAGGTAGGGTCTCAGCCTGCGTACCAGGTGGAGTTGGTAGACAGCTGCCCTGGATACAGAAGTGACCTGTGCCTCCATGGACAGCTGTGAGTCCAAAATGACTCCCAGGCTACGCACCTGGTCCTTCAGGGGCACAGTTACCCCATTCAGGACCAGGGAGTCCTCCACACCTGCCCGCCTCCTGTCCCCCAAAAACAGTACTTCTGTCTTGTCAGGATTCAACTTCAATCCATTAGCCGCCATCCATCCTCCAACCGCCTCCAGGCACTCACACAGGACCTTCACCGCCTTCACTGGTTCTGATTTGAAAGAAAGGTAGAGCTGGGTATCATCTGCATATTGATGGACACCCAGTCCAAACCCCCTGATGATCTCTCCCAGCGGCTTCATATAGATGTTAAAAAGCATGGGGGAGAGGACGGAACCCTGAGGCACCCCACAAGTGAGGGCCCAAGGGTCTGAACACTCATCCCCCACCACCACTTTCTGAACACGGCCCAGGAGAAAGGAGCGAAACCACTGTATAACAGTGCCCCCAGCTCCCAACCCCTCTAGACGGTCCAGAAGGATGTTATGGTCGATTGTATCAAAGGCCGCTGAGAGATCCAGCAGAACTAGGAAACAACTCTCACCTTTGTCCCTAGCTCGCCGGAGATCATCAACCAGTGCGACCAAGGCAGTTTCAGTCCCATGATGAGGCCTGAACCCTGATTGGAAGGGATCCAAATGGTCCGCATCCTCCAGGCGTGCCTGGAGTTGTTCAGCAACCACACGCTCAATCACCTTGCCCAAGAATGAAAGATTTGAGACTGGGCGATAGTTGGCCATACTGGCCGGGTCTAAAGATGGTTTTTTAAGAAGCGGTTTAATGACCGCCTCTTTCAGCGGATCTGGGAATGTTCCCTCACAGAGGGAAGCATTCACCACCCCGCAGAGCCCATCGCCCAGCCCTTCCCGGCTAGCTTTTATAAGCCAGGATGGGCAAGGATCAAGGAGACAGGTGGTTGGTTTCACTCGTCCAAGCAGCCTGTCCACATCCTCGGGGGTAATGAGGTTGCTTTCAAATATCTTCCTGGATAATGCTAATTTATTTATATGCCAACCATAAAATGGTGTGTGAAAGTAGGATTTGGCATAACCTTTCTCTGAATAATGCTGAGATTCCTACATGGATCTTCAGGGAAAATTTAATTTCCTAGGTTCCCTGGCACTATGGCAGCATTCCTTGGAGAGCGAGGGGAGTTCTTTGCGTTGGATTACAGTCAGTGCTGAGAAAAAAAATATGTTGTCATATTGCTAGCCTCAGGCTGATTGCAAGAATTATGAGTTGTGGAGATTTGTATTTAAAACCATATAATAACAACCTTTAGAAACGTCATTAGGCAGGATTGGATAGCCTGGGGTAAGAAAAATAGGAGGTAATGTGGGAGATAGAGAGTTGTCGGGGGAGGGGACCTTTGTGAAATGCATACTGTTCTCTTGTTACCTGGTGGAAATGCCATTGTCCTATAAAGACCCTATATTATGAGTTTGGAAAAAATAATAGCAACATTTTAGCTTTGTCCATACGTTTGTAGGACTTGGGAATATTTAACTTTCATATGCTGGTATTACCTTGGTGGGCTGTGAGGTGCGTAAGAGCATGGAAATATTGGCAGGTGAATGTGAAGGAAGCCTGTGTACTCAGGGGATTAAGAATAATTCAGCCAGACAAGAGTGGAGGAAATAAATGTTAGGATGAGTCACATTTCAACTACTGGTGGAATTACCTTTAAAATGAGAAAGCGGAACAAAGGAACGCGAGAATTAGAAGTATAAAGTGGAAATCCATGCCCAGCCACAAAGACGACATTAACTCTTATGGAAGCTAGGTGGACGAACATTGAATGGGCTAAAGAATCTTGTGATTTGGGATTTGATGACTTAGGGAATTAAGTGAAGGTCAGTAAAAGTAGTGTGTGTTTGATTACATTGGGTTGGATCCAGATTTAGTCACACCTACAGTAGACCCATTGGAATAAAAGTTTGCCATGATTTTTATGGTCTAGTCCAGGCACATCCAACTCCCAAGAGACTGTGATCTACACCCAGTATAAAAAAAAACTGGCAGTGATCTACCCGTTGTCATTGAGGATTGTTAGAGCTTTTTGGGGGGAGAGCAGAGTTGTTGAGTTTTTTGTGGGGAGAGGAGAGGTGTAGAGCTTTTTTAAAAGGGGAAATAACATCCCTGGTCTATTCTAAGCATGACTTAAGTCTGAATCCAATCAATATTTTTTTTTTAAAAAACAGCTTTTTCCAAAGGAGCAATATGAATTCCCAGGAGACAGCCATATACTTTGATTAATATTTCTGTTGCAGCCATTTCCAGTGCCAGACAGTTTAAACCGAAGAGTAGCATGTCTTTAGAGTAGCAGGACATGCTGTGGGAGAAACGGGACAAATGCCCAGCTACATACACAGTTTCCCCTGAATACACAGCAGTGATAACTTTTGGGGTCGTGACCCATGTCCTAAATACTTTTTTGTGCTGTCTGGCCTTTACAGCTCTTTATTCTTTTTTTTTTTTTAAAAAAGAGCTTATTCATTTTTAAATGATGTTTTGTTTTACCAGTGTTCACTGTCTTTAAATTTTATGATACCACAGTATATAAATGCTGTTGTCTAGAATACTTTATATCCAGTATATGTAGATCACCTATTTCTTTATTAAGACAATTGACAACTCCTAAACGAAGGATAGTACAGTGGTACCTCTACTTACGTTCACCTCTGGTTACGTATCCTTCGGGATAAGTGCGCGGCAAACCTGGAAGTATTTTTCTGGGTTTTGCCGCATGCGCAGAAGCGCTAAACCATGCCGTGCACATTCTCAGAAGTGGCACCTCCGGATACGCACACCTCGGGATCCCACTGGAGCTCCAGAAAGGATCCCGTGCACAACCGGAGGTACCCCTGTATTTATTATTTCTATATTAACACAAAATAAATACTATCCTTCGTTTTGGAGTTGTCATTTATAGAAGCATGGACATCTCAAGAAACCCTTTTAAGGTGGAAGAACAGATTGGCGTAACTCAGAAAGTAGAAAAGGCCTTTTCTCTGAGTACCATAAATAGCTATTTTGTGTTGCGGAAGTAGCTATCCGGGTGCTAATGATCAGTGTGTGTCATTCTTGAATAGCTTAGCTAAGAGGGCAAGCAATTCACATATCAAACTAATTTGCATTTATTCCTGCAGTGCCTTTCATACATTATAGGTGTGGGATAGAGTTAGTGTGAATAATAGTGGATAGGATCGCAGAGCTTTCTTATCTGTGAAATTGCTGCTATGGTTCTGTTTACATTATATGCAAAGGAGCCATCTAGTGCCAACCTCTTTAATGCAAATCTAAGCTGAAATATTAAATTCTTTAATAAAAGTTGAGGCTGTACAGCGCTTTTGACAATGACTGGAGCTATACTGGGTTGGATCTGGGGCAAGCTAGCTACTTTTCGTTCCCATTGAAATCTGTGGGACTTAAGTTAAATGGGTTCCTTAAATCTGATCCTTACATTATTCCAATGGGAGACAGTCAGCTGATCAAAGTAAGTATTGAATATATACCTTCTCCTTTCCGTTTTGGCAAGTTATTCATTTGTCCAAAGATCAAAGTACAGGTTTTGAGAAGCACACACATAAAAGTGCATGTTTACAATAAACAACCAGAGGAAGCTCTGTTACAAATTTCCCCACATAAAATTTACTCTCTTATTTGTCTCCAAAGTGCTCTTTGTTGCATCAAATCACCCACTGAGGGCTGTTTTGTTGGTTTTGACTCATGACAGGGCCTTTTCAGTGGCAGTTCCCCATTTGTGGAATGCCTTCCATAGTGAGGTCTGTCTGTTATTCTTGACTTTAAGAGAAATTTAGAAAAAATCCTGTTTATGCAGGCATTTGATGGCTGAAGAACACTGTTCCGAGCAATCCTGAGAACGTTTTAACAATGTTTTAACTGTTTTTAGATTGAGTTTTAACTGTATTAGAATGCTTTAAAAAATTATTCCTGTGCTGGCCGTCCTGGGCTTGTTTGGGAGGAAGGGCAGGATGTAAATTGAACGAACAAACAAACAAATAATAAAGAGCAGTCTTGACAGCTGATTTTCAGTGGGAAAATGCCATCGGATTCAGATCAGAGACCCTATTACAGTCTTTGCTTCTGAAAGAAAGAGAGCTGCTTATTATAAGCACATAGTTTGACCCTAACAATGCTTTGACACATTGCAGCCAGCCACTCGGGTGCAGATAATTACCGTAACGTACTAGGGACGTGGGTGGCGCTGTGGGTTAAACCACAGAGCCTAGGACTTGCCGATCGGAAGGTCGGCGGTTCGAATCCCCGCGACGGGGTGAGCTCCCGTTGTTCGGTCCCTGCTCCTGCCAACCTAGCAGTTTGAAAGCACGCCAAAGCGCAAGTAGATAAATAGGTACTGCTCTGGCGGGAAGGTAAACGGCATTTCCGTGTGCTGCTCTGGTTCGCCAGAAGCGGCTTAGTCATGCTGGCCACATGACCTGAAAGCTGTACGCCGGCTCCCTCAGCCAATGGCCAATAAAGCAAGATGAGCGCCGCAACCCCAGAATCATCCACGACTGGACCTAACGGTCAGGGGTCCCTTTAACTTTACTAGGAAGATACAGAGATTGCATAAGTAAGCTTCTCTCCTTACCCCTCCTCCCCCTCCCATGTGTAGGTCTTGACTTTCCTGGGTATGGGGTGGGATATGAATATATTGTGAAAACGGTCTGACTGCATAATCTTCAATTTAATGTTTAAATTGATGAAGCTGTTGGCATAGAAAATTCAGCTTCTCTGGAGATGTACCAGTTGGCTCCCAAGTGTGTGCATGTCCACCATCAGCCTTAACATCATAACATGTGTCAGTCCAAGAGCCTATCTAGTCCAGTATTGTGTTTCTCATAATGGTCCATGATAGGGAAAGTCCATAAGCAGGATACAAGCACAGCAGCCCTTACCTGCTGTTGCTCCCCAATGACTGGTATTTTAGAGGCGGGCTGCTCATTGATTGAGGAAGTAGCATACAGCCACTGTGCTATGAGCCCCGCAGCATTATCAGGATCAGGCTCGGGTTTGCAGCTCCTGATCCAGGAATAGGAGGAGGAGGAGGAGGAAGAAGAAGAAGCAGAAGGGGCACTGATTTGTGGGAACCAAAGTTGGTGGTGGTGGGGGGCTCTCCCCATTGCGTCTTGACTTCAGCTGCTTCTTAAGGTTGAACAGGGATCCTCTTCTGTTCACTTTCTCCATGCATAATTTTTACAGGGGGGGACTGCATCAGCCATTTTGCTGCCCATTTCCCCAATCTGGAGATACCCTTTCAAAACGCCTTGCAATCCTTTTCTTTACCGTGTCCTGAATAATTGATGCCACCAGCAAACCATTCACGGACAAGTTATTTTTATTAGAATCACAGAGTTGGAAGGGAACACGAGGAGCATCTAGTCCAACCATCTGCAGTGCAGAAATATGCAGCTTTCCCATACCAGGATTGAACCTGCAACCCTGGCGTGATCATCAGCACCACTCTCTGACCAGCTGAGCTATCTAGGCTTAAAAGCACTGCTCCCAGTACAGACTTATTTGTGTTGGGTTCCACTTTTTATTGGTCCTCATCCATTCAGTTATCGATTCTAGACATTCCCTCACCTTTCCTGAGTCAGAGGTAAAAGAGATTATTAAGTTGGCCTCTGCTGCTCTGTGGCTAAAGGGCACAATGCTGAACAAAGAGGTCCTTGGCTCCAGTGCTGCCATTTCAGGGCATTTTGTAAAACCGGCTTTGTCCACATAGCATTGCTTTCCTGTAATAATTTTAATCTTTACCTGCTTTCCTGTAATAATTTCACTGCTGTGTTGATCTGAAACCTCTCACAGTTAACGTCAGTCGGAAGATTTTATCTGATGGCCCTGATGTCACTGTCTTGGCAGTTGTTTTATTGAAAGAAATTTAATAATGTGGAATCAGTATTTTGAAGGCATTAGTTCTGATATTTAATTTCCTGCCTGTCTGCAAAGAAGCAGTCGCTGCTTAAGGCGGGTCAGTTTTTCTTTTCTTTTCTTAAATGTATGTATGTCAGAACAACTATAGTAACAATTTAATATGACTGGTGGGAAAGCACACATGTGGTAAGGAAACACAGCTAGAGGCTTTGATGATCTATTTCATTTTAGTTGTTGCAGTAATGTACAAATGCAGCTCTCCTGAATTCAAGCTGTGCCTGGAATAACTGAGGGCTGCGCTTACCCTGAATGACATTTAAGTCAATGGGGAAGCAAATAGTTATGTATATTTTTTGGGGGGGGGGGAAGAAAAATGACTGAATAAAACCTTTCTCAAAGATTTAACATATCACAAAATTGTACAAGGTATATGATAATGGTTTCATTCCATTTCAAATTATTATCCGTTAATTTTTAGTACATTATTTTAAAAATGCTTTTATGGGATTGTTGTAAACTTTGTAGCTAGGTATTAAGTTGCATAGGTTAGATGAAGCATCCTCTTTTATGACATCAAGGAGTGAATCAATTGTGGGGGTTTTATCTAAAATTTAAGAAGGCAGATCCATTAGATCACACATTTTAATCATAATGAAGGCTAGTAATAATGTGTTAAAATAAACTTCAAATTCTCAGAGATGGATACATTTCATATATTTATGATGAACTGAGTTATACTTTTGCTCTAGTCTTAACAGATAAATGGTTCGTGTACAAGTTGCTTGTGGCTTAATCATTTTGAGAACCTAAGAAATACATATAGTTTTTCCACTTAAGTAGAAGAGATTCATCTTACCTAGTAGTGTGCTAACTGTAGATAATCCCCGCAAGATATTTTTGGCACTTATCGCTCAGTGTTCTGATACTCTTGTTCCTTCCAATTTGCCTTCTGATTTTTGTGTGGCGGTATCCATAGCAACTACCATCATTTCAATTTCCTCTTTTCCCCTCTATTGGTGAACACTACTCATGCCATGTGAACTGCTAAGTCTCATCTTTGCTGCTGCTCTAGTCAATCTGTGTGTTTTTTACAGAATACATTGGAGCTGCTCCATTTTCTTGAAGAGCAAACCATTAAATTAACTGTCTAATTGCAATTTTTTTCTGCACAATGAAGCACCTGGGTATACAATATTGTAGATGCCCTAGAGTTTGTATGAAAGGCTTGTACATACTATTTTTTTTATTCTGTCCAGACTAGGATTAAGTCTCTTTTATGTCCACTTACTAATCTTTAGCTGGTGTAACAGTGTATATTTCCAGTAAAACCATAGGCTGAATGCATATTTATTTCAGATATACGAGATAGGAGGAACTCGGGCTAGTATCATGTCATATGAAAGGCAGAAGCTGCTCCCCTCTGGCATATTCTGCTCATTTTATTCATTTAGAATTTTCCCACCTGAAGTCGTTGTTCCAGAAATACTTGAAGGGGAAAAGAGAGAGACAGACAGACAGACAGACAGACAGACATCATATCATTGATATGCATTACCATTTCAAAAATTAACACTATAAAAGTACAATATAGACATAGTTAACAAAGAGGTGGTTGCTTCTGGCATCACATACGGGGCCTTCTCACCTGACAGATTTGGGGGTATCTATGAAGATACCACTGGGGAAGGAGTCCCAATGTTAAGAATGGTTGAACACATTGGAAGGCACACCCACCTGAGGGGCCCACTGTGGATCTTCCAGGGACCCCAGGCGACCACTTCCATCTTGCTATTGCTGCTTATTCACCTGCAAGCGATGACAAGCAAAGTGAGAAGGCGCATCGGTTTCCACGCTTCTTGCCCTCTTGATGGTTCTGCATTTGCAACAAATTAGTGTATGGCACAGTATGACCTAGCAGCTGTGGTACGTGCCTCTGGGTAGCTATGTGGCTTTTTTTCCAGAGAGGGGAAGACAAGCAAACAGGCAACAGTAACGTCAAGGAAGAGGTCCAACCGCAAACATGTTTTCCAGTGCCCCCAAATCTGGAACTGACACAGGTTGCTATAACTCTTAACTTGATGCACGTGGGGCTTTTTGACTTGTTTATATACCATACCCTGCAAACGTTCATTTATTTCTTTATGGAATGTCTAAACCACCCTGCATCAAAATAGATTCTAGGGTGGTGTGCAATTAGTTGAAAACAAATATCATAATGTGGAGTTTCAGAAATGTCATCACTGCCTCCCTTCCTTTGCAGTAAAAGTCTTTTATGTTGAGGTCTTTCTAAACAGTCTGGAATCATTTTCATTTTCTGCATGCTTTCCACCCTATTACTTCATAGCTATAATTACACACACAAACACACAAACACACACAAACACAGAGAGGGAGGGAGGGAGAGAGATCTGTTGAATAAAGTACCAAATCAGAGTCATTCAAGGACTGGGACCAGGGATGCGCTCCTGTTTTCTCTCCCTATTTCTTTTTCATAAATAACAGTTAAGCTGTTAGATGTAAGCTTTGTGGAATACTGGCCCCCGGCTTTCTAGATTGAAGGACATAACAATTGCTGGAAGTCGGTAGACCCAGTAGAGCGGATACTCCTTCATCGAACATTTGGCAGAAAAGTTATTCTTGTTGATGCTTCTCTCTTTCAGTAATGGTAACTAATCAGAGAGATTTCTGCTGCCTCAGTTGCATTAATGACTTCCTTTCAGTGCTGGTGCTACCTGTGCAAAGTGAAGCTTCTTGTCTCAGGCAGCAGACACGGGGGACAGTGACAGCAGCTCCTCAGCTATTCCTCCGGAGCCCCTTGGCCATACCCTTCTGTTGCAAAGCTGCGTGGGCCATGGTGCTTGCTCGCCCTCTCCATAACCACCCTACTGTCCTCAAGTGTAGTGGAGGACCCTACCCATTGCTTGAATTATGTGTTTGCTTTATAAATGAAACTGCATCTTTTTTTAATGAAGTCCACTGAAAAAGGAAATTTCCAGAATGTTAAGCCAACACGGTCTTATTAACTGAGCATTATTGCATGGCTCTTTAGGAAAAGAGGTCATTATTTCAAACCTTTGCAGATGCTACTACGTATCTTGCATAAGCTTGGTTGTAAATAAACAAGTCTGAATTACCGATATTTAAACTTCTCCAGATCCTTCTCTTGGGTTAATTCCTCTAGTTACATTGTTGTTCCTTGTTCTGCTCTTCATATCCTGTGCTCAAAAACAATATCCAGAAACATTGACATTCACAACAATAGAAAATCCCTTCTAACAAGCAGTTGTTAAACTCTTATATTTGCTAGTTGGGTACTTCACCACCTGAGATGATCTTCATAGTTTCCCACTGGTATATCACTTCTTAGAACAGGGTGTGGAGAAAGTGGATACAAATAAGTTTTATAACCCAGCTCATAATTCTTTAACTTGGAGTCATCTTATGAAATTGATTGACGTAGTTAGGACTGGTAGGAGAAAGCCCTTCATGCAAGACATAATTAAGTTATTTGATTGACTGCCCATGTTATGATGGGTGTTGACTAGCTTAGGTGGCTTTTGAAGTGACTAGACAAATTCATAAGGATAGCTCAGTCACAATGATGATTAGCCATGATATCAGGCTCAGAGACCATTTGCCACTGAATTCCAGTTGCTGGTGAACAACCCTGGGAGGAGGTCTTCATCCTGCTTCTAAGCTTCCTGGAAGCAACTGGTGGACTGTTGTAGAGCAGGATAGTCTGATCTAGCTGGACTCTTACTTTCTTAATCATATTCACTTGGGTCAGCTTCCCCAGACTACGTGGATACTGTAGCTTTTTATTTACTCTTATTTCTCCCATAGAACACCTCAAAAGATCTACCTTGCCATTCCATTCTGTTGTTCTATTGTGCATTGTTCTTTCTTAGTGGTTTTGGTTGGTGTGGTTTTTTTAAGTGCAAGGAAGATAAACAGCAGGATTTGATATAATTTTGGAATTCATCTTGCTGTTCAGCAGGTTCCATCAGAAAATGTTAACATTTTCATAGAAAATATTAATGAATAAACTCAGCCTGGTGTACTTCAGTAATATTAAATAATACTTACCATTTCTATAGCACTTTCATAGTGTTCAAAGCATTTCTTATGTGTCAGGAAAATTTACAGCAGCACTGAAAGACAGGCCAGTATCATTATCTCCATGTTGTAGGTGAGGAGTTGGGCGGAAAGGCAGCATAGTGAGTTTGAGGCAGAGGACTCAGCTATACAGCTGCAAAGAAAACGTTTTAAATGTGTTGTAAAGTGCAGTATACAAATGTGGCATTAGATGGCGACAGTGAGCTATGCCAAATTCAATGTATTTTTCAAAACGTTTCTTGGGTGGCCACTGTAGCAACAGGATGCTGGAACAGATGGACCTTTGGCCTGATCCAACAGGCCTCTTCTTATGGTCTTATGGACACTTTTTCCACATTGGCCCTGTGAGCTTTAATGTGCAAAGATTTTGAACCACTTCTAATTAGTTTTGCCAGAAATATTACATATAAACATCCTAATGTAATTGGCTCTTGATTCCATTGGCTCTTGAGTCTGCAAAGTTTTGGCAGTTTTCGGAATATTGGTTATTATATTTGTAATTATGATTTCACTATGTATAGTCACGAGATCCCATTAGAATAGGTGAGGTATGAATGGCGATGAAAGATGGTACACACAATACAGTTGTGAAAAATAAAGTTTCTTGTGCCTACAGCTATTCCCAGAGCTATTTTTCTAGAAAAAGAGGTGCCCAAACTCACCTCCCTCGCTTTCTTATAATGGCAGTGGCACCCTCCTGAGTTCTGGCGGGGGGGGGGAGCCCTAGCTCTACTAATGGTTTTTACAAAGACGGCTCAAATATTTTCCATGTATCTGTAAAATATGTCATGTTCTCTTGCTTTAAACAGAGCAGATGCTAATTCTCTGATTGTCAAATGAATTAAAATCATTTGAATCCTATTACTTAATATAAAGAAGAATGAGGTATAATTAATCTTTCCAATCTCTCGTAATGACTGTATTTGTAATTTTCTTTTAGGGAAGCCACGAAACAGATTGGAGCCGATGGACACCATATTTGTTAAGCAGGTTAAAGAAGGAGGGCCTGCTTTTGAAGCGGGATTATGCACAGGTAACCGTTACCTTACCTAGACATATCTGATTGGCTGGGCTGGTGTGATGTCATGAGTGTTCCAACTTCCAAGGAAGTTGTCAGAGTGTGTGTTTATGTAAGGAAACAAAATTTTTAATTAGTTGGGAGTTTCAGCCCATTCAGCTATTACTGAAAGGTTTGGGATTCGGTTGTCATTATGGAAGGAAGATGTTATGTGCTGAATCCAGACCTGATTACCTGTGGGTGGGACTCCATCCATGGGATGCTCTGCTGAAGGCAGTAGGATGGTGTGATTTTTGCTGATCCTTTCTGCAGTCCCCTGTAAAGATGCTCCAGAGCACAAGGGACCAGTGTGGGAGGTGACACTGTGGTCTGCAGGGGGAACAGGAAATCAGTAAGAATCACTCCTCCAGTGGGAACCTCTGCTGAATCTCAGTCCCTTCCAAAGATAAGTTTGGCTCCAGCCCATAGGGTTTAGAAAGTCATAAATGGTTCACATATTATTAGAAAAAGATGGAAAGAGTGTCATTTGTGCTTTCCCTGCTCCTCTTATAATATGTAAAGTAGGGCTTATGAATGCATGAAGTTCCTAATTAAACTTGTGGATTTCATTCTTCGGGATTATTTGTAAGTCACACATCTGAAATATTTCTGCTTTGTTTTTCTTTGTAATACTTGAACGGGTTCTCAGCTTCCGTTAATGAAGAAAACAGTGGTCTGGATATATCTCCTTTTTTCTGTGTATTTTTTTTCCCTGCAGGTGACAGAATTATAAAAGTGAATGGGGAAAGTGTTATAGGGAAGACATATTCTCAAGTAATTGCTTTAATTCAAAACACGTAAGTATGGGTGTCTGTAATCTGCATAATTTTAAATTCCATGTAGTTTGTTTTGAGAAAGGTGATTGGTGCGTGGTTTGTCTGTTTTTACCAAGATAATCAGAATCATAGAATGAGTAAAAGAAATCCAGTTCAACTCATTCTGCAGTGTAGGATTGGCCAGCCTTTGACAGAACCAGCAGGGCCTTCCATCAGCTGCACAAGGACTGAGGTGACCTCTGATGATTTTCCATCCCCTTGTAGCTCCTGCACCCCCAAAACTTAAGTGGCACATTGTGGGAGGTGGCACAGAAACTGCATGGAAGAGGGAGACTCTCAGAAGTTCACCACAATCCGTGTTCTACTGACCAAAGCTTTCTGAGATGAAACACCTTCCATCCAATTGGAATACAACCCATTGAAAGTGTAGGGATGTGCTGTGGATAATGTCATTGTGAAGTTTTTTATTCTTTTGATACTGAGCCAACTTTGACTGAGCAGCAGATGTAAAAGTAAAAGCAATTAATTCATAGGACTGCACCTCATATTATGTTCAATCTTTCATATCCATTCTGTGGGTGACATTTCATATGACCATACTGCAGGAAGATAAAGCTTGTTAAGAAAATGGCTTATAACATTTCCATAAAGGCTTGACATTTGTTGGTATTATTCCATGAGCAGTTTAGAATGTTTAACAATTATTTAGGAAAAGTTATTTTATTAGCAGCTTTTTGGTGGTGATGGGAAATTGTATCTAATACTGTATTTGTTTCTGAGAATGTTTTGCTGATAAATATCTGTACCTGACATACACAGGGGCTGTGTCTGAACATCACACTAAACCAGTGGGATGAGAACAAGCTGCAGTAAGCCTTGGGCTTGTACGCTTCCCCACAACCACTGATGAAGAGCAGCTTGGAAGTTTTTGCTTCCATTTTCTGTTAACCACAGTTTATCATGATATCTGAATCTGGACAAACTATGGATTACAAAACATGCCAACTTCAAACCATAGATTATGAAAATAGCTTGTTTAACTGGAACCCTAGTTGACATTAATCATATTTTGGATTCAGATGGCACACTAAACTGTGGTTAACCAAAATTGGAAGCAAAAGTTTCCAGTTTCCTCCTTGCAGCCCTACCAGCAACATCTGGAGAACCAATGTTAGCTCCTTGCCCCATATGTAAAAAATAACCTACATGGATAATCAATCTCCATGTAGGATAAAAGTGTCCGTATTGTTAGGGGTGCAAGTGTATTTTCTCATAGTGAGTACATGAATAAGACAGGCTCTGTGCATATCAGCTACTTGATCTGTGTGCTTTTGATTCTAAAAACACCTGTGCCGCACATTATAAGTGGCAACTGACGTATTTTTTTCCTGCATAGAAAATTCTAATTTTCTTAAAGGGAAGCAGTCATGAATTTGAGGCATAATTTGATGGAGAACAACAATCCATGGGAGTAAAGAGGAAAGTGAGCATTATATTCAGTGCTGGTTGTTGAGAAAGAGTGACTACTGAGATAATCAATGTATCTCTTTATATGTTAGCCAGCAATTAAATTTCCTATCAATTGGTTAGTGCAGTATTTTATTTTTCATTAATATACCAATATGTTTCTTCCTCTCTCACAGTGACAGCATGCTAGAACTTAGTGTGATGCCAAAAGATGAAGACATCCTTCAGCTGGTAAGTTATACTTCTGAAATAGAAACTAAAGTAAGATGGCCGTAAGCACCCCAGAAAACTTTTGGCTCTTTAACCAGGCTCTTGAGTAAGCTGAATTGCTGAATAATGCTGCTACTACTATAGTTGTAATGTCCATGCCTTCTTTTCTTAATTTGTTGTTTCATTAGTTCTAGAAACACACAGGGTAAAGAATAAGCATACAGTCGTATATTGGTTCTCAAATGGAATCTGTTCCGGAAGTCCGTTCAATTTCCGAAAACATTCCAAAACCAAGGCGCGGCTTCTGATTGGCCGCAGGAGCTTCCTGCACTCAATTGGAAGCCGTGGAAGCAGCGTCGGATGTTTGGGTTCCAAAGAATGTTTGCAAACCGGAACACTCACTTCCGGGTTTGCGGCATTCGGGAGGCAAAACGTACGAGTACCAGGGTACAACTGTATATGAAACTGTATATGAAATGAAAATGTGGGGACGGGGAGCCTTCCTACCCTTTGAATTCTTGAAGGAACATATACCACGAACCACTGAAATGAAGTTAATAATAATAATAATAATAATAATAATAATTTTTATTTATACCCCACCCTCCCCAGCCAAGGCATGGCAATGAATAAAATCTAAAGCCATGCTCGGATCTGAGTTGAAGGTGGAAATACCTGTGATGATAATCTTCAGCAAAAATGGGTGCACAAAGGCCAGTAGTGAATGAGCTGTTATTCAAGCAAGAAATTAAAGCTCATTTTAAAAGTTGGACTGAAGGAACCCAGTCAGGTCCCTCTTTACTCTGTAAAAAACAAAATTTTGATTTTGTTTTGTTTTCTGTCAGGTAAGCATCCACTTGAAAGTTGGATACAAGTTTCATTGCTTTCACTGGGACTTTGTTAAAAGGAAGGGCCAATTGTCATTCTCTTAATGGAGAATGTGTGCATTCAAACCCACCTCTGATTGGCTTCAATTTTTCAGGAATTCATACAAGCAGAGGTACATAGAGACCTCTTCCTTCATCGCATGTTCCTAGCAAGGAGAGAGCTAATTGCAGCCACTCTTCCTTGCCTTTGCAGCAGTGTGAATTCATTTTGGATTAAAGTAGTTCACTGTGCTAGCTCTATTTCTTGTTAATTCGAACTAAAATTATTATGGCCTTTTCAGTGAAGCAGGACTTCAGTATACTGTGTTAACTGGTTTCAACCACAGAGAACAAGTGCAATGGGGAGGGGGGGGGAGAGAAATGAGATTACTTTGGCTCTTAAATTAGGAGGTGGCATCATATGCTTTAAATTTGAATGCTTTAAATGTTGACCCAAAGAGCTAGAACTGGACCAAGTTATAGGTAGTAAACACCAGGTTTTACTGCAGAAATGTTTGGTTTGTGTATTAAATTTCTTATATAACCTTTTTCTAAAACAAGACTCAAGGCATCTTACAACAGGTTCTGGTATACCATATTTTTCCGTGTATAAGATACCCCCTATTTTGGGGGACTCCAAAATAAGAAAACACCCCTCAGCACTACCCGTGTATAAGACGAGCCCCAATTTTAAACCTAATTTTTTGGTTAAAAAAACCCCCTAGTCTTATACACGGAAAAATACAGTACTTTGAAATTAAAAACAAAAGCAATATAACAACTAAGGAAATAAAGGTTACCTCATAATGCAAGAGGACTCTTATCGAAATGTAGGATAGATGTTGGGACATTTTAAGTGGACTTTTTTCATAGGATAGCATTTCAAGCATAAAATCTTGTAGGAAGTCTGTTTTAACAGAACACATGAAACATTTACAGCAAACCCAAATTGAGCATTTAAAAGGGAGGAGAGGGGCTAATAATGCTTCTCCTTAATTATCAAACTGCAAGTAAATGGCCTGTATAGGGCCCAGCCATACAGCTAGAAGCTGCCAGGAAAAACCGCAGTAGTTCTTTTCCTTGTTAAGACATCCATTACTCAGAAGCAATCCCTCCTCTTTATTAAATGCTAGTGAAAATGGATGTTAATATGATTTAGTTGAGGCTCTTATTGTGTGTCTTGTGTACATCTGGTAACATGCATTTCCCTTTATACGCTTTAATAGCTCTACACTTAGGCTTGCTACCTGAAGTGTAAATCAATCCTCAGAGTGAATCTATGTTTTATCTGTAATAAAGGGGATGATTTATTTATTTATAGAACTATTACATTTTGTTTAGTAACTTTGTTAGATGCCTCTTCTAAACCAGGGCTCAATGTGTCCTACAGTTCACTGTAAAAAAGAATGTGGAAGAACTCTGGGTATATTTTAAGACATGGTGGTGAAATAGAAAGCAAGGTGGACATGTACAAAACTATTTAATAGACAGGAAAGGAATGATACATTTTAAACTGTTTAAAAAAGTTAATAACCATCCAGGTTTGTTGAAGAACACTTGTTGCCTGCAAAACTGATAGATGCTTTCACATCACCTTGCTGAAAGTGATATTGCTTGGATTTAAGGTTTCATTTCAGCAAATTAAAGGCACATCTTAGCATTTGTGGTTTTAAAATAAAGTGCTGAAAACATGACCCTAAGGGCTATTTCCAATATACAGTGGCACCAGTCTGGCCTCTTTGAGTAACATAGGTATTATTGTGGGGATTTTCAAAACCAATGGAAATTACTTTACTTTTAAAGATGACTCTGCTCAGCTTTTATGTGTCTTACCAAGACTAAAGTCATTCTCAAAACAGTAGAAAAACTGTGTCTTATCTTTTGCTGAAATAAACTGTTGCAACAAAATGAAGAAAGGGGAAACAGTTTGTTGAATGCATTCTTCTATGTCACGGTCACCACTCTTTTATTGACATTAAAGAATATGAAGTGGAAGGAAAGGATTTTTCCTTTGCTAGACACACTATGGTTGTGCCCATTATTAAATGAATGGATTCTCATTTCTCAGTTAGGTTACTTGGTTTTCCTAGATCGCAGAGGAACATCTATGCTACATTCCTATTCCTTTAAAATACCGTATTTTTCGCTCTATAGGACGCACTTTTCCCCCTCCAAAAATGAAGGGGAAATGTTTGTGCGTCCTATGGAGCGAATGCAGGCTTTCCCTGAAGCCTGGAGAGCGAGAGGGGACGGTGCGCACCCCCCCCCGCCAGCCCCAAAGAGCATATCGAAAGGAACCTAAAGCCTCCAGCGCCTTGCAGTGGGCTGCACATTTTGGGGGGTAGTTTAGCACGGGAGGAATTTGAGCTGGGCAGCAGTTTCATTACTTATTCAAAGTGTTTTACCTAGAAATTGTTCCATATGCCTGCTATTGTCATTCCTGAGAGAACCAGTTAGGGAAACTTTGTGCACTCTTGCGAATACATGGTTGCTCTGAGGTAATTGGGATAGCTGTTTCCTCACATGTAGAAGGCTTCAGGTGAACGCACCTTGAACGCACAGAGCGCACCTTGTTTTAGAGGGGGAGAACAGGAAAAAAAAAATTCCTCTTCTCCCCCTCCTATGGTCAGGTGCGTCCAATAGGGCGAAAAATACGGTACATATTGCAGACTCTGCTGGAAGAGAATTGTACCTTTGGCAGATAATAGGCGTTCTCGGTTGAGAGTCCAATTCATATGTTAAAGGTGTGGCATTTCTGCCAATTCACTGATTGCTTTGGGGAAGAATACGCCATCATTCCATGAATTCATGCTGTATTCACATGTAAGGCTAAATGATGGTGTAAATCAAAGACAAGCTGCAGCAAACCTCAAGCTCATAACCCTCCAGGCCCTACTTCCTCTTCTCTTGTGTGACCAAGAGAGACCAAAAACTTCTATTTTTAACTAACCACAGTTCAGTGGTGTGTTTTAACTATAACCTGTGGTTAATCTTAGCTTTTTTTTTACAGTTATAATTTGAAGTCGCCTTGTTTTAGTAAACTGTAGTTTGCACTAACCGAAGTTTGTCTGAGTTCAGACATCACAGCAAGCAAGCTATAGTTAGTTAGGGTTGCCATATCTTGAAGGGGGGGAGGGTGGTCCAAGCCTCTTTCCTCTCTCCCAAAAAACCTCAGACATTTCCTTTAAAATTTAAACCTACCCCCAAATGGGCATTTTGGCCCCCTCAAAAGAGGACATGTCTGGAATTTCCCAGACGTATGGTAACGGTATAGTTAGTCCAAAGCTCCACAGAGGGAAAGGGGAAAGCACATGAGCCAGAGACTTGTCGTCTAAACACTTGTGGTTTAATTAGTGTTATGTGCAAACAAGACTATAGTAAGAAATAGTTCCCTAGCTCTTATTCCCTTCTGAAGCTTTCTATGCAAGCTTTGGATAATTTAAAGTGGATGGCATGTGTTAATCAAGAGGTTTTCATTTATAAAGTCTTAGCACAGGATCACAGTACCTCAAGGACTGCCTCTCCAAAATGAGCCAAATCAGACCCTGCAATAATAACCTGTTGAATCTCTTCATCCAGATTAGGTGGTCTTCTCACCTCCATCTTGTTTGGATTTCATTTTAGTTTGTTCACCTTCATTTGTATCGAACTGCCTCCAGACACTTGTGCAAGATTTCCACCGCTTCCTTGAAATAAGCAGATGGAAATGTGAGATAGAGTTGTGTGTCATCTGCCTGCCGATGTCAGTAACCCAAATCTCTGGATGATTCCTCATCCGCCAGCAGTTTCCTGTTGTTGTTTTTCAAATGGGAATAGAATAGAACCTTGGGGCAACTGTATAAACCAAAGCTCAAAAGCCAGAAAAAAACTTGAGTCTCTCCAGACCCAATCTAGCAAGACATCCCAGAAGAAAACCATGGGTAATGGTACTGTAAGCCGCTGAGAGGTCCATGAGAATCAATAGGTCTCAATTTCCTTATCCATTCCCCAGTGTAAATAATCCACCAGGGTGATCTTGTGTGGAGACAGAATACTTTTCGAGAAGAGATTCAGATTAACTCCCAGGCATTTCTTGAAGACCCTTTATACTAGCTGGCCTATTCAGTTTAAATTTTCTGCGGATTAGGCAGTCATTTTAATGATTGTTTTGTATATTTTTCGTGGTACGTTTATGTTTTGTTTCATTTGTATACATTGTTGCATACCACTTTGGTGTTTTACATGAGATGGGAGTATATCAATGCTTTTATAAATAAATAAAAACCAGATTGGAAACAGACCTAAATCATCTGTTTCCTCCGGCACTCCTTAAGGCCATTTACTACTCTATCATCCTACTAAAAAAAATAAATTAAATTGAAATGATGTATTGGATACTGTGTGATAATTATCAAGGATAGTTGGAAATGCAAATTTGATTTTTTCAGTAAAGGCCTTAGAACTGCCTTTTTTTCGAGACAGTGTGAACTTCCCCTTCCCATCGGTAAAGCATTCACTACCTATGAGGTTTGGGGTGGCAAGTCCATTACTGCCAGTCAAGAAGGGCAAGGATCCTGAGAGCAAGCCCTAGGCCTCAAACCTTCAGATTGCACAAACGGAAAGGCCTACTAGGCCTATAACCCATGTACAATATTTCTTTCCGTTACCAGTGTTTTGAGGCTGGGTGCCTTGAAAGGGACACACCCTAGACGGGTTTCCCCCACCAGTTACTTTGGTTTTTATTTATTTATTCCCTTGTTACTTTGAGGCCTTTCCCCTCCGAGGGTGCGGCCTCCTCAGTTGTGTGTGTTTTAATTGGATCTTGGCTAGAAGCTTAATTTCCGCAGCTTGTTGCTATGGGGACATGCTACCACAGCTGCTCTTAGAAATCTCCAGGTTTTCTCCTATCAGGCATGCTCAGAATTTGCTAGCGTCCATTTCAATAAACGGAAGCAGTTGTGACAGTGAATGGCTGTGTGTCTGTCTGTGGATAAGCTTGCGGCCTTCTGTGGTCTGTGAGGATACGTTTGGTCTAAACAGTTACGGGACCATCTACGTTTTTTGTGCTTTGAACTGTGAAGTCATACTGAATAACTTCAGTAGCATATTAGTGTCCATTAAAACCTCATGGCGTAGTGGGGCAGTGCGTCTGGCTATAATCCAGAAGGTTGGTGGTTCGAGCCCACCCAGGGGTGGCTGTGGGCAGGATTCCTGCATTGCAGGGGGTTGGACTAGATGACCCCCGGGGTCTCTTCCAGCTCTACAATTCTACATATCATTTGGCAGATCCAGAAGCTAGGACGTAGCTGGTTGATTTAGAGGTGTATAAGTCCCGTATCTTCTTATAGCCTCTGTGGCATGATGTGTTTCCCCTGTGCTCCAGATATGAAAATAAATAAATCACAGGTTAGCACTAGTGACATCGGAGAGAGGCAGTACCAGTGGAATGGAGATGTGTAGAATAAGTAAAGGGACATATTTAATCCCCCCTTTTATTTGTTTTAAATTACCTTACACGTGTGGGAGGGAAGAGGGTAAGCCCACCTCCAGCCTGACCAGCATGAAGCCAGCAGGGTTTTGGAAATGGTAGTCACTCAGCTACTTTGCTCCTCATTCGGGAGTATGCCATAAATTTGCATCAAAATCAATAAGACCAAAGTCATTATTAATTTGTCCAATTGATTTTAGTGGGATCCAAGTTCAGCTGATTTTAATCTGGGTTTGCCTCTCTTGTTAACAGTGTGGAAAGGCTTATGGGTGGCCTTAGCATTGGACAAACTCAGCTAATTACTTCAGGGACTGGGGCGGCAAATTGGTGCCTCCCAGGCACCCGCACACTTGCTTCAGATGCTGTCACCCGTTTGGCTTTTTCTGGGGTCACTGGAGTGCCCACCCTCTTCATGCCTTGCTCTGACAAAGGGGGTTCCTTCCCCAGTGATGTATTCTGAGTGAGGTTGCCCGTGCTGCTGCCTCTCATTTTTCATGGTGGCTAGAAATTCCTGTTTTAAAAAATAATTAGAAGCATAAGAAAAGCAGCGGCAGGGCAGGTCCTTTCCTGAGCCACCTCACTTAGAATGCCTCATTCTGAGGAGTGAATCCCTTCCACAGTGAGGAAGCATAGGCAAGCTGCCACATTAGCAGCAAAACTTATCAAAAGTGAGGGGGAGAGAAGAAGAGAGGAGGGCTGGAAGCGGCTTTCCCAGGAGGTACTATGCCTTGCACCAGCCTTGGGAAGACTTTACCCTGTGTACCACAGAGGTGGGAAACCTATGGCTCTCCATTGATTGCTGGACTGTAGACGCTCCTCAGTCCATGCTGGCTGAGGCTGATGGGAATTGTAGTCCACAGGTTCCCCACCCCTGCTGTATATTTATTTTATATTAAGCAGTTTTGAACTTGAAGTTGTAAATTGAATATTTTTTTAATAAAAAAATGCTCTTCATTGACTTTAAAAATAATGAAAATACGGTATATACAAAAATAATTATTTAGAAGAACTATGCTATATTCTGATATACTTTCGAATTTTCTTTCCCTTCATTAATACAAAACTGGTTCATTTCCTATAATTTATCATTTTAGTCATTCCCAGATTATATATATATATATATTCAGGCAGAGCTAATGTGGTGCATTTTTTGTGGTTTTTAAGTAGGGTATCTTGCAAACCTGCAGATTTGGGCTGAGTAGATATGCCTAAATTGGACTAGGGAGGCAGTATTGGCATATTTCAGAGTGTGAGCGGATGTGTTGTTTCCTTAGACTGTACCACAGCTTGCTTTTTCATGCGTCTATGTCTGCTTTCCTATTTCCCCCTCCTAATCTGAAAAGTACACGAATGCAGAGTCCCCATTTTCTGTCATGAGAGAGCATGCAAAAACCAGACAGCTGTATTAGCATGCACCTTGCAATTGGAAGCACAGCCTGTCTCTGAAGAAACGCCAAAGATATACAAAATGAAAACGATCACATGGGGAGGCTGTTTTTCTCTGAGGATTATTCTGAAATCATCCTTCTAATGTCAGACGTAGAGTATGAAAGCAGCTGCAGTCAGCTGACAGCTTGTGGTTCTGTTCCGATGCATGTGGGGAAGGGGTGCATGGATTTTAAATGCATAATGAAACCCTTGTTTCGTCATCTGGAAGCAGGGATGGTAGCAGCTCAGGGGAGATGAAAGACCGTTATGTTGCTCTAGTAGAAGGGACGCCTTGTAGCACAACCAGAGGGCTCCGTTTGCAGCAGAAAAGATGCACTGAAGCAACACAGCACAACTGTATTTTCTTTTTCTGGAAGGCTAGGGAATAAATGCAAGAAGCAGGTAAAAGCCTGAGACAGACATGCTCACAAGGAGGCTGAAGTTATTGTTTATGCTCCACTGCCCTTTACCTCTCTTGGTATCTTCCAGAGAAATCGGTGTAGATGTATTTTTAGCTTGCTGTGTATCCCGCTTCAACATGACCACATAATTCTGTCTTTACACCCATAAGCAGCTTTTACTATGTTTTCCTGTTTTCTGCCAGCTGCAGTTTTCAAAGGATGTCACAGCACTGGTAAGAAATGTACTGTAGCCATTTCTCTGATTTTTGTAAGGCATGTGTTTCTTGGTAGATCTGCAAGATGCTGGACTGTTAAAGCCTGCAAGTTGCTGAAAGCGAGCTAGATCTGCTGGTTAGCTGAATCTCAGTTGTAATATTGATTCTGTTACCTTTTAATGTGTGCCTCTGTTTTTGTTAGTTACTTGGTTTATTTCTTGCCAGTTTGCTTTTAATATTTCGTTTGCACTTAACCAATGCTGTCAGTGATATTTATTGCAGCCGTGTGTTTTAAGTACCTCGCCCTTCTCATCCTCAGCACTTTGCTCTTAGTCTAATGTTTATGGCTGCATTTGGGCTTTTACAACCTGTCTAATGCTAAGGCAGGGCATGTTGATTTGGCTGAATGGAGCATGTTATGATTTAAGCAGGAAATGCTGTAATATGATACCACACCTAAGCTGTGTTAAAAAAAAATGTTTGGGAAAGATTTGTGCATCGGCAAGCTGTGTGCTGTCAGCTCTTTTAATTTCATATTGCCACTAAAGGAAGTGATGGCAAAGTCTAAAATAATAGCATTTGTATGTTCCGGGCAGATCTTGCATCGTTAGTTGTACGATGGTTTCAGAAATGTCTTGATGCAAGGGAAACATGCAATATGTAAAGCAAATGGTTTCCTTAGGAGTCAGGTTCTTAAAATGCAAGGTAAGATGGAAATTGTGAAGCACCTAAAGAATATATGGCTTGTGATAGTCTGCATTCCACTCTAAGGAAGTGCTTATAAATAGCTGCCTGAGCGTGTATGTTGGTGGTGTATTTGGGTTAAAAAATGGCACTGCTGTGAGTGGTATGGAATTCATGGAATAAGTAACATGTAAGATTATTTGGAAGGAGGGTGGGCGTTGGCTGCCAACAAAGACATTGCCACTCTCTACTCCCATTAGATATAGTAATTGTACCTTTTAGAAAAGCAATCTGTATTGAATGCAATAGTATTTACATAGGCTATATGTTTTCTCTATGTGGCAAAGAGCTGCACATTTTCTGAGGCTAACAGAATTCCTTATTTAACCTGTCAATTGCTGCATAATTTTAGCTTCCAGCATAAAAAAAGATCAAAAGGAGGAAATTGTGAAGCTGGGTTTGAGGATGTGTATGAACAGAAATACTTGGTTTGGGTTTATGCTTACAAATCTCTGTGTTCTCTTAATCAGCTGCCATTAGTTGCTGGGATTTGCTGTTTGACTTATATAAAACATGCTTAATACTTTGTGGAGACTTTCCATTGTATATTTTCATACACAGGGAGTAATAATGAAGGCATTTGACACTTCTTGTTCTTTGAACAGTTACCTCTAGCAAAGAGCTGTTTCATATGAGAGGTCCTTGCCCTTCAAGGGATTTAGGTGTCTACTGGATTCATCTCCCTGTAACATGGTGATGATTTCACATTCACATTTTTAGTAATTTCATTTCTTTTTGAATCCTCTTTATATAGGCATATTCCCAAGATGCCTACCTGAAAGGCAATGAAGCTTACAGTGGTAATGCCCGCAACATACCTGAACCACCACCAATATGTTATCCTCGGTTAGCATCTCCACCTTCTGTCAAGGCACAAGATATTGAGAAAGCACCTCCTGACTCTTCACTTGGTAAGCAGCCAGCTAGTAGACCTGTACGGACATCAGCACAACCAGAAAAGGCCTACAGAATGGAAATACAAGTGCCTCCATCCCCAACAGATATTGCAAAATCTAACACAGCTGTCTGTGTTTGCAACAACGAGACTGTAAGAACTGTTGTTGTGCCTTCCGAGAAGGCTGTAGACTTGTCATCCTGTAGAATAAATCATACTGGTCCATCACATCGGATAGAGGAAGTAAGATACGGTCTTAAGGAACAAACCACTATTAAAACAAAAGCACGAACCACATCACCACCTTCTCCAATGCCCACTGCCATTGTACTTCCTCAGACGCCACTCACAAGGCCAATAGATCCCAATGGAATAGCTAGCAAGTCTGGAAGCTATGGAGGGCATCCAGAAGGGATCTCAAATACTAGATCTCCTACTCAAAGTGCAGGTTCTCCCTCTGTCACTACCAATCAGTACACTTCTCCAAATGCCCACCAAACCATAGACTGGAAAAATTACAAAACCTACAAAGAGTACATTGATAATAGACGTTTGCACATGTATGGCTGCAGAACCATACAGGAAAGGTTAGATAGTTTAAGAGCAGCATCTCAGAACACAACAGATTATAATCAAGTGGTACCAAATCGCAGTGTTTCACAGGTACGACGCAGAAGCACCTCTCATGATAGGGTCCCACAGTCCATTCAAATACGGCAAAGGAGTGTGTCCCAGGAAAGACTTGAAGATCCTATATTGTTGAAGGAGTGGCCAAGGAGTGCCTCTCAAGATGCTCTAACCTCACCATCTATCAGCCCCCAGAATCACAGGACACAGTCTTGGGACTATTTAGGAAAGCAGGGTGAAACATTAGAAAATTTTCACACTGAGAATCTTGTTGCAGATTCAAACAGAGACAGAAAAAAGACTAACAAGTGGACTGGCTTTACTGAGCAAGATGATCGGCGAGGTATTTATGAGAGACCCCGGCAGCATGCATTTCACTTGTCTCTTCGAGGCTCAAATTTTTCTGTGGCTCCGGGTGCTTATGGCTCAGATGGTAGACGAATAAACAGCAGAGCCTCAGGGTCAACCCCACAGTTCCAGAAGGCTCCACCTGATGTAAAATCACTGCAGCCTGCCAGAGATTTGCCAACCTCTGGTGGAACTTCAAAGCCTACAACCGTTTTTCAGGAAAGATCATCTCACTCAATAGCTAGAAGCACAAGAAGCAACTCATTGAAGACTTCTGTACCCTATGCAGCAAAACCGTCGCTTTCCCTTAATCAGAGCCTGGATAGTGTTACTACCGCAGACCAAAGAGAACTAAATCATATGTACAACAGTGGTTTGTTGAATCAACAATCAAGGATACAAGCAAAAAGTGTGCCAGGCCACAAAACAGAAATAGACACAAGTACTCTATCCCCTACTACCTGTTTAGCTTCTGCCAAATTTGTCCCACAGATGAGTGAGCATTTAACTACCTCTGTTAACTTGGATGTCTCTATTAGACAGAAGGTTCAAGAGTTTGAAAAGGAAAATATAAAAGAATCCGAGAGCCAGCCAAGGGATGTTGTAGATGAGGATACAGAAGCAGTTGTCTTGCGAGAAAAGTCTCCTTCTGGCCATCAGACACCACAGCCTTTGCGGCATCAGTCCTACATCTTAGCGGTAAATGATCAAGAGCCAGCCCCAGAGACTACTTGTTGGTTGCCCAATGATGCACGTCGAGAGGTCCATATAAAAATAATAGAAGAAAGGAAAGCTTCCAGCGCCAGCACACCTGGTGATTCCTTGGCATGCATTCCATTCATAGGTGAGCTAAACCATTGGTTTTCATCTCTCTGCTTCTGATACATGGCTTTGGATCTGCCACTTGGTTTTATTATTTTATATTTTTTTAATTATTATGCATCATTCTAGTTAATTTATTTGAGTTTCATAATTTTTGCGGGTATAATCTAGAAAATACAGTGTTCAGCTCCAGTATTTCTAGGCCTGTTTCACAGCTGCATGTGTGGGAGCTGTTTTCCTGTAATGTTTTCCAGTGTGACTACAGGGTATGTATGATTATTGCAACTACTTGACTGGGGAAAGATTTTCTCCTGATTGGTACTGCCCCTCCTAAGTATGTGAGCAACCTGTGCCATTAGACCTTTTCCTGGTTCCGATATCCACAGGCACATCACAGTTGTGTGCAGAAATGCCATGGGGAAACTGCTCCCATGCAACGGTGTAAGTGCTGGGGCTTAATCCCACTGATGTTAACAGAACATAAACATGCTTAATTTTCTGTGTTGCATCTAATATGTATTTACCTATAAAAACAGTAGTAGGCATTTTTGTGACATGATAAATGCTTAAGAAGTTAATATTTAATTTTAAAAGTTTTGCTATACACCCTCACTGCTACAAGTGATTTTAAAGGTTTATTCTGCAATAATTTGAATGAATCTGTATTGCCATGTGTGGCTCTTCCTTATTTAGCTCAGTCATTGCTGTCAATCTTTTGCAAAGCTTTGTAAAACAGAAACAATTGAATTTGTGTATGTGCACATATCTTTAAAACCCTAGAGTAAATATATAAGGTGATTTGTAAGGATAAAAAGCAGAAATGGGAAAACCAGACAGAATATTAAGAACATAGAGGTCAAGAAGATATTGAAGAATTGTGGTCTGGTAGTAGTGTGCTTGTCGGTTTGCAGCCTTGGAAGCAAGGAAAAGAAGATTGTGCTTGTTATGTAATAAAAGAGGCCCCCATGGAGGAACTGGCAAGTGAAGGTCATAGCAATATGCTGAATAAATTTGAAAGTGGGATTGGTAGGGGTGGGGGTGAAGTACAAGTTGTTGTTGTTGTTATGCACTTGATGTACTGTTAACATTAATCAGGCTTTCAGATGCTTACATATGTGGTTTTTGAAGCTGTGGTTGTGACAGTTATACTTTAACTCAAGTTGTAAGTTGGTTTCCTAAGAATATCTCAATGCACAGGTGTGCTGCAGCATAGGTGCACAGAGAGCTGACAGTAGCTGCTGATACATGTGAAGGTCAGTTAAGTCATGACATTGCTGGAGAGATTAAGAAGAGCAAAGTAGATGGCAATAATTTATATTAGGGCTGCGGTATTTAATTGATTGGTTCGCCTTTCAATCGTTTAAATAGCTGCCCTAATTAACATTCTTATTCTATTTAATGCAGATCTTTGTAAAACAGCAGATGCTAATTAGTCTTAAGAGGCATCCCCCCTTCTTTCACATACAAAGCAGGGAATGCCTCTTCTAAGATAATGTCTTATATGATATCCATGCATTGTCTAATAATGCAGTAAGTATACTTATGGCTTCAGAATTATTGGTTTTCCTCACATACATATTTATGAAGATTTTTGGGGGGTGATAACAAACTAAGACCTAAGTCAGTCGATCTCAGTAGGTCTGCCTATGACTTAACACTGGTTATCACCCATTTTATAAATTAATAGTAAAATATTTTGAACTTTACTTTAATCACAGTGCAATACCAGGGCGAGGTATAATACAGTGGTACCTCAGGTTACATACACTTCAGGTTACATACGCTTCAGGTTACAGACTCTGCTAACCCAGAAATAGTGCTTCAGGTTAAGAACTTTGCTTCAGGATGAGAACAGAAATCGTGCTCTGGCGGCACGGCGGCAGCAGGAGGCCCCATTATCTAAAATGGTGCTTCAGGTTAAGGACAGTTTCAGGTTAAATACAGACCTCCGGAACAAATTAAGTACTTAACCCGAGGTACCACTGTAGTATAAATTAAAACCAGTCGTAAAGTGAAACAGGTAAAAGGAGAAGATGAAACTACAGCAGAAGCAACCATAACAATAAAAACCAAAATCTGACCAACTACCCCACCCACAAAGGCCTGGTAAAAATAGATGGGTTTTCAATTTAATTGATTAAATCAATGAATTAATTTACTTAAACTCACATTGCTAATTGACTAACAGTTCTTTAATTGGTTGACAGACATAATTCATATGCTGTTCTTTCACTGAAGTTCATGGGAGCAATTTTGTCTCAAATACTCAAGTTTCATTGTCAGGTTTTAGTTGCCGCACAGCACCCATGTCCAGCAAGCAGCAGTGAGGGAAATTGTGCAATTTCCTAAATAGACTTAGAAAGCCTATATAATGTTTTTGGACTTACTTGTGGTATATTAATGCCCTGTGAATCTTCTAGATATTTTTGGACTCCAAATTGCATCAACCTAACCAGCATGGCCCAATGGTCAGGGACGATGGGAGTTGTGGTCCAGCAATATATGAGGGTGACATGTTAGCCATCCCTGCTTAAGACTGTAGGAGAGGTTATACTGAAAACAGTAGATGGCTGGAATAGCAGTGTGCAGGCATTCAGCTGCTAGATAGCTAATTCCACCCAGTACAGGTTTTCCCCTCAGAGGCAGTAGCCTCTTACTAACCTCTATCCCCCCCCCACCATGTGCATCTTATGACAGCATTATTAATTTCTGCAAAATCGTAGATATGCGAAGAATTAAATATACAGTACAGTAAAGACACAGCACCACATGCCACTGCTGACCTGACTGCTACTACCAACCCAAACCCCTTTTAGAACTTGCTGTGATGTATTTTATTTCTAAGAGGCCTTAATGAATTTTTTTTAAAAAACTATTTAAAGAATTTTAATAGTTTTCTATAAGTGCTAGTTTAACTTGGCCTATTTAGTTTCGTTTGGATCCAGGGAGCTACTTAGATGTGCTAAGCCCTTAGACATCCTCAATGGGATCTTTAAAAAAGTTTTCCTTTGGAAAGTAGTTCCCATGCCATAAACTACTTTTGAGGTTTAGTAGTGATTTGTTTTGTGGCACTGGGGGTAGAGGTGGGCAGGCATATAAATTTAAGAAAGAGAAGCCCAAAGACTCAGGAGTGCATGGAATAAGGAATATGGTTCATTGAATCACAGTCACTTAGTATATAATTGAGACTATCACCTAATTAGGGACGTGGGTGGCACTGTGGGTTAAACCACAGAGCCTAGGACTTGCCAATCAGAAGGTCGGCGGTTCAAATCCCAGTGACGAGGTGAGCTCCCGTTGCTCGGTCCCTGCTCCTGCCAACCTAGCAATTTGAAAGCATGTCAAAGTGCAAGTAGATAAATAGGTACCACTATGACGGGAAGGTAAACGGTGTTTCCGTGTGCTGCTCTGGTTCGCCAGAAGCGGCTTAGTCATGCTGGCCACATGACCCGGAAGCTGTCTGTGGACAAACACCAGCTCCCTCGGCCAATAAAGTGAGATGAGTGCCGCAACCCCAGAGTTGGCCACGACTGGACCTAATGGTCAGGGGTCCCTTTACCTTTGTTGTTGTTTAGTCATTTAGTCGTGTCCGACTCTTTGTGACCCCATGGACCAGAGCATGCCAGATACTTCTATCTTCCACTGCCTCCCGCAGTTTGGTCAAACCTTTACCTTTACTATCACCTAATTAAATAAATCATAGTTGTTTTAATTGATTATTATTTTTATGTTTATTAAATTTACATACCACCTTTAATCCAAATATGACAGGATGATATACACAAGAATACATAGCATAATAACAAGCAAAACAATAATGCCCCATCTACATATGTATGTACATGAGAAAAAGCAATAGTTCTAAAGAGAAAAAAGTTTATTTTCTTTGTTGTCAGGTGATGCATGAATGGTCACTTCCCATTCTCTCAGATAGAGGAGAAAGTGTAAAAGATGGTGCTTGCCATCTGCAGTTTTCATAAGATAAGCACCATTAAAGAATCTCATTTAAAACATCTGCTGACCCAAATATTTTAATTGATTCATTTGGCCAATGGATTGACTAAATGTTGCAGCCAAACTAATAAGAATATGAATAGCAGCTTCTGCATGTACAAAACAATTTGCAAAAATGAACTCAGTAGTGGTTACAGTGCAACAAACAAATTTTGATTGATTAAAAAGTTACAAAATTAGTCCTGATAAATTTCTCAGCACATTTAATTAAAAAAGGTAAAAATCTTTCAGAATTACAGATTCTGTACTGAAAGTGAGAGAAGGTCTCTTGCCTAAGCCTACCCCACATTCATGGCAGATGTGATAATTTGATTCAGGCATTCTGTCATTGCATCTCAGCTCAGCTTTTTAACCACTGTGCTGCTGTTAATGTGTCTGTGTGTCTCACTAGGGATTTCTGAAAAGATGTCAACAACATATTTAAATGGCTAGTAAGCCAAAAGACAAACCATAGTTTTACCACAAAGTTGTGGCCTCTAAGGGGGAAAATGCAATCCCTGTAGCTGGGAGGTAAAATAGGAAATAAGGATTGAAAGATTTAATGTTCTCTTTAAGAGGACCGCTAGTCTAGCTAGTACAGTGGTACCTCGGGTTAAGTACTTAATTTGTTCCGGAGGTCCGTTCTTAACCTGAAACTGTTCTTAACCTGAAGCACCACTTTAGCTAATGGGGCCTCCCGCTGCTGCCGTGCTGCCGTAGCATGATTTCTGTTCTCATCCTGAAGCAAAGTTCTTAACCCAAGGTACTATTTCTGGGTTAGCGGAGTCTGTAACCTGAAGCGTATGTAACCCAAGGTACCACTGTATGCCCTTTGGAAAGGTGGCAGCAGCTTGGCATTGTGGTTTCATCATACAAATGTGAAGCTCTTTTACTTCCAATTACAGTGGTGCCGTGCAAGACGAAATAAATTCGTTCCGTGAGTTTTTTTGTCTAGCGAATTTTTTGTCTTGCGAAGCACGGTGTCAGGAAAGTTTTGGAAAAGCTTCAAAAATCACCAAAGTCTTCAAAAACCTCAAAAAAGGCTACCACACCGCGTTCTATGAGTTGCTCCTCAAAGTCAAGTCGCAACTGTATTAACGGTGTTAAGAAAAAGGAAACAAACTTGCAAGACGTTTTCGTCTTGCGAAGCAAGCCCATAGGGAAATTCGTCTTGCGAAGCAGCTCAAAAACCGCAAAACCCTTTCTTCTAGCGAGTTTTTCGTCTTGCGAGGCATTCGTCTTGCGGGGCACCACTGTAGTTGGCTACCATTTTTAGTCTTTTCAGCTGCTTATAACCCCTAAAAGCTCATGCTAATTTTAAAGCTATTATTTCTAATATCAGTAAAAACTTTTTGATACAGACTTTGCTTCTTGCGTTTTCAGCAAGAATATTTTCAAATACAATATGATCCTGCTATATTTAAAAGGGTTCAATAATAATAAAACAAATGTTCAAAGTTTGAGTGTAAACTAATTCCCATGAACCATTCACATTTCTGTGATGTTTAATAATGAATATAAGGTTGCATTTCTGAACAGACTTACTTTGGAGTGATTCCCATTCACTTCAGTTAAACTGACTTCCAAGTAAACAGGTATTGATTGGGCCTGCTGTTGTTATTGTTGGCTGTTAGCTTCCATCTGTCTCGGGTGACAACGGAGTGTCCCTCCGGTGTGAGATAAAAAATATCTCATATTGCTGAACCAGGTTTCATTCATTTATCTATATTAAATTCCTCCTGAATGAACTGTAAGATGCCAGTGGTATTATGAGACTTTGCGCTTGATTGTAACACTGAATCACAGTCGTCCATGCATTGGTAACCTCAAGGTTGGATTAATGCAGTGTGCTCTTTGTGGGGCTACCCTTGAGGCTGCATCTAATACTGAGTGTGATGGACAGGCTGCCTATGGTAGCAGACAGTCATCAGACTATAACACATGATTTGCCGGCTTTGCATTGCCTGCCTGCTATTGGGCCAAGTTCCAGGTTTTGGTACTAACATATAAGACCCTATACAACTTGAGACCAAGTTACTTAAGAGACTGCCATACCACTTACATTAGGTTACTGTATTCTGCAGCAGAGTATCACTGTGAAGTACCCAAAATACCAGAAGTCACTGCACAAGCAACTTGGAGCAGGACTTTCAGTATGGCTGCCCCCGTTTTGTGGAACACATCCCTCTGATATACATCAGGCGCCCATTATTTGTACTTTGCAGAAACAGTTGAAGACCTTTCTGTTTTGTTAAGTTTTTCCAGCATGTTTACTTGCGTTGTTTTTAAGCCTTTTTTGCATGCTTGTAAATTGTCTTGAGGCTCACATGAAAGGAGATACAAAAATAATGATAACAGGAACAACCACCTTATGGCCATTTCTTACATTACCTCTGACTGATGCTTGCACCTTGGGAGGTTTTTAAGCCGAGGATGGTCATCTGTCATGTATGATTTAGTTGAGATTCCTGCATTGCTGGGGGTTGGACTAGATGACCCTTGGGATCCCTTCAAACTCTATGATTCCATGATTCTGTATTCAGAGGTTGTAGCAATGTCTTCATGTTCAAAATTATATAGTCTAGGCCAGGGGTCTGCAACCTTTAAGACAAAAAGAGCCACTTGGACCCGTTTCCGAAGAAAAAAAAACTGGGAGCCGCAAAACCATTGCAACATTTAAAACAAATATATCTCCGGAGCCGCGATCTGACAGCGGGCGGGAAGGTGATGTCGGGACGGTGCGTCCCGCACGTATCGCCCCCATGCGACGTCACAGCCAGTACAGCGCCCGCCACAGTGGGGAGTGTCGGGGCACACAATGCGCCTCCTCCCCTCGCTAGTATCCGCCCCGGAGCCACGGCAAAGGTGTAAAAGAGCCACATGCGGCTCCGGAGCCGCGGGTTGCAGACCCCTGGTCTAGGCTCATAGGGCTCAAAAATTCTGACACCCCCTCCCCTTTCAAATAGCAGGATTCTGTGCCATATTGCGAACTACTTTGAAAACTCCTTAAAGTGACATGAATGGTTTGTCAATACTGTATGAATGGCTGCTATTCATGAACCTGCAGATCAAAGGCCCTTGGGTGTTCAGAACTAGTTGCACAGTTCTTTGGATCCTGGCCATAATGTTGAACTCTAAAACACATATCTGGCAGGAAGTTCACATTGGCATTTGGTGCTCTGCAGAGTCGAGGCTTAGCTATGAATGGATGTTAAACTGAAGACAGTAGTATGAAAGATTATTACTCCACAATATATGAAAGTTTGTTTTTGATGTTTGTGCCTTTCCTTTGTTGATATCGCTGCAGACCGTCTGAAATAGCTGTTTGCCTCTGTGTATGGTGTAGCTTACTGGAATATTACTCAAGTACCAAAGCGAAATTGATTCTGGCATCCTATTTTACTGCATTAAGATACATCAAGCAAAATTTAGTGTGATTCAATTAGAAGACTATGCCTAGGCAAATTTCTCATTTTTACTATTAGGAAGTTTTGAGGATTCCATGAAAATAACAGAAGCATACTTATCTTTCTAAACTGTATTCTGATTTCAATTTCTCTATTGTGACTTCACATCCTCCACACTACCTTACAGACTGGCCACAGTGAAGCTCTTTGCAGGAGTCGTGCTATGTACATCCTGAACAAATGGGCAGTGTTTTCTGTCAAGATTGTGCCTATCAGCTGACTGCACCATATGCTATCCTGCCTGACAGTGCAAATGGATGATTTTGTGAACACTGTTAATCTTTTCCTTCCTATTAAAAAGTAGAGGGGAGAGGTTGTATGTGTGTGATTTTACAATTGTCTGACTAGTAACAGCATGTGAAAAAATGCATTGAAGTTGTTTATAGGAAGTTGGCTCAGTGTAAAATGAATGCTTGATATTTTCTAGCATGACATTTATTCAAGCTTGACATAACCGCTTCAAATTCTTCAGGGATTCACAAGCTCTTTTTTGTAGGATAAATGTCATGTACAGTACTCTGGGAAATCATGTTGTTTCGTAAAACACACATTACCTTAATTCTTGGGTACGAGAGGAAATGGTTGGAGTCTGAGGCACCTAAACAACTGCAAATACAGCTCTTCCAAAAGCTTTTTTTAAAAAGAGCAGCTAATGAGGAGAATGTGTTTACTTGGATAATAATAAAATTATTATTATTATCAGATGTCAAGGAAATAAACAACTATTTGACTTTTGGAAGATATGTGAAGGCAGCCCTGTATAGGGAAGTTTATAATTTATGTTTACTTGTGTTTTTAATACTTTGTTGGGAGCTGCCCAGAGTGGCTGGGACAACGAGATAGGCAGCAGCAGCTTCTTCTTCTTCTTCTTCTTCTTCTTCTTCTTCTTCTTCTTCTTCTTCTTCTTCTTCTTCTTCTTCTTCTTCTTCTTCTTCTGTAGGAGTAGTAGGAGTAGTACGGATGTATGCTACAATGCATCTTGTTTTCAAGACCTGCTTTTAAGAATTATTCGGAAATAAAATCATTGTTAATAAGTGACAGTTGTATGAATGCAAGCTAATTATTCAGCTTCTTTTAAAGTGTCTAGTTTTCTAATCACTAGGAAGAATATTCATATTTAGCTGTGAAGTGTTTATGTGTGTTTAGTCTGGATTGTCACGCCTTGCTCCCATCTATAAGCTCTTGCTGCAATGTCTCAGTGTTTTAAAGGGGGAGATGTCAGAGAATTAGCTAAGTCCTTCTATTCTTGAAAATGTTGTTGTCATTATTATTTTGAAGAAGTCTGTGTGCTTGTATGTGCATGTACTACCAAACTTGGATGCTACAGGCACTGCCTCCTTAAAGCAGAGCCATCAATTACGCTTTGAAAACACAATGCAGTACGTGCTGATGTGTTCATTCAAAGAAAAGAATAAACCTCTGTTTGTGAAGGCTTGCATATTTCAATGGGCCTTTCAGAAGCACAGCGTATTAAAATGCATAGCACCTAGAATCAATACATATTAATGATCAGAGTGCAACATGCTCTGGATTGCTGTACAGTTTTGTCCTGTACATTGAAAGTTTAGGAAAACTGCTTATCCTGTTATTTCTAGAATTTCATAGATCAGGCTTAATATTATCTTCTAGAATACGTGCCTGGTCTGCATCTTTGCAAATCTGGGAATCTCAAGATTTTTAGGCTTTCTTGACTGTTGCAGGATGACTCTTGTGGCACTAGAAACTACGAGGTGCTGGATATGTACAGATTGTGATAACTTATATCAGCAATTACTGGAAGTGATAATTGGTATGTAGCAGTAGCAACTTTTGACATACTAGAACTTGCACTGTGAATCTGAACTGATTATTGTAACAGGATCATTGGGTGTGCTAGTGCATATGTGCTAGTGGCATAGGCTTTCTGTGAAAATAACAAAAAATTCCCTTCTTTGCCTAGAGATTAATTATAATGTGTGTTTTGATTATTTATGTGTAACTTTCAAGTAGCTTGTTTCGCTTATTTCCAGTTTATTTTAATTGAAGTCTCACTTAAATGACAGCAGTCAGACACTTGATATATATATTTTTTTAAAAAGATTTGTTTTATTGACAAATGTATATGTAGTTAGATTTATATACAATCTTGTGAAAAATGTATTTCATGAAGAAACTGAACACTGCAATAGTACATTTTTTGTTCAGTTTAACATTTCTTCTTTTCCCCAGCTGTTGTAAAAGTAACAATCTTATCTTTGCTTTTCATTCAATTATCTCATTAATAATGTGAATTAGATTGCATGTATTATTTAATTAATTTGATTTTGTTCCCCTCTTCAAAAGTGCAGCAAACTATTTTTAATCATTTTTCTCCTATCTCTTCTGGAATGGCATTGGAATGTCTGTGCCACAGAGGTGTTGTGTTGGTGTGTCTAGTAAGGGCACAGGGGCACCATACCACACCTAATTATCCCAGGTTGGGCCAATTAATTGACACTTTTTAAGATTTAGTAATTCGCTGTGTATTGCCTTGTAGATGAGCCAGCTAGTCCCAGTACTGACCATGATATCGCCCACATTCCGGCTTCTGCTGTTATTTCAGCATCTGCCTCACGCGCTCCCACCATTGCTACAGTTCCTCCTAGCCCTACCTCTCTTGTCCCTTTTCGGCGCCAACTATCCCATGACCATGGTAAGTCACAGCTGTCAAGGCTTCTTTAGCTAATCCATTGATGAAATGTGGTGGTCGTGTTTATTTGTTTTTTAAATAAATGGATATGCACTTGTTTTGACTGCAGAATCTATCAGGACTAGTGTTCTGGATGGTCAGTTCCCTGCAAAAAGTGAAAGGTCCAAATCTTATGATGAAGGGCTGGATGACTATCGAGAAGGAAAAATGTAAGTCCTGAATGAAAATATCTAAGTGCATCTGTGAATATATGCTATATCCAAGTGTGCATTCAGATATGTTGACACTAATATCTACTCTCCATCTATAGGTCCATAAAGCATGTATCTAGCTTAAAGGGAATTAAGGTCAGTAACTCTTTATTCAAGATAATTGTTATCAGTTGTGAACATTGTTATCAGCTGTGAAAATAAGAGTACCCAGTGATGGTGGTGCTGCATGTTTAAACATTATGGTGAACAAAAGTATGTGAGGATATAGGCTTTATTAATGGAATTGCTTTACTACATTGAATTTTTGGATACTGATACCTTGCAGAGACCTTCTGTTGGGGGCAGAGCCAGTGCATTGCATGCATAAAGTATCTAGGTTTCATCACCGTTATTGCAAGTTATAAGGATCAGGTGGTAGTTGATGGAAAACTCTTTTGTCTTCCTGTAACTCTGGAGTGCTGTAGACAGATGTACCAGATGAATAAATATTCTGACCTAAGTATAAAGCAATTTAATATGTTCCTATATAGCTGGATGATAAGTGGTTCACAGTATCCAAATCATGTGTGCAGCCAGCTTAAGAACTGCAGCCACCTATATGTATGATACAAGTGAGCTAGGATTGGTCTAGGCTAGGGCATAGGTAGGCAAACTAATGTCTGCGGGCCGGATCAGGCCCAATTGCCTTCTGGATCTGGCCCGTAGTCCGGGAATCGTCACGTGGATCACCAGCGCACACGTTCTTTCCCTCTCCCTCACACAGCGGCGCCGGTGGTACCGGCGCCTCCTCCCTCCCTCCTCCTGGCTTCTCCCCGCCCTGCCTAGAGGAGGAAGGGGGCTGGGCTTTGTTGGTGCCAGCAGCAGCAGTGCTTGAGTGGCTGCCATTTTAAGCACCCCCTCTCTGGAGCCCTTTCGCGCACTGCTCAGCATCCCGCCACCACCGACAGCCCCTGCCGCTCACAAGACGCAGGTAAGCAGCCACCGGGGCTCGTGGTGCTCTTGCATCATTCCCCTCCGCAAAAAGTATAGTCCAGCCCCCCACAAGGTCTGAGGGACAGTGGACAGGCCCTCTACTGAAAAAGTTTGCTGAGCCCTGGTCTAGGGACACAGTGAGGCTCTCACAGTGACTGGTTATGCTTTGTCCCCATCTGTCCCTCTTGAAGACAGGCAAAATGGGGGCATGCAGAGACTAGCAGCAACAAGCTGCTGAATAATTGTACTGTGCAGCTGATGTTAGCTACCTGTCCCTGCTTTCTCCTTGCATCCACCTTCCTGCCCAAAAAAGAAAGAAGAGGTATTGGTCCAAGTGAGTAAAGAGGTGGTTGATCATACCATGTTTCTTTAATTACAAAGTTGATTCAGTATGGTGTTTTCTTTAGGCCCCAGATAGCCAAACATCTTCTGAAAACTCAGGGTCCAGAAAAGCTTCTTCTTCAGAGGTCATTGGTGATGTCTCCAAGGAAGGATGCCTTCATTTTCGACAGCTAGGCACAGAGAAGGGAAAGGTACTGCTTCCTCCTAACATACAGCTAATAGAAATACAAATTGTGTAGCTAATTATTTAGATGCCTTCTTGTCCATATATATATATTTTTTACTAGAAACTACTCGTGTTTGCAGGTTTTTCATTGCAAGCTGAGAGGGCTAGATACTTGTCCGCTTTTCTTTCAACAGCTCTTGAAACATTCCCAGCATCTATCAAGATGTATTTGAGACTGTATTTCCAAATATGATTGAAGCATGCAGACTTGATACACTTGCTGCAGTGTTCTGTTTCCCTGGCAATTAGAGTGAACCTAGGGAACATTAATGAAATTAGGGGAATCCTTTTGCGTGTCAGGTTCTCTGTGCTCCATAGTAAGAACAAATTGCTGATTCTCCAGGCTGCCAGCAGTACTGAATTAGCCAGAAAGTGTTTAAGCCCGAAAATGAAATGTATGGAAGTGGTGTCAGTAAAAGTACTTCTTGTATCTTTTGCACTCTGCAAAGAAACTGTCATGTTTGGCTAGGGAAGTATTTTAGCAGCAGCCAATCAGTGAATCTGTCAGAAAATAGTGTGGTTGCATAAAAGTCTACTTACTTATTTTTGCACGTTACAGTATTCTGTACAACGGGGGTACCCAAACTTTGGTCTGTGGACCACCAGTGTGGTCTGTGAGTTTCATTCAGGTGGTCCACCACATGTCAACATTAAATAATCATATTGATTTTTATTCACATTTTAATGGTTTTTAAATTCTTATAGTATATTTTATTGTATTAGCTTAAAGTTCTATGACGTTTGAATTGCAATCCAATAAACTACAGTATAAGAAATAAAAGAACCATTAAAAATATGATTAAAATCCTACAGCATCTAGCGCAGCACACTACAATTTCTAAAGGGGCAGAAAAATCATTAAGTGGTTCGCCAAGACCCTCAGCAATTTTCAGGTGGTTTGGGGGGTAGGAAGTTTGAGAATCACTGCTGTATAACATCACAGTCATTTGTTTCAGAATAGCTTTTCAAAAGTTAATGCCTAGAAGGCTAGTCAGAGGTTGCTTCTCCCTCTCTTTTCTCTCCTGCTGTTGAATTTGGACCTAAAGTTCTTCAGACTAAGGACTCATTGTTGTTGTTTCTGTAAAGCATATTGTCTGTCCATTTTACTTTATTCAATAATAATGCTGGTTCATATTTTCCAGAGAGTTAGTGGGAGCATCCGGCCGTGGAAGCAGATGCATGTAGTCCTGAAAGGTTGCTCTTTATACTTGTACAAGGATAAAAAAGATCAAACTCTGTCCTCTGAGGAGGTGCAGCCCATCAGCATCAATGCTTGTTTGATAGACATTTCGTACAGCGATACAAAAAGGAAGCATGTATTTCGACTCACCACGTCAGATTGCGAATACCTGTTTCAGGCTGAAGACAGAGATGACATGTTAGCATGGATTAAGGCTATACAAGAAAATGGCAACTTAAATGATGAGGTGGTGTGCTTGTTAAGTCTTTATTTCTCCTCTCTGTTGTCTGTTATATACTTTGTCAAAGGGTACAGAACTAGTCCCAATGAATATGGTGACATTCTACTGAACTGAAAGAAGCTGGTGTTTACTGAAGTATAATTAAAGTTTGACAGCATGCATAGGTTTCTTCATCTTAATGCTATGCACTTTCTCTTTCAATGATGGGCAGTAGCCCAACTGTTTTGCATGTAGCTGAATTGAATATATTATTATTTATTACTTTTTAGATTTATATACCGCCTTTCATCTGAAGATGCCAGGGTGGTTCACAATTACAACTGCATTATGAAAAGCAGCTAAACTAGTTTTATTAGTGGTTAGTAGGTAGACTAACAATGATTATTATTTTAATAATCATTGTTAGTCTGCTATTATTTTAACCCCCTATGGAGAACAGTCCTATTATTTAAATAATTATGTGTTAACACACTGTAAACTCAGTATAAAAATACCAAGGGGGAAAAATTGAATCAGTCAGTAAGAGAAATAGGGGTACAGGGATGGAGATCTGTGTCCATTTGGATGTTTGTTGGGCTACATCATTGGCATTGCTGTCTGTTGACAATGCTGTCTGGGGCTGATGGAGTCCATTGATATATGGAGCTCCACGTGTTCCTTGTCCTTAACTTACAGATAAGTGCCAGAGTCAGAGTCTTAATTAGAATATTTTGAAAGAGAAAGTAGAGAAACTATTGAACTTTCTTTTTTAACTACTACTGAAAATTTGCACGTTATTCAAGTAAGATAACTGTCTTAAGGGAGAAGTTCTGTGCACATTTACCAGGAAGTAAACACAATGAGACTTACTTTTGAGTAAAATTGCATAGAGTTGTGCTGTGTGGTTCCTAACTCGGCCAAGAAGCTTTGGGTAACTTTGGGCCAGTCAACACCTCTCAGCCTACCTTGCCTCACAAAGTTGTTGTAAGGATAATATGGAGAGTGTATGATGTATTCCTCCACCTTGAAATCCTTTGAGGAAAGGTGGGATATAAATAAATAAGCTCTAGTAAACTGTTTTGTTTGACCTCTTTAACAACAACATCATTTGCCAAGGGAAGTGGTTAAAATTATTTAACTTCTTTAGACTGGTTAAAAAGTAGGCTCAGTTACTTTTACTGAAGCTTAGCTAACTGTTAATTAACACTGCTTTTTCGGTTGTACCTAAACTGCTTTTACAGTGCAAGTCTATGAATATCTACTCAGAAGTAAGTCCCACTGAATTCAGTGATACTTACTCCAAGATATGTATGTATAGATTGCAGTTTTTTATGAATTTTTGCTAATTAGTTCTTTTCCTTCCTGTTCTTATTAATTATTTTTGGTGTATGTAACTTCTAATGGTGAATGATTAAATCATAGATGGTCTGAATTTCCATTTAATGATGTAATGTTCCATATGAAGTACCCTGTTGCTATGAAACCCAAATTTAATTGGCTATCACCCACACCTTCTGCACATCTGAAAATCCCATCCAATACTGAGGTTTAAATATTTTAAAATTGTAGCAGAGATCAGGGTGCAGAGTCCTAACATAACTCCTTTCGGACTAGCAATCTTAGTACATTTACCTGGAAGTAATTCCCATTTAACTTAACCAGGCTTTACTTCTGAGTAGACTTGTATAGGATTGCACTGTTGTGCATCCATTACTCATGGACATTGAGGCTACTTCTGACACTATCAGTTGTTAATAGCAGCCAGGAAGAGTGTCTTGTAAAAGTGGACTGCATTGAATGTGAATCTGCAGATAACGTGTTTGATGTGGAATAGATTTATAAGAATAGTGCGCTTAAGATACACACACACACACACACACACGTGGGCAGATGTGAATAGGAATAGTTGGTGATCTTTTACACAGGTATTAGTCATAGTTTCGAGCTACTCTGTTTCTTGGAATACTATGATTGTTCCCGGAGAGGATTTGTCATAAGAACATGACGAGAAGGTGTTGCTGTTTTCCACAGCTGTTGCAATGCCTGTGTAGATTGGTAGGCAGATAAGTGTGCAGTTAGTTGTGATTTTTAAGAACCATTAGTCACATAAAGTTAATTGAAGATAAATGCAATTCAGGATAAGGGTATACTGTTTACTGATTTTTGTCCTCAGTGCTTTGGCTTGTAAAATTGCTTCTACTTTCTTTCAGATGTTTTCAGCTATGTCTGCAATTCAGTGTGTAATAGCAGTCCATGCTCAAGGCAGGGGTAGCCAACCTGGTGCCCTCCATGTTGCGGACTGCAACTCCCATTCGCAACACTAGCTGAGGTGATAGGTGTTATAGTTCACAGCATCTGGTGGGCACCCTGGTTTAAGACGCACAGCATCTTATACACTGAATTCTGCCCTTCCTGTGTCTTCCCTGCCCGCTTTTCTTTTTCCTTTTTTAACGTGTTACATACATCAACTATATATGCATGACCAAATCCTGGCTTAATGAACGAAACAAGCCAGAATTCAGAAGTCAGGTTTAAACCATGGTTATCTATCATAGTTTCTTTGGAAGCCAATAACTGTAGTTTCTGGGTTTGGATGTAGCAATGGTCAGCTAAGGTTCCTGGTGTGCTTCCTTGCTTGCAGGAAGGGGGTGGGGGGGGGTACATGAAGCTTGCACATATCTGAGCTTATAGTTATACTACTTTGTCTTTCTTATGGTTTACTGTCTCCTGAATGTGGCTAGATAATCTCAGTTGTTTAAAGCATGGTCTGAACAATATTTCTCAATTCATTTTACAGAATGCAGGGGTCACAAGCAGGGACCTAATTAGGGGGAGAATTAAAGAATACAACACAATGATGAGGTAAGCAGCCATGTTGCAGTCTAATAGCTCATTTGATCTGAAATATTGGCCCTCTGCTTATGAATAATATAATTTTATTTTTTCAGTGCTTCGAGCGGCAAAACTGAGCCATCTCCCAAAACACCTCGTCAGACCCTGAGTATAAGGCAGACACTTCTTGGTTCTAAAACTGAGCAAAGAACTCAGAGTCCTCATTCTCCCAAGGAAGAATCGGAAAGGAAATGCCTTGCTAAAGGTTTGTTGTTGTTTAGTCGTTTAGTCGTTTCTGACTCTCCGTCACCCCATGGACCAGAGCACGCCAGGCACTCCTGTCTTCCACTGCCTCCCGCCGTTTGGTCAAACTCATGCTGGTAGCTTCGAGAACAGTATCCAACCATCTTGTCCTCTGTCGTCCCCTTGTGCCCTCCATCTTTCCCAACATCAGGGTCTTTTCCAGGGAGTCTTCTCTTCTCATGAGGTGGCCAAAGTACTGGAGCCTCAGCTTCACAATCTGTCCTTCCAGTGAGCAGCAATTCTGAAATTGTGCTAAAGGTTAATGTATATCAATATCATTACTAGTTTCAGCTCTTCCAGATTAACACCAGAAGAAAGAGGATGGTAACACATAGGAAATGACTTTTAGTCATTGGGCGCTTGTAGTAGTTTCATGGACTCTTAAAACACGAGTATCCAAGGCACTCCTTCCATATAGCCAATAATAAGGAAGCCCCTCCTGCGCTGCAAACTTTTCTTGCTCACCAGTAATAGGGAAACTTCAGACCTGAAGTGCTGCATCTTGGTTAGGTGAACACCCTGATGCACTGGATAGCACAGTACAAAAAAAAACAATGCATGTTTAATTTCAGGAATCTTTTAGTTTCACAAACAGTTTAGAATTGTTGGTTTCAGTCTTCTTAAAAATATACTTTATTGTGTATCCCTTCACCCTCAATAGTGTTGATATATTTTATTTTTCTCAGTCACTTTCTTTGTTGGGGGATTTGGGTTTTGCTATAGAATAATGAAGAAGCTTTAGCACTCTTGTTGTTGAAAAAAAAATAGCTTTGTTATTCACTGCAGTCAAGTATTGTTGCAGACCTTGTTAATAGAAGACTTTGCTGCCATTATGATTTTTAAAATTAATCGCTCCTTTTCCTCATTTACATAAAATGTAATATGTCAGTGCTCAAGTGCTGTGTATGTATGTGAGTTCTGGCAGTGAAAGTATTGAATAAATTTTACAATAATAAGATCAATTACCCTTAATTACTATTGAAGGTTTTCTGCATTCCCTCAAATCAGCAGGTAAAGTTTTAAAAATTGATGAGCATATGTAACCAGCATGGATCAAAGCTGTTTTTCTACATGTGCATTCAACTTTAGATAGTTACCATTGAAATATATTCAACAAAACTGGACCATTCCAAAGTGTAGGTGTGCTTTTTACACAAGGACCATGACATCACAGAAGATGGTCAGAAGTATTCATTTGCTTTAGTCCAAGGTCATTTTTCCCCTAATCTTTTTCACAAAGATTTTCTCAAGTAATTGTATTTGGTGGTATAATGTATTTAACTGGTTGGTGAAGTAATGGAAGCTGTTTCTGAATATTTTTTAGGGAGGGCTACTTCCAAATGAATTTATTGATGTGTTGGAAACTTGCTTCTTGTTATTAATTGGGAAGTGTTGGGAGGTGGTTTGGAAGCCAGAAGTGGGTTGTCAATAAGAAAATACAGGTAACACATAACGGTAATGTTTGTGGTGGTTGCTGGATCTGTGTAGGTTTCCTGTGTATATGGTCTTGCTGCTTGTTCTGATAGTTCTACCAAGAAAGAACTTATTTGGAGTCACCTTCAATTAGATCATGGATTGTTTTTTTTTAAAAAAAATCTGTTTTCTGTGTTGCTTTTGTCCCTTTACGAAAAAGGTGAGACGAGCCCACCAAAAGGTACATGGCGAAACATTCCCAGTATCATGAGAAAAACCTTTGAGAAGAAGCCATCTGCTGCTGGGACTTTTGGGGTCAGGCTAGATGACTGCCCCCCTGCTCAGAGCAACAAGGTCTGAGTTAAAAATCACGCATTTACATTTTGCTTTGAAAATGTGTCTTGTGTTCACAAAACATTATGGGGAAGAAGTAGTAAATCTCTCTCTCTCTCTCTCTCTCTCTCTCTCTCTCTCTCTCTCTGATTTTTCAGTATATTCCACTAATAGTTGATATATGCTGCAAACTTGTTGAAGAAAGAGGCCTTGAGTATACCGGTATTTATAGGGTTCCTGGGAATAATGCTGCTATCTCAAGCATGCAAGAGGAGCTCAACAAAGGGATGACTGACATTGACGTTCAAGATGATGTGAGTGATGCCATGTGTATTTCTGCCTCTATAAAGTTTTCACTTAACTATAGGCTAACAAGAATGCTCTTGTTTCTCAATTCTTAGAAATGGAGAGACTTGAATGTCATAAGTAGTTTACTGAAATCCTTCTTCAGAAAGCTTCCAGAACCCCTCTTCACTAATGGTGAGTTTTCTCTTCCAATCAAAATGGCCTTTTAAAAATAAAAGCTGTGTTGTAAATTCCTTATGGTAGATTAAACCAAATAACTGTTGTGATAATTTCTAAAGAGTGTCTAGTTTACTCCCAGTCCTTCTGCCTGTTACACTACTGAATATATAGTCTAGATGCTTGATGAACTATTTTCTTCCTTCCATTTCTGCTTATCCCAAGGCATAAATTCAGTCATTAAACTTTGCTCTCATTCATTTCAGTGTTCCTTAACCCCAACCACCTTCATTTACCAGCTTCTAGAAGGGATTTAAGACAGGGAATGGGATCAATAACTCAGCTTTGGATGCAAAAGGTCCCAGGGTCATTCCTGACACCTGCAGCAAAAAGGAGCAGGTAGAAGGCGATGGAAAAGTCTTTCCTCTGCCTGAGAATCCTGAAGAGCTGCTGCCAGTCAGAGTAGACAGTGCTAAGTTAGATGTAACTGTGGTATAAGGTGGCTGTCTTTGGACCGACCTGCACAAATTGTGGCCCAACTCCACCAGTCATATGTTGTAGGGTGTCAGAGGTTTGGCTTTATAAGCAGGAGCTTTCGTGAGCCCCCGTGAGGTTCCATTCATGGTTATTGAGTTGTATTTGGGTGGGCTGGTCACAAGACATGCAGGCCTACTTGTAGGCAGGTCACAAGTTGTTGCTCACAAATAACGTGCTCAGAACTTGTTGCTGTTTCTGCAGTTGTTGCCTTTTAGAAGCCCTGCTCCTGTGCCTTTTGAGAGCAGCTTGAGATAGAAATTGAGCCAAGGCTTCACCACCTGTAGTTTATGTGTGCCAGATTCCACAAAAAAGGTGGTTAAAGAAGCTGTTAAAGGTGGAGTTATATAGCTCTTGGAGGTTATGGTTTATATTAATATATAGTCTTTTGCAAAAAAAATATGTGCATGTCTGAGAAAAATCTAAATTTGAGTTGCTAGTCACTTGACCCTGGTCAATGAATCTATACTTTGATTTCAGTTTGGGAAACTGTTGTATTTTTTTTCAAAAAGAAAGAGGGGAGATTGAAATCAACAAATGCTGGAATAGGTTTGGACTTGGTTGTTTAAGAACACACCCCCCCCGACAAATCTTTCCTTATTTGAAAGTGAATAGTTACAATACAATTAACCAGTAGTATCTAGATGATCTGAAATTTATCCTAACATTGTCAGATGTAGTTTTATTCAGGCAGACTCTGTACATTCATTATGGTTTTGTCCAAATGGAATAGTTTCAGATAAAGTACAAATGAATGACAGGGTATAATTTTAAGCCTCATTTAATCACTGTTTGATAGAAATGAGGTGTGATTTTTTTACAATTAAACTTCACATCATGTTATTAGAACCTCTTATGGAGTAAATTTATAGCCTATATAATATGTTTTTGTTGAATTTCTAGTAGACAGGATACAGGGACTCAGGCAGGCTGAATCATCTGCTTGCTTTATGATGAATTTATAATGTGTATTCCACTCCTTTGCTCAAGTCATATTGCATTCCTTTTCTTTTCCTAATAAAAAATCTGTTAGATTGTATATGATGTCCTGCAATAAAATATTTTTTTTTCTCTTCAGACAAATATGCAGATTTCATAGATGCCAATAGAAAAGTAGATCCTGTGGAACGACTAAAAACACTAAAAAGGCTGGTATGCTGATTTTATATACCCACTTAGGCAAATTATTTGTGGTTATGTATGATTCTTTTAAAGCTGTGTGATATAATCATGTGTTTCAGATCCGTGATTTACCTGAACACCATTATGAAACACTCAAATTTCTCTCTGCACATTTGAAAACGGTGGCAGAAAACTCTGAGAAGAACAAGGTAGCTGGATTATGTGTTCAGAGGGTTTATATTCAGGATTATTGTGTTTCAGGGGTTTTGTTTTGTTTATCAAGTCATAATGACAGCACTCTGGTTTTCATGATATTCAACATAGTCCAGACCATTTGGGCCCTCACTATATTTGAATCTGTGTTCACGTTTTCCACTTGGCAAGTTTTCAGCCATGGTGTGAGCGTGGGGAAAACCTGTGAAAAGCAGGTGAAGAAGCATAAAGGGACTTTGAAAAACTCATGAGCTGCTGTAAAATAGTGGCCACCCCAACTCTTAGTGAGCTGCTTTCCAGTTGACGTTTGGGGGAGAAGAAGGAAATTCCAAGCCTGAGATGAGGGGGATGGGGATGGGGAAGTGTTGTGTTGAACCAGAGATGTTTTGCTTTATTTCTTCAAAGATTTAGACCTTTTCCAGGAGAAATGTACCTTTTAGATTCAGTCGGGAGCAGCTGCAACTCACTGGTTAGCTTGCAGAACTGCAGCTGCCTAGGAATGTTGTGTGTGCAGCATTGGCTTAGAGCCTCAGAACTTCTTAGGGGAGCAACGCTGAGCTCTGCATCTTTTGCTTGGGAGGCCGCTGAGAAGGGTAGGATTCATTTGCTAACATTTGCGGCTCTTTACGTCCTGAAGAATCATAGAATTGTGGAGTTTCAAGAGACCCTGAGGGTCATCTAGCTCAACCCCCTGCACTACAGGAATCTCAACTCAAGGTGGCCACCCAACCTCTGCTTACTCCCAGTACGATTAGAAAATGGTGTGCTAAAGGGAGCCATGTTTTGGACACTTGTCAACATTGGGGTTGGAGGGCAGGAGGTTGCCAAGGGTTGCTATGCTGTTCTTTAATCTGCAGAGTGAACAGTTAGAAATCACTAGTAAAATTTGCCCTTTTGTCAGAAAGAAACATAAACTGGGCCCTGCTGGATTAAACAAACTTTTTGCCTTTCCCAGCATCCTTTTCCCACAGTGACTCACCAGACCAGATGCCTTTGGGAAGCCGACAGCACATGCATGCAGCAGCGCTCTCCTGCTCAGGTTTCCCAGGAACTGTTATATAGAGGCACATTGCTTCTTATACTGGAGATAATACCATGCCTAGTAGCCATCAATAGCCCTATCCTCTATAAATTCATCTAAAGTCAGTCTTTGCTTTTATAGATGATGTGAAAGTATGGAACTGCATTCCCTTCTGCAAACGAGTAAATCACATTTGTTTTCTTATTGTCAGATGGAACCAAGAAACCTGGCGATAGTATTTGGTCCAACTCTTGTGAGATCATCTGAAGACAACATGACACACATGGTTACCCATATGCCAGATCAATACAAAATTGTAGAAACACTTATCCAAAAAGTAAGTGAGTTTATTTCGCTGTCCCAGGAAAAATTATGCAGGCAGAGCTGCTCGCTTTAGCTAGACTGGGTTTGATTCTGATTCTTGTTTTTTGATCTGCTCAATCCTCCTTTCCTTATATTTCGGCGTCGTCCACATTTTCATGATTTCACTTTTGTGGGATTTTTCACTTCTTTTATTTTAAATTGTAGCATGACTGGTTTTTCGCAGAAGATGATGCTGAAGAGCCCCTTGTAAGTACTGACCCTTAACTATTTGGATTCTTCCTCTCTTAATTTAGGCCCAACAGTAAAGTATCTCTACAACGAGCACATATTCTCCATATGTGTGAAACTTGCTCATCACAAGCAACTTTCTACCCCTCTACTACCGTGCAGTAATGAAAATAGCAGATAATGTGCCACTCACTGTGAAGTTGTCTCAAATAGAATAGTTCCCCCTCTCCATTTCCCTCTGTTTTGGGGGCGTGCCCCCCCTAAAGTTTTACGGAAATGTTCGATTTATTGAGAAATTGGTTCTTAGGTGAATAATTGCAGTTTACTAAATACTGTTGAATCGTGATGAAGCCTCTGACTTTGACACAATGATGAAGAGATCTTTGTTTATTAACTGCAGACAGCAGTTCAGGAGGAAAACACAGTAGAATCTCAGCCAGTGCCAAACATAGATCATTTACTTACCAACATTGGAAGGACGGGAGTATCTCCTGGAGACGTATCAGGTAACTCTTGCCTGGACAGTGTTAGTCTGTAGGCTAGAAAACTCTCTTCTAATGATTTGTTATAATCTTCTATTTCCTTTTATTTGCTAATAACTTGATTTCCCCCCAATCTAAATGATTGAAAGTGTTTTGTTTAAAGGAGAACAATGGTTAGGCATGTTGCATGCATGTTCTATGTTCGGGATGCATTCTTGGACAACCGAATTGTAATTCTTAGACCATGAGAACTATGCATGCTCACGATTGTGTCATTAACCATGGTTTTTCGTGTAATTCTTACCACGAGGTGAACAGGATTCCTGCTAGTGTGTAAGTGGTCGATGGGATGGCAGAAAGCTTTAGCATCCACGTTCTGTTCAAATTGCACTGATTTGCAAAGTCAGGAAGGCTTAAAGTTCACTTTGTTTGAAAACTAACCACAATTTTTCCCTAAGTATTTTGTAATAGGGTATGTTTTATATTTTGCTAAATAAGTTGCTTCTATTTAATGACTGCCACCTTATTATTCTGCTAAGTACTACTACTGTTGCAAAGCTCTTACTCTCTTGGTGACGTTTTCCCACACTGCCACCATAACTGTTTCACTAACCAAGCATGTTGTTGATCACAAATGTTATCCCTTTGTTTCTAGTTTGTGTTTTAGTCCGTAGAAGACTTTTTTCAGCATTTTATTGAAACAGTCCCTCTATCCTGATGTTGAAACAGGAGAAGTGGGAGGAGTCTATCACACGGTGATGTCACTAGTGGACTCTGTGATGTCACTTATGGACAGCTGGAACTGTAGGAAGAAGGAGGACTGTTGCCCACATTGTAGCTGCCTTGTCTGCAGAAACCCCCGTTTCTTGTAAATGCACAAAGAATTAGTTGATCTGTACTGTAAATTTTTTTCTTTTAAAGAGTATTTGAACAGATCAGTGCTACTTTTTAAAAGTGTTTCTGCTGTTTCTTGTTATTTCTGAAGCAGACCCTGAGGAGAAATAGCATGGTATGGTCCACCAGTCTTTCTAGTCATTAGCCATGTGTCAGAAGGGGCATGGCATGGGGCTCAGCTCATGAATTCTGAGGTTGGGATGGGGACCCCCTGAGAGTTTGGAGAATGGCAAAGTCAAACATCGTTTGGTCACTGTGCCAGCCCCTCCTTATCCCCTTTATAGCTGTTTAACCTCTGTCCTCGTTTTCTGCCAGACAGTAAAATTATGGTGTCCATTTTTCCATTTCATAATAGCGCTTCTTTTTTGAGACGAGTACAAAACTGATAGCTGTGGAAATCTAGCGATCGACAATTTGAAATTTCCTTAATGTGTAGCTCAGAGGAGCACCTGAAAATGAAACTGGGGCGCCTTCACATGTAAACCCCAGTGCAAACAGTTTGGCAGCATACAAACCTGACTTGCCAAAAAGAACCTTTGAGAATTGTTTCAGAAGGTAGCCAAAGGCTCTTAAAAAAAAAAAAGAAAATAAAATTGTGCATGTCATTTACAGGAGCGTACAGAGTACAATCCTGAAAAGGTCTCTCAGCTGCGGTTTTGCAGGGCTGTGTATTAGGACATTGAATAAATATTAGTATTTCTGTTCTGCTTTATTTAGAAGAACTTGGCTCCTTTGCCATTTCTGTCATTTGAGCTGATTCTGCCTACAACTCACGGCATCCTTTCATGGCGGTGGCTTTCTGTGGTGCAGCTTGCATCTTTGTGAGCTCTTCTTATCCACTTTGTTCTGATTATTTATTTATTTTGTTACTTGTTTGCTCTCACATTTTGTTCTGTGCTTGTCTTCTTTCATACGTCCGGCATTGTCTATAGAGTGAGATCAAGCTCTGTGCAGTGATGACTAAAGTGCTCTATTTTGACTTTCTCTCTCTCAACAGATTCAGCTACTAGTGACTCTGCAAAATCTAAGGTAAATCATTGCACTTTTAAATTTCCTTCTAGCTAAATATGTGTTACTTGCATACAGATGTGGGGAAGTAGACAAATGCCACACTCCTGGTATTTTACTGCATTTCAGTGCAATCTTAACAATGTCTATTCAGACGTAAGTCTGATTAAATTCAGTGGGTCTTTCTCCCAGGTGAGTAGGGTGAAGATTTGCAGTTATAATCTTCTAAAGGTCAAATCCACAAAAGGATTGAAAGTCTTTTATTGTAAATATAGATTATATTGCAAAAGGCACCGGCAGCACCACTGGTGCAAGAAGAATAGTATAATAAACGGAGCACTATACTGTACTGTAATTAAAGGGTGTTGAGTACATGCAGGAAAATATATGTAATATAGTTAATGATAAGGTCTCTGCCATGGGTGTCCATTTTCTGTTTTTTAAATTACAGTGGTACCTCGCAAGACGAAAAACGCGCAAGACGAAAGAGTTTTCCGTTTTCTGAGTCGTTCCGCAAGACGAATTTCCCTATGGGCTTGCTTCGGAAGACGAAACGTCTTGCGAGTTCTTGCGAGTTTGTTTCCTTTTTCTTAAAGCCGCTAAGCCGTTAATAGCCGCTAAGCCGTTAATAGCCGCTAAGCCGCTAATAGCCGTGCTTTGCAAGACGAAAAAACCACAAGACGAAGAGACTCGCGGAACGGATTAATTTCGTCTTGCGAGGCACCACTGTAGTATTATTATTATTATTATTATTATTATTATTATTATTATTATTATATTGTTTTTCATGTGTTTTTAGCATATTTTGTACATCACCCTGAACTATATATGAAAGGATAATAATAAATAACAGTAATAATAAAATATTTGGAAATTGCAGTCATGAATTAGCATTAGAAGATAGTGTTACTGTTTGGATATTGCATACATAATATCCTGACTTTCAAAATACATTTTAATGATCATCTTTATCTATTCTGACAACTTTTGGGGAGGGAAATATCTTCAACTGAGCAGATCCTAGTAGAACTCAGTAGGAAAAGGCTCTTCAGCCCACACTACCTTCCTTCTGATATTCTTCCTTATGTTTGCTCTGGGTAGTTTATTCCTAAGACAAAGGGAGCCATTTCAGACCAGATGACTGTAGATCTGTGCTTATTAAGTAATTGGTGAATTTATTAAAGACGTCATCTGGCCCATTCCCGTTCAGTGACCATGGTAGAGCTTTCTCACCTTGCCCATTTAAAGTAAGAGTCCAAAAATGCTTCTTTAGGTGACACACATTTTAAATGTAAGCTTTTATTGTGTCAAACAAAACATGGGTTTTTGTTTCCTAACCTCTGACGGTATTTCGTTTTGTTTACTTGTCTGTCCCATACAGGGTTCTTGGGGATCTGGAAAGGATCAGTATAGCAGAGAACTGCTTAAGTCCTCCATCTTTGCAGCAGCCAGTCGCAAGCGGAAAAAAACAAAAGAGAAACCGCAACCCAGCAGCTCCGAAGATGAGTTAGATAATGTGTTTTTCAAGAGGGAGCAAGGGGAGCACTTTTGCGGCAGCTCGGCAAAAGATAACCCACCTAAAGAGGAACCGGAGAAGGAAATGGCAGGGAGAAATGTGAGAACGGTAGATCCAAAGGAAAAAGAGAGCAGTCTTAAGAAGCCTTCTGTGGCAGCCAAGGGGGAGGCTGCGTTGCCAAGGAAAGAGTGTGAGCCCCCGGAAGACCCTACAACACCTTACCACCAAAAATACATGAGATCGCCAAATCTCAGCTTCCGGCTAAGTACCCAGAGAGATTGTGTGAAACCACCTGTTTGTCAAGCCTCTTCTCAACTGGAAGAAACCGTCTCTGATTCAGGCACGATGCTTAGCACTTCTTCACAGGCTTCTCTGCACAGATTCTCCTGCAAAAAGTTGGCCAACCCTGGTGAGTTTTTAGCAGCTGATGTCAGCTCCATCACTTCTGATTACTCCACAACTTCATCCACCACGTACCTAGCTGGTTTGGATTCCACCATGCTAAGCCCTGAGGTGCAGTCTGTTGCGGAGAGTAAAGGAGAGGAGGCTGACGATGAGAGAAGTGAGCTGATCAGCGAAGGTCGCCCTGTGGAATCGGACAGCGAGAGCGACTTCCCCGTTTTTGCCACGAGCTCTGCAGTGGAAAGGCTGTTCAGGGGGAAGGCGCAAGACGTGGCAAAGGGAAGCCGGAGGAACTCTGAAGAAAGCGAAGTCAGTTGCACAGAGGGAAGTTCAACGCCCAAGCTGGACAACCGCAGACTGTTTAGCTCACACAAACTTATTGAATGTGATACGCTATCCCGGAAGAAATCAGCCCGGCACAAGACGGACAGTGAAGGCTCCGGAGATGCCAAGTGTGAGAAGGAGTCTCCAGCGGTGACCAAAATGTTTGACATCATGAAGAAAGGAAAGTCAACCAGCAGCTTAGCTGCGTCGGCTAGAAGTGAGCCTGAAAAGCAGGAGCCCACATGGAGACTCAAGATTACAGACAGGTTAAAACTGCGGCTCAAGTCGTCCGCAGATGATATGTTTGGAGTAGGCAGTCAGAAATCGAACTCTGCAGAGACCGCCAAGAGAAAGAACATCAGGCGAAGGCACACTTTGGGAGGCCAGAGAGATTTTGCTGAAATAAGTGTTCTGAATTCTTGGAAAGTCCAAGAGAAAAATCCCAGTCGGGAGAAAGACGCTTCAGCCGTGAACCGGCTGAAGCCCAAATGCCCAGCACAGGACCTCTCCATTTCAGACTGGCTTGCACGAGAGCGTCTACGCACTAGCACAACCGACCTTAGCGTGGGGGAAAGCGGAGAGCCCAAGCGGGAGAACACTAGCAGAGTAGCAGATTCGTCAAAGACAGACCTCTCTTCGTCTGCAGAGATGTGGGCAGAGGAAGGTGGCTTTTCTTCTAGTAGTAGTTTGACTCTGGTTCCTCGAACACCAGTGTCAGGATCGCTGCAGCCACTAGACCATGTTAATGGAGAAACCTACCAGAATATGAACAAAAGCAACTTCAGCCCAGCAGTTGATGCCCATCCTCATAAATTATCTGGGACCCAGGTGGTTAGATCTCGATTCTACCAGTATCTTTGAAATGGAGAGAGAAATTCAGATGTCCACTACAGCAATTCAATTAGCAGCTTCTTTTTTAACACTTTCCCAGTTTTTCTGTATGTGTTTATTTCCCCCTGTATGATGTTACTTTTGCAGCTCTCAAAGGAGGTTTGTTTCATCTATATGCGCTGTGGAAAAGGTCTTTATGGTGCATTAATACAGCCACAATATTGGGTGGGAGGGTAGAGTCTAAAATATATATATATATAAATAAATATATATAAATATATAAAAATAAATTTATTTTAAATAAAAGTATATTTGATTGCTGCATACACATGTGGAACAAAGCATCTAATGCAACATGTTATGTAATGTGTACATGTTTTTTATGACTGACAACTGGCATTAGTATGCAGGGAAAAAATGTTCTTTTGGCTTTAGTCACTAACAAGTGCCTCATCAAAAAAAAAAGTTCATTTGGTTTGTTAGGGTGCCATAATAATTGTTAAATTAGAGGATGTTAATATAAACAACAAATGAATACATTTTACTGGTAAGACGTTTCATGACATTTTACAAATTTTAACACAGGTGGGTACAGAGCTTCCATTCCTTAGGCATTCCAGTTGGATTTCTGAGTTTTATATTCCAGTTTTAATACAGTTTTTGAGTTTTATGTGACTTGAATTTTTAATCTTTCTGTAAAATAAGTAACTTAAATGTATATACTCCATGTGTATCTTTTCCTCAGATACCAGATTTGATATAAATGTTGTAACATAGGCGTGTAGATAGTGGATCCTGGATGGAACTGGTTTCTTTTATTGAGAATATAATTCTGCATGAAGACTTTAATGAATCCAAATCTGTATCATGCCTGTGTGCATACCCGCTTAAAACACTGGAAATAAAATTGTTTTGATGGTTCTTTGCATGGACTGACTTTCCTTAAAGGGGGAAGAATGAAAAATGTCAAGTTCATATAATCTAAGTTCACTGACTATACCCACCCAGTAATGAGAAAATGAAAAGTGGTTGCCAAAAAGGTCCATGATGTAGGAAATGGTTATTAAAATGACAAGTGAAGGCTTGATCAGGGCTTGTTTGTGAATTTTATTTAGGGATGGGGCTGATGGTTTATCGTGGATTAATTCTTTTGCAGCCCACTCTTATTGTCATATTGTTCTTGCAAACAGAAGCCTCGGTACTGAGAATCACTTTGGATATATCAAAGGCCTTGTGCAGGTTTTATGGGTGTCTGTTTTGTTTGGATTGTATGGACTTCCAAGCTCTGCCACAAGTTACTTTGGGGATTTTGGGTGAGGTATGCCCTACTGTGAGGGTGGATGGTGTTTGGAGGAGATAATTTGACATTATCTCCTCCAAACACCACCCAAGTACCATTGGGCAGGTGAATCAGGGCAGATTCCCATGTTGAAATGATAAACATGTTTGCAAGATAGAGGACGGTGTTTCTTGCAGTATTAAGTCTGGAGTCTCGAGTCTTAAAGGCCTTACAGTAGATTCTCTTTTGTAGCTCTGAGCTGAGGTATTATTCTCAAACTGAGGCATCTCAGACCCCACTTCCCAAGTCTCAAATCAGGTAACAGGAGTATGGCATGACGGACATTTATTCTGGATTAACACAGCACAAAGTCTATTAAGACGTGAAAGCAAACTCCTTGGTCACCTCACTGTTCAAACCTCCATGGAAATTCCAGTTCCATTCGTAGGAAGCCATTGCAAGGACATTTTTTTCCCCTCCACCCCACCTCCTCTTCCCAGTTACTAGGGGTAGGAGGATTTACAGTACTGCAAGAAAATAAGGACTGGTTCACGTATGCATTCAGTTTTCACCGTGAGGTTGCTGTGGTGTAAAAAATCCCAACTTGCATGAGCAGCAACTTGACATAAATCCGTTGCTACATGCTATAAGGCTGTATTTTCAAGCATCCATCATAAACGCTGTGCTATTAGTTTTCAGGGACAGGATCCCGATTCATTCAAGAGCTGTGGAGTGGATGAGGTGGTTATTTATGTATGTGAGTGTAGAAATTTATACCTTCAGAGCAGCTAGTTTACCGAAGATGGAGACACACACGGACAAGTGTCTCAAGTGTTTTTGGTAGCTGCAGACCAACACCATTGTGTTGCATATTGGGGCCAATTCACACAATGGTAGCAGGGTGCTTCGTTTCTATGTAAGCTGATGGAACTTGTGGGAAAGAGCGATAGAAGTAGTTTCAGTAGCCTGCAGTTCAATACATTTAGAGCTGTTTGCAATGAGTCATAATGTGCGCCCATACAGCTTTGATCTACGGGCTGTGCTCTCCTGACTGTACCATGACCTATTGAAATGTGCTAGGCCAGGGTTTAAAAGAGAGTTTGTTCCCATTTTGTGGATTGAGTTCCCTATGGAGATAAGTCAGGTACTGATGATGAGGTGCTTTCATAGACAGTTAAAAGACCTTTCTGCTTACCTTGGTGTTTCCTGACTGTATGCAGTTCTCTTTTGGTTCTTGAAGCTGTAGTTGTTGAAATTATGACTCTCTTGATATTTGGAATGCTGGTTTTAATGATTTTATGTATATTGTGAATTGCATTGCGATTCATAAATGTATAAGTGAAAAGCAGTATATAAATAAGCTTCTTTGCACAAACTTGCTTGTATTCAGTCCAGATTGGAGTGAGGGTGGGATGTGGAGAGAAACAGTCCACTGTACCCCTAAGAGTTATGTTAATGAACCCTCATTTTAATTTAGTTATGAAGTGATACAGCTTCAGACTTTTATCTCTGATGCTTTATGCACCGTGTATGTTTGTAATTATGATTCTATATGTGCACACCCTCGTTAGACTTTCTCTTTGGTGTTTTATAATCAGATGCCTTTCACTGTCACATCTGGGGCCAGCCCTAACTTTAGGCAGAAGATTTTGAGTGTCACGAGATGTCCAGTGTCATCTCATACTCAATATATCCCAGTCCCACTTTATCATACAGTTGAGCAGATAGAAAGGCTTCTTTTTGTCTTTGATTCTTCTGTCCCTTTGTTACCTGTGTGCCATCCTTTGTCAAGTTCTCTTGCTTCCACCATTTCAACGTTGCAAAAATACGGCCTTTAGTCTCTGCCCCTTTGGTGAAAACCCTGGTTTGAGTCTGTTGCCTCTTGCAGCCTTTTCCACTTGGAACGGCCCATGTCTCTCTTATCCAACCCACTGCTTCCAAAATGAATTGCCCCCCATTTCCTTTGATCACAAGACTGGCTTCCTGTCTGCTCCTAGAGCCAATTCAAGCACCTAGTTCTTCCATTTGATGTCTTCCATGGTAGCTTCCCTGCCCCTGCCCTCTTCTCCATTTGCCATAGAGGACTATGGTCCACTACAGGCACAAGCATCCCTGCCTGTAAAGCCTTCCCTCTTACCACTCAGTCACCTTCCTCCACTATCTGAAACTATATTGCTTCCTCTACCCTTTTGGTCTTTACTGCATGATGCTAGTTGTCTCCCGTGTTAGAGGCCTCACTGGCTTCTGATAGATGTCAGTCATTTTGTGTCGCTGGTCTCATGCTGTAGAAGACACTCTTGAGGATTCAGCAGGCAGCATTACCTTCAGGCTTCTCTTGAAGAGCATTTTATGCCAATAGGCCTATGCAGTTGTCTAAGGTGTTCTTGATTGCTGAGCCATTTCAATGATTATTTTGTGGTGTTTTAAATCATGTCATGTTTTGCTGTTTACATGTTGTTTTGTGCCACCCTGATACTTTATGATATGGCAGCATATACATTTTATTTCAAACCACTCGACATCTGTCTCCATGTAAGCCTTTGGAACACCCCCTGCCCCAGATCTCATGCCTTACTGTAACTGAGTATATGCGACGGAAACACACTGTTTGCCTCTTCGTGCCTCTCATGTGCCAAATTTCAGATTGTCAGGTCCTTAAGTGATGAGCCCTCTTAGATTGTAAAGTGCCACACATGCTGATGGCAATTGTGTTATTAATAATATACCCCGAAGTCTGAAAATTCAGGTGCTTATCAGAAGTTTGTCTTGGTATTTGCCGTGGCGTTTGGATTTATGTCTACTTTACCCAGACCGCAGCATTTCCAGGTTCACCAAGATTGGTCAAAAGATGACAGGCAGAATCCGTGATCAACGAAAAGAGACGGTGGAAGAAGAATGGAGAAAATTTAAAAGTTATCTTAAGGACTACTATAAACTTAATGAATGCTAAAATGTTGTGGTTTCCAGAAGCAAAAGGGTACAGGGATACAAGGTTAGACTATAAAAGAGACTAAGATGACAGAGATTAGAAAGTAACAACTGGGAGTTGCTTGTTGAATTATGGACATTGGGATGCAGAGAGGGGGGGTATGGGGAAGTTCAAGAAAAGAGGTTTATGAAAATATGTTTGAAACTATTCATGTATGTTTGTCACTTTTTGTGTTTGTTTGTTTTTCCTAAAAATGTTGCAAAACCAATAAAAATTTTATAAAAAAAAAAAAAAAAGGTGGATACCAGCAGTCAGTGCTTTTTTAAAAAAGAGGCACTGGCATTCTTAAAAAACAAGAGTTAGCCAGAATGTCACCACCATTGCTTTTGGGGGAAAAGCTCTGCCCCTCTCTTAAATCAGAGTTCTCCGAGTTATCCCTGCTCTAGGCCTTCAGCAAATGCGTAAAATGTACATGTTCAAGGGAGAATTTTGCCCAAGGGCTGCTTGATTTGTGGGTTGATTGTGCTGGCTCTGCTGGCAGAAACATAATTTTGTTTTGTAGCTTTGTGTGTGGACTTTGAAGAGGGTGGATATAAATAAAGTTAGTAACACTCTGGAGCAATGAGTGGTTGTAATGCTGAACAACTGGTAATGGTGGAAGTTTCCTAAACCTCATCCCCCAAATGGTAAAGGTGAGCCTACCACTCACCTTTCCACTTTTCTGGTAGCCTTTGTCTACAAGGAGTAATATCAGCTAGCTGGAGATGGGGCTCTCAGAACCTTAAAAAAATTAAGGAACTTTCACATGCTGCATCAGCACCTAAGAATTCATCTTCCAAGTGAGCAGAAACCTTTTCCTGTAAACTGAAATTGTTTTTCAATCTTACTTTATTCCTATATAGATAATAGATATGGTTATTTATTTATTTATTTATTTATGCAGGGGCAAATGTAGCCCATCCACTGGGTGGACTGATATGCAAGAACTTTATGTTTGTGACTTGCTCTTAACAGAGTGTTGTTTTACTTGCTTCCAAAGGTATGCAGTTGCTAGATGTGTGTGATGGAAGTATCAACTATATAATTTGGAAAATTGTTTTTCCCCTATATATTTGGACACTTCTTAAGATATTGTAACCAGATTTTGTGTGATGGTTCCTGAGTTCAAGGAGCATGTTTTCTATTATGTCTTGAAGTCAGGTGGCTGCCATTTTGGATTCAGATGGGAGACCGTTCCTTTGAAAACTGCACTAATTTAAAAACTACTGGCTCCTTAAAATTCCTGAACAAGGTCACGCAAGAGGCTTCTGTTCACTTACATTTTTGCAGATTGCAGTATTGGGCCAGCATGATAATCTGCTGCACGTTATTATAAAACAAGCAAGACAAGCAGGGTGTTGTCCCTATGTTAGTGGCAGCCACCACTGTGGTAGCTGCCACTAACTGTGGTGCTTGCATAACACAAAAAAATTGAGACAGGAAGCTGCATTGGTCCTCAGCTTCCCATCATGATTTCCTGCAGCAAAATGGCCACTTGTAGACAAGCTGCCCTGCTGGATCAAGCCATTGGCCCATCTAGTCCAGCATCCTATTCCACCCTCCAACCAGAGGCCTATGGGAAACCCACAGGTAAGACCTGAGTGCAACAACACTCCACACATGTGATTCCCAGCAGCAGGCATTCAAGGGCCTCCTGCCACAGGCAGTGTATAGCCTAGTAGCCATTTACGCACTGTCCTCTGTGTATGGCTGGTGCTCGCCCTACCATTAGGCGGGTTGAGACAGCTGCCACTGACAAAATGTAACCTGCACATGTAAAACTAGTGCATTTTGGTCAATGCATGAAGTTGCTCACCTTTGTATGTATTTATAGCAAACAGCAGACACAACCCACCATGACTTTGAAGTGCTTATGCCCTTTTCTTTCAGTGGGACAGACTGAAGAATATGCATACTTCTCCCACTGATATCAATGGGACTAAAATGTGCAATGGCTCCACCCAAGTGCATTGGGGGGCTAGTATGAAAACTATGAAATAATTGATTAGTGACAAAATCATACCACAACATAAGCATGCAGCCCTTTATTTTTGCAAAGGTTTTTTCCCCCGCTTCTGTATTATAGAGTTGTACAAATAAGATATTTACAATAAGAACCACTCGCCTTGCCACACAGGTTGCTTTTTGAAACCCATCCCTGCCCACCCCACCCCCCCTTGGCAACTCCCAGTTGTCCCTCACTGACCTTTTCCCAAAGTGTACTTGAGAACCATGCATAAAATGGACCTTTGGTGTCGAAAACTACTCTTGTCTGTGCCCAGCCGCATACTGTACTTATATTTTATATTTATATATTTATATTTATATATTTATAATATGTACAGAGGTTTTTCCATTATACAGAACAGTACAGAAGTATACACTTTTAAAAAATAATCCACATGGTAGTACTACATGATTTTTACCCAGGTCTCAGTAAAAAATGGAAAAATGAAGGAAGCAAAAGGGAATCAGCAAATGCCTAAATGTAAAAACAATTTTTTTCCTTGGCATCGCAAATTATTATTAAATATAATCTGAATGGCAGTGCAATAGGTAAAGTTGCCTCCTACCACGTCAGTCTCAGTCTTAACTCTTGTCGCTTGTGCAGAGGAAGGTGTTCAGCATAACTATCAAAATGTACGTTATAATAGTATCAAATGTTTTGGCAAAAAAGATTTCTGAAAGTAACCATGAAGGGTTTTTTGTTTTGTTTTTTGACAAAAATAGAAATCTGTAACAAATTTGGATAACACTAAAATAAAAGAAAATATCTTAGTTTCAGTTTTATAATTTTGCATTATCACACGATGTTTAGTTCTCATACTTAAAAATAGCTTTATACAAAAGAACTCGCTTTAATACACTTTATTTTCATGCTCGATCCATTTCTGTGCACTCATACTTCTAGTTTCATTCATACTCCCATTGTACTTTTTGTAACAGTTTCTGGCTGAAGGGAACCCAACCACCCCCCACCCTCGCCCTCCCCCCTCTGGCATTTTGACAGCAGCGAATGCCTACAAAACTACTTTTTGTCTCTCACTTGTAATAACGCAGTATTTAGCACAAGTTTCGCATTTCCGCCTGAAACTCTACAGTACGCGCTCCTCAGCTGCATGTCGACATCAGCAACTGAGAAGATTTTGTCTGCAACTTGCACTAGCCGGTATAGAGCTTTTAAGTTGATTCCTTGGTGACGGAGGAAGATTGGGCGGGTTTGCTGACACTTCCGTTCTGGGACTTGTAGCTGGTGAAGCTGGGTGTGTGGATCGAGCGGATGCTCTTCAAACCTTGACTCAGTGATGGGGGAGAGGAGGAGGAGGAGGAGGGGGAGAGGAGAAGGAGGAGAGGAGGAGGAAAAGGGAGCTGGAGGAGGGGGTGGCCCCATTTTGAGTCTGTATTTGAGAATGAAAGAGGATGGTGACCTTTACCTGTGTGAGCGGGACTCTGGAACTTCAAGGAGCCATTCGAGACAGAGGGGATTAGGGAAGCGGAATGAGGAGGGCGACCTGTTGGAGGACTGAGAGGGTTAGAAGAAGGGGCAGAGGCTTTAGTAGGGGGGTCTCAGAAGGTTAGTGCTATTACCACTAGAAACAGAGCTACTTTTCCCAGAGGTGGAAGGAAAGGCTGGAATTTTTGAAGCAGACAGGTTAGGGGAAGTGGCCTTACAGTCCCCACCAGCTCTCTTAGCACTTCCATTAGCCTGTAAATAAATAAAGATGGTGGGAGACAATTTAAGTCAACATACACAATAACATTAAAAAAAAGAGGGAGCTGTATGGGAAAATAGGCTTGCAGAAAGGAAGAATGGATATAGTCTTTCGGAAGCTGGCACTAAATCTTGCACCTATGGGCTGGACCCTGGGAGGCCTCCCTCCCTCCCTTCCTTCCTTCCTCCTTCCTTCCTTCCTTCCTTCCTTCCCCCACCCCTCCCTCAGCTATGGGACAGAAGATGGACAGAGTGTGTTGAGAAGTTGACAGGAGA